>NC_086187.1:1218333-1827500 GCF_023053635.1 Elgaria multicarinata webbii
ACGGCAGCGGAGCCAGGTAAGGGGGCAGGGGTCTTACCTGCGTCCATCGCGGTCTGGGTGGTGGCTTCAACTGAGGCCCAGGCCTCAAGGAGGAAACAGGCCATGGCCTGGGCCGCCTTGAGGCCTGGGCCGCAGTTGAAGCCGCCACCCGCCCGCGATGGACTCAGGTAAATTGAGGGAGGGGGGCTTACATGGCTCCGGCGCCACCACTGTCCATGCGGCGATGGAGCCAGGTAAGTGGGAAGGGGGCTTTCCTGGCTCTGCCACCCGTCGCCACCGTGGTCTGTGCAGTGGCAGACAGTGAAGCCAGGTAAGGGGGGAGGGGGAGGGGGACGTATATGGTCATTTTGTCTCCTTGTCCCCACTTACCTCCGCTGTCCACCACAGAGGCAAGTAAGTGGGGAAGTGGGGGCGAAATGAAGGCTGAATCTCGATCTGGACCTCAGAATCTTGCTCTGGATCCGTAGTGGATCAGGGAGGGTCGGATCAATCCGAAGCAGTTCGAGGTGGTGGTGCACAGCCCTATGTATTAGACGGCAAGCAAGACAGGCACCAGACTCTGTATTAGTCAGGGGAAGACGGGGAACAGCCGCTTTGTAATGCGTTTTTGCGTACGGGTGTACACTTGAAGCCAGGTGGACAGATTTGTTCAATAAAAACCTAAAAAAAAAAAACTAACCCTAAGGGCAAGTGTCTTGCAATGAATCCCCATGGGTAAGTATGGTTTCTCTACGGACAATTCTGTCCTATGTTTCCCTATGGGCAAGTGCTTTGCAATAAATCCCTATGGGCAAATATGGTTTCTCTATGGACAAGTTCTGTCCTATGTTTCCCTATGGGGAAGTGAAATTTAATAGGGATAAATGCCAAGTTCTACGTCTAGGAAAAAGAAATCAAATACACAGTTACAAGATGGGGGATCCTTGGCTTAGCAATACTAACAGTGTGATGTAGTTGCAAAAAAAGCAAATGCTATTTGGGGCTGCATTAATAGAAATATAGCTTCGAAATCACACGAGGTACTGTTTTAGGACTGGTTAGGCCTCGTGTCCAGTTCTGGGCTCCACATTTCAAGGAGGATGTGGACAAGCTGGAGTGTGTTCAAAGGAGGGCAACGAGGATGATCAGGGGTCTGGAAACAAAGCCCTATGAGGAGAGACTGAAAGAACTGGGCATGTTTAGTCTGGGGAAGATTGAGGGGAGACATGATCACAGTCTTCAAATATTTGAAAGGTTGTCACACAGAAGACGGTCAGGATCTCTTCTTGATCGTCCCAGACTGCAGTACACAGAATAATGGGCTCAAGTTACATGAAGCCAGATTCTGGTTGGACATCAGGAAAAGTTTCCTGACTATTAGAACAGTATGACAATGGAACCAATTACCTAGGGAGGTCGTGGCCCACACTAGAGCCATTCAAGAGGCAGCTGGACAGCCATCTGTCAGGGATGCTTTAAGGTAGATTCCTGCATTGAGCAGGGGATGGCCTAGTAGGCCCCTTCCAACTCTATTCTATTATTGGTTCTATAATCATTAATAGAAATGTCTGAGACTGTGTGCCAGATGGATCTATGCTACTTGGGCAAACGGAGGGAATAACAAATCGATTAAATTTGTGCACTATTGTTTTCTTATCTACAACATCAGACCTGGATCCTTTCAGCGGCTCCCTTTTAGCTGCATCATTGTGAAGCCTCCACAGCAGATTACATTGTCTTAGGTTTCACCCTTGTTTATGATTTATTTATATGCACAACTCTGATGCCCCATACTCATCTTCCAGGTGAACGATTACATCAGTAGTTGGACCCATCCTGCTCACATTTGAGATTACTGGCGGTACAATGTTTAAGTGGATCAACTATCTTCTTGGCCTTTTTTGTAGGGGAGCATATATAATTTTGGGGCAGAATTTTGGAAAGAAATAAGTGGTTGGTTTTATTTGATCAGAAACTACATTTAGATACAGGATTGCCATGGTGTCTCTCTACAGGGTGTGGCATATAGTTTTGATGATGTCATTAAGATGGACACCATCAAAATTCACTAAACCATCAGTATCTCCATAATTAGTGGACAGATTTTAATTTATATAGTCTCATATAAAAAATAAATTAGGAAGCCATAGAATAACAATAATTTCCATTGTGTAACTGGTGTGTGACATATGATATTGATATCATCAAGGTGGCCGCCCTCAATGTTCACTAAATCATCAATATCTTCATAACAAGTGGACAGATTTTAATTTATAAGGCCTCATTTTAAAGATCAAAGAGCTACTGAATAACAATCATAACACCAAAATCAGCAATTTCCACTGTACCTCTGTTATTATATTAACAATTTTTGGATTATAAGCCTATACTACTGTCATATTGATTGTGTTGTAATTTTATCTTTGTATGTTTCAGGTAGCAAATATACCTGAGCTATGGATGGATTTATTGATCAGCCTTCATCATCCAAATGCAAACGCATGACTGGTACAGACTTTGAACTGTATGTGTTGTGTCAAGAACAACAAAAGGAGGCTTTGGTTGAAAACTCAAAATCTACAAATGAACTACTGAATGCTGTAAAAATGCAACATAAACATGAAGATGGTAATTACAAACTGTTGGCAGAATTTTGTGGCAATACAACACCATAAGAACTATACCAATACAAAGCAGAGTGGCATCTGTCCTGTTACAAGTGCACCTGCATAGGTAATCTGGAAAGACTGCAGGCTACATAAAATAAAAAGTGGCAGAATGTTCAGCTGGTGAAAGCATGGTAAGCAGGAACGAGGCTCCCTGCATGAGGTCAGAAGGTACACAAGTACAAAAGAATGTCTGCTTCTCTTGTGATAGACCTGCAGCTCAGACATTCATTACACATCGCTTCCACAATGCATGCAGGTCAGATGTTCAGTTAGGTGAGAATAGCGAATGAAAACTGAAGTTGAGGGATGCACTGATCCAATGCATCACTTTACACTTGCTCACATTGAACCACATCTGCCATTTGGATGTCCACTTTCCCAGCTTGGAGAGATCATTTTGGAATTCCTCACAATTCCTTTTTGTTTTAGCCACTCTAAATAATTGGTGTCATTGGCAAAGTTGGCCACTTTATTGTTCATTCCTAATTCCATATCATTTATGAGCAGGTTGAAAAGCATTTGTTCTATTACATGTCCCCGTGGTACCCACTATTTATTTTCCTCCATTTGGGAGAATTTACCGTTGATTCCCACTCTCTGCTTTCTGTTCTTTAACCAGTTACTGATCCATAAGAGAACCTCTCCATAACTGCTAAGTTTGCTCAGGGGTTTTTGGTTAGGGACTTCTATCAAAAGCCTTTGGGAAGTCCAAGTACACAAGGTCTATCACATCACCCCTCCCTACACTCTCAAAGATCTCTAAAAGGTTAGTGAGACATTGCATTCCTCTGCAGAAGCCATGTTGATTCTTTTTCAGCAGGGATTATCCTTCTATATATGCTTATTTTTTATCTTTAATAATGTTTTCAATGAATTTACCCATAACTGTCACCCATTAGAACACTTGTTCATTTGGAGGCTTCCCTGAGTTTGGTTTCCATCTCAAGGTCACCCTGAGCATTCTGGTCTGAGAGACATAGTACGTTCCTAGCACTAAATTAGTTTTGGTGACACAAGGCCTCTTTGATGTATAGAGCAAAACCTCCCTGTAATTCCTGTAGAGTTTATATCCAGAGATGACCATTTCCCATTGATTATCTCCGTTCCACCAGGTTGCTGTAATGCCCACTATGTCTAGGTCCTCTTTTAAAACCAAGCACTCCAAAGCTCCCATTTTGGCTCAGAGGCTTCTAAGAATTGCATAGAAACGCGGCTACATGGTATCCCTCCCCAGATGCATCAAGCATGTGCACCTTTTGCTATGACACTTAGGCCTTTTTGATTGGCTATCATGTTCTACCAAGCCTATTTCCTCCTGTTCTACATTTGGGCAATAGTTTATATGTTAGATGAAAATGTGCTTCCTTTTCAGTGTCCTGAATCTCTTACCATTCAACTTCACCGGATGAGCGAGAATTCTTTTCCCACACTTGCATAATTTTATACATCCCTATGGTTTTCCTCACCCCTTTACTAGCCGTTTTTAAGGGAAGCCTTAGGGTTCCCTCAAAAACTATATATTTTGTAGTGGCAGATATTCCTCTAAAAGTTTTGGGATTCCAGAAAGGTTACAGTGTTTAGACACTGTAACCTTTCTGGAATCCCAAAACTTTTAGAGGAATATCTGCCACTACAAAATATATAGTCAGAACACCATTGCTAAGTGGCAGCCTCATAAGGATTTTCAGAAAAATGAGATAGGTAGGTAAGTTGGTGTTTGTAGGCTTCATAGCACAGGAGCAATTAGGCCTAACTGAGAGTGCCTAACAAAAGAAGCTAGTCCAAGACAGCCTTTCATATACCATTCTCTGTTATGAAGGAAGCAGACAGTGTTCCAAGATGTGTTCCTACAGGCCAAAATTCATTTTTATTCCATAGCAGTAATGAGCATCCCAGTAGTCTTCACACCAGAGTGATAATGAAAAGAATTCCAAAGTGGTAGCAGATTTGCATCAGACGTTGACCTGCAGAGAATATTTTTGGGAATGTAAGTCTGTTCCCTCTTTTAAGGTTATAGAGAATCATATAACATGAATTAAATAATCTTACCAAAGCTAAGTAAGTTGACCAAGTGAATTCCTTCATAGGGAGTCGATCCATGTTCCTGTATCACCATGTAACTGATCAGCCTTAGAAACAATGGTTAGAGATGGCTTTTCTACCATAAGTGTTTGAGTGATGTGGTTATCATCATCATTTTCAACTAGAACATAGGAAAATAGGAAGCTGCCTTAAAACCATTAGTTCATCTAGGCCAGCACTGCTTGAGAGTTTTAGGGTTTCCCAGCTCTACCCAGAGGTGCCAGAATTGAACCCTTAAACAACAACTCTTCCCCCAAATTGAGAAGTATTAATTAGCTATGATTGAACTTCCATTAATATATTGTATTCTGCATGGCTTTACTGAGGCATTGGCTGGTTCCTGTTTACAACCTTATTTTCAGCCCAAAGGGTCACACATGATGCTGGCTCAGGGGTTGGGGCTGCATGTGTGTGTAATAGGGATGTACAGATTGTGTAAAGCTGATTGTCAGGCACCTTCCATTCCATTGTCCACTCATCGATGGAATTTTTTAAAAAGTTGCTGTATTTGTGTAAATTCCCCCCCAAATTAGCATTTTCACACTGTGCGGAACTTCAATTTGGGAACCTTCCATAGTTGAGAATTTTGGTGGAAACCCTTCACCCACTATCCTACTGTGCATGCTTAGGACAGTTCCTACCCGATTCCCCAGTTCACCTGAGACCCCATTGCGGTCTTGGTACTGAGGAACTGCTAACAAACCTTGGTATCAATATAAATATACTGACATTGAAGTGAGGAATGGTGGGTGGGTTGTGTGAATGCACAGATGACCAATTGAAGAACAACAGTTACAGATAAGCAACCTGTCCTTCTTCTTTATGGTCTCTGTGCATCACACATATGGATGACTAATAAGCTCACAAATTCACTACTACAAAATGTAGTGATGGCCAACAATTTGGAAGGCTTTAAAAGGGGGTTGGATAGATTGCTGGAGAAGAAGGCTATCCACGGCTATTGGCCGTGATGGTAATGTGCTACCTCCAGTATCTGAGGCAGTAAGCCTAAGATACAGGAGTTAGCACCAGTTGCTGGGGAACACAGGTGGAAGGGTGCTGTTGCACCGTGTCCTGCTTTGATGGTCCCTGGTCAACAGCTAGTTGGCCACTGTGTGAACACAGTGCTGGACTAGATGGACCCTTGGTCTGATCCAGCATGGCACTTATGTTCTTACCGGTAGTGGGTTGGTGTATAAATGAAGAACTGAAGACAAGACTGCTCTCCCAAATAAGCAATCTGCTCGGGATAGAATGTCCAGTCTAGTCATAGATACATAGAGTTGGAAGGGGCCTACAAGGCCATCGAGTCCAACCCCCTGCTCAATCATAGAATCATAGAATAGCAGAGTTGGAAGAGGCCTACAAGGCTATCTAGTCCAACCCCCTGCTCAATGCAGGAATCCACCCTAAAGCATCCCTGACAGAGGTTGTCCAGCTGCCTCTTGAAGGCCTCTAGTGTGGGAGAGCCCACAACCTCCCTAGGTAACTGATTCCACCGTCGCACTGCTCTAACAGTCAGGAAGTTTTTCCTGATGTCCAGCTGGAATCTGGCTTCCTTTAACTTGAGCCCGTTATTCTGTGTCCTGCACTCCGGGAGGATCGAGAAGAGATCCTGGCCCTCCTCTGTGTGACAACCTTTTAAGTATTTGAAGACTGCTATCATGTCTGCCCTCAATCTTCTCTTCTCCAGGCTAAACATGCCCAGTTCTTTCAGTCTCTCTTCATAGGGCTTTGTTTCTAGACCTCTGATCATCCTGGTTGCCCTCCTCTGAACACGCTCCAGGTTGTCTGCATCCTTCTTGAATTGTGGAGCCCAGAACTGGACACAATACTCTAGATGGGACCTAACCAGGGCTGAATAGAGAGGAACCAGTACCTCACGTGATTTGGAAGCTATACTTCTATTAATGCAGCCCAAAATAGCATTTGCCTTTCTTGCAGCCATATCGCACTGTTGGCTCATATTCAGCTTGCGATCTACAAAAATTCCAAGATCTTTCTCGTTTGTAGTATTGCTGAGCCAAGTGTCCCCCTTCTTGTAACTGTGCATTTGGTTTCTATTCCCTAAATGTAGAACTTGGCATTTATCCCTATTAAATTTCATCCTGTTATTTTCAGCCCAGCACTCCAGCCTATCAAGATCACTTTGAAGTTTGTTTCTGTCTTCCAGGGTATTAGCTATCCCACCCAATTTTGTGTCATCTGCAAATTTGATCAGCGTTCCCTGCACCTCCTCGTCCAAATCATTAATAAAAATGTTGAAGAGCACTGGGCCCAGGACTGAGCCCTGCGGCACCCCACTCGTTGCCTCTCCCCAGTTTGAGAAGGTTCCATTGATAAGTACTCTTTGAGTCCGATTCTGTAGCCAACTGTGAATCCACGTAATAGTTGTTCCATCTAGCCCACTTTTAGCTCGTTTGTAAATCAGAATGTCATGTGGTACTTTGTCAAAAGCTTTGCTGAAGTCAAGATATATGACGTCCACAGCATTCCCACAGTCCACAAGGGAGGTTATCCTATCAAAAAATCAAATTAGTCTGACAGGATTTGTTCCTGACAAATCCATGTTGGCTTCTAGTAATCACTGCATTGATTTCAAGGTGTTTACAGATTGACTTCTTTATAATCTGCTCCAGAATTTTCCCAGGGATGGATGTCAGACTGACTGGTCTGTAGTTTCCAGGTTCCTCCTTTTTGCCCTTTTTGAAGATAGGGACAACGTTAGCCCTCTTCCAGTTGTCCGGCACCTCACCCATCATCCATGATTTTGCAAAGATAATAGACAAAGGTTCTGAGAGTTCTTCTGCTAGCTCCTTCATTACTCTAGGATGCAGTTCATCGGGCCCTGGAGATTTGAACTCATTCAAGGAAATTAGGTGTTCTTTGACCATTTGTTTATCAATCTCAAACTGCAATCCTGCCCCCTCAACTTCTGCTTCACTTTTTCCAGGGGGGTCATAGACCCGCCTTTGGGAGAAGACCGAGGCAAAGTAGGAATTGAGCACTTCAGCCTTTTCTTTGTCATCTGTTATCAATTTGCCATCCTCATTAAGCAGTTGAACCACCATTTCTTTCCTCTGTCTTTTACTACTCACGTATCTGAAGAAAGCCTTTTTATTGCTTTTAGCATCCCTCGCTAATCTCAGCTCATTCACAGCTTTAGCCTTCCTGACGCCATTTCGGCACTTCTGAGCCACATGTCTGTACTCTTCTTTTGTAGCCTGGCCTTCCTTCCACTTCCTATATTTATCCTTTTTTGTTTTCAGGTCATCAATAAGCTTTTTGTGGAGCCACATTGGTTTCCTCTGTTGTCTTCTATCTTTTCTCCTGGTTGGAATTGTTTGTAACTGTGCCTTTAAAATTTCCTTTTTGAAATACTCCCACCCATCCTGCACTCCTTTTCTCATTAGGCTCACTTGCCACAGGACCGTACTTATTATAGTTCTGAGTTTATTAAAAGCACCTTTCCTAAAATCCAGAGTACGTGTATGGTTACGCTCGGCTTTTGTCTCCTTTATAATCAAGAATTCAAGTATGATGTGTTCGCTTTCCCCCAGAGTTCCCGTAACTGCCACTTTATCCACTTAGTCACCCCTATTGGTCAATATCAAGTCAAGGATTGTCGATCCTCTAGTTCCTTTTCCCCACTTTCTGTAGGAGAAAGTTATCACCCACACATGTCAGGAATTTCTTGGAAGGTATTTTGGCAGTATTTGTCTCCCAACAGATATCAGGGTAATTGATGTCCCCCATCACTACTAAATCACACTTCCTTGAAACACTGGCAATTTGTTTCTCAAAAGTTTTGTCCTCGTCTTCTCCTTAATTGGGTGGTCGGTAGTAGACTCCAATTATCATGTTCTTTTTATTCCTTGCCCCATTTATTTGAATCCAGATGCTCTCAATGGGGCTCCCAGTCCATTCCGCCTGTATTTCTGGGCAGGGATAGGTATTTTTAACATATAGTGCAACTCCGCCTCCCTTTTTATTTCTTTTGTTCTTTTTGAACAAGTTATATTCTTCAATTGCTATATTCCAGTCATGGGAGTCATCCCACCAAATCGCAGTTATACCTATCAGGTCATATTTGCCTTCATGTAATAAAAGTTCAAGTTTGTTCTGTTTGTTTCCCATACTCTGGGCATTAGTATATAGACATCAAAGACCATGTGTTTTATAGTGTGGCTTTGTTCCTACACTCTTGCGGACACTATTTTGGGGCACTATTGGTGCTGTTCTCTGTACTGTGGTGCATGGGCCTTCATCCATTGTTGCCTCGAAGTTTACATCTTCCGCCCCTTTAAGATTCAGTTTAAAGCCGTCTTGATAAAGTTCTTCATGCTGTGGCCGAACGCATTCTTTCCAGCCCTTGTGAGGTGCAACTCATCTCTTGCCAGCAGTCCATCTTCCAAGTAGCGTAGCCAGTGGTCCCAGAATCCAAAACTCTCACGTCGGCACCATCTTCGTAGCCAGTCGTTCATCCGGAGTATTTTTCTTTCCCTTTCTAATCCTCTTCCAAGAACCGGAAGGATGGATTGAAAACTACCTGGGCCCCAAAGTTCTTCAGTTTCCTTCCCAGAGCTTCAAAGTCTGAAATGATTTCTTCGTAGCTCCGCTTGGCAACATCATTTGTTTCCACATGGATGAGAAGAAAGGGGTATGTGTCTGTGGGCTTTATGAGCTTCAGTAACCCTTCAGTCACATCTCTAATCTGTGCTCCAGGGAGACAGTACACCTGGCGAGTCCATGGGTCTTCACGACATACTTGGGTTTCAATCCCACACAGCAGGGAGTCTCCCACAATGACTACTCTTCTCTTCTTCTTGGTTGACCTATCTTCTGCCTCTTGTTCACTGTTGCATGGTGTCTCCTGTACTTCTTTCTCTGCAAACTGTCCTTCAGTCTCAGCCTCCAGTAGCTGAAAGCGGTTGCTTAACTCTAATAGTTCCACCGGTGTAGTGTCAAATTGAATGTTGATGGTCTTGACCACATCACCGCTCGACAGAGTTCAGGTATAGATACCCCTCTCTCAAAGGCCAAAGATGTCACCATTGCCCTTGTTGAGCATGCTTTAACTGAAGAGGGACTTTTGTGAGTTTATATGGCAATTGAATAGGTCTGTACAACCCATGACAACACCCTCTGTGTTGATACTGGGAAACCCTTATTCTCACCATAACTCACAAAGAAGTACTGTGATTGTTTGAAAGGTTCTGTGAGAGATTTGTAAAATTCAATAGCGCACTAAACATCCAATGTCTGCAAAGGAGATTCCAAGGGTAAAGATGCTGATGGGAAAAAGACAGGCAAGATAATGTCTTGGTTGACATGAAAATCAGAAATAACCTTTGTCAAAAAGCGTATGTCTGGTTAGAGGACAAGTCTGTCCCTGTGCAAGACTAAGTAGGGCTCATCAATGTAAAGTGCAGTCAACTCACTTGCCCTTCTAGGTGATGTAATTGCCACTAAGAATAAGGGCAAGTCCCTTACCTGCAGCCTAATATGATTTGAGAGATATCCCACTCTGCTAACACAAAAGCTTTTTCTTAGCTCTAGGGCAGCCTTCTTAACCTGGTGCCTTCCACAAGTTTTGGACTACAATTCCCAACTTTTCTGGCTGGGCTGATGCGAGTTAGAAGTCCAAACATTTGGAAGGCCCAGGTTGGGAAAGGCTGCTCTAGGGAAATACATTCCCTAGTTGTCATTATGTCTCAATGTGATTGAAGGCCGGCTTATTTAAACTTGTGTGCTTTGGTAAAGCTTTTGGGTTTTTTTCAGGCAATGTGTGTCTTGTTTGGATCGTGTGGTATAAGGATGTTTTGAGAGAAGGTGAAAGGATGGAAATTATCAAGGCACAGACATTTTTTGATTGAGGACAAAGGGATGTCTGACAGTCAAGCAGGGGAAGGCTTGAGGGTGCTGCAGTTGAATGCCAAAGCCAATGAATGAAAAAACAGAAGCCATCAAGGGCTGGCTTGTATCACAGATATGACACACGGGAGAGCTTGTCTGCCCTCCAGGGCTTTCTGTACCACTGCAACCCCATCTTTGTGAAGATGGGTTTGCAGTGTTCTGTTAAGATATTTCCTTGTCAGATGTCTTTTAGTTGAGTGTCTGTATCTGAAAATGGGTGTCTAGTACTGAAAAGGGATTATGTTACTGTACTATCCCATCTCCACCCTGATGCTTAATAGTCTCCCTGAGTTGGGAGTGTCCTAGACTTGTGGTTGTATCTATTCCTGAAGCTGGATAGCCAAATTTCAGCAGTAACTAGGCATGAACAGCTGAGGTTAGTGCACCAACTATGCCCATTCCTAAAAGTATTAAGTCTGGCCAATGGTGCCTTAATATTGTAAGAAGAAGAAAATAACTTTTCAAAACAAAACGTACTCAGGATTGTTTCATATGCAACTCCATGCTGAGTTAATAAGTCTGTAAGTTTCTGCACCTCTTTAGAAAGCTGCTTGTACTCCTAGAAAAGAAGAAAATTAAGAATGATTGATTTTCCATAAGAACATAAGATGAGCCACCTAGTCTAACATTCTGTTCACACAGTGGCCAACTAGCTGCTGACAAACTGGACATGCGGCAACAGAACATGTCTGCTGCCTCCTACCCATGTTCCCCAGCTACTGGTGTATATTGGCTTACTGCCTCTGATATTTGAGATAGCACATAGCCATCAAGACTAGTAGCCAGTGATAGCTTTCTCCACCCTCCTTTTAAAGCCATTCAAATTTGTGGCCATCACTACATCATGGGTAGCAAATGTAATAGATTGACAATGTGCTGTGTGAAGAAGTCCTTCTTTTTATCTGTCCTGAATCTCCCATCAATTAGCTTCATGGGATGACCCCACTGGGCTCTAGTATTTTGAGAGAGGGAGAAAAATGTCTTCCTATCCACATTCTCCACACCATGCATAATTTTGTACACTCTCTTTAGTCTTCATTTTTCTAAGGTAAACAATTTCACCTGTTGAAACCTTCCTTCATAGGGGAGATGTTCCACCCCCTTGATCATTTTTGTTGCCCCTTTCTACACTTTTTTCAGCTCTACAACATTTTTTTTTTTTAGGTGTGGTGACTAGAACTGTACAAGTATCCTCAGTGTGGTCACACCATAGAACTGTATAAGGGCAGTTTTATTTTCAATTCCTCTGCCTAACATGGAGTTTGCCTTCTTTACACCAGCTGCACACTGGATTGACATTTTCATTGCGCTGTCTCACACATGCAATGATTTTGCAAAGTTCAAAAGATACAAATGCCAAAGTTGAGAAGCCTTAGAAGAGTTTATTCCCTTTATATCAAAATAATGATTTTGTCTAGAAGTTTTAATTTGCTTTAATTCAGCCAAGTGCTGGTTTTGGCCTTTAAAGCACTAAATTGTTTTGGTCTCAGTTATTTGAAGAACCAGCTTTACCTGTATTCGGCCAGCACTGGAGGCTCTGCTTGTGTCTCTGCTTGAAAGAACAATTAGGTTGGCAGGCATGAGTTCCAGGATCATCTTCTCAGGAAGAACTGTGTTCCAACTGAGGTCCACCAGGGCCAATCATTACATGCCTTGAAGTGGGCCCTTAACAACTTAACTTTTCTCCTTGAGCTAGTTTATTAGGTGCTGTTGTGAATAAGTGATTGCTGGTTTTAACTGCTAAATTTTGATATTTTATTCTTAACACTTTTATGATTTTAATTTTGCACACCACCTTGGAGAGGGGGGTTCCCCTAAAAGGTGGCTCATAAATCATAAAAAGCAACAAACTAACTTGCAGGCTTGATACAAGAAGTCCAACTAATGAATCATTGGTTCCCAATCTTCACAAAGAATCATTACTCACAGCACTTTCAGCTCCTAGGCAACAGTCACAGAAGCCAGGTGCCAATTCATTTGGAAACCTCTAAGAACATCCTCCACCTTGCCCAACATCTATTTATTTGTTAAGAGACTATCAATTGAATCATCAGAGGAAGCAAAACACAGGCCAACAATGCCAACATGTTACCTCCAAAACAGCTCTAACACCAATTTCTGTACCTTATTGCACTTTTCCAGTGAGTCAAATTCCAGATGCTGAGGTTTTATTTTCTTCACTTTTACCTCTGTTGTTGATTTTAAAAAATTAACTTCTTCAAATATCTCTCTCAACCTTTTCTTGTATCCCTGAAAATAATAATAATAATAAAAAATCCTTATTCTTGCCTTGCAGCTATTATTTCTCTTCACATCTGTGAGCTCAGACTAACAAGTGATAGCCAGTTTTACAGGATTGGCTAGACTGACTTAAGTGATCCAGATAAAACACTGATTTTAAATCAAGTTTTGAAATCCATTTCTTTTCTTTTCTAGACAACAAACAAATTAACTTGCTTACATGCTACTATTACTATTACAACATTTTCATTTGTGTGAAGGTTTGAGGCCTACAGAAGCAAAGTAGGTCAGGCCTTAGAGGCCTGGGGTTATTCTGTTGGCAGCGAGGAAGAGTTTCATTTCCCAGTTAAGTTTCATTTCTACAAGGTTCAAGTAGTGCTTTCTGTTTTGGGGAAAACATGGTATAAAAATAAAGGAGAGAAAAGCCTAAATGCAGCTACGGTAAAAGAATGTGCATTTTTTTGCAATTTTTATTTTCTTTTAATGCCTTTGTATCAGTCAGCTCTATTGACTAAATCCCTTTACTTGTAATTTGGTTGTTTTAATATTCTAGTAAACAACCTAAACCCCATGTTATTGGGAAGGGGAAGGCAAAGGAAAGAAGGTGGGAGTCTTAAGGAGGAAAAAGAGGTCCAGGTTATATAAGGAACCTAGACATATGGTAGCAGTGGTTGGATTTTGACAAATATATTGGTTTTACCAATGGAGTTGACAAGACACTGTATTTTATTTTCGGGTTTGTGGATTAGGGAACAGATAGGCTACCAAGATGAGCCAGGATTTGTCTATGAGTAAAACTGCTCTAACTGAGCCATGCAAATAGACAATTTGCAGTGGGAAGATAAAACCAAGGAATAGCTTAAAGTAATGCTGACTACACATGCAGCAACTGGTGTAGGGAGGCCCATCACTCCTGCTAAGCCCTGAGTAAAAGAATGTGAGCTCCAAGCAGAACAACAACAGACACAAAGAAAAATCCAAGAGGAACTCAAAGCCCAAAGCCCAAGCAGAACAAGGAAAAGCTGTAAGAGGAGCAATGTAGACTTCAGGAGGAATAACACAGATTTTAGGAGGCACAACACAGAATGTGAATTCCACAACCTCATAAATCTATGGTGGAAACTGCTACTAAAATGGGTAGAGAAAGTCAAGGTTGATCCATGAGAAGAGATTCTAGATTTAATGGCTCTGGATCAGTTTTTGAGGTTATCCAGAGAAATAAAGCGAAAGGGTTAAGGATAAAAGATCCCAACAATATAACCCAAGCTGCTGAAATGGCTGACGAATTGATTGAAAACTGGGAAGGTTTGGGCCCAAGTTCGGAACTGAAAAGAAAGGGGGAAGAGAGAAAACACAGAGAAAAAGGAGTTTAAAAACCCTCCTAATGATTCTTCTTATCACAAGGTCTTGTCTTCAGTTCTTCATTTATACACCAACCCACTACTGGTAAGAACATAAATGCCACGCTGGATCAGACTGAGGGTCCATCTAGTCCAGCACTCTGTTCACACAGTGGCCAACCAGCTGTCGACCAGGGACCAACAAAGCATGACCCTCAGAGCAACAGCACTATCCCACCCATGTTCCCCAGCAACTGGTGCACACAGGCTTACTGCCTCAGATACTGGAGGTAGCTAATAGCCGTTGATACCCTTCTCCAGGAATTTATCCAACCTCCTATTAAAGCCATCCAAATTGTTGGCCATCACTAATCCTGTGGTAGTGAATTCCATAATTTAACTATGTGCTGTGTGAAGAAGTACTTCCTTTTATTTGTCCTGAATCTCCCACCAATAACCCCAAGTTCTAGTATTTTGAGAGAGGGAGAAAACCCTATCCACAAACCCTATACCATACATAATTTTGTACAACTCTATCATGTTTCCCCTTTTCTCCTTTTTTCCAAGCTAAACAATCCCAGTTGTTGTAACTTTCCCTCATACAGGAGATGCTCCAGCCCCTTAATCATTTTAGTTGCCCTTTTCTGCATTTATTCCAGCTCTATAATACCCTTTTTTAGGTGTGGTGACCAGACACAGTATTCTAAGTTGGTCACACTATAGATTTGTGTAAAGGCAATATGATACTGGTAGTTTTATTTGCAATTCCTTTTCTTATAATGTGGAGTTTGCCTTCTTTACAGTGGCCACACACTAGGATGACATTTTCATCGAGCTGTCCACCACAACCCCTCTTTCTTGTTTGGTCACTGCCAGCTCAGATCCCATCTAGCTATTATTATTTATTGCATTTTTATACTGCACAACAGCTGAAGCTTTCTGGGCGGTTCACAAAAACTAAAACCATTCAAAGTATAAAACAAACAGTATAAAAACATGATATAAAAACACATTAAAAACTTGATTAAAAACATACCATACATGATTAAAACATATTTAAAACATTAAACATTTTTAAAACATTCTAAAATTTCACTGGATAGGCCTGCTGGAATAGATCAGTCTTTATTGCTTTTTTAAATTCTAAAAGACTATCAAGTTGACGAATTTCCTCCGGCAGGCCATTCCACAGTCTGGGAGCAGCAGAAGAGAAGGTCCTCTGGGTAACAGTTGTTAATCTAGTTTGTACTAGCTGAAGTAGGTTCTTCCCAGAGGACCTGAGTGGATTGTACGGGAGAAGGCGATCCCTCAGGTAGCTTGGTAATAACCAACACTTTGTACTTCACCCAGAAACTAATGGGCAGCCAGTGAAGAAATTTTAAAACTGGTGTAATGTGGTCACCTCTAGGTGTACCAGTGACCAGCCTGGCTGCCATATTTTGAACTAATTGAAGTTTCCGGAGTAGGCACAGAGGTAGCCCCATGTAGAGTGCATTGCAGAAGTTGAGCCTCAAAGTTACCAGCGCGTGCACTACTGTCTTTAGGTCTTCCAACTCTAGGAAGGGGCGCAGCTGGCGTTATCAGCCGATGCTGATAGTAGGCACTCCTGTCCGTCGCATCTATCTGGGCTGTCATTTGGAGCGACGGATCCAGAAGCACCCCCAAGCTGCAAACACAGTTTTTCAAGGGGAGTGTAGCCCCATCCAGAACCGGTTGACACACCTCCAAACCCAGGTTGTGGCCTTTGACAGCAAGCACCTCCGCCTTGTTTGGATTCAGCTTCAGTTTGTTTTTCCTCATCCAGCCCATTACCGCTTCCAAGCATTCGTTCAGAGGAGACACACTATCCTTAGCTGACGCTGTTGTCGAAGGCATAGAGAAATATATTTGGGTATCATCAGCATACTGATAGCACCCCACCCCATGCCTCCGGATGATCTCTCCCATCCGTTTCATGTAAATATTAAATAGTATTGGGGAAAGGATAGCACCTTGTGGTACGCCACACAGCAGCTCCTTTTTGAAGAGCAGCTGTCCCCAGCATCACCATCTGGAACCTGCCCGAGAGGTAGGACTGGAACCGCTGGAGCACAGTGCCCCCAATTCCCAATCCCCTCAGGCGTTCCAGAAGGATACCAAGGTCGATGGTATTGAAAGCTGCTGAGAGGTCCAAAAGCACCAGCAGGGACACACTTCCCCTGTCAATACTTAGGCGTAGATCATCCGCTAAGGTGACCATAGCAGTCTCAACTCTGTATCCCGCTCTGAAGCCAGTTTGAAATGGGTCTAGAAAATGTGTGTCATCCAACACTGCTTGGAGTTGATGAGTAACTGCCCTCTCGATCACCTTACCCAAAAATGGTAGATTTGATATTGGTCTATAGTTATTAAGATCCAGGGGGTCCAGGAGGGCTTTTTTTAGAAGTGGCTGTACCATTGCTTCTTTTAAGCATGATGGAAAACTCCCCTCCCTGAGAAATGCATTAATAATATGTTTTAATTGTGATCTAACTGCATCTCCTCCCTGGGCGACCAACCAAGGACAGGGATCGAGAGGGCAAATCGTTTTTCTCACTCGTCCAAGCAGCTCGTCCACGTACTCAGTACTCACCAACTGGAACTGATCCAGTGTAATCCTACTTGCGGAGTTGCTGGATACTTCATGGTCAGCTTCTGCTATACTTGAAGTTGGATTTTTTTGCCCCAACGTGCATCACCTTACACTTGCTTACATTGAACCACATCTGCCATATGGATGCCCATTCTCCCAGCTTGGAGAGATTCCTTTGTGTCTTAACAACCTTAAATAATTTGGTGTCATCAGCAAACTTGGTCACTTCACTGCTCACCCCTAATTCCAGATCATTTATGAACAAGTTGAAAAGAATTGGTCCCAATACTGATCCCTGTGGGACCTCACTATTTACTTCCCTCCATTGGGAGAACTGACTCTTTTATTCCTACTCTTTGTTTTCTGTTCTTTAACCAGTTACTGATCCATAAGAGGACATCTCCTCTTATTCTACGACTGCTAAGTTTGTCAGGAGTCTTTGGTGAGGGACTTTAGCAAAAGCCTTTTGGAAGTCCAACTAAACAATGTCCACTGGATCACCTGTCTACATGTTTGTTGACACTCTCAAAGAATTCTAGAGACAGGACTTGCCTTTGCGATTGTAGATTTTGCCACAAGGTACCAAGCAGCTGTGGCAATAGCTAGATGCCCAATCTCTAGTGGAGGCTTTGCTGGGAATTTTTTGTAGAACACAATTCCCCTCAGAAATTTTGACAGATTGTGGAACAAATTTCCTCTATGAGATAATGGAATGTCTGTAGAAGTGTTGTGGAGTAAAATACTTAAAATTATTGCTTACACCTCTTGTGTAATGGGTTAATTCAGAGATTTAACACCACCCTTAAGGGAATAATTAAAGTTTATGTAAATACACATCCTAATGACCGGGATGACAAATTGCAACACCTACTCTTTGCTTATAGAGGGTTCCCCAGGAATCAACAGAATTCTCACCTTTTGAGCTATTGTATGGCAGAAGAGTGAGATCTCCTAAAAGAAAACTGGGAAGGTCAACTGCTGGAAAACAAAATGTCTATGGTACACTACTCTGACAGTTTGCAACTGAAATAGAGCCTTTATATAATGAGGGAACATGATGCAAAACATCTGGCTATATAGCCCATCTGCCTTTTGTACTACAGAATTATGTCTGCTTAGAAACTGTTTTGTTTTACTCTCTGGCCCAATTCAGACAGTCTGACTATTGATGATCAATATGTGGCTTAGGTCCTCAACTATGTTTTGGCCCATAAGCGCATTTAGAAGTTTTATAAGCTGATCAGCACCACAAACTGGCTTTCATGCAGGGGTGTGAAATTGAGTATGAGAAGGCACATTTTTCTCTCACTGATGATGACACTTAGGACCAAACTAAAAACGATGGGAGTAGGGAGGTTTTGATTAGGACAACAGTGGAGGCAAGGGGCTGAAGCACCCCTCCCCTTGTGCTGTGGTCCTAAACAACTCCTGCCACCTAGTTATGTTTTTTTTAAAACAGCCATAAGAGGGCTAAAGATAGAGTATTAATCACATCTAGTTTGGCCTGTACTGGATGATGCATCACTAAGGAATTCAATATTATGAAATTTTAGCTAAATATCCACATTTACCTCAATATGCACATCGGCTGGTACTGTGATCTGTTAGCATCCTGTCCCCCCAGTAATTTGAAAATAGGTTAATTGCTTGTAGAGTGCATACTAATCCCACCGTTGCCTCTGGTAAAGAGAACTCACAGGTTTTTGCATTTTTTCTTCTGTTACTGGATACTTCTAAGTCACAAAATACTCTTCGCTTTATTAATATGGGAACACAGGAAGCTGACTTATACTGAGTCATAGAATCATAGAATAGCAGAGTTGGAAGGGACCTACAAGGCCCAGTACTATCGACACTGGCTGGCAGTGGCTCTCCAAGGATTCAGGCAGGAGTATTTCCCAGCCCAACCTGGAGATGCTGGAGATCAAAACTGGGACCTTCTGCATGCAAAGCTGAGTCATGGTTTCTTCCTCAATGTTAATAACTTCTATTTGCAACTTTTAATTCCTTCCCTATTTTCCCAAGTGACAACAGCTAAGATATGCTCTGGTACCTTTATGCATATTAGCTTGCTGTTCCATGTCTGGGTATATTTGTAATTTAAAATAAAATAAATAACTAAGGCAATTATACTTTTAAAAGTATACCAAACTGTGCAGTTCTGTGATTTACACATAGTGTATTTTATATTCCTCAAAAACAGTAAATTAAATTTAGACCTGATAAGAAAAAAATATTGCATATACTTCATTTAATTTTCCCTCCAAAATGTAAATGAAACAAAAAAGCACCAGTAAAAAATCCAGAGTTGTACTCAATCTGATCAATCTGATCATGAGCAGCACCATGTACATTGATGGTGCTATATAAATAAATAAATAATAATAATAATAATAATAATGATTCTGTTTTAAGAGATTAGAAGTATCTATTTAAATACTATTAAATTCAAATTTCCTTTAAAACTGAGGCACTTTTGAGTGCCTTACTGTAACTTTTTAACAATATTATAAATCCAATGTTTAAAATACAATTTTGGACTGAAAAATGTTAGCAATTTTGAACCATTATGCTGTAAGTTGCAAGGCAAAACAATCTGTTCATGAAGTGTTATAATCATAACAGTACTAGGCCTTTTTTCTGTGTAACTAGAACACATTAATTGAGGGAGTTAGTAGGGCATAGTCTTGATGCTAAAGCTAAGGAGATCTGGAGTGTGCCTGGACAGGAATCCCATATAATCCTTCTTTATGGCAGATAGATATGTTACAAGTAAAACAAACAAACCTGATTCGTGATTAACTCATCATACAGCAACTGCTCCACTTCATCCCACTTTCTCTGGAGGGCATCAGGCAAAGCTGGGTACACTGCAAAGACAAGGCATCCCCAACCTTGAATTCTATTTGTTACTACAGCTGCCTTACTCAAAAGTTAAGGTCACTAATGGGCAGAGGACTGCAGCCATACAGTGGAAGCCTATCCTCAATTTATGCCTTCTGCTACCAAGTCCACTTATGCTGACAGTGCTGAGAACCTTGCACAAACATAGCTGGACACTGGTGGGGCCCAAGGAGCAGAAGTGGGTTGGGGCCGGAAGTGTGACAGGGAAAGAGTAGAACTTCAGAGGAATCCTACGCCCATGCAAATGCCAGTCCAGCCTTCAACAGCAGCATAGCATATCTGTAGAAGAAGTGACATAAGATAAAGCACTTCTACTGGAGTCAACAGACAGCCCAGATCAATTGATGGGTTTTTTTTATTTAAAATATTACTTGGCTGCCTTTCAGGGCAGAAGCACTTCCAAAGCAGTTGTACAACAATAAAACACACTAATAAGAATAGGAAAGGAACCTCTCATGCAAGCACTGAGTCATTACTGATTCTTGGAGTAATGACTCAGCTTTTGGAGTAACGTCAAAAGCTGTTACTCAGTTACTCAGTTGGAGTTACTCAGCTCTTGGAGTAACGCCAGCATTTGCTGACGTTTTCTTGGCAGGCCTTATAGTGGGGTGGTTTGCCATTGCCTTCCCTGGCCGTTATTACCTTTCCCCCAACTAACTGGGTACTCATTTTACCGACCTCAGGAGGATGGAAGGCTGAGTTGACCCGAGCCGGCTGCCTGAAACAAACTTCTGCTGGGATCGAACTCAGGCCGTGGGGAGAGTTTCAGCTGCAGAAACTGCTGCTTTACCACTCTGCGCCACACGAGGTTCTCTAATAAGAATAAGAATGTAAAAACATTGATGAATGCCTTCCACCTCCTCTCCTACAGCCCCAAGGTGCAATGGTATGTGATGGAAATGTAACAACAAAGGTGCTGATCAATGACAGTAATAAAATTCATCTATCTAACAACATTGTACTTCTCTACCAGCCGGCTGGACATCAGGAAAAACTTCCTGACTGTTAGAGCAGTACAACAATGGAACCTAGGGAGGTTGTGGGCTCTCCCACACTAGAGGTATTCAAGAGGCAGCTGGACAACCTCTGTCAAGTATGCTTTAGGGTGGATTCCTGCATTGAGCAGGGGGTTGGACTCAGTGGCCTTATAGGCCCCTTCCAACTCTACTATTCTATGATTCCATGAAAAGGATGTTTAACAGGATCCTTCTGTTAAAGGTTTCAGCCAGCCACACCCTCTTACAGAATGTTCAATCCAACTACCCACCACCCATTTTCAGAGTTCTCACCCTCCCCACTGCTACTGTATGGGGGTGAAGTTTTACAAATGTTTTACACTTTTGCAAACTTCAGGGTTCCTCCAGAGCGTACTTCTCAGTGGGCCCCATCTGAGCTCTTATCCTGTTAGTACTCATCATCTTGGTTTGATAAGTGAGTAGCAATAATGTTCTTTTATTTTCAATATTTATAACAAAATATCTCTGGGCACTTTACAAGCAAAAGAAGAAACCATATAACATGAAAATAAAATCTAAGCTTGAAAAAACTAGCAGAGAAAAACAGGTTGCTTACTTGTAACTGTAGCTCTTGGAGTGGTCATCTGTGCATTCATGCATATGGGCTCTGCACCTGTGCAGAGTCTCATTTCAGGAAGATTCTAAAGCTGTGGATCGTTTGGCGGGAATCCTCCACACCATCCTACTGTGCATGCTTGGGCGGATTCCTGCCTCTACTTCAGTTCGAGACATCCAATCACAGCTTCGATACCGAGAGAATAATTACACCACGGTATCGATATTGATATTAATATCAACACTGAAGCGGGGACGGTGGGTGGGTTGTGCGAATACACAGATGACCACTTGAAGACCCACAGTTACAGGGAAGCAACCTGTTCTTCTTCTTTGTGGTCTTTGTGCATCACCCATATGGGCAACTAACAAGCTCTGTCACTTACTGGAGGAGGGCAGGTATTTACTGTAATACAGCAGAGAGTATTGCTTGACCAAATGAAGAGACTGCTCGAGCCCAAACATCAATGTTATAATGTCTTACAAATGTTGAGGGGCTGAGACCATGTTGCAACTCCGCACACTTCAGTTAATGAAACTCCTCTGCCAGATGCCACAGATGTTGACATGCCCATTGTCGAATAAGCCCACAGTTGAATGGGAAGGTTTAACTTCGACAACAGGTAAGATGGTATTATAGCCTGTACTATCCAGGCAGCTAGCCTCTGTGACAACACTGAGAGGCCCTTTTTAGTACCTCCATATCAAACAAAGCGGCACTGGGTCAATTGGAATGCCTGAGTCCTGTCTTCATAAAATGCCAGAGCCCTGCAAAGATCTAGAGTATGCAGCCTTCTTCCTAAATCTGTTGATGGAGATCAGAAAAAGATTGGTAATGTAATCGTCTGATTAACATGAAAGTCTGATACAATCTTGGGGGCAAACGATACAATCTTGGGGGCAAAGGAGTACCACTTTATCCTTATAAAAATCAATGTATGGAGAATCAGTACGCAGCGTGCAAAGTTCACTTGCTCCCTTGCTGATGTGATAGCCACTAGGAATTCTACTTTCAAAGTTAGCAACTGAAGGTCAATTGTAGCCATTGGTTCGAAGGACTTTGTCATTAGCAATTGTAAGATTACCGAAAGGCTCCACTGAGGAACAGTGGACCTTACCGGTGGAATCAAATTCTTCACTCATAAAAACTGATGGATGAGAAGATATACCAAAAGCTATTGGGCCCCTATGGACAGCATACAAGAATGCTTGAATCCTTTATTGAAAAGATAATGCAGAAATAAAAAAACATTCGTAACTGAGCAATTGTGTGGAGTAAAGTTTTTATCTAGAGCAAATTTTCTGAAGGCAGCCCACTTGGCTGCATATGAGCTTTGAGCAGCTGGTTTTCACCCTTCCTGAACTTTAGTTGGTAACAAGTATATCGGTAGCATCAGCAAATCCTCCATATCCTGAGGTTGAATGTTTATAAGTCGGGTGTCTTATCTGTCCTTTGTCTTGAGAGAGTAAATAAGGGACTTGTAGAAGATGATACAACTGTCCCTTAGCTAGGTTGAAAGCGTCGTAAACCATGTTTACCTGGGCCACCATGGAGCAAATAATAATAATAATAATAATAATAATAATAATAATAATAATAATAAATGTATTTTTTACCCGCCTCTCCTTTTAGATCGAGGCGGGGAACAACATTAGAACAGGAATCAATACATCTTAAAAATTCATGATTTAACATTGATCTGGATAGGCCTGCCGGAAAAGGCTAGTCTTTAAAGCTGCCTTAAAATCACACATAGAGTTAATTTTACGAATCTCCTCCGGCAGGCCATTCCACAATCTGGGGGCGACAGAAGAAAAGGTCCTCTGGGAAACTGATGTCAGCCTAGTTTTAGCTGACTGAAGTAAGTTCACCCCAGAGGACCTGAGTGTGCGGGGCGGACTATATGGGAGAAGGCGATCCCGCAAGTAACCTGGACCCAAACCATTTAGGGCTTTAAAGGTAATGACTAACACTTTGTACTTTGCCCGGAAACTAATTGGCAGCCAGTGGAGTGATTTTAATGTTGGTGTAATGTGGTCATCCCTAGGTGTACCAGTGACCAACCTGGCCGCCATATTTTGAACTAGTTGAAGTTTCCGAACTAGGTACAATGGTAGCCCTATGTAGAGCGCATTGCAGAAGTCAAGCCTTGAGGTTACCAGCGCGTGCACTACTGTCTTTAGGTCTTCTGACTCTAAGAAGGGGCGCAGCTGGCGTATCAGCCGAAGCTGATAGTAGGCACTCCTGGCCGTCGCATCTATCTGGGCTGTCATTTGGAGTGACGGATCCAGGAGCACCCCCAAACTGCGAACACAGTCTTTCAGGGGGAGTGTAGCCCCATCCAGAACTGGCTGACACACCTCCAAACCTAGGTCAGAGCCCTTGACAGCAAGCACCTCTGTTTTGTCTGGATTCAGCTTCAGTTTGTTTTTCCTCATCCAGCCCATTACTGCCTCCAAGCATTCATTCAGAGGAGACACACTATCCTTAGCTGATGCTGTTACTGAAGGCATAGAGAAATATATTTGGGTGTCATCAGCATACTGATAGCACCCCGCCCCATGCCTCCGGATGATCTCTCCCAGCGGTTTCATGTAGATGTTAAACAGCATTGGGGATAGGATGGCACCTTGTGGTACGCCATACAACAGCTCCTTACAATGCAATTGGTCTCCTCTCCTCTGATCTTTGCAACTACCCTTGACAGTTGAGGGAATGATGGAAATATACAGAAGATGTTCCCAGTTCACTGTAGAAGGAAAGTATTGCCCAGAGATTGGTGACCCTTTCTTGCTCTCGAACAAAAGTTGGTGCACCTAGTATTTGCTGCGTGGCAAGTAGGTTTATCCCCACTTTTTATTAGGGTGCTGTAATCTTCTGTTCCCATTCCCTTCGACTGTTGCTGTCGAGGGAAAAGTCGGTCAGACAGGCTGGACCTGACTGGTGGAGAAGTACAATGTTGAGCAGAGCAGGAATGGGACCAACATCAAGGTGAAAGGGTTTCCATTGGTCAGCACCAAGGAGAAGCCAAATCCTGAATCTCTCCTGCAGATGTCATTGACAATAGCTCTATAGTTGGAGTCTCTGTTGGTACTGGATCATCCAACAGAGGACGTGGTGGGGGTATAGGTATTCTTATGATCTTCAAGGTAGAAGTTTTGTTTTCTTTTCTTTTCGAGATGAATTTCTGAGTAGGATTTGGACTTTTTAGCATTTTTGGCAATGTTTTTTGCCATCAACAAAGCAAGAGACCCAGCATAGGGGGATCAGGCCTGCTTATCTCAAGGGCCATTAGTAGTGACTGAGATGATGCCATAGTGACTGTGGCTGAAGGTGGGATTTTTGGACATTCCACTGGCTTCTGCTTATCAGTGGCCTCCCCTTCCACAGCATTGCATTTAATCTGTTGGACCAATTTCTCCTGGTCTGCTTGGAGAACGACTAGCAGTGTGGAGAAATCTCAACTACATGTGATTTGCCCAAACAAAAGAGACATAAAGAACATCCATCCGAAGGGGGTAACTTGCTGCCACAATGGATGCACTTTTGAAAGGGGGCCTTTAAGGCCATACGATCCTCATTGGTATACAATCCTCATTGGTATACAACAGCAATCTAATGACAGATTGCAGAAACAAATGAGAAGAAAACAACGAATAAGACATTAGATGAAGTAAAGTTAGGAACTTCAGCACAATCTCGCTAAAATATGAGAAACACTAAGAGCAACTTCCCTATGAACAACCATCACCGGTGGTCAAAAGAGAGCTGAGAGAAAGGTGGGAACCCGACAGGACATGCACAGTAGAATCATAGAATAGCAGAGTTGGAAGGGGCCTACAAGGCCATCGAGTCCAACCCCCTGCTCAATGCAGGAATCCACCCTAAAGCATCCTTGACAGATGGTTGTCCAAGTGCCTCTTGAATGCCTCTAGTGTGTGAGAGCCCACAACCTCCCTAGGTAACTGATTCCATTGTCGTACTGCTCTAACAGTCAAGAAGTTTTTCCTGATGTCCAGCCAGAATCTGGCTTCGTTTAACTTGAGCCCGTTATTCCGTGTCCTGCACTCTGGGAGGATCAAGAAAGAATCCTGGTCCTCCTCTGTGTGACAACCTTTTAAGTATTTGAAGAGTGCTATCATGTCTTCCCTCAATCTTCTCTTCTCCAGGCTAAACATGCCCCGTTCTTTCAGTCACTCCTCATAGGGCTTTGTGTCCAGACCCCGGATCATCCTTGATGCCTTCCTCTAAACACACTCCAGCTTGTCTGCGTCCTTCTTGAATTGTGGAGCCCAGAACTGGGTGCAACTGTGCATTTGGTTTCTAGGACGGTGGGGGAAGGTTCCTGCCAAAACAATCCTCAGCTTTAGAATCTTCCTGAAACGAGGCTCTGTGCAGAGCCCTATGTGTGATGCACAGAGACCACAAAGAAGAACAGTACAGATCTACAAAGATCTACTACCAGCACCAATAACAGGCTGCACCAGCAGTCTATAAAACTCAGAAATCAAGGGAGACAGAATGAGGCTCTACCACTCAGTCCTCGTAAAAGTATGGGGTGATGGGAACTCTGGTGAGAAGGATCTCCAGCATGTACCTCAACTCCACTTCTATGACTGGGGATCTAAGGTCAAGAGATCCCACAAAGATAAGCAAAGATACATGCCTCAAGGTGGGCCTCCTCCCCACCCCAGATGCAGAAAGGAGCTCACTACTGTCTGTAATCCCTCAAAGGCAGAAAAACAACAACTAGGAACAAGGGCAGACACTAGACAGCACAGCCAGTTATATTGTGCACCGAACTAGAATTGCTGGCCAAACTTCAGAATTACAGTGAGCACAGGCTACCCAGTCAATGAAGCCCAAGATACATAGATCATAGAACAGTGGAGTTGGAAGGGGCCTATAAGCCCATTGAGTCCAACCCCCTGCTCAATGCAGGAATCCACCTTAAAGCATCCCAGTCAGATGGCTGTCCAGCTGCCTCTTGAATGCCTCTAGTGTGGGAGAGCCTACAACCTCCCTAGGTAATTGGTTCCATTTTCATATTGCTCTAACAGTCAGGAGATTTTTCCTGCTGTCCAGCTGGAATAGGGTTTTCTGTAACTTGAGTCCATTATTCCACGTCCTGCACTCTGGGAGGATCAAGAAAGGATCCAGGCCCTCCTCTGACAACCTTTCAAGTATTTGAAGAGTGCTATCATGTCTCCCCTCAGTCTTCTGTTCTCCTGGCTGAACATGCCCACTTCTTTCAGTCACTCCTCATAGGGCTTTGTGTCCAGACCCCGGATCATCCTTGATGCCTTCCTCTGAAACCCCTCTAGCTTTTCTTCATCCTTCTTGAAGTGTTGTGCCTACAACTGGGTGCAAATGTCAAGATGAGGCCTAACCAGTGCTGAATAGAGGGGAACCAATACCTCATGCAATTTGGAAGCTATACTTCTATTAGTGCAGACCAAAAAAGGATTTGTTTTTGCAGCCACATCACACTTTTGGCTCATATTCAGCTTGTCATCTACAACAATTCCAAGATCCTTCTCGCTTGTAGTATTACTGAGCCAAATATCTCCCATCTTGTAGCTATGGATTTGGTTTCTTTCGTCTAGGTGAAGAATTTGGCATTTATCCCTATTAAATTTTATTCTGTTGTTTTCAACCCGGTGTTCCAGGCTATCAAGATCACTTTGAAGGATATTAGCTATCCCACCCAATTTTGTGTCATCTGCAAATACTGCTGATTACCTCCCTGCAGTTTGAGAAGGTACGATTGATTGAGCCTGATTATGTTGATCAGATAAGTCTGGCAGGATTTGTTCTCGATAAATCAATGCTGGCTTCTTGTAATCACTGCATTGTTTTCAAGGTGCTTACAGATTGACTTCTTTATAATCTGCTCCAAAATTTTCCCATGGATTGATGTCACACTAACTGGTCTATAGTTCCCAGGTTCTTCCTTTTTGCCCTTTTTGAAGATAGGGACAACAGTAGCTCATTTCCAGTCATCTGGAACTTCACCCATCTTCCATGATTTCACAAAGATAATAGACAGTGATTCTGAGTTCTTCTGCCAGCTCCTTTATTATTCTAGGATGCAGTTCATTGGGCCCTGGAGATTTGAACTCATTCAAAGAAATTAGGTGTTCCTTGACCATTTGTTTACCAATCTCAAACTGCAATCCTGACCCTTCAGCTTGTACTTTAGTTTTATCAGGGCTGTCATAGAACCCACTTTTGGGAGAAGACTGAGCCAAAGTAGGAATTGAGCACTTCAGTGTTTTCTTTGTCATTTGTTATCAATCTGCCATCCTCATTGAGTAGCTGAACCACCATTTCTTTTCTCTGTCATTTGCTATGCATGTACCTGAAGAAAGCTTTTTTGTTGCTTTTTCTCAAGCCTCAGTTTTAGCCTTCCTGACACCATTCCTGCACTTCTGTGCTACCTGTCTGTACTCTTCTTTTGTACCCTGGCCTTCCTTCCACTTCCCATATGTATCCTTTTTTGTTTTCAGGACATCTCTAAGCTTTTTGTGGCGTTACATTGGTTTATTCTGTTGTCTTCTATCTTTTCTCCTTGTTGGAATTGTTTGAACTGTGCCTTTAAAATTTCCTTTTTTAAAACTCCCATCCATCTTGGACTCCTTTTCTCATTAGGGTCACTTGCCATGGGACCTTACTTGATCATAGTTTATTAAAATTGGCTTTCCTAAAAAACAGAGTATGTAGCTTTTGCTTCCTTTAAAATCAAGAACTCAAGTATGACGTGATCTCTTTCCCCAGAGTTCCCATAACTGCCACTTTATCCACTAAGTCAATTCTATTGGTCAGAATCAAGTCAAGGATAGCCGATCCTCTAGTTTCTTCCTCCACTTTCTTGAAGCATCTTGAAGACAATGCTGTGATTGTTAATTGTCAGCATGGCTTTGTCAAAAATAGGTTATGTGAGACAAATCTTGTCTCCTTCTTTGACAGGATAACTTCTCTAGTGGACAAGGGGAATGCTGTGGACATAATCTACTTTGATTTCAGCAAAGCTTTTGACAAGGTTCCACATGACTTTCTCATTGACAAGCTGCTGAATTTTGGCTTGGATAGCATCACAGTAAGGTGGATCCACAACTGGCTGGCTAACTGCACTCAGAGAGTCAGCATTAATGTCTCTACATCTAGTTGGAGAGCAGTAACCAGTGGGGTACCACAGGGTTCTGTCTTGGGGCCAGGATTATTCGACATTTTTATTAATGACCTGAATGATGAGATTGATGGACTTCTTATCAAATCTGTGGATGACACATAACTGAGAGGTCTGGCCAACACCCATGATGACAGAATGAGATTGCAATCTGATTTGGACAGGTTGAAACACTGCGCTGAGAGGAACAGATGTCCTTTAACAGGGAGAAATGTAAGGTATTACATTTAGGGAGGAAAAATGTAGGGTACATATATAAGATGGGGAATTCATGGCTTGGGAATACTACATTGGAGAAGGATTTGGGTGTGGTTATCAACAGCAATCTGAACATGAGTCAGCAGTGTGAGATAGGTGCTAGAAGGGCTAATGCAGTTCTGGGCTGCATTAGAAGAAACATTGTATCAAAGATGTGTGAAGTCCTTATTCCTCTCTATTCAGCACTAGTTAGACCACACCTGGAGTATTGTGTAAGATTCTGGGCACCCCATTTCTAGAAGGGCATCAACAGGTTAGAACAGGTTCAGAGAAACGCAACAAAGATGATACAGGGACATGAGGGAGGAAGCAGCAGCCAGGAAGCAGGACCCACCGTGCCTGGGTCCAGCTCCAGCTGAGAGCCCCCTCCCTCCTGCTACCAACTGTCTCTGCAGAGGCCACCAGTGAGGGAGGAAGCAACAGCCAGGCAACAGCCGTGCCTGGGTCCAGCTCTGGCTGAGAGCCCCCTCCCTCCTGCTGTCAACTGTAACTGCTGAACTTTGCAACTAAGATTGTAGTGCCTGAATTTGCTTTCCTTTCCCCCCTCCTCCTCCTCCCTCCCAATCCCCTTTCCTTTTGTGTCATGTCTTTTAGATTGTAAGCCTGTGGGCAGGGACTGTCAAGAAATACTTTTGTAAGCCGCCGTGAGAGCCTTTTTTGGCTGAATGGCGGCATAAAAATCCTTAAATAAATAAAAAATAAATAAATGAGGACATGCCCTATGAGGACAGGCTAAAGGAACTTTGGATCTTCAGGCCTTTGCTAGACCAGCGTTTATCCCGAGGTGAACCCCAGGATCGTCCCTGTGCGTCCAGATGACGCACAGGGGATCCCGGGCTCAGGGAGGGATCAACCCTCCCTTGCCCCGGGAAAACGGGCACCACTTTTAGCCCAATATTTTTTGCGGTCTCGGGCTGAGCCTGAAACCGCGAGCGTGTGGTGCCTCTAACAAGCGGTTTTCCCAGCTCCTTGCAATTACTTGTGAGGAGCCGGGAGCCGCAGACTGGGTGGTGGGGGGAGGAGATCGTAGATGGGGGGGAGGGAGATTGCGGACGGGGGTTAGGGACATTTTTTTTAAAAAAAACTTACCTTTGCACAGGAGCGCTCCTGCACATCCAGCCCCTCCAGAAAACCAAAAAAATGGTGGGCACATGTAGACAAGGGCAAGATCCCGCAATATTTGCATCGCGGGCTCTCCCCTGATCAGGCCTGGATTTACAGGTAAGTCTAGCAAGGCCCTCAGTTTGGAGAAAAGGAGACTGAGGGGAGATGTGTTAGCAGTGTTCAGGTACATAAAAGGATGCAACAGGGAAGATGGTCAAGGACTATTTTCCATTGCCACAAAAAGCAGGACCTGAAATAATGGGTATAAGTTACAGCTACCTAGATTCTGATTAAATATAAGAAAAATCTTCCTGACAATAAGATCTGTATAACAGTGGAAAAGACTACCTATGGAGATTGTGGGTTCTCCATTTCTGGAGGTTTTTAAGAAGAGGCTGAATAGCCACCTCTCATGGATGGTTTAATTGGCTTTCCTGCACACTGCAGAGGGTTGGAGTAGATGATTCTTGTGGTCCTACGATTCTATGTCAGGAATTTCTTGGAGGGATCACTTTTGGCAGAATTTGTCTCCCAACAGATATCAGGGTAATTGAAGTTCCCCATTACTACTACATCACACTTCCTTGAAACACTGGCAATTTGCTTATCAAAAGTTTTATCCTCCAATGCAACTCTCTACCTTATTTACTGACAATTATGGATACTGGGAACACCAACACAGGAGAGAATACGGATGGTAGATGGGCCACTTGCTCATCAATCCTGGATGAAGAGGAACTGGCCACACATTCCGTGGTCTCGGGCTGAGCCCGAGACCACGGAAAAACCAGGCTTAAAGGGTAGGGTGAGATTCCAGGGCAAGGGAGGGATCATCTGAACGTGCAGGGATGATCCTGGAGATCACCCCAGGATTTCACCCCATCCGTTTAGTGGCTACACCTTTTGGAAGTAGTTTCAATAAATCAATTGTTAATTATGTTGGTGTTGCTATAACAGAAGGAAAGAATTCAATCATCTTTGCTGAGACACCAGCTGGCTAACCTAGCCAGCAGCCATTCCATAAAGCTATCTGAAGTGTTTCCCAATTGGTCTTGGTAAGTTATTCAGTCTTGACTACCTTGAAACTACCTAGCTGCAGTGTTGGGAGCAGTTCCACATCCTGAGGAGTATATTGCAATCAGGGAAGAACACTTCTGAGCTATTTCCACATAGGAGCTTCTGTAGTTGCCAAAGCATGTCTTAGTGATCATGCCAAATTCAATTGTCTAGGTTGTACTTGGGGTGTCTGGAGGGGAGCAATGAGATTAACACAGTGAATTTAGGACTGCAGTAAAGGAGGAGATTATTTTAAGAGTTAAATTAGTTGCCCCGAGAAGAATTAATTAACAAACCCCCAGAAGAAGTTTGGTATCCCTGTTCTTTGCTTAGTAGGACTGATCTTTGACCTCATTCCTATTGAGCTTTGGTGAACTAAACAACTAATCCTTGAGGTAATGAATCGACACTGACAAATTCCCTAATGCGTGCATTTTTGTCAGTATCATTGCTGATTAAATTTTTATCTGGTTGAGCTTTTATATTGTATCTTATATTATGGTTTTATACTGTTGTTTTATACTTTGAATGTTTTTAATTTTTGTGAACCGCCTAGAGAGCTCCGGCTATTGGGCGGTATAGAAATGTAATAAATAAATAAATAAATAAATAAACCATCTAAGCTGTGGGCGAACAACTCTTGCTGTGTTCCTTTATTGAGAACACAGCGAGGGCCTGCAATTTCCATCTATTGAACATTTGCCAGATTCGCAGGTTCCTGTCTCAGGCAACTGCGGACTTCTTGGTTCAGGCCTTGGTTGACTCACCCCTGGATTACTGTAATAATCTCCTATTTGGTCTTCCTCTTTCCTCTCTCTACTCTTTGATCCTGGTCCAGAACAGTGCTGTTAGGACTGTTCTGGACCCCGATTTGCCCATACCTCCTTCCATTGTAGGGTTTGCATTGGCTTCCATTGAAGGCCAGGACCCAATTTAAGATCTTATTCCTGGCCTTTCAGTTGCACCACCCAACTTACCTTTCCTCCCTTTTGTCCTGGTATGTTCCGGGCCAAGCCATTAGATCCATGGGGTTTATTCTTTTTTAATAAACGGGGCTGGCTGTTTGCTCCTGAGATAGAGCATGTTGATGGTTCTTGTGGTGGCCACGACACATTTTATATGGGTTTTAAAGGATTTAAAAGAATATAAGGATTTATAATTATTGTATTTATTCCATTTTTTGTGAACTCATCTATTTTATCTCATGTACAGCACTTTGTTAGAAAGTGCTATATAAATACATTTTATGATGTTGATTATGATGATGATGTTTGTTACGTCTCCTTTATTTAGGCCTTTCCTATTTAAACACTCGTACCTGTGCATTAATTGCTGTGGAAAATAAACAACATCCATGTTAGAAATTTGCTGTCAATTCTAAAAATGCAGGTTGCTTACCTGTAACTGTAGTTCTTCGAGTGGTCATCTATGCATTCACACATATGGGCTTTGCGCCTGCGCAGAGACCAGACCGGAACCTTCTCTAGCTGAGTGGAACGTTTTTGGCGGGAACCCCTCCCCCACGCTACCGCGCATGTCCATGGGGTTCCCGCCCTTACCTCAGTTTACAGGAGTCCGACGTTGTGCCCCCATAAACATGAGAGTAAATAAAATAAAGTACATTCCACAATAAAACAGTGTCATTTGTAAGTCTCACACCACCAAGTGGGGATGGTGGGTGGGTTGTGTGAATGCATAGATGACCACTCGAAGAACTACAGTTACAGGTAAGCAACCTGCATTTCTTCTTCGTGGTCTCTATGCATCACACATATGGGCGAATAGCGAGCTGACATACCTTTGGAGGTGGGTTGGTGCATCATCTGAAGATCTCTGAAAGCACTGTCCTCCCAAATGAGCAGTCCTGCCTCGCACGGGTGTCCAAACTGTAGTGCTTGACAAACGTGGATGGAGTGGACCACGTTGCGGCTCTACAGACTTCTGCCAAGGGAACACCTCTGGTGAAGGCCACCGATGTTGAAACAGCTCTGGTGGAATGAGCCGTCACAGGTTTCACTAACTCTATTTTAGAAATAGAGTAGGCCAATTCTATTGTCTCCACTATCCAGCGTGACAGTCGTTGGCAAGAGACAGGGAGTCCCTTAGAAGGCTCACCATAACAAATAAACAGTTGCTTTGTCTTTCTAAATGTCTCTGTCCTGTCTTTGTAAAAAGCAAGAGCCCTTCTTACATCGAGAGTATGCAAAGAAGACTCAAGAGGTGTAGTTGGATTAGGAAAGAAAGCAGGTAAAGAAATATGCTGGGACAGATGAAAAGTAGACACTACCTTAGGCAGGAAGGCTGGGTCTGTGCGTAGCACAACCTTGTCCTTATGAAAGATAGTGTATGGAACATCTATCCTAAGAGCTTTAAGCTCACTTGCACGTCTTGCTGATGTGATGGCTACTAAAAAGACAGTCTTTAAAGTAAGCAGCCTAAGGTCTGTCGAAGCCATGGGCTCGAAGGGCTTGCGTGTCAATGCTTGCAGCACAACTGACAGGCTCCAAGGCGGCACGATAGTCTTCACAGTCGGTATCGTGTTCTTCAGACCTTTCAGAAATTTCTTGGTTGTTGGATGGGTAAAAGGTGTAAAACCATCCACACCCCGGTGAAAAGATGTAATCGCAGCAAGGTGAACCCTGATGGATGCGAGCTTAAGTCCCTGCTGGAAAAGTGTCAATAAATAATTAAGGATGAAGGGTAAGTGGCAAGATTCTGGTGTTTGATCTTGTGCTGAAGCAAAGTTCTGAAATCTTTGCCACTTTGCTGCATAAGTTTTCCTAGTGGAAGGCTTTAGTGCTGCCAATATAATGTGATCCACAGTCAAAGTTCTAGTTGCAGAGGAGGAGTTGTTGTTATCCTCCATGCAGTCATCTTGAGGGTCGACAGATCTGCGTGTCGAACCCTGCCCTGGTGTCGAGACAGTAGCTTCGGTGTCGACGGGAGCCTGATGTAATCCCCTCTCGATAACCGAAGAGCGTGTGAGAACCACGTCTGTCGAGGCCACCACGGCGTGATCAGGATGCAATCGGAGTTGTCCATCTGGATCTTGGCTATCACTCTTGTCAACAGTGGAAAGGGAGGAAACATGTACAGGAGATTTCCTCTCCAAGTTCTGGTGAAAGCGTCTCCTAGAGAGCGCTTTCCTCTTCCTGCCCTGCTGCAAAACTTGGCGCAGACTGCGTTGTCCTCGGTAGCGAAGACATCGACAACAGGGCGGCCCCAGTACCGAAAAAGGCTTTCCCGCACTTCGACGTCGAGCTCCCACTCGTGGTCGACATGGAAGGATCTGCTGAGAGAGTCCGCAAAGACGTTCTCCTTGCCGGCTACATGAATCGCAGTCAGGTAAGTCCTTCTCTTTATGCACCAGTTCCATATCCTGAGTGCAGAACGGTTCAGGGGGTGTGATCTTGTTCCACCCTGCCTGTTGATGTATGCCACTACAGTAGTATTGTCTGTCGCGATCAAGACATTCTTGCCCTCGATCATCTGTGCAAATGCTTTTACTGCATTTTCTACTGCCAGGAGTTCGAGATGGTTGATGTGATGCTCCCTCTGTGATCGAGACCAACGACCCTGAGAGGTTAAGGAGCTGCAATGGGCTCCCCATCCTTCTAAGGATGCATCCGTGGTGATCGTTACCGAAGGCGCCTGTTGTTGGAATGGAACGCCTTCGAGAAGAGTCGACATCGAGAACCACCATTTCAGCGATGCCCTGACTTGCTTCGGTAACGAAAGGTAAGTTCGTCGAGCATTGAGCCTGAGATCGAAAGTTCTTAAAAACCAGGCCTGCAATACCCTCATTCTGAGTCTTGCAAACCTGATGACTGCCGTAGTGGCTGCCATCAGGCCTAATAGTCTCTGGACTGTCCAAGCCGATACTTTCCGCCGGCTCTCGATGTCGATGGCTAACTGCTGCAAGGTGTTTGCCCTGGTTAAAGGTAAGTATGCTCTCCCGTCTCGAGAGGATAGGGTTACCCCTATGAAGTCCAATCTCTGCTGTGGAGTCAAAATGGACTTTTCGTGGTTGACCCACAGCCCCAACGAGTCCAACAGGTTGAGGGTGGTTAGTATATCCGACTGGAGCGCCTCGCTGCTGTCCGCTACGAGAAGCCAATCGTCCAGGTACGGATAAACACAAATGCCTTTCTGCCTTAGGTGGGCGCATACCACCGCCATAACCTTCGTGAAGACCCTCGGCGCCGTGGCCAATCCGAACGGAAGAACGGTGAACTGGTACTGGGACACTCCGATCGAAAACCGAAGGTAAGCTTGATGCGACTTCCTGATGGAAATGTGGAAGTACGCATCCTTCAGATCCACCACTGCAAACCAAACTCCTTTCTGTAGAAGCTGCAGAATTGAAGTAACCGTTGTCATACGGAACTTCCTCGGGGTGATGAACTTGTTCAGCTGTCTTAAGTCCATGATCGGTCGAAGACCTCCATCTTTCTTCGGGACCGTGAAGTAACGAGAGAAAAATCCCTGATTGAGTTCCTCTGCAGGCACGGGAGAGATGGCTCCCTTCGATAGTAAGGTCTGTACCTCGAGCAGCAGAGGAGGGGATGGAGTCGTTGCTTTCACGCCGGAAAAGGGAGGGAGGGCATCGAGCTCGATGGCATAGCCCGAGTTGATGATAGTGAGCACCCAGGAGTCTGTTGTTATTAACTCCCATTGATGGTAATGGGGTGCTAGGCGGTTCGCAAAAGGGGGTGGATCTGGAGCCGAGGAGTCAAACCCGCTGCTTCTTAGAGAAGTCGGGCTGACGCTTTTCCTGTTGGAAACGGCTCTGATAAGGCCGCTTCCTTTGAAGTTGTTGCTGCTGCTGCCTTGGTTGCTGGTATTGGGGCCGTTGTTGTTGTGGAGGAGGTCTTATCCATCTCTTCTGTCGGTATTGAGTCTGTGGAGGAGGAGCAGTAAACCCCATCTTTTTGGCTGTTGTTCTCGCCTTGTAGATAGAGTCCAGCGTCTCGTCAGTCTTTGTATTAAATAGACCTTCGCCATCGAATGGCATGCTCTCTATCCTCCCTTTCGTTTCTTGAGTAAGATTGGCTGATCTGAGCCAAGCGTGCCTCCTCAAAGAAATGGCCCCCATCATCGACTTTGAGTGGCAATCCACCTGATGTCGAGCGGTAGACAATTGCTGCCTTGCTATGGCTGTCGCTTCATTCTGGAATACTCTTGCGAGCTCCTTCTTATCCTCCGGAAGATGTTCGCATAGAGAACCCATCTTTTCCCAAAGGAAAATCTGATATCTCGCCATCGTTGCCTCGTACACCGATGCTCTGATGCCCAAAGATGAGGACGAGTAAACTCTCCTGCCAGTTTGGTCCAATTTCCTCCCCTCTCTATCGACAGGTGCAGAATGAGTCTTTTGTGACTGTCCCTGTGCCGATTCCACTACAATGGAATTCGGCTTAGGATGTTGAAGCAAAAATTGTGCATCCTCTTCCTTAACTTTATAGAGTGTCTCCAATCTCTTTGATGTTGCCTGTGTTACTGCAGGGGTTTTCCATGACAGTTGAGCCGTTTGTTTCAAGGCTTGAGGAACAGGAATGGCCAAACGTTGGTTCGTTGTCGACTGAAAGACATCATAAATTGGGTCGACTACCGATTCATCTGTTTCCTGTATGTCAAGTCCCAATGCTCTGGACATCCTAAGCATATGGTCCGAAAAACGAACCATATCGTCCGAAGGAGAGGACGGGTCTGTATCATCGATTGCATCGTCAGGTGAAGGGGCAGCTGGAGCAACTGAATGTTCAGATTCAGAATCGGAAGGATAGTTATCCTCTGGTGAGGATAACGTCACCACTTGCAGACCATGTTGATCATCTTGCGGTAGCACAGTAGCGGATGCAGCAGATGGTATTGCTTGCTGTGCACGGTGTCGAGGCGTCGATACCGTCGACATTAACTGAGCGGATGGAGAAGGCAGAGGCAACTGGCAGACTCTTGTTGTTGGAGGAGGTTGTGCATAATAACCTTCCTGCTGGTAGTAACCTTGATCCCCTTGAAAATATTGTTGAGGACGGTATCTTTCCCAGTCATAATATCTAGGCTGGGAATCAGAGTACTGCGATGCTCTGTCCCAATCTGTTCTTGAGGTCCGTCTTGGGGAAGGCTGTACGAGTTCTTGCGGCCTCATAGGTTGCCGAGCGGACGTTACCGACACTGAATCCCGAATTTCACCCTCTGATAAACTTGGAGGACATGTCGGTATCATGGCCGTCGGTACTGACATAGATCTCGGTACCGAAGGTGAACTCGGTATCGAAGTGGTCGGTACGGCAGGAGGCGTGGAATGGCTCTTGGCCGATTCCCGATGTCGAGGTGACGGTACGGTGGATTTCTCCACATCCCTCTTTTTCTTCTTCTTCTTTTTCTTCTCCGGCTCAGAAGAAGATATCAGAGTTCTGGCTGTTTTAGGGATTGTCTTAGCCATAGAACTCGATAAAGACCGACCAGGCGTGAGGGGTATCTCAGCCCTATTTGCTCTGGTCTGCACTTCAGTGCTATGGTCTGACGGTTTCTCCGCAACAGTCTTTGTAACTGCCGTTTTACGGGCAACAGACTTATGAACCGCCGTTCTTTCCATCGAAGGGGCCTCTGTGGCCTTGAGAGCCTTCTCCCAAAGTACGGAGCGGAGTCGGTCTGCTCGGTGTTTTCTGGTTTGTTTGGTAAAAGACATACAATGGTGGCAGGTCTCTACCACATGTCCCTCTCCCAAACAGATAATGCACAAAGAATGGCCGTCAGACGGAGGGAGCTTAGCTCCGCACTTGACGCACTTTCTAAATGGTGCTTTGATTGCCATAAAGGCCTCACACGACCGAAGTCGCTGAGGAGAAATCTAACTACAAAAATCTTTTTTTTTTTTTTTTTTTATATAGATAAAGAGAGAAAAAGGACGAAAAAGAAGAAAGCTGAAGAAAAGGTAAGTTAGAAAAGTATTTTAAATAGATCAACAGAGAAAACGCTAGAGGTAAAGTTTTTCGGTCTAGGCACAACGGCGGACGACGAAGAACTGAGGTAAGGGCGGGAACCCCATGGACATGCGCGGTAGCGTGGGGGAGGGGTTCCCGCCAAAAACGTTCCACTCAGCTAGAGAAGGTTCCGGTCTGGTCTCTGCGCAGGCGCAAAGCCCATATGTGTGATGCATAGAGACCACGAAGAAGAACATTTCATTTTCTGTCTGTGTATCTGCCGCTCTTTTGGCTTGAGGTTCAAGTTGACATTATAATATAGAACCTCTTTTGGCTTGAGGTTCAAGTTGACATTATAATATAGAACTGATATTAATTGTCTTTAAAAGAATTATTTATCTATAAAAGTTTAGTCTTGCTTTTTATAGAAGACAGTATGAAATATAATTTTATTATTTATCTGCTTAATTTGTCTTTTTCCTCTTTATTTTGCTTGAGTAAAATTATACTGTTTTAGTGGTTCTAATTAAAAAAGTAACTGAATTAAACATTTTCTTTAATGCTCTTTAACAATAAGATATTGATAATGCTCATTCCCTCTGACTTGTCTGCTGAGAAACAGAGGAGTTTATGTACATTATTTGAAAGGAGAAGGTGGGTCAGGTAGCTAAATTGCTTGAGAAAGGTCAGCAGAAAAGTGGGGTGGCTGGGGTTATCAAGCTCCCTGGACTGACCCACTGAGCAACCGACCAAAAAGAATGCATTTGATTTAAAGGAAGCAACTGCATCACAGTACCAAGGGGGCAGGAGTGACACCAAGCCCCTAAATGCAAAAGTTGGCTTTGGCTAATGCAACAAATATCAGCCCATTGGAATCCCAGAGGATGAGCAGGCTCTACGAGCTCTTGATGTTCTAAAAGCTCAAGCTCCAGATTTTCATTTATCCTTGGTTCTGTAGATCTTTGTCTCTGAATCAGAAGCTGGGGCTTCTCTATTACAGAATGGGCCTGAGCAAAAGGTTGCTGCCATGAGAGAAAACTCTAGCCACCATAGGGGTCTGGAAACAAAGCTCTATGAAGAGAGACTGAAAGAACTGGGCATGTTTAGCCTGGAGAAGAGAAGATTGAGGATAGACATGATAGCACTCTTCAAATACTTAAAAGGTTGTCACACAGAGGAGGGCCAGGATCTCTTCTCGATCCTCCCAGAGTGCAGGACACGGAATAATGGACTCAAGTTAAAGGAAGCCAGATTCCAGCTGGACATCAGGAAAAACTTCCTGACTGTTAGAGCAGTGCGACAATGAAATCAGTTACCTAGGGAGGTTGTGGGCTCTCCCACACTAGAGGCCTTCAAGAGGCAGCTGGACAAGCATCTGTCGGAGATGCTTTAGGGTGGATTCCTGCATTGAGCAGGGGGTTGGACTCGATGGCCTTGTAGGCCCCTTCCAACTCTGCTATTCTATGATTCTACCAAATAATCGTTTGCCTGCTGCCTACACTGCAGGGAATCTAGGCAACTCTTTCGTTATAGTAATTTAATGTTTATATTGTAGATAATGTTTTTTATGTATATGATTTGCATACAAAATAAAATTTAAAATTAAAAAACCCTATAACTTCAAGATATAGCAACTGAGCTTGTTTCCCCCTAATCCCCCCACCCTCTTTCCCTAGTGTTTCATGTCTTTTATATCGGAGGGCTGAGGGATACTAAGATTTGGATGCTGTTCTGAGAACTTTTTTAACTAAAGATCAGGGGTACACCTTTTTATCTTCCCCCTTCCTCACATAAATAACATGCTTTAAACATGCACATAATGTTACTAGTACTTTGTTGCTGGGACCTATAAGGGGTCATAGGTCTTCACTGTGGGTTACAAATACATTTGCTACTGGCCAGCACACTGTGTACTGGGCAAGAGCCCTGCCCTTCTCCAGAGCTTCAGAAATGGTCCTAAAGCAGTGAGTTGTCACAGCTTTCCAAGACTCAGCACAGCAAACATAGGCCAAGTTCAAAGCTGAGTACTTGGAACAGTCCTGAAGGTCAGTAAACTGTCATTAAGATACTGTCCTCCACTTACAGAGGGAACAGATATAGTGGCCAGTCAAAAATCTATGGACCTACAAATACACTGCTGTTAGTGGCACACTGTTAGCTGAATGTAAACTATGGGCTGATTTTATGCGAATGAAGGGCTAATTTCCGCCCTTAAGAAGGGAAACATTTTGAAATTGCAAGGTAGGACTGTTCCTCCCCCTGCAGTTAACCTGGACAAATGATGGGCATTTTGAACATGTACCATGTTAAGATTATGGTACAAGATGCATCATTCCAGAGTCTGTCTCTGAGTTTTTTACCCTACCTGAGAGAGAATGCAAGTGGCAAACAAGTGGGGTTTCAAATGTCAGAGAATAAACACAAGTGCTTGGTTCAGACACATGAGCCAATCTATTTCTCCTTCCACATATAAGTAGTACCTGAAAAGCAGAGAATGAAGAACGAGTTAAAAAAGGCCAACCCAAGTCTCATTTCAATACAAATCACTTGTTTATTTATTTATTTAAGGATTTTTATGCCGCCATTCAGCCAAAAAAGGCTCTCACGGCGGCTTACAAAAGTATTTCTTGACAAAAGTATTACTTTGTTCAAAATAGGGCCATGGCTAGACCAGGCCTATATCCCGAGATCATCCCTGTGCGTCCACATGATGTACAGGGGATCCTGGGAGCAGGGAGGGATGATTCCCTCCCTTGGCCTGGGTTTTCTCCCTACCCTTTAAATGATCCCAAGACTGCGGAAAGTGTAGGCGGCCATCGCGGTTTGTCCCGGCTCCTTGCGAGTAACTGCAAGGAGTAGGGACCCGAGCTCTGTGCCCATTGGGTGTGGGGGAGGGCGAGGTTTTCTTTTTTTTAAAAAAAACACTCACCGCTTTTCTGACGAGTACTCCTGCACTCCATCTCCTTTAACAACAACAAAAAATGGCAGCTGAAATGTTGTGTGCCATGTGTAAACCAGGGCGACAATCTTGCGATCATAAAATCGCGAGATCGTCGCCCTCTGCCCCCCCTCATCTAGCCATGGCCAGAGTTATCCAGTTTCCCTGAAACATGTGTTTTTTCTTGAGCTAAGCAAAATACTCACAAGGCTGTTACAGACAGCTTTCAATATTACCTATAGAAAATGTTCAATATATATAAAAAATGAGGAATCAAATTACAATACTATGGCAAAGCTCCCCAGTTCTGAACATGATAATGAGATTTGGGAACAATTTAAAAGCTTATTGACCACAACACTGAAAAGCATTTTGGCTTCCTTCACTCATTCTTTCTTACTTTTGTCTGTCTGTTCTTGGTTTCACAAGAATCTCCATCTCTCATCCACATAGCAACAAAGGTATTGTTTTCAATTTCCCATTCATGCCAGATACTAGAAAGTAAGAAAACATCTTTAAAACATTGTTTTAACAAGCAAACATACATGAAAGGTGCAAATAACTCCATACAGAAATGAAGATGTTGAAAAAACTACAATTTGGCCTTTAAAAAAAAGTCAATAGCAATTTAAATCAATAATGCTTGGATTACTGGGATCTATGTCTACGCTTATACCTGTAACTGATGTTCTTCGAGTGGTCGTCTGTGCATTCACACAATGGGCTCTGGGCCTTCACAGAACAATGATCGGGAAACTTCTAAAGCTGAGGCGTTTTGGGCGGGAACCGCTCCCCCACGGTGTCATGCGCATGCTCAGAGGGATTCCTGCCCATTCCCCTCAGTTCATGGAGACCGACATCGCGGCCTCGGAACCGAGAGTACTATAAATACATACTATTCTATTAACATGATACCGAAGTGTCAGTAACGTAACCCTGTATACATGAACACCATAGCGGGGACAGTGGGTGGGTTGTGTGAATGCACAGATGACCACTTGAAGAACATCAGTTACAGGTAAGCAACCTGTCTTTCTTCTTCGTGGTCTCTGTGCATCACAGAATGGGCAAATAGCGAGCTGTCTTACCAGGTCGGAGGGTAGGTGTTTATGTCAATATCGATGATAGGACAGCCCTTCCGAAGGTGCAATCGGCTCGAGTTCAAACGTCCAGATGGTAGTGTCTGACGAAGGTGGAGGGATGAGATCAGGTGGCAGCCCTGATCTCATCCGGGAGCCCAATCCCTCTATCAAAGGCTGTCGTTGTAGCTACTGCCCAAGCTGAATGTGCTCTAACAGGAGGGGTGAGCAACAGACACTAACTCATGTGCTAAAGTTACTGTGTTGACGATCTATCTTGCCAAACACTGCGATGAAACTGGTGAACACTTGTTTTTGCCCGCATAGCATAGGAATAGATGCGGTGAGGATCGAAAGTCAGCAGTTCTTTGTTTGTAAAAGGCAAGCGCTCTCCTGACATCGAGAGTGTGCATAGTTGTTTCTAATGTTGACGTCGGTGTAGGAAAGGAAGTTGGCAAAGTGATTGTCTGATTCAGATGGAAATCCAAAATCACCTTAGGTAAAAAGGTAAGATACGGCCTAAGGAGGACCTTGTCCTTATGGAAGGATACAGAAGGTGGACACATGGAAATCCAAAACCACCTTAGGTAAAAAGGTAAGATACGGCCTAAGGAGGACCTTGTCCTTATGGAAGGATACAGAAGGTGGACACAGGGAGCACAGAATTCACTGGACCATCTTGCGGATGTGACTGCGACCAAAATGGCTGTCTTCCAGGAGAGTAACCAGAGATCCGACGTTGCCATAGGCTCGAAGGGAGAGGAAGTCAAAGACTTTAAATCCACTGACAGGCTCCATGCTGGGACGACAGGCCTGATTGGTGGAGCCGAGTTGTGAGTGTCCTTGAGAAATCTTTTGGAAAGGGTGTGTGAGAAAACTGAATCCCTCAATGGGAGGGTGAAAAGCAGAAATCGCTGCTAAGTAAACCCGTAAAGAAGAATAACGAAGTCCTTTATTGAAAAGAGAAAAAATAAAACACAGAATTTGTTGCAATGAAGCAGCTCCAGGCTGAAAGTTATTAGCACTGGCATAAGCCACCAACATAGTCCATTTTCTACAATATGAGAACTGAGTTTCTTGTTTCTGAGATGTCTGTAAGACTCGACGTAGAGCAGCAGGAAACACTTTGAGACCACTGTCTAAATTTTCCATGCTGTCAGTCGAAGCATCTGGAGGTCGGGGTGTCTGAGACGTCCTGGAGACTAGGTGAGGAGATTGGAGGTGTATGGAAGGTTGTGATAACTGCCCTGTGATAGTTCTAGGAGATGGGCAAACCATATCTGGCGGGGCCACAATGGAGTCAACAGGATGCAGGACATGTGGTAAGTCACGATCTTCGAGATGACTCTTGCTATGAGTGGAAATGGTGGGAAAAGTTAGTAGGATCCACAGGGGTCCTTTTTCTGTGAGCCCCTGCCGAAGGAAGTGAGGCAGGTGGCTACTAGGAAGAGGGTTTCTCTGCTGTGGCACCCCGGTTGTGGAACAAGCTCCCCAGAGAGGTTCACTTGGCACCTACATTGTTTTCTTTCCGTCGCCAGCTGAAGACCTTTTTATTTTCTAAGTATTTTAAATTTCTAAGTATTTTAAATTTCTAAGTGCTTTTAACCTGTTGGTTGTTTTAATATGGTTTTAATTCTTGTGAACCACCCAGAGAGCTTCGGCTATTGGTCGGTATAAAAATGTAATAAATAATAATAATAAAATAATAATAATAATAATAATAATAATAATAATAATAATTAACACCTAATTTAACTTAAATTTAAACTTTGCTGTTTTAATCTCATATTTTAACCTATGTTAATTTTGCTGTGTGGTTTTATTCCGGTTGTGCTTTTTATATTGATTTTTGTATTTGTGTTTTAAATTTGTTGGTTGTTTTTATGCTCTTCATGGTTTAAATTTTTATGAACCGCCCAGAGAGCTTCAGCTATTGGGCGGTATAAAAATGTAATAAAATAAATAAATAAATAGTAACCCTAGTCCATGATAGGGTGAATGCATCCCCCCATCGAGTCCATTCCCAGTCCCACTCTGCTGCAAAACCGAAGTAGGGCCGAGTTGGATGGTGTTTCAAAAAGATCTATGTCTGGTTGTCCCCATATAAAATCATAGAATAGCAGAGTTGGAAGGGGCCTACAAGGCCATCGAGTCCAACCCCCTGCTCAATGCAGGAATCCATCCTAAAGCATCCCTGACAGATGGTTGTCCAGCTGCCTCTTGAACTGCCTCTTTAACTGCTTCCAAGTTAAAGGAAACCAAATTCCAGCTGGACATCAGGAAAAATTTCCTGACTGCTAGAACAGTACGACAATGGAATCAGTTACCAAGGGAGGTTGTGGGCTCTCCCACACTAGAGGCCTTCAAGAGGCAGCTGGACAACCAACTGTCAGGGATGCTTTAGGGTGGATTCCTGTATTGAGCAGGGGGTTGGACACGATGGCCTTGTAGGCCCCTTCCGGCTCTGCTATTCTATGATTCTATGATTCTATGAAGGCCTCTAGTGTGGGAGAGCCCACAACCTCCCTAGGTAACTGATTCCATTGTCGTGGAATAGGTGGTGCAGGACTGGTCTGTGTAGCTTCCACTTGTGAGATTCTTGCATGAATCTGCTGAGTGTCCGCTACTGTGTTGTGAACACCGGCAATATTGTGAGGAACGGTGAGTTTTCTGAGGATGAGGACTCTGGGGATGAGCAGCCACAGGCGGGACCCAGTACCAGCTTGGCTGATCAACAGCCAACAGAGGCCTCATCCAGTGCAAACTTAGAAGAGGAGCAAACAGACTTGTTACACGTGCCCTCGTTCAAACAGCAAAGGGCAGAGAAGGAGGCTTTACGCCGATCCAAGCGGATTGCTAATAAACGCCAGCTGAACAAGGAACAGCTGTGAGGCTGAGCTGGTGTATTTAGGTAGCAGTGCGCAGGCTAGCAAATTGTCAGAGCTTATCTGGTTTGCCTGGGAGAAGCTCTGGACCGTGTACCCTTGACCGTGCCGTGTTCCTGTTGGATCGTTTGGACTCTGGACTGCTTGGACCCCGTGATTATCTCCTGCCCTTTGAACCTTGGACTGGCTTATCGACTCTGGTGACTTGCTCTCTTGTGCCTTTTGAACCCTGGACTGTTATATGGAATTGGCTTGGAACTTTACGTGAGCACTAAAAGACTGTTCTATTTTGTGTTTAACTTGTGTGCTCAATACACATTATTATTTATATCATTAAGTGCTGTCTGGTCTGATTCTTGGCGGGCTTCCCAGTCTGGGCACACTGCCCAAAGAGATAAACGAAAGTGGCTGGTTACAGACTACCTTATCTCAGGACAAATATGTACTGCTGTGAGCTGCAGATTTCTGTTGGTACACCACTCCAGGATCTGTAACATAAGCTCCAGGAGGTGTTGGGACCGTGTTCCCCCTTGTTTGTTCAAGTAAGCCACGGCAGTGGTGTTGTCTGTCGCAATCTGCATAAGACCTTGTTCTAAGTTTGGCTCGAAGGCTCTTAGGACTTTGTGAACTGCCATTAGCTCCAGCCAGTTGATGTGATTGAGATGTTCAACATTTGACCAATAGCCATGGGCATTGAGCCCCATGAGAGATGCATCTGCTGTTATGATGGCCTTGAATCTGGTGAGGGTGGAAAGGCATTCCCTGATTCAGAGAAGTTGGTTGCGTCCACCACGCAAGAGATGCCCGGACTAGAGGTGGCAAAGTCAACATTGTGCATCTGGAATTGGGGTTGATGTCGAATGCCCAGAGGAACCAGAACTGAAAACGTCGCATCTGGAATCTGGCTTGGTGCACGACAGCCATCGTCAAGGCCATGAGTCTGAGAAGGTGCTGGATGTCGAACGCTCTGGCTCGAGTTGACGTTATGATGTTGGATGCCAGGTGTATTATGTTGCGGGCTCGCTCCTGTGGGAGGAAAGCTCTACCGACCTTGGAGTCCAAAATCCCACCGATGAACTGGAAAAATTTGATGTGGGTAGAGATTGGATTTCTCGTAATTTATGCATAGTCCGAGGTCTTGAACTTCTGCAACTGTGACTTAGTTCTGGTGACTAGGAGGCAGTTGTCGAGGTAAGGGTATATCTCAACACCAGTGAGCCTGAGTTTCGCACAAACGACAGCCATGCACTTTGAGAATACTCTCAGTGCGGTAGACAATCCAAATGGGAGGGTGGTTTATTGGTAGGCCGATGACGAAGTGTAGGAATTTTTGATGGGATCGGTTTATGGAGACATGGAAGTAAGCATTGTGGAGGTCGATCAATGCAAACCAATTGCCTGTTTCGAAGAGAGGAAGATTGGCCAGGGAGACCATCCGAAACTTCCTGACATCGAGGTAGGTATTGAGTTCGCGCAAATCCAAAATTGGGCGAAGACCCCCATCTTTCTTTGGGACCGCAAAGTACCTCGAGTAAAAGCTGTTGCGAAGATCTTGAGGTGATATGATCTCTATGGTGCCCCTTTGTAACAAGGAGGTGATTTGGACGAGGAGGTGCAGGGAACGCTGATCAAATTTGCAGATGACACAAAATTGGGTGGGATAGCTAATACCCTGGAAGACAGAAACAAACTTCAAAGTAATCTTGATAGGCTGGAGTGCTGGGCTGAAAACACCAGAATGAAATTTAATAGGGATAAATGCCAAGTTCTACATTTAGGGAATAGAAACCAAATGCACAGTTACAAGATGGGGGACACTTGGCTCAGCAATACTACAAACGAGAAAGATCTTGGAATTGTTGTAGATCACAAGCTGAATATGAGCCAACAGTGCGATACGGCTGCAAGAAAGGCAAATGCTATTTTGGGCTGCATTAATAGAAGTATAGCTTCCAAATCACGTTAAGTACTGGTTCCTCTCTATTCGGCCCTGGTTAGGCCTCATCTAGAGTATTGCGTCCAGTTCTGGGCTCCACAATTCAAGAAGGACGCAGACAAGCTGGAGCGTGTTCAGAAGAGGGCAACCAGGATGATCAGAGGTCTAGAAACAAAGCCCTATGAAGAGAGACTGAAAGAACTGGGCATGTTTAGCCTGGAGAAGAGAAGATTGAGGGGAGACATGATAGCACTCTTCAAATACTTAAAAGGTTGTCACACAGAGGAGGGCCAGGATCTCTTCTCGATCCTCCCAGAGTGCAGGATACGGAATAACGGGCTCAAGTTAAAGGAAGCCAGATTCCGGCTGGACATCAGGAAAAACTTCCTGACTGTTAGAGCAGTGCGACGGTGGAATCAGCTACCTAGGGAGGTTGTGGGCTCTCCCACACTAGAGGCATTCAAGAGGCAGTTGGACAACCATCTGTCAGGGATGCTTTAGGGTGGATTCCTGCATTGAGCAGGGGGTTGGACTCGATGGCCTTGTAGGCCCCTTCCAACTCTGCTATTCTATGATTCTGATTCTATGAGGTTGTAAGGAAGGTGTAAATTCATACATGGAATAGCTGTTCTTAAAATATGTTAAAGTGTTCTATTGTTATGGGTTTTAGGAGTGGAGCAGATAACCGGCCAGATGTATGGGGGCGTTCTGGTACTTCCTGGAACCGCTTGGGGCCAGGCCGGCCGACCTTGAGAGAAATTAACATCTCTGGAGAGGTGTGAAAGATCATCGCAGGGAGAGCCGAAGGGAGGGGGAAAGGAGTGGAAAAAGTATCTATAAAGGGTATACTTTGAAAGGGGGCTTTTGTTCTGAGCTGGCTGACTCCATGGCTGGGTGACGTATGATATTGCAACTTAGTTTGTAGTTTGCTTGGGTCTGGGTTCAATATATATCTGCATGTATCTATAGTTTTAGTTGCTAATCCTGTTTGCTTGCCTCTTTCCTAAATAAATTGGGCTTAAACCTCCAAACTGTGAGCTGTGTGCGTTTTGTTCTGGGGATCTGTGCAAAATCCAGTGGAAGGCCAGCTTGGCTGGGTCCAGTCTCCTTTACAGAGGTCACTTCTGAGGATAGGGTGCTGTTGTTCGAGATATACTTCACAGTGCTGAGAGGATGGAAGTCTTTGAACTCTATGCAATAGCCCCTTTGTATGATGTATAGGACCCATCGGTCGCTGGTAATAGCCTGCCAAGCTGGAAGAAATTTGGACTTCAGCCAATCGGAAAGCTGTTTGCCCGTTAGTTTAGAAAACGCTGGCAAAATCTGCACTGTTCAACCAAGTGACCTTCTCCAAAACACAAAAGACACAAAGAGTCTGATGGTGGGAGTTTACTTCCACAAGCCGAGCATTTGAGAAATGGTGCCCTTTGGGTTGCCTGTATTCTTTGGACACAGCTGAGATCTGAATCAGAAGGATTTTCTAAACTCTAATAACTAATTAAAGCTGAACAAAATAATAAAACCTTTCTTTAATTTTTTTTTTTTTTACTGATTTCTCTCTCATTATCGCTGTGAGTTTTGCCATCTCTGCCAACTCCAATATCTTCTATAACCATTCATTCATTGTTGGTGTTGCTTCACTTTTCCAATTCATTCCAAACCTTGACATAGTTATTGTGGAATAATATACAGTTCATATTTGTCAGAACAATTCCCAAATATTTTACCTTCTTTTCAATTTGGAAGCCCATCTTTTCTATCAGTTTAGAATCATAGAATGGCAGAGTTGGAAGGGTCCTACAAGGCCATCAAGTCCAATCCCCTGCTCATTGCAGGAATCCACCCTGAAGCATCCCTGACAGATGCTTGTCCAGCTGCCTCTTGAAGGCCTCTAGTGTGGGAGAGCTCACAACCTCCCTAGGTAACTGATTCCATTGCCGCACTGCTCTAACAGTCAGGAAGTTTTTCCTGACGTCCAGCCAGAATCTGACTTCCTTTAACTTGAGTCCATTATTCCGTGTCCTGCACTCTGGGAGGATCGAGAAGAGATCCTGGCCCTCCTCTGTGTGACAACCTTTTAAGTATTTGAAGAGTGCTATCATGTCTCCCCTCAATCTTCTCTTCTCCAGGCTAAACATGCCCTGTTCTTTCAGTCTCTCTTCATAGGGCTTTGTTTCCAGACCCCTGATCATCCTGGTTGCCCTCCTCTCTGAACACGCTCCAGCTTGTCTGAGTCCATCTTGAATTGTGGAGCCCAGAACTGGATGCAATACTCTAGATGAGGCCTAACCAGGGCCGAATAGAGAGGAACCAGTACCTCACGTGATTTGGAAGCTATACTTCTATTAATGCAGCCCAAAATAGCATTTGCCTTTCTTGCAGCCATATCGCACTGTTGGCTCATATTCAGCTTGCGATCTACAAAAATTCCAAGATCCTTCTCGTTTGTAGTATTGCTGAGCCAAGGATCCCCCATCTTGTAACTGTGCCTTTGGTTTCTATTTCCTAAATGTAGAACTTGGCATTTATCCCTATTAAATTTCATTCTGGTGTTTTCAGCCCAGCACTCCAGCCTATCAAGATCACTTTGAAGTTTGTTTCTGTCTTCCAGGGTATTAGCTATCCCACCCAATTTTGTGTTATCTGCAAATTTGATCAGCATTCCCTGCACCTCCTCGTCCAAACCATTAATAAAAATGTTGAAGAGCACTGGGCCCAGGACTGAGCCCTGTGGTACCCCACTCGTTGCCTCTCCCCAGTTTGAGAAGGTTCCATTGATAAGTACTCTTTGAGTCCGATTCTGTAGCCAACTGTGAATCCACCTAATAGTTGTTCCATCTAGCCCACTTTTAGCTCATTTGTTAATCAGAATGTCATGTGGTACTTTGTCAAAAGCTTTGCTGAATATGACGTCCACAGCATTCCCACGGTCCACAAGGGAGTTTACCATATCAAAAAATGAGATCAAATTTGTCCGACAGGACTTGTTCTTGACAAATCCATGTTGGCTTCTAGTGATCACCGCATTGATTTCAAGGTGTTTACAGATTGACTTCTTTATAATCTGCTCCAGAATTTTCCCAGGGATGGATGTCAGACTGACTGGTCTGTAGTTCCCAGTTTCTTCCTTTTTGCCCTTTTTGAAGATAGGGACGACGTTAGCCCTCCTCCAGTCATCCGGCACCTCACCCGTCTTCCATGATTTTGCAAAGATAATAGACAAAAGTTCTGAGAGTTCTTCCACTAGCTCCTTCATTACTCTAGGATGCAGTTCATCGGGCCCTGGAGATTTGAACTCATTCAAGGAAATTAGGTGTTCTTTGACCATTTGTTTATCAATCTCAAACTGTAATCCTGCCCCCTCAACTTCTGCTTCACTTTTTCCAGGGGGGTCATAGACCCGCTTTTGGGAGAAGACTGAGGCAAAGTAGGAATTGAGCACTTCAGCCTTTTCTTTGTCATCTGTTATCAATTTGCCATCCTCATTAAGCAGTTGAACCACCATTTCTTTCCTCTGTCTTTTACTACTCACATATCTGAAGAAAGCCTTTTTATTGCTTTTAGCATCCCTCGCTAATCTCAGCTCATTCTGAGCTTTTGCCTTCCTGACGCCATTTTGGCACTTCTGCGCTACTTGTCTGTACTCTTCTTTTGTAGCCTGGCCTTCCTTCCACTTCCTATATGTATCCCTTTTTGTTTTCAGGTCATCTTTAAGCTTTTTGTGGAGCCACATTGGTTTCCTCTGTTGTCTTCTATCTTTTCTCCTTGTTGGAATTGTTTGCAACTGTGCCTTTAAAATTTCCTTTTTGAAATATTCCCACCCATCCTGCACTCCTTTTCTCATTAGGCTCATTTGCCATGGGACCTTACTTATCATAGTTCTGAGTTTATTAAAATCAGCTTTCCTAAATTCCAGAGTATGTGTATGGCTACACTCGACTTTTGTCTCCTTCATAATCAAGAATTCAAGTATGACGTGGTCACTTTCCCCCAGAGTTCCCGTAACTGCCACTTTATCCACTAAGTCATCCTTATTGGTCAATATCAAGTCAAGGATTGCCGATCCTCTAGTTCCTTCCTCCACTTTCTGTAGGAGAAAGTTATCACCCACACATGTCAGGAATTTCTTAGATTGTTTGTGGGGTTTAATATTCTTTGTTAACATCTTTATCTTCTGTTTATTAACTTTGAAACCTGCTACTGCCCTAAATTCTTTCAGTTTTCTCATCAAGGTTTTGATACCCTTTAAAGGGTCTTCAAGAGTAAAGACCAAATCATCCATGAATGCCCTCAACTTGTATGACTCTTTATTCGACTATTTTGTTCATCTTGTCTAATGTTTTAATTCAGCAATTCTAACACCAAAATAAACAATAACGGTGACAGTGGGCACTCCTGTCTTGTCCCCCTTTGTATTTCACATGGTTTGAAATACAAACGATTAGGGGTGTGCACGGACCCCCCCCCCCCCCCGATTTGGTATGGACCCCAATTCAGGCCTTCTGAATCAGGTCCGATTCGGTTCAGATTAATTCAGACATCCCCCGATCCGCTTCGGATCCAAATTTGAAGCGAGTTTTGGATGTCCGAATCATTTCCCATAGACTTGCATTGGAAAACATAAACACCTATCATTTTTCAAGATACACACATGACACTTGGTGATCTTACAGATGGCGTATAGTGTCAGGAAATGACTTAGCAGAGATTAAGCAGCAGCACAGCAGCTTCTCAGTGTTTGACTCTCCTGCATGGCTTCTGAGCACCTTCCTTCAGAAAGAAATATAGTCACACCAAGTAGAGTTTTTCTTCAGCAAAGAGTTTACTGAGGTTTACAAGTATAATGTTCCCAAAACACATCCAGCAATAACAACACCAACAACCAGCATCCACCACACCAACATAACATATGTACAGCATTATATACATTTCATACATGGCATTGCACAGCATTGCATCAGCCAATTATTCAATTAACAGATGAATCAGGAGGCCACCTCTCTTGTCCTTGACATTTACCATCCAGCACTGATGAGTAACACCTGTGGAAAAACGAGGATCCAGACACTGTGCCAAGTCCAATTTTGCCCCTCCAAGGCTTAACCCTCTGTGGATAAATTCTCCCCATGACATATAGTTCATCAAGTGTAAAAAATTTCAGACAGATCTGCACATAAGTTGTCTTGCAATGAATTTTTTAAAAAAGATATTTTTCAGGCAATACAGTCATTTCAAAGTGCTATAACTTTTTTGTTTTTCAAGATACATCCATGAAACCTGGGCAACTGCCAGACAGCATATAGCTCGTCATGTGTAAAAAATTTCAGACAGATCTGCACATGTCTTGCAATGCATTTTTAAAAATGAGATTTTTCAGGCAATCCAGTCATTTCAAAGTGCTATAACTTCCTCATTTTTCAAGTTAAAGACATGTAACTTGGCAATGTGATAGCTTCCAAAAAGGACTTTAGGCATGCCAACACTGAAGCCCATCAGTTCATCTTCTGGTATTTATGATTTTTTTAAAAAAATTGAGGTTTAATTTTTTTAAAAAATACGCTTTTATTTTTACAGTTAAAGACATGTAACTTGGCAACATGATAGAACTTAAGTAGGGCTTTATACATGCCTAGTCTGAAGCACATCGGTTCATTCGCTGATTTTTAGTATTTTAAAAAAATATTTCCCCATCAGCCCCATTTACAAAATCTCCGTTAAAGGTAAATGTGTATTGCACTGCAGGCTACTTTCCCTGATTGTTATCTAAATGGAAAGTGCCTCAGGGAAGGGAAGGGAAGAGTGTGTACTTCTGAATTACAGATACAGACCTCTTTGCTGTGAGTACATGCTGTTCCTTTCCGTAATCTCTGTGTTCTTTTGAAGTGCAAATTTCCCCTATTTGAGTCTTCTGTGTGGTTAACACCTCCCTGAAGCACTTCCCACTTTAAAAATGACAGTGTATTCTTAAAAAAATAATTTTAAAACCTCAAACTTAAAAAAAATTCTAAAAATCAGTGGATGAATCAATATGCTTCAAACTTGGCAAAGATGAAGCCCTACTGAAGCCCTATCATGGTGCCAATTTTCATATCTATACATGGTTGGAAAAGGGTCCAAATTGCCAAATTGATCCAGACCAATCCGATTCAGAGCAATTCAGACCTCCCCCAATCCACTTTGGATCTGTTTTAGGGAGGTCCGAATCACCCTGATTCGGTTTGGATTTGGGATTCGAATCCCAAATTATTAAAAGTATTAATAATTATTTGCGTTTTCTGAGAGGTGTAAATAGATTTCACCCACTTTATAAAATTTACTCCAAAGTCCAATTTTTCTAGAGTTCTAAGTAAAAAAAACCTCCATGGTTATTGAATGCTTTCTCTGCATCCAGGAAAATCAAAGCAGCCTGTTTTCTACGACATTTAAGACCGTTCTTACATTGTCTCTCAAGTGCTTCTTAGGTAAAAAGCCACTTTGATCTTCATGTATAAATTCTTGTAGGACTTTCTTAAGTCTTTCTGCCAAAATTGCTGTAAATAGCTTATGATCATTGTTTAATAATGATATTGGTCTATCATTCTTTGTCAAGGTCAGGTCCTGTCCCTCTTTCGGTATAAGCATTATGTAAGCCATCGTCCAAGTATCAGGTATCGCCCCACTGCTCAAAACAGAGTTCATTGTGGACTTAAATGGTTGTAGAAGTTCATCCTCAAGTATCTTATAATATAAACCTGACAGTCCATCCAGTCCTGGGGATTTCCTCAACTTAATCTTTCTTATCACTGCCACCATCTCAGCTGTTGTTATAGGTCCATTCATTGCTTGTTTTTGTTCCTTTATAGTTTTCAGTAATTTTTGTTTTTCAATATATTTATCCATTAGATCTGTTTATCCATTAGATCCTGTCCTTTATACAAGTTCGAGTAGTATTGGTGAAAAACTCTTTGTATGGCTGTGTCATCTGTTAGTTCTATTCTGCTCTCCTTTATTTTTAATATTGTTTTCTTTTCTCTTTCTTTTCTCTTTATAAGCCAGCCATTTTCCTGGCTTGTTTGCTGATTCAAAACTTCTTTGCTTCACATAACTCCCCCCCCCCCCGGCATATCCTGTATTGTTAAGATTGATAGCTGTTGTTGAAGCATTTTAATTTGTTGAAGAACGCTTGCCTTTCCAGGCATTTTCTTTAGGTCTTCTTCTTCCCTTTTTTTGATCTCATTTGAAATGTTTTGTATTTTCTCTTCCCTTTTCCTCTTTAGTTGACTATTTTGTTGATCAAAATGTCCTCTCATATAAGCCTTACCTGCATCCCAGACCATTCGAAGATCTGTTCAGATTCAGATTCAGTTCAAATTATTCTTTCAGTTTTCTTTTACTGCTGTCCACCATACTTTTATCTTGCAGTAAGGTTTTGTTTAATCTTTGTGTGACTCCATTTCTGTGTTTCCATGCATCTACTAACCCCAGATTGTCCATCAGGTCAAAAAGACTTTTAGGGAGTTTGCCTTGATGACTTTGGATCTTTTTCTCCAATGTCTTATCTATTTGTGGTAAAATAACTCCATTCCAGTCCCCCATCAAACACCAATTATCATAGGATAATTATCATAGGATAATTTTTGTGAACCGCCCAGAGAGCTTCGGCTATTGGGCGGTATAAAAATGTAATAAATAAATAAATAAATAAGATAAATCAGAAAGTCTGGTAATCAATTTCTTGTAAAATTCCGCTTTATGATCACTGGGGGCATAAACACCGAACACCAATGTTGACACTCCATTTAAAATAATTTTAACACCCACATATTTTCCTTGTTCATTTGTCAGTATTAATGCTTGGTTTAAATATGATTTAATATATAAGACAACTCTGTTTTTCTTTTTTTCCCTTGCTGAAATAAATTCACCTAATTTTTTTTGTCAGTTAGATTTTTAACATCCTTTTTTCTAATGTGAGTCTCTTGTAAGCAAATGATATCTTGCTTTAGTTTTTTTTTAAGTAATGAAATATTTTCTTCCTCTTTTGAGGAGCATTTGCTCCATTGATGTTCCAAGTTAAGAATTTATAATCCATCTTTTCCTTTATATTAAAAATCAAAATGGAAAAGGAGACAATCTCATCCTCTACTTGTAGCACCCCTGGTGCTTATGTCCTCTTCCAATTTTGATTGTGGCTCCTCCCATTCTTTTTTGTGAGTTTCTATAAAGTGTCTTATCTTCCGTGCAGAGTTCAGCTTGTATCTGCAATCCTCAAAAGTAAAAACAACCCCTTCTGGGAGCTCCCAATGGAAACTGATCTTTTTCTGTTTCAATATAGTCATCAGTAATGCACAGTCTTTCCTCCTGTGTAAAATTCTCACCAGTATCTCCTTCAGTACAATTATTTCTTTGCCCTCCATCTTCATTTTACTCTGGTAATGCTTCTGGAGGATCTGATCCCTTATTGTTTTTCTTACAAAGTAAACAATAATGTCCCTTGGAACCCCTCTTGTTTGTGCATATGAGGAGTTTATTCTGTAAACACATTCTACTTCCACTTCCATATTATCCTCCTCAATATCCATAAACATTGACAAGCTTTTAATCACTTCATTTCTAAGATCACTTTCAGGGTTCGGGATAGATTCAGGGACAGATCTTAATATTCTTTGTCTTTTAAAACAAATATTCTTTGTCTTTTAATTCCCTAAGTTCCAGGAGGTCTTGTTCTTTTTTCCATTTTGCGTTCATAACTTCTGCTTTGAATGCAGAATATAACCACTCTATTTGCAATGCCTGGATCTCCCCCATCACTTGTTTCAAAACATTATCCATCTTCTTGATTTCTGGCATCAATTCCTCTTTCGTTCCCCTGATCTCCTCCTTAGTTTCTTTAAGTTGCTTCTCTATACGCTGTTCTATCTTGGCTCCTATCTCATCCATCTTCTTAGGAGATCAATGATTTTCTGTGATTGATCAAGCGGAGCCATCTTTCCTGTATTTTTCTTATGTTCTATTGGGTTTTTTTTGTCTCCTAAATCAATAGATCTTCTGCTCCCAGTGCTTTTCTTGGTATATCCAGCAGGTGTCTCCAGAGATCCAGTTCTACTCTGCCAGTGTCAGCCATTAGTTATCAGCTGGGAAACTGCCAGTTCCCATAGTGATTATCTTTGTTTACATTCCAAACATTCCATCCAGCTCAAAGCGGTTTAACTCAGCACAGCAGGGAGGTAGAAAGAATTAGAGAACACAAGGGGGGGGAAAGAAACATACAGACACTCCAATTTGTAGTAGATGATTTTACAAGTGGAGAAAATAATGAAAGGAAGCAGCTATCTCGTTTAAAGAATCCTCTTCTCTCCGGTTATGCTTAACAGAATTTTTTTTTACCCAGCCTTTAGCTCTGTCTGAGATCCCCTGCTTATTTTTCCCCTTCTTGAAAGTTAATTATAGCTCCGAAAGATCTAGTTGATTAATAGGTTCCAAATTCACACTTCTGATAGGAAGAAAACCGAAAGGCAGTTGCAAGCTATAGTCCAATCTAATTTAGCAATGAGAATTGTCTGCTCTTAGTGCTTGACATCCAGGCTCCAAAAACAGCTATCAGAGAAAGTTGAAAATGCCATTATCTCACCCTCTCCCAGATCTTCTGTAATTTTTGGCAGCAAAGTCCACATCCGAGGGTTTCAGATTTCTTCTGGCATCTCTAGGCAAATTCCCCTTATTTTCTGGGGAGCTTCCCATGACCAGAGTTCCCTCACCGCAGCGTTTAAAGCTGTTTTGTCTACTCCATGCAGGAGCAGTTAGAGCGACATCTCAGGGGGTGGAGTCCTCCTTTTTTTCTTTTTTCTTTTTGAAGGGAAGACGAGAGAAAATGCCTGAAGAATAAGAGAAGCTTCTCAGCGATGTTGCCACAATGGGGGTCGACGAGAACTGAGGGGAATGGGCGGGAACACCTCTCAGCATGCGCACGGCGCCGTGGGAGATGGGTTCCCACCCAAAACGCCTCAGCTTTAGAAGTTTCCCAATGGTTGTTCCGCGCAGGTGCACAGCCCATTCTGTAAAGCACAGAGACCATGAAGAAGAACCATGGTAACCACCTGGACTGGCTGTCTCAGTTGGGCACTGATGGCTAATTCCAGAAGGTGGTGATGAATCTTCCATCAGATTCAGGTGAAGCAGTGTTTGGGAACTATAATGTTGGGACGCAGTTTGTCTGACCATGGAAGTGGGACTCATCCTGTCATATTCCTGAAAGGTCAGATTAGCTATTTGAGTATGCACATTGTCACTGGAGTCTCAAGTAGCCTCCTTGACAGCAGTGTCTTCCAGCAACTGAGGCTTTGTGCAATACCCTACCAGGAACTTTATTAAAAATTGCAGTTATTAGTTTACTAACTGGATCATATTTCTTCATTCTTAAACTAGCTACATTGGTTCCCTTTCCATTTCTGAGCACAATTCAAAGTAAAACCCTAAGCCAGGGGTTGCCAACTTGTAGCCCTCAAGATGTTGAATTACAACTCCCATGAACTCTCACCATTGATTATGCTGCCTAGGGCTATTTTATTTATTTTTATTATACCACCCAACAGCTAAAGCTCTCCGGGCATTTCACAACAATTCTGCTTCCTGACTCAGGGCTGAGCAGAAGCAGAGAAGAGCAGCAGGCCCAGCTGAACTAGAAGCTAGAAAAGGAAGCCAGCTCCCAGAGAGCGAGTGAACAGGGGCAGCAAATAGGAGTTTGACAGGGGGTGTAGGGGAATAGGAGACAAAGGCAAGGAGGAGAAGAGAGGCCTCAAGGAAATCCAGGAGGCTGTCAATTCAAAGAGGCCATGTGCTGAGTGAAGAAGTAAAGGGGGTGTGGTGAGAGTTGCTGAAGGGCTTGAAGGGTGTGTGGCCTGATTGTTGATTGTTGTTGGCCTCCCAGTGACCTCATTCTGCTTCCTGACTCAGAGCTGAGCAGAAGCAGAGAAGAGCAGCTGGCCCAGCTGAACTAGAAGTTAGAAAAGGAAGCCAGCTCCCGGAGAGCGAGCGAGCGAACAGGGCAGCAAACAGGAGTTTGACAGGGGGAGTTTGGCAGCGGAGGTCTCTAAGAATTTTTTTAAAAAAAAACACAAAAAACACAAAACAAAAACACCACCAACAAAAAAATAATAATTAAAAAAACTTTTTTTCTCTTAAGACATACTCATATAGTTGCGCACCTTCAGAGAGGACAGGACAAAGCACAGGCAATTCCACTATAATCATAAAAGAAAAACAAAACAGAAATAGACAATATGGATGGAAAGGAGTCCCTAGTGGTGGTGACCTGCAAAGTGTGTGCAATGTTCATATTCCTGCCTGAGATCAACATGGGGTACACCTGCAACAAGTGCAGACTGGTGGCACTTTTGGAAGAAAAAGTGAGAGGACTTGAGCAGCGAGTGTCCACCCTCTAAGGAATAAGAGAAGACGAGGAGTTCTTAGACAGAATGGTGGAACTGCAACAGCAACAAGAAGCACATGAGATTGAAGAGCAACAGCCAGCTGAAGCAGAAGTGGAGTATACTGAAGGGAGGAAAACCAATGAAGAGGAAACTCCCTGGAAAAGAGTGACAGTTAGGAGCATAAGAACTAGAAGGCATTCTGCACTGGTGGAACCATTAGAGTTAAGCAACTGCTTTCAGCTACTGGAGGACAGTTAGCAGAGGAAGAATTACAGAAGACACCGTGCAACAGTGAACAAGAGGCAGAAGGCTGGTCAACCAAGAAGAGAAGAGTACTCAATGTGGGAGACTCCCTGCTGCGTGGGATTCCCAGGGATAGATGTCAGACTGACTTGCCTCCTTTTCTATTTCTTCTGTTGTTTTTGAACAACTTATATTCTTCAGTTGCTATATTCCAGTCATGGGAGTCATCCCAACAAGTTTCAATTATGCCTATCAGGTCGTATTTGCCTTCATGTAATAAAAGTTCAAGTTTGTTCTGTTTGTTTCCCATACGCTGTCCCATAGACATCGAAGATCATGTGTTTTATAGTCTGGCTTTGTTCCTACATTGTTGTGGACACTATTTTTGGGCACTATTGGAGCTGTTCTCTGTACTGTGGTGCATTGGCCTTCATCCATTGTTGCCTCGAAGTTTACGCCTTCCGCCCTCGTAAGATTCAGTTTAAAGCCCCTCCTGATCAAGTTCTTCACGCTGTGGCCGAACACATTCTTTCCAGCCCTTGTGAGGTGCAACCCATCCCTTGCCAGCAGTCCATGTTCCAAGTAGCGTAGGCAGTGGTCCCAGAATCCAAAAACTCTCATGTCGGCACCACCTTTGTAGCCAGTCGTTCATCTGGAGTATTTTTCTTTCCCTTTCTAATCCTCTTCCAAGAACCGGGAGGATGGATTGAAAACTACCTGGGCCCCAAAGTTCTTCAGTTTCCTTCCCAGAGCTTCAAAGTCTGAAATGATTTCTTCGTAGCTCTGCTTGGCGACATCATTAGTTCCCACATGGATGAGAAGAAAGGGGTATGTGTCCGTGGGCTTTATGAGCTTCGGTAAACCTTCAGTCACATCTCTAATCTGTGCTCCAGGAAGACAGTACACCTGGTGAGTCCATGGGTCTTCACGACATACTTGGGTTTCAATCCCACGCAGCAGGGAGTCTCCCACAACGACTACTCTTCTCTTCTTCTGGGTTGACCTGCCTACTGCCTCTTGTTCACTGTTGCACGGTGTCTCCTGTACTTCTTCCTCTGCAAACTGTCCTTCAGTCTCATCCTCCAGAAGCTGAAAGTGGTTGCTTAACTCTAATGGTTCCACCGGTGCAGAATGTCTTCTAGTTCTTATGCTCCTAACTGTCACTCTTTTCCAGAGAGTTTCCTCTTCATTGGCTTTCCTTCCCTCAGCATACTCCACTTCTGCTTCAGCTGGCTGTTGTTCTTCAATCTCATGTGCTTCTTGTTGTGTTTCAGTTCCACCATTCGGTCTAAGAACTCCTCGTCTTCTTTATTCTTTGGAGGGTGGACACTCGCCGCTCAAGTCCTCTCACTTTTTCTTCCAAAAGTGCCACCAGCTTGCATGTTGAGCTCAGGCAGAAACACGGACATTGCACACCCTTTGCAGGTCACCACTTCTAGGGACTCCTTTCCATCCATATTGTCTATTTCTGCTTTGTTTTTTCCTTTCTGATTATAGTGGAATTGCCTTTGCTTTGTCCTGTGCTCTCTGAAGGTACACAACTATATGAATGTGTCTTAAGGGAAAATGAGATTTTTTGGTTGGTTTTTTTTTTTTTTTGGTTGGTTTTGTGGGGTTTTTTTCTCTTTATATTTCTCTTTGTTTTTTCCTCTTTTTTTTTCCTTAGAGGCCTCCCCTTGACCTCCCCTGCTGAACTCCCCCTGTCAAACTCCTGTTTGCTCTTCCTGTTCGCTCGCTCTCTGGGAACTGTCTTACTTTTCTAGCTTCTACTTGAGCTGGGCCAGCTGCTCTTCCCTGCTTCTGCTCAGCTCCAAGTCAGGAAACAGAATGAGGTCACTGGGAGGCCAACAACAATCAACAGCAATCAGGCCACTAATTGCTGAGTACAGAGTACAATCAGCAATCAGGCCACACACCCTTCAGGTCCTGCAGCAACTCTCCACACCCACCCCTTCCCTTCTTCACTCAGCACTCAGGAGCACATGGCAAGCACACGGCTTCTTTGAATTGGCAGCCTCCTGGATTTCCTTGAGGTTTCTCTTCTCCCCCTTACCTTGGTCTCCTCTTCCCCTACACTCCCCCTGTCAAACTCCTATTTGCTCTTCTCTGTTCACTCGCTCTCTGGGAACTGGCTTACTTTTCCAGCTTCTACTTGAGCTGGACCAGCTGTTCTTCCCTGCTTCTGCTCAGCTCCAAGTCAGGAAACAGGAAATCTTGTAACTGTGCATTTGGTTTCTATTTCCTAGATGTAGAACTTGGCATTTATCCATATTAAATTTCATTCTGTTGTTTTCAGCCCAGCCCTCCAGACTATCAAGATCACTTTGAAGTTTGTTTCTGTCTTCCAGGGTATAAGCTATCCCACCCAATTTTGTGTCATCTGCAAATTTGATAAGCGTTCCCTGCACCTCCTCGTCCAAATCATTAATAAAAATGTTGAAGAGCACTGGGCCCAGGACTGAGCCCTGCGGTACCCCACTCGTTGCCTCTCCCCAGTTTGAGAAGGTTCCATTGATAAGTACTCTTTGAGTCCGATTCTGTAGCCAACTGTGAATCCACCTAATAGTTGTTCCATCTAGCCCACTTTTAGCTCGTTTGTAAATCAGAATGTCATGTGGTACTTTGTCAAAAGCTTTGCTGAAGTCAAGATATATGACGTCCACAGCATTCCCACAGTCCACAAGGGAGGTTACCCGATCAAAAAATATCAAATTAGTCTGACAGGATTTGTTCCTGACAAATCCATCTTGGCTTCTAGTAATCACTGCATTGATTTCAAGGTGTTTACAGATTGACTTCTTTATAAACTGCTCCAGAATTTTCCCAGGGATGGAACTGGTCTGTAATTCCCAGGTTACTCCTTTTTGCCCTTTCTGAAGATACGGAAAACGTTAGCGTCATATATCTTGACTTCAATATATAACAGCCTCATATGATTTCAAATGGGCCAATCATCTGGAGGGCTGCAAGTTGCCCACTCCTGCCCTAACTAATTTAGGGGAGCAATCCTATGCCCCATAAAGAGCATCAGAGGACATTGGATTGTTTGGTTTCTGGGACCTGAGCTCCAACTTCAGAGTCCAGAAACTTCTCCCCCTCATAGCCAGTGTGATTCTCTTCATATTGGCTACATCTCTGTGCTTAGAAAAGGAGGCAGTCTCAGGGGTGGGGAGGGGAGATTGGGGAGTTTCCTACACAGCTTCCTATGCACTCCAGCCTCCTTCCCTCCTGCTTGGAAATGGCATTGGTAGACGGGCAAAACTGCCTGTCTAGTGCAAATGCAGGGCGGCTGGAGCACAGAGGCGAGGAACGCCTTGTGCTCCACCTGCCCGCATTGGATATTCTGCAGCCTCTGTCTTTGGAGACTGCCAACTATAGTATTGTGCCCTAGGCCTGCCTGAACTATGCAGTCATTATCTCATCCTCTCCCACAAAGACAAAAACTGATGAGGCTCAGAGACAAGTAGCTTGGCAGACACACTGAGTACAAGGCAGAGGTTGGGTCTGAGCCCACAATGCCAAATCATATTTGCCCCCACAAAACACAACAAAATACCCATTTCACAGAAGGCAAACTGGTGACGCACAGACAAACACACACAGAGACAAAACACTCCACCTTCCCCCCAAGGCACATACACAAAACCCAGGTCAAAATAAACACAAGCTAACACCACATAAAAACAAAACAAACAAGAGACGAAACACACTGCAGTCACCCATCATTTCTATTATCTAAGAATTGTCTTCCTTCACTCCACTCCCCACCCCACCCCACCCCCAGCATTCTTGGTAATAAAGACAGTGCTGGAGGCCAGAACGTCGCGGTGCAAGCATGCCAGCTTCCTAGCTTTGTAAGAAACAGTATTTTAAAAAAATCTTAGAAGTATTTATTTTTTTAGAAGCAAGGAGGGGCAGGAAGCCTGAGAGCACCAAGGGAGGGACTCCTTTTCTCTCACTCAATGCAGGGGACCACTGCGCCACAAGGGAGCCTTAGTGTACCTGAGCCTTAGTGTACTCTTAGTGTACAGAGCAAAGGTGCTGAAAAAAAACTGCAGGTGCCTCCACCCCAAGTTGGAAGCGAGCACAATACATGAAACTAAGGGAGACATGTCATACTGGTTCAAGTAGCATGCCAACTTACACAGTGCAGAAGCTAAGTGCCTTCATGTACAATTCCCATGCTTTTTACAGTATTAATAAATTTGAAAGCACAAGAGGGTTTTTGATTCTACAATACTAATTTAAGTACACAACCATGGAGAAAAGGACTCACGGTCCAGGATTTCTTACCCAAGAATTCCGCTGTAAGCGTTCCACCGAAAGGTTTGCTCATGCTGTGTGACGTTATGGAAGGGGCAGAACTCATATTTGTACCTAAATATTAAAGACACTTGAGACTTTTACATTCAGTCAAAGTTTATAGCTTTATGATCCAGCATCTGAATCAGCTACTTACATAGATTCCACATAACTGAAGCACTTGCCTGCCAGCACAAGAAGGTGTGCAGGGCCTAGAAAGCAAACAAAAGGACTTATCAAGGCAGCCCAAATGGGAGAAGGTGGAGGCAATGCGATATCACAGGCAGGCAGGGAGCTCCTGAAGACCAAAACTGTGTTTACCGCAGCTTCTTTGTCTTCAAGTGTGCATAGATTTTTACCAACATGCCAGTGAAACTCAGCGGCTCCCTCGCTTTTTGAGCATGGCCCTCACCCTCCCGCAGAACTCACCTGAAGTCAAAGAGGGGGCCACCTTAGGCTGGAGGCGATTGGATGGGGGCAGGAAAGGGTTGTTCAGCCTTATCAGGGAAACAAGAGAAAGAGAACATAAGAAGAGCCATGCTGGATCAGACCAAGAGACCATCTAGTTCAGCACTGTTCACACAGCAGCCAACCAGCTGTCAACCAATCCCGGCTGTTGAAACCTTCCCTCATAGGGGAGATGCTCCAGCCCTTTGATCATTTTAGTTGCCTTTTACTGCACCTTTCCCAGCTCTACAACATATTTTTTTAGGTGTGGTGACCAGAACTGTAAACAGTATTCTAAATGTGGTCACACTACAGATTTATATATAAATGTATTGTATATGATAGTAGCAGTTTTATTCTCAATTCCTTTTCTAATAATGCCTATCATGGAGTTTGCCTTCTTTACAGAGACAGCACACAGAGCTGACATTTTCATCGAGCTGTCCACAACAATTCTTGGTCAGTCACTGTCAGCTCAGATCCCAGCAGGCTATACTTGAAGTTGGGAGTTTTTGTCCCAAGTACATCACTTTACACTTGCTTATATTGAACCGTATCTACCATTTGGATGTCCACTCTCCCAGCTCTGGAGCTCCTCACAATCCCTTTTTGTTTCAGCCCTAAATAATTTGGTGCCATCAGCAAACTTGGCCATTTCACTGCTCACCCCTAATCCCAAATAATTTATGAACAAGCTGAAAAGTATTTGTCCCAATACCGATCCCCGTGGGACCCCTCTATAAAACTTCCTGACTGTTAGAGCAGTACGACAATGGAATCAGTTACCTAGGGAGGTTGTGGGCTCTCCCACACTAGAGGCATTCAAGAGGCAGCTGGACAAGCATCTGTCAGGGATGCTTTAGGGTGGATTCCTGCATTGAGCAGGGGGTTGGACTCGATGGCCTTGTAGGCCCCTTCCAACTCTACTATTCTATGAGTCCCTCCATCAGGAGAATTAACCATTTATTCCTACTCTCTGCTCTTTAACCAGTTACTGATCCATAAGAGGACCTGTTCCCTTATTCCATGACTGCTAAGTTTGCTCATGAGTCTTTAGTGAGAGACTTTATCAAAAGCCTTTTGATAGTCCAAGTAAACAATGTCCACCAGATCACCCCGTCTACATATTTATTGACATTATCAAAGAACTCTAAAAGATTAGTGAGATAAGACTTAACTTTGAGGAATACACATTGATTGTTTTTCAGAAGGACTTGTCCTTCTACAGGCTTACTAATTTTATCTTTAATAATGTTTTCAACCAATTTACTTGCAACACACATTAAACTAACTAGACTGTAATTTCCTGGATCCCCTCTGGGTCTCTTTTTAAACCTTAATGTTATATTGGCTATCCTTCAGTGCTCTCACCTCATACAGATGATGAACTTAGGGACATGTTGCAAATTTTGGTTAGAATATAAGCAATTTCATATTTGAGTTCTTTGAGAATTCTAGGATGGATACCATCTGGGCCTGGTGATTTATTTGCTTTTGTTAATAAGGTTGAGAACTCCATCTTTTGTCACCACTATTTGCCTCAGTTCCTCAGACTCCCTTCCTAAAAACATCAGTTCTGTATCTTCTGCAGTGAACACTGCAGCTTCTCTGCAATCCCCCTGTCCTCTTTTAGAACTTCCTTAACTGTGTTGTCATCCAACAGTCCAACTGCTTCCCTAGCTGGTTTCCTGCTTCTGATATATTTACAGAATTCTTTATTGTTGACCTTGATGTTATTAGCAATGTGCTCTTCAAAGTGTTTTTTGCATCTCTTATTGTTTGCTTGCATTGCCTTTGTGCAAGCTTGTGCTCCCTTTTATTTTCCTCACTTGGGCAAGACTTTTATTTTCTGAAGGAAGCCCTCTTTTCTGTAACAGCTTCTTTGACACTCCTGGTTATCTGAGACTTGGTGCTAACTTTCCTAATATTTTAGCTGAGCTTCTGTTATTGTGGGTTTGAGTAACTTCCAAGCTGGTGCTCACTGGCCATGCAATCCAGTCCCATTAAAAAATTGAGAACCAAAGATTTTCTCTGATGATATTCGATCTTGAGGTACTGGATTACATAATAACTTGGGTAGACATTCTGATTGTTGGGCAAAACTATTTTAGGCACTATTTTCAAAATCCCAAATAATTTTCTTTAGGTCACTAGTTTTCATCAAACATAGAAGTAACTATCTTGTGTTTGGTATCAAATTATAGGTTTCCAGGGTCAAAGAGTTCAAAGAATATCTTATTTGAATAGTTGGAGTATTCCTTCCACCATTTTCCAAGATGCTGAAATGTCTTGTTTTCTCATTTTTGATAAATTTATGTACAAAAATGATTTTGGCTTTAATTATTTTGGAATGAGGTCAATAATGGCATTAATTTTGTTGGAAAAGCAGTCATTCCACCATTTAAAAAAATGGTACCCAAACTTTCCTCCTACAATAGGCCATGTAATGTAAATGTGTAATTTGTATGGTCATATTTTCAACACTGTGGTTTAGTAACGGTTTATTACACCATTCATTTTATTTTGTATACTTGTCAGCTATGGTAGGCATGATGTGGGCAGAATTGGTACAAATCTTTTATACTCACTGACTTTCAAAAATGTTACATTTTGAGTGAGGTTTCTAGATGCATACAAGGTACTTCCCCACTTCCTCAAAATGGGAGTCTTCAAGTGTTCCCCAAATTCAGTAAGATATTTTGTTGGTTCAGAGCAGGGCTGTGCTCCGCTTCACGGAGTAGAAGCAATAGAAAGGCGGCCTGATTTGCCTCCGACAAAGGTGGAGATGAAGCAGGTCGGGGGGCTGCGGATCAAGGCGAAGAGGATCGAGACCAAGCAGATCCTTCGCCTCGATCCAGAGCTCCAAAGAAAAGGTAAGTGGGGGCTTACCTCGCACTGCTGCAATCCGTGTGGCGATGGCGGCAGAGCCAGGTAAGGGGGCAGAGGAGGAATGCAGGTAAGGGGGGAGGAGGGAGGGGGCCTTACCTGGCGGCCACCGCAATCCGTGTGGCGACAGTGGCAGAGCCAGGTAAGAGGACAGGGTCTTACCTGAGTCTGTCGCATTCCGGCAGCAGCTTCCCCTGAGCCCGAGGACTCAAACTGGAAGACCAGGCCACAACCGCAGCCTGCCCTCCAACTTTGAGCCTCGGCCTCAGGGGAAGCCGCTGCCAGAACACAATGGACGCAGGTAAGGGGGGAGGAGGGCCTTACCTGGCACTGGCACCGCCACCGCAGTCCGTGCGGCGATGGCGGCAGAGCCAGGTAAGGGGGCAGGGGCTTCACCTGAGCCCGAGGACTCAAACCGGAAGACCAGGCCGCGGCCTGGTCTTCTGGTTTGAGTCCTTGGGCTTAGTTGAAGCCACCGCCGGAATGCGACGGAGCCAGGTAAGTGGGGAGGAGGGCCTTACCTGGCACTGCTGGCGCCGCTGCAGAGCTCCGATTCAGATCTGGAGCTCCGCAGTGGAGCGGAGCAGCCCGTAGGTGGATCAACGGATCGGGGGTCCATGCACAGCCCTAGTTCAGAGCTCAAAGCTTCAACTTTCATCCCGATTTTATTAGTTTCAATATCTCCTGTTAGAATATGAGCCATTATGACCACTCTTGACATCTGTGGACCTAACGTTTTGAAGAGTTCACGAACTGGAATGAAGCAACAATTTTTCCCTGTTGCAAAATGTACCCATAATTGTACCTTTGGAAAACCAATTGGACATAAACCAAAGAAACAAGATTCACCCCGGAATTATCTGGTAACCACGAACATCTGCAGAGCATTCGATCTTCCAGAGCGGAGATTGGCCACTTCCAAACCCATCGATTAATATCAGAGCGGAGATGTGCCCAATCCGACTTTCTAATGTCTCTGAAATTATCTGACTGGTTTTCAGGCATCATTGCTGTGTGTGTGTCCATTCTTATGCTGTCCATAGCATACAAACAAGCAAGGGGACACACGTAGTGTCTCTGTGCATGCCTTATAGAAAGCTAAGGCCTGTCTGACATCTAGTGTATGCAGCGTGGATTCCAAAGGCGTAGACAGAGATGGAAGAAGGTTGGTAATATCAAGTCCTGATTTACATGAAAACTTGATACCACCTTAGGAAAGAAGCGAGAGTACCTTGTCACGGTGAATGATGAGGAACGGTTCATCAACATGAAGGGCTCCAAGCTCACTGGCCTGCCTTGCTGACATAATAGCCACAAGGAAAACTACTTTCCAAGTCAATAGCCTAAGGTCTGTTGTTGCCATGGGTTCAAATGGCTTGGTAGAGAGGGCATGCAGTACTACTGAGAGGCTCCAAGATGGGGTTGGTTGCTTAATTGGAGGTTTCAAGTTCCGCAGTCCCTTCAAGATCCGATGGACTAACCGGTGGGAGAAAACGGAATATCCTTCCACAGGGTCATGGTATGCTGATATAGCAGCCAGATAAATTTTCAGCAAAGAAAACTGGAGACCATTGTCTCCTAACATTAACAAGAAGGAAAGGACTTGCTGGATGAAGAAAATGGATTAAAATGTCTAGATAGGGCAAATTCCTTGAACTTTAACCATTTCCTTGTGGAGGAAGAGCATGTGGATGGCTTTAGAGCAGCATCAAGAACCTCCTGTATCTTAGAGGCTAAGTAATCCTCGGTTTGCGAGGGAGTAACCTCCATGCTGTTAGAAGCAGGGTGTCAATTTCTGGGTGGTGAACAAGGCCCCCTTGTTGATGCAGTAAGTCTAGAAGCGATGGGAGGTGGTAATACTGTCCTCGAGACCTGACAAGGAGTGGGGCGAACCGGGGGAGGAGCCAGCGTGCCAATGGAGCAATAAGGAAAAAAAAGAACGCCCGGGTGACCGGTAGGTTTTTAAGCCTTATCATCTAATTATCTGGGCTGGAAATAGTGAAGAACGGTGAAGATTGAATGGGAAACTCTGAGCTACAGAATGGGATTTAAAAGATTAAAGTATTTTGCTGCTTAACGAGTGTATTTAAAGTGGAAGGAAGGTGGCTAGTGGAGAAGTAGCCCCTCCTTGAACTGTTAAGAGCGGCTGCATAAGAAATCTCCCAGACGGAGAGCTTATCTTGAAAGGAATTTTAATTGCAGAGCCATCGTCAGGAGAGATTGATTGATAGCCACCTTTTCAGTAGCAAGTAATAAATCTCGTTAAGCACGGCAATAAAACCCTTCTGAGCTCGCTGTTTGTTGGACTTAAAAGTGAAACTAACTAACACCAGCCGTATTTGCAAGCCTATGCCACCCAAAAAAACTGTCCCGGTGTTGAAGCCACGGTGGGTCCAACACGCGTCTAACAATACCATTAAAAGACTTCAAAGAGTGGTTGATCCAGAGCCGGAGACGGAAGAAAAACAAGACGAATCTACAATAACAACAAAGGAGTTGAAGATGGCTGCCGAAGCTGGCGCAGAGCCAGCAGGGCAAGAGGAAATGGTGGATCAAATTTCAGCTATGTTGAAAAGTCTTAAAGCTGAGCTTTTTACGAAAATTGAAATGGAAATTGACAAAAATAATAAGAGGGTGGATAAGCTGGCTGCAGAAATGGCTATAAGAGATAATCAATTAGGCTTTTTGAAGACAGAGGTTGATCAAGTGAAAAATCAAGTTAAAGAAATTAAGAAGACTCAAAATGATCAAGAGGCGAAATTTAAAGATCAAGATAAGAGACTGACTGCTATAGAAGATAAAGCACGAAGAGTAAATTTGCGCGTTCGCAATATGGTGGAGAAGAAAGGGGAGGACCTCAGGAAGAATATTCTAAGCTGGTTCAAAGAACTAGTCCCAACCCTGCAATTAGTTGAAGAAGATGTGGACCGTGCTCACAGGGCAGGGGGTTTCAGAAGTGGTGCACCCCCCAGAGATGTTTTGGTGAAATTTTTAAGCTATTATAAGAAAGAGCAATTGATGAAGGAATTAAGAGCATTGGGTGAGCTGAAGTTCCAAGGAGCAACAGTGCAGGTCTTTAATGATCTGTGCCAACAGACTTTGGAATGGAGACGCAGTGTCAAAGTCATAACGGATGAATTGAAAAAGAAGAGAATTCTTTATGCATGGGGATATCCGATTTTTCTGCATTTCTCATACAACGGGGAAAATCACAAGGTTTTCTCCGCCCAGCAAGGCATGGAGCTTCTTGAGAGCTTAGGTTTGGGTCCTCAAAGAGATGCTGGTGGCGGCGCAAAAAGCGATGATGAAGAAGAAAGAGGAGCAGTTGGGATGGTTAATATAGCGATGATAAGAAATATATTAATTAGTTCCTGCTGGCTCTGGGTTCCTGGCTTCTTTCCCCACCCAAAGGGTAAAAAAAATGGCGAAAGTATTAGACTTCCGGGTATATATTGGGGGAAAAGTGATGGGAGGGAAGGGGGAAGTGGGGTGGGAGGGAAGGGTATGTTGGGGTGTTGTATGTATATGTGTGTATGTTATGTTTTCAACACGATCGGGATCGAATAGAAGATCAGAGAGCTGAATATGGATAAGAAGTTAAGAATCTCAACGCTCAATGTCAAAGGTCTGGGGGTAGTCGTAAAAAGGAGAAGGATTGAACAATTGTTAAATAAGGATGGTTCTGACATGATATTTCTGCAAGAGACTCATCAAATTAATGAAAAAAAGAACGCTATTCGATTGAGATGGCCAGTCTATTATGAAGTATCGTTGGGGACGTCAAAAAAAAAGGGAGTGGCCATTTTGATTTCAAAAAGAACTGGGTTTATGATGGAGGATATTAAAAAAGATGAGAATGGGAGATATCTCATGATTAAAGGTAAACTGGAGGGGGAAAAATATACTTTGATTAATATGTATGCACCAAACAATAAACAAAAAGAATTTTATGAGGAGGTATTAAGAGAGATGGAAGAATTCAAGGAGGGGTATGTAATTATGGCGGGAGACTTTAACATGGTTATGGACAATAGAGTAGATAGGTCAAATCCCTCTGAGGTAGAAAAGAGAAACAATGTTACTATTTTAAGCAAATTAATTAAAGAGAAGGATTTTGTTGATTCTTAGAAAGTTCTCAGAGGGGCAGACCCAGGATTTATGTTTTATTCTTCAGTCCATCATACATATTCCAGAATTGATCATATTTTTGTATCTAGAGATTTTGTAACCAAGACATGAAGAATGGAATTAGGGACAATCAAGGTATCGGATCATGCACTGGTAAGCTTAGTTTTTGCAGTTAGTAAGGAATACAAAGAAGCATTAAGGTGGAGATTGAATACTAAGATATTTAAGAATGACAAAGTAATTGAGAAAATGCAGAAGGAATTGTCAGAAACATGGGAAATAAATGAGAAGGGGGGAACAAGAACTGCAGTGGTTTGGGATACCATGAAGGCTGTGTTTAGGGGGAACTGTATTAGGGAAACGTGTAAATTAAAAAGACAACAAGAGGCAAGGCAGGCTACTCTAGAAAAAGAGATAATAAAGCTGGAAAAAGAATATTGGCAAACTAAGAATAAACATAAATTAATAGAATTAATGGCACAAAAAAGGAATTAGAAAATATTAATTTAGAAGAGGTTCAGAGGAATTTAATTTATATGAAAAGGGAATATTTTCAAAACAGTAACAGGAATTCGAAGATGCTTGCCAAACTCACACAGAAAGAAAAAGCCAAAAATGGGATAGGGTTAGTAAAAAATAAGCAGGGTAATGATTGTCATTTGATGAAGGATAAAATAAAAAATTTTCAGGATTTTTTTGAAGAGTTATACAAGAAAAGAGATACCCAAATGAAGAGGACGGAGGAATATGTGGATAAATTTTTGAAGAAAGGATTAGAAAAAGAGCATAAGGAAATAATGGATAATAATATATCGCAAAGTGAAATAGAGGAGGTTATAGACCAGCCTAAAGCAGGGAAATCACCAGGGGCAGATGGTTTAGGACCAGAGTTTTACAAAAAATTTAAAACTTTAATAGTGCCAAAGTTGCTGAAATTATATAACGCAATAATGGAGGGGGAGAGGATCCCAGAGTCATGGGAGCATTCTATAATAATTTTAATTCCAAAACCGGATAAGGATTTGACTCTCCCCGATTCATATAGACCAATTTCACTAATAAACCAAGATGCAAAATTTTTTTCAGGCATTTTGGCTAAAAGGCTAAATTAATGTATAGCTAAATATGTAGGGGAAGATCAATGTGGTTTTATAGCAGGTAGACAGATGCACACATTAATAGGTAGAGTTTTGAGTGTAATACAGGGGATAAAAAAATCTAGGATTTAGGCGGGTATTTTAGCATTAGATATTTTTAAGGCTTTTGATTGTGTGAGCTGGCAAACTTTAAAGTTGGTTATAAATAAAATGGGATTTGGTACTAAATTTAGAACAATAATAGAACAGTTATACTCTAAAAGCACAGCCGTAGTGGTAGTAAATGATGGAATAACGGACGAGATATGACTAGCTAGAGGGATGAGACAAGGATGCCCACTCTCGCCAGTCCTGTTTGTATTGGTGATGGAATTGTTGGCAAACGCAATAAGAGAGGATGGAGAGATAGAGGGGATAGGTAGTAGTAATAAAATAAAATTGAACATGTTTGCAGATGATACATTGATGAGTATTAGAGATCCTTTAGGTAAAATGGAAAGAATTAAACAGCAGTTGAATGATTTTGAAGAAGTTACGGGGTTAAGGATAAACTGGGCAAAATCGGATTTGATGTTATTCAACTATACTAAAAAGGAAGAAAGGGAGTGGGAAGGGAAGGCTTCAGTTTTGAAAAGCAAAGAAAAAATTAAATATTTGGGTGTTAAGATTACAAAAAATTTAGAAGATTTGGAAAGTGAGAATTTAAATGGATTGAAAAAAGAAATAGAGGAAGAGTTAAAGAAGTATAAGAAACTGAATCTTTCCTGGTTTGGAAGAATAGCTTTAATAAAGATGAAAATTTTACCTAAGATTAACTTTTTCTTTAGAATGTTACCAATAAGAATTTCAGAGATAGAATTAAAAAGATGGCAGAATCTTATAAATAATTACTGCAATGAAGGGAAGAAATCAAGGATTAATAAAAGTAAATGGTATTTAAGCCAAAAGAGAGGCGGACTGGGTCTCCCAAACCTTGAGTACTACTATCTAGCTAATAGGTTAAGACATGTTGTTGAAGCAATTATAGGGGTAGGGGACTTAAAATGGATGGAGGAAAATACGTTAGGGAATATTGAGTTGAAATTGCAAAATGTGTTTTTTAAGGAAAAAGGGAAGGGTAAATGGCTTAATGATTTAGATAACCAATTTTTGAAGTTCCATTGGGAACTTTGGAATAATTATAAAAAGGAATTGTTTTCAAGTAATTCCCCCTTAACACTGGTGATAATGTTAAAGAAATTTCCTGAAAATTTAAAGAAGAGGTTAAGCAAAGTTTTAAAAGAAATAAATAAAATGAAATTAGGAGAGTGGTTAAGGGGGATGAATACAAGAGAGAGGTTGGAAGAAGTTTTGAGAGATTTGGAATTAACGTGGTTAAATTATTTTCAATTAGAACAATGGACTAAAAATTGGGTAAGAGAAAATGGAGAATGTAAAGAGAGGATGAAATTTGAGGAATTAATTGAACAAAAAGAAATAGATAAGGGACAAAATATAGGGATAAAGGGGTTAGTGAGTCAAATATATAATATATTAGTTGAGAAAGGAGGGCTGGATAGTGCTGGGAAAATGGTTTGGGAGACTGATTTGAAGATACAAATAGGACAACAGAGGTGGGATGGAGTATGGAGACAGAGGGTGTTGAGAAATATGTCAGTAAGAATAAAGGAGAATTACTATAAACTTGTATGGAGGTGGTATTTAACTCCGGTTAAATTAAATAAGATTAATAAACAGCTTTCAGCAGATTGTTGGAGGGGTTGTGGTGAAAAGGGAACGTATTTACATATGTGGTGGGATTGTATACATGTGCAAAAGTTATGGAAGATGGTGTTTTATGAGACTGAACAGATTGTGGGATTTAAAGTAGAAGTTACACCAAGGATTGCATTACTCTCACTGCATGATGATCTTAAATGTAATAAAGAAATGAAAGAATTGATAACGAACCTGCTGACAGCTGCGAGGTTGATAGTAACTAGGAATTGGAAAATTACAGGAGATTATTGTATTGAAGAATGGTATAAAGAAGTGTGGGACATTGCTATAAATGATAAATTGACATGTAATATAAAAATGAAAAGAGGCATAGTAAAAACGAATGATTTTGAGAGTATATGGAAAAAGTTCCTGGAGTTTGTATTTTCTAAAGGAAGGGGGGATCCACCAACAGATGAAACTATGAGTTTTTGGAAACAAGAATGAGATCCCGAGGTGGGGGGAGCACTGTTATGTTTATTATATTATGTTTAATAGGTTAACATCGAATATATGATAGTAAGGTATTATAATGTCTTTGTATTAAGTGATTTTGATTTGTGTTTGTTGTTTCAATAATAAAAAAAAATAAAAAAATAAATAAAAAAAAGGAGTGGGGAGAACCAGGCTTGTCGGGGCCACCACAGTATCACCAGTATGCAGTCCTAATTGTCTATTAAGATTTTTCCCAATGCTTTGGTCAGCATTGGGAACGGAGGGAATAGGAAGAACAGTTCCTGAGACCAAGTCAGGAGGAAGGCATCCCCCCTGGAAAATCTCCCACGACCTGCTCTGCTGCAGAAGTGGTCGTATAATGAATTGTCCTGTGTTGCAAACATTTGGTGGTTGGTGTCCCCCATCGTCGAAAAATGGCTTGGACGACTTGATTGTGCAGCTGCCATTCGTGTGATGTTGGGGAAGTCCTGCTGAGTTGGTCTGCCAAGTGATTGTCCTTGCCCGCTATGTGGACAGCTGTTACAGTGATGTTTCGATGGAGGGACCATTCTAGGATTTGCACTGTCAGATTGACTAGGCAGACTGGTCTTGTTCCCCCTTGTTTGTTTAGGTGGAAAACCACTGCGGTGTTGTTGGATGTGACCTGAATATGGTTGTTTTTTAATAGTGGTGCAAAAGCCCTGAGAGCTTTCTGAACAGCCAGGAGTTCCAGGACATTGATGTGGGAGCTTTTCTGTTGGCTTGACCAAATGCCTTGGACTGTGAAGTCGTTGCAATGAGCACCCCAGCCTAAGAGTGATGTGTCCATTGTCAGCACTATTGTTGGGGAAGTTCGATGAAAAAGTGTCCCTATTAGAAGGTGATGTGGCTGGGTCCACCAAAGTAGGGATGTGGTGACCTTAGACAGGACGTGAAGCACTGTCCTCATGTGTTGGATATGGGGTCGAAGACCTTTACGAACCACAGCTGGAGGTGATGCATCTTTAGGCATGCGAAAAGAACGACTGCCATAGCGGCTGCCATTAGGCCTAAAAGTCTTTGAATGGTGAAGGTTTTCATGTTCTGTTGTTGACGAACATGTTCTGCTAGGCCGATGAGTGTTGCAGCTCTGTCCCAAGGTAAGTACGCTCGAGCAGTATCGGCATTGAGCACAACGCCTATAAACTTTATCCTGTGAGATGGTGTGAAGTTGGACTTTTTCTCATTGAGGCAGAGCAAGGCTGGCTAATAAGCTTTGGATGGTATGGATTTGACGTGCTAGGCTTTTCTGTGACATTCCCACAACCAGCCAGTCGTTGATGTATGGGTACAACTGGATCCCCATCTGTCTCAGGTATGCACACACCATTGCCATGCACTTGGTGAAGACACGTGGAACGGTAGACAGGCCGAAGGGAAGTACCCTGAACTGGTCTCCCATTGCAAACCTGAGGATTTTTTGACTGAATTTGTGAATGTTGATGTGGAAATAGGCATTTAGGAGGTTGATAGATGCAAACCATGTGTCCTTGGTCAGGAGCGGAAGAATGTGAGCTAGCGATATCATTCTGAACTTCGTAGTCCGAACAAAGAAGTTTAAGTCTCTTAGATCTAATATGGGGCGGAGACCCCCATCTCGTTTTGGCACGGTAAAATAACAGGAATAAAACTGTATTGGGCACGATTCTTGGGATGTGTACAATTGCTCCTTTTTGTAGAAGTGTTATAACTTCCTCCTGTAGTGTTGGTGAAGGTTGGGTATCTGCCCCAGTGGCAGTGTTGTCAGAAATTCTATGTGGAAACCAGTTGCTACAATTTTTAGTACCCAAGAATTGATTATTATCTGGGTCCATGACAGAAGGAAAAGGGGAAGTTTGTGTTCGAGAGGTGTCATCCTGTATTGGTGTTATAGGGAGTCAAAGTTGACGTTTATCATTGCCGTCATTCTTGCGGCATTGAACGCGGTACTTGTATTGAGGTTGACACTTGGCTTGAGGCTGGAATTGCTGGCCTTGTTTAAAAGACTTGGTTGAAATCTAGAATATTGTGATGGTTGATTGCAGTACCATCTCTTTTGTTCAAAAGGCTGAGATGGTGGAGCTATGCCCATCTTCTTCGCAGTCGTTCTGGCTTTTTGGACCAAGTCCATGGCTTTTTGGACCGAGTCCATGGCCTCATCAGTCTTTGCATTGAATAGTTCTATGCCATCAAATTGGAGATCTTCAATACGGGATCTTGCCTCCTGCGAGAGGCCTGCGGACCTTAGCCACGCATGGCGTCTGAGAGCTACAGTGCTCACCATAGATTTTGCTCCACAGTCCACTTGGTGTTTGGCAGTGTTCATTTGCTGCTTGGCTAAATGTACCACTTCAGCATGAAAAATACGAGCTAGTTCTCTGTAGTCTTCACTCAGGTGGTCCAAACAAAGAGCTCATTTTCTCCCATAAGAATCATAGAATAGCAGAGTTGGAAGGGGCCTACAAGGCCATCGAGTCCAACCCCCTGCTCAATGCAGGAATCCACCCTAAAGCATCCCTGACAGATGATTGTCCAGCTGCCTCTTGAATGCCTCTAGTGTGGGAGAGCCCACAACCTCCCTAGGTAACTGATTCCACCGTCGCACTGCTCTAACAGTCAGGAAGTTTTTCCTGATGTCCAGCCAGAATCTGGCTTCCTTTAACTTGAGCCTGTTATTCCGTGTCCTGCACTCTGGGAGGATCGAGAAGACATCCTGGCCCACCTCTGTGTGACAACCTTTTAAGTATTTGAAGAGTGCTATCAAGTTTACTGCAGACGCTGACTGCAGCCAGGAAATCAGAAGACGTTTACTTCTTGTGAGGAGAGCAATGACAAATCTTGATAAAATAGTTAAGAGCAGAGACACCACACTGACAACAAAGGTCTGCATAGTTAAAGCAATGGTACTCCCCGTAGTAACCTATGGCTGCGAGAGCTGGACCATAAGGAAGGCTGAGCGAAGGAAGATAGATGCTTTTGAACTGTGGTGTTGGAGGAAAATTCTGAGAATGCCGTGGACTGTAAGAAGATCAAACCAGTCCATACTCCAGGAAATAAAGCCAGACTGCTCACTTGAGGGAATGGTATTAAAGGCAAAACTGAAGTACTTTGGCCACATAATGAGAAGACAGGATATCCTGGAGAAGAGGCTGATGCTAGGGAAAGTGGAAGGCAAAAGGAAGAGGCGCCGACCAAGGGCAAGATGGATGGATGATATTCTGGAGGTGACAGACTTGACCTTGGGGAAGCTGGGGGTGGCGACAGCCCTCTGGCGTGGGCTGGTCCATGAAGTCACGAAGAGTCGGAAACGACTGAACGAATAAACAACAACAAATCATGTCTCCCCTCAATCTTCTCTTCTCCAGGCTAAACATGCCCAGTTCTTTCAGTCTCTCTAAAAAAGGGCTTTGTTTCTAGACGCCTGATCATCCTGGTTGCCCTCCTCTGAACACGCTCCAGCTTGTCTGCATCCTTCTTGAAATGTGGAGCCCAGAACTGGACACAATACTCTAGATGAGGCCTAACCAGGGCCGAATAGAAAGAAACCAGTACCTCACGTGATTTGGAAGCTATACTTCTATTAATGCAGCCCAAAATAGCATTTGCCTTTCTTGCAGCTATATCGCACTGTTGGCTCATATTCAGCTTGTGATCTACAACAATTCCAAGATCTTTCTCGTTTGTAGTATTGCTGAGCCAAGTGTCCCCCATCTTGTAACTGTGCATTTGGTTTCTATTCCCTAAATGTAGAACTTGGCATTTATCCCTATTAAATTTCATTCTGTTGTTTTCAGCCCAGCACTCCAGCCTATCAAGATCACTTTGAAATTTGTTTCTGTCTTCCAGGGTATTAGCTATCCCACCCAATTTGGTGTCATCTGCAAATTTGATCAGCGTTCCCTGCACCTCCTCGTCCAAATCATTAATAAAAATGTTGAAGAGCACTGGGCCCAGGACTGAGCCCTGTGGCACCCCACTCGTTGCCTCTCCCCAGTTTGAGAAGGTTCCATTGATAAGTACTCTTTGAGTCCGATTCTGTAGCCAACTGTGAATCCACCTAATAGTTGTTCCATCTAGCCCACTTTTAGCTCGTTTGTTAATCAGAATGTCATGTGGTACTTTGTCAAAAGCTTTGCTAAAGTCAAGATATATGACGTCCACAGCATTCCCACAGTCCACAAGGGAGGTTATCCTATCAAAAAATGAGATCAAATTAGTCTGACAGGATTTGTTCCTGACAAATCCATGTTGGCTTCTAGTAATCACTGCATTGATTTCAAGGTGTTTACAGATTGACTTCTTCATAACCTGCTCCAGAATTTTCCCAGAGATGGATGTCAGACTGACTGGTCTGTAGTTCCCAGGTTCCTCCTTTTTGCCCTTTTTGAAGATAGGGACGACGTTAGCCCTCCTCCAGTCTTCCAGCACCTCACCCATCATCCATGATTTTGCAAAGATAATAGACAAAGGTTCTGAGAGTTCTTCTGCTAGCTCCTTTATTACTCTAGGATGCAGTTCATCGGGCCCTGGAGATTTAAACTCATTCAAGGAAATTAGGTGTTCTTTGACCATTTGTTTATCAATCTCAAACTGCAATCCTGCCCCCTCAACTTCTGCTTCACTTTTTCCAGGGGGGTCATAGACCCGCTTTTGGAAGAAGACCGAGGCAAAGTAGGAATTGAGCACTTCAGCCTTTTCTTTGTTGTCTGTTATCAATTTGCCATCCTCATTAAGCAGTTGAACCACCATTTCTTTCCTCTGTCTTTTACTACTCACGTATCTGAAGAAAGCCTTTTTATTGCTTTTAGCATCCCTCGCTAATCTCAGCTCATTCACAGCTTTAGCCTTCCTGACGCCATTTCGGCAATTCTGCGCCACATGTCTGTACTCTTCTTTTGTAGCTTGGCCTTCCTTCCACTTCCTATATGTATCCTTTTTTGTTTTCAGGTCATCTCTAAGCTTTTTGTGGAGCCACATTGGTTTCCTCTGTTGTCTTCTATCTTTTCTCCTTGTTGGAATTGTTTGCAACTGTGCCTTTAAAATTTCCTTTTTGAAATACTCCCACCCATGCACTCCTTTTCTCATTAAGCTCACTTGCCACGGGACCGTACTTATTATAGTTCTGAGTTTATTAAAATCAGCTTTCCTAAAATCCAGAGTACGTGTATGGCTACGCTCGACTTTTGTCTCCTTCATAATCAAGAATTCAAGTATGACGTGGTCACTTTCCCCCAGAGTTCCCGTAACTGCCACTTTATCCACTAAGTCATCCCTATTGGTCAATAACAAGTCAAGGATTGCCGATCCTCTAGTTCCTTCCTCATCTTTCTGTAGGAGAAAGTTATCACCCATACATGTCAGGAATTTCTTGGAAGGGCCGCTTTTGGCAGTAATGGTCTCCCAACAGATATCAGGGTAATTGAAGTCCCCCATCACTACTACATCACACTTCCTTGAAACACTGGCAATTTGTTTCTCAAAAGTTTCGTCCTCGTCTTCTCCTTGATTGGGTGGTCGGTAGTAGACGCCGATTATCATATTCTTTTTATTCCTTGCCCCATTTAATTTAATCCGGACGCTCTCGACGGGGCTCCCAGTCTCATCCGCCAGTATTTCTGTGCAGGGATAGGTATTTTTAACATATAGTGCAACTCCATCTCGCTTTCTATTTCTTCTCTTCTTTTTGAACAAGTTATATCCTTCAATTGCTATATTCCAGTCATGGGAGTCATCCCACCAAGTTTCAGTTATACCTATCAAGTCGTATTTGCCTTCATGTAATAAGAGTTCAAGTTCATTCTGTTTGTTTCCCATGCTCTGGGCATTAGTATATAGACATCGAAGACCATGTGTTTTATAGTCTGGCTTTGTTCCTACATTGTTGCGGACACTATTGGAGCTGTTCTCTGTACTGTGGTGCATTGGCCTTCATCCATTGTTGCCTCGAAATTTACGTCTCCCGCCCCCGTAAGATTCAGAAGAGCTTATGTGGCCATTGTGGCCTGATAATTAGCCACTCTCAGGCTCAAAGACATGGAGGAATACATTGTCTGACCCATCAGGTCCAAGCGACGGCCTTCTTTATCCACTGTGGCTGTGTGAACCCATTGAGAGCGTCCCTGCGCTGACTCTACAATGATGGAGTTTGGTTGTGGGCGAACAAATAGGAATCCTGCATCTTTTTGTAAGATTTTGTGCATGTTCTCCAATCTCTTCGATGTTCTCCAATATCTTCGGTGGCAATGTTGCTGGTGATTTCCATGTCTGCTGTATTACTTGTTGTAATGTTGGAAGTATAATACAGTCACTGACCATAAGACCCCTAGGAACTTTGAGGTGGACAAGTTTTCTCTTCAAATGCTGTTAGGGCATGCCTGAAGGAAGGGTAAAATCTTGGGTAGACATTTGGCAACCCGAGCATCAATTTTGTAGGACACCATTTTGTTTTGGGCATATACGTGCAGTAGCTAATACTGAATTTCATAATATTCTGTTCTTGTCAGTATACCTATACTACCTATTTTGATTCCTTATACAATTTCCTATTAGAAAAGACTATTTTTACTCCTCAAGGACATTTGAATGTTAATATTTTGACTATTTTGACTCTATTTTGCTAGTATTAAACCATTTTTTATTTTATCTAGTTATTTCCTGACAAAAGGTATTTATATTTTGATGTACAAATATAATATAACAGCATTTGAAGAGAAAACAAGTCCACCTAAAAATTCCTACGGGTCTTATGGTCACCGTCTGTATAAATTTTCATGTACAAAATATTTAACTCACGTGAATTTTGTTTCAGACTGACTAAATGAAATGGGGGATAACAAGCAAATTGTTGGCCTACCTCTGTGCCGAGCGAGTGGAACTCCAACAGATGCGGACATTTCAAAATGTATTACATGCCAAAAACACAACGAGGGGAAGACAACAACTACAACAGGAGGAAGACAAAAAATCTTGGCTGCAGCTGAAATACGACAAGATGATTTTTTAAACGCATCAGTCTCATTGGACGTGATTGTGAGTTCATGTACCATTGTTCAAATGAGTGTTATAGATCCTACACACTAAAGGAAACATTACTGAAGAAAAAGAGAGAAAATGAAGCCAAACAACACGAACAATCAAATGTAGATGAAGTGGAAGATTCAGCACTAAAGCCATGCAAAATATTGAGAGATGATGTTATTTTTTGTAACCAAGGTGGATCCTACAAATCTTCCTGTCCGGGAAAGCCACCAAAGGCTGACAAAGATAAACGACCAACATGCTGGAAGCTAAACAGCAGTTCGGTTTTATTTATAAAACACAAGCAACTGGGGAAGGGAAGTCAGAGGCTTGAGTTTGCACTCATAGAAAGCAAGGCAGAGTAGTCAATGTCCGGTCCGAAGTCTAGGGAGTTGGCAAAGCAGGTAGTCGAGAGTCCAGTCCAGAGTCAGCGCAGCCAGCATTCAGTAAAGTCCAAACAACAGTCCAAAAGTCAGGGGCAATAACAGGCAAGCGTAGTCACAAATCAGTCAAATCAGGCGTCCAGAGAAGCAAGGCGTGGTCACGGGGTCCAGGAGTCAATGCCGGAATCAGGAACCAAGAGTCAGGGAGCAAGGCACGAGGTCACGAGATGCAGGAACCGAGGCTTTCGCCAGGAAGCTCAGATAATCTCTGACAAATCCGTCTTGGCTCACGGCTGCATATTTATCCTGAGTCAGAGTGCTGAGTCATGGTCTCTCAGCTGTTCCCTAATTGCCTGGCGTTTTTGGTAAAGGCGGTGTGACCGCCGCCTTGTTTCCTTTTCAGCCCGCAGCTGGCTGAAGCCAGGTTTGTCTGCCTCCTCCTCCGCACCCTGCAAATCATCCGTGGTCTCCGCTGGCACTGAGCCCCCTGAGCTGGCAGAGGTCCCAGCTGGCATCGGCTCTTCCCTTTGGGGCTCCGCAGCAATCTCTGCCAGTCCAGCCTCCACCAACTCCTCCTCATCTCTCGAATCCATCTCTGTGCAGGGCATGACACTTCCGTGTATTATTTGTGGAAAACAGAAACACAGGAACAACAAAGAAAAAATAGAATAAGTGAAACCAATCGTGCTCAAACATTTCTTGCAGCCACTCTGTTCTTCAAGGACGATGTATACATCAGAACTTGTGATCTTGAAGATCATTCTTTGGTGTTTGGAGCAGATTTATACTACCACAAGCTTTGTCTTGAAGCGTATCTCCAAAGATACAAAAAACAAAGTCAGCTGAAGAATGAACAACAAACGCAAACCAAAGGCCACAGAATAGAGGATATGGAAACACTTCTTCAAGACATTCTGGATCGTGGCTATGGTCTAACACTTAGTGAGATTCGTGATTATGCGAACAAACAAGCTGGAGAAGATTCACTTACAAATAAAGAAGTAAAATTGTACATGATAAAAATATTTGGAGATAACATTCAGTTTTGCAAACCACTACAAAAAAATCAGTCTCAACTTGTTTATTCATCAAAGCTCACTGTTGATCAAGTAGCAGACAAACTACATTCTGTAGACTCTATTAAGGAGGCTTGCAAACTCATTAGACAATCACTCCTGGAAACAGATTTCAGCCTTGACAATGAGTTTGGGGATGCAAACCAGTTAGAAAAATCATGGCAAAAAACACCAATCACACACCCACTAATTGATTTCTTATCTCAGATATTTAATGTGGATAAACTGAAGAAACATTGAAATCCTTGGATGATTTCACACAGGAACAAGCTAAGAATTCTGAGCAGTGCAAAGGAAGGATTCTTGCATCTGATAAGTCTTTTGAAGAACCTAATAAGAGCGGGCAGGGAGGGGAACTGGAACCTGTACCTGCACACAGTGAAGGATGTACTTCCAATTTTCCAGATTTTTGATAGAATCAACTATTTGAGATGGGTTCACTGTTCTTTGAGCAAATTCTTAATCTTGAGACTCGTTAGCCTGATGTATGACCAGTTCAAAAAAGGTCATTTTGTTGTTCGAAGAACAAATGGCAAGTTTAACGCAGTGGAAATCGACATGGCTCTCGAACAAACAATAAACCACTCTCAGAAGTCAGCCGGAGGGATCATCGGCCAAACAGGAGTCCCTCAGGGCTCTGTTTTGTCCCCCATGCTATTTAACATATACATGAAACCGTTGTGAGAGGTTATCTGGAGTTTCGGGGTGTGGTGCCACACCAACTCTACTACTCCTTTCCACCCAATTCCAAGAAAGCGGTTTCTGTCTGTTGGCTGTAATGGATTGGATGAGGGTGAACAAATTGAAGCTTAATCCAGACAAGACAGAGGTGCTCCTGGTCAGATCAGGGAATAGAGATTCAGCTTGTGCTGGATGGGGTTACATTTCCCCTGAAGACACAGGTCCGAAGCCCAGGTTTCAGTGGTGGCCAGGAGTGCATTTGCACAGTTAAAGCTACTGCGCCAGCTGCGCCTGTTCCTAGAGATGTCTGAACTGGCCAAGGTGCCACATGCCTTAGTTACATCCCAATTGGATTACTGTAATGCACTCTACGTGGACTGCCTTTAAAGAGTGTTCGGAAACTTCAGCTGGTTCAAAGAGCTGCAGCCAGATTGTTGACCGGGGCTAGTTACAGGGAGCATACAACTCCATTGTTAAAACAGCTCCACTGGCTTCCAGTCTGTTTCTGGGCACAATTCAAAGTGCTGGTTATGACCTATAAAGCCCTATATGGCTCAGGTCCAGGTTATCTGAAAGACTGTATTCTCCCTTATGAGCCTGCCCGTGCTTTGAGATCTTCTGGGGAAGCCCTTCTTTCAGTCCCATCATCTTCACAGGTGCACTTGGTGGGAACATGGGAGAGGGCCTTCTCGGTGGCTGCTCCAGTGCTTTGGAACTCTCTTCCTGGGGAAGCTAGACTGGCTCCCTCCTTGATAATAATAATAATAACAATTTATTTCTTACTCGCCTCTCCAACTGAATCGAGGCAGGGAACAACAATAAGCACAAAATACATAAAATACTGATTAAAAACACGATATACACTGTTTAAAAACATCCTAAAAGCATCCTAAAAATACTAAAATATCCTAAAATTCTACTGGATAGACCTGCCGGAAGAGATCAGTCTTGACAGCCTTCTTGAATGCTAAGACTGTCAAGCTGATGAGTCTCCTCCGGCAGGCTATTCCACAGTTTGGGAGCAGCAGAAGAGAAGGTCCTCTGGGTTGTGGTTGTCAGCCTAGTCTTTGCTGACTGAAGTAGATTCTTCCTAGAGGACCAAAGTGCACGGGGCGGATTGTACGGGAGAAGGCAATCCCGCAGGTAGCCTGGACCCAAACCATGTAGGGCTTTAAAAGTGATAACCAATACTTTATACTTCAGCCGGAAACTAATTGGCAGCCAGTGAAGAGTTTTTAGGACTGGTGTGATGTGATCACCCCTAGATGTTCCAGTGACCAACCTGGCTGCCATATTTTGAACTAGTTGAAGTTTCCGGACTAGGCACAAAGGTAGCCCTATGTAGAGCGCCTGATGTGCTTTCAGAAGCAGGCAAAAGCCTCTTTGTTCCAGCAGGCCTTTGGAGAATAATCTGGTTCTCCATTCATGTTAAGCACTTATAAAATTGTCAAGTATTTTAAACGTTTAATATTTTAATATTGTATTATTTTTTTTTAAAAAATGTACATTTCTTTTCCTAGGTTTTAAAACCTATATTGAGGCTGAGTATTGGGCAAAAGGCAGGATACAAATAAATAAATAAATAAATAAATAATACATGGCCTATTGTAGGGGGAAAAGTTTGGGCGCCATTCTTAAAAGTGGTGGAACGACTGGCTTTCCATCAAAATTAATGCCATTGTTTACCTCCTCGACTCCAAAAAATTACAGTTTAAAGACAGAATCTTGTTTGTACATTGATTTGTCAAGAAAATGAGAAAACAAGACATTTCAGTGCCATCTTAGAAAATGGTGGAAGAAATACTCTGGCAATTAAAATAAGATACTCTTTGAACTCCTTGACCCTGGAAACCTATAATTTGATACCAAACACAAGATAGTTACTTCTGTGGTTGTTGAAAACTAGTGACCTAAAGAAAATTGTCTGGGATTTTGAAAATAGTGCCTAAAATAGTTTTGTCCAAAAATCAGAATGTCTACCCAAGTTATTATGTTAAACCCAATACCTCAAGATCGAATACCATCAGAGAAAATCTCTGGTCTTCACATTTTTTCCAGGGTGTGGGGAGCTGGGCTGTTGTGACTGATTAATGTGGGAGCTGGGCTGTTGTGACTGGCGGCGCTGCACAGCACAGAGCGGTGCCTGGTGCCCAAGAGGTCTGCTGTGGACACTGCGGCTGGGCCTGCACTTTGGAGGCCTCGTGCTCTGGAAGGAAGGAAGGAATGAGCTGCCTGCCCCTGACAAATCCGCCTCTGGCAAGGAATACCATCACGGGTAGTACCTCCCCCCTCCCCTAACCCCTCCCCTAACCCCTAACTCGCCTCACCCGAAGCTGTTGGGCTCCTCAACGACTTTCATCTTCCCAGCAGCAGCCAGTCCTGAAAGAGAGAGCAGGAGTGAGCAAGAGAGGCTGGGTACAGATGACACGCTAAGCAACAGTTGCTTAATTAGGCAACTGTCCATTGCGTTGCTTATTGTGTCATGTATTGGGCAAGACACAACAGATGGTTGCCTGTTTTCCTGAAATAGTCAACTGAGGAACACAACAGGCTGCTCTGTTGACTATCAGGGCAACCGTTGCTTAACATGTCATCTGGTGCTGGCGGGCTCCACTGATTATTCTCCCCTGTCCACAGAGTCGTGAGGCAAGAGTGGCAGAAACCCAGCTGCTCTAGCTCCCATGGGCAATAGAAAACAATCCTGCTTCAGGAGCCCCCTCCTGCGGTTGAACATGAGATGTCCAGCCACGGCAGGCACCGCTCTGACGACATTGGAGTGACACGCAAGTGTTTAGCTGCTCCTGTCACGAACAGCTCTGATCTTTGCGTGGCGTCTCTCCTCCCTTTCGCCTCAGCTGAAGAGCCATCCACTTGTGTGTCACTTGTCGTCCCAATCTCCATGGCATCAGGGCAGGGGCCAAGTAGAAGATCTGTTGCTATAGAGAAGGACGCTTCTCCGGGAGGGAGTCGACTCTGCTGCGATAGCACCCTTTCCCCCGGCAGCAGCTGTTCCATCCCGATCCACCCCCTTCTCTGTTGCCATGGGCCTGATGCCGATGGACGCATCATTGCTGAACCACATACATGAAGTGGCGACGTGAGTCGGGGCTGTGACACGTGAGGAGACCGGCCCCAAGCCTCCTGCTTTTGAGGCGGAGAGGCTTGGAGCTGGTCTCCTCGCGTGTCAGGGCGCTCAACTCCTTGGTCTGGCGAAGGCCTCCTCACCAACAATAGGTTGACCATATTTTGGAAACCAAAAAGCGGCACTTCGGTGTCGCCCAAAGGTGCACAGGGATTTACCGCCCGCCGAGTGGACTATTTCTTCTCCATTGACTAAGACGTCGCGGGGGCTCATTACCTGCCACCAGCGCCGCCGCCACCAGCGCCGCCACCGCCTGGCTGCTGCCCCTCCGCCGCCTCCTGCTGCTGCCGGAGACCACCAGGGCCGCCATTTCCTTCGGCCACCAGGAAGCGGAAGCTGCTCCGGGTGCTCTTCCGGGGCGCCCGAGCCGTTGCCATTCTCCGCGGTGCGCGTAGCGATGAGGCGGCGCTGGAGGCGGCGGCCTAAGCCGAGCCAGCATGGGCCGAGTCCTCTGGAGACCTTCGCCGAGGCGCTGCGTGGTAAGAGGCCGCGGAGAGCCAGCCAGCTCGGCCCTGGGGAGGCTGAGTCTGGCTCCGGCTCGCCGCTGACGCTCCCCCGTTTCTCCCCGCAGGCTCCCTCGAGGGCGGCGGCGGCGCGGCGGAGGAGGAGGAAGGCGCGGGCGCGTCTGCGCCTGCTTCGGCCGGGGCCGGGGGGCGTCGCTGGTGCCCGCTGGCCATGTGGGAGCTGGGCCATTGCGACCCGCGGCGCTGCACAGGACGGCGCCTGGCGCGGAAGGGGCTGGTGCGGACGCTGCGGCTGGGCCAGCGCTTCGGAGGCCTCGTGCTCAGCCCGGCCGCGACGCGCTGCGTCTCCCCCGCCGACAGGTGAGCGGCCCCGCAGGCGAGGCCTCATCGGGCAGCGCTTCCCCGCCTGCCTGCCGCTTGTCCCAAGTTCGGTCCCGAAGCAGCTCAGCTGACGCAGGGAATCCGCAGGATCCGAACCTGCCTCTCGTATTTTCAGGCAGGTGGTGGCTCAGAACGGCGTGGCCGTGATCGACTGCTCCTGGGCAAAGCTGGACGAGACGCCATTTAGCAAGATGAAGGGAAGCCACCTCCGGCTGCTGCCCCACCTCGTGGCAGCCAATCCCGTGAATTATGGCCGGCCGAGCAAACTCTCCTGCGTGGAAGCTTTTGCTGCTGCTTTCTACATTGTTGGTGAGGCTGCAGGTTGTATGTCTTACTCTTTGCCTCAAATGGGTAGATAGATAGATAGATATGTATGTTTCCTTGGTTACCAGGGCAGATTTGAAAATGTTCTAGAAGCAGGGTCGTGAGAGGGTTTATTTATTTATTTATTTATTTCACTTCACTTCACTTATATACTGGCCCCATAGCCAGAGCTCTCTGGGCGGTTTACAGAAATTCTAAAATTGAGATAAACAGGAGTATACAAAATTTAAAATTCTAAAACACATAACATACACACATAAAGCATTAAAAACTGTTAAAAAGCTAAACATGTGGGTGATTAAGATGTGCCGCCATATGCCTGGGCAAAGAGGGAAGTCTTAACCTGGCCCTGGAAAGATAGCAGCCTTGGCGCCAGGCGAGCCTCGTTGGGGGTGGGGGTGGGCACACACGCCTCATGTTGGGCGAGGGAAGACTTTTGGCCTTGTTTTCCCAGGCCATCCCTTGATTTGAGGATTGTTCTGGTTTGCATCATTGTCTATTCTTGAAACAGTAAAGCAAGTTGATGACTTTTAAACTTTTAATGACTTTAACTTTTTAATAACTTTTTAACAGAGGTCAATGTTTTAGTCTGTCTCAGTCTCAACTAAATTGGACACCTCGACCTCTTTATTTTTCCTGTCTGCTTATTTAAAACTTATTTAAGGTTGCAACCAGAATCCAGCTTCTGGGATATATAGGCCTACATGGTTCCTTGGTCAGTAAGATCCCTGCAAATTATCTACTAAAAGTGTTTTTTTTTTAATTGTTGACCTTAGGATTCTCCGATCTTGGCACAATTATCTTGCAAAAATTTAAGTGGGGAAAAGTTTTCCTTGATCTGAACAAAGACCTTTTGGAAAAGTATGCAGCTTGTAACTGTGAAGAGGAGGTGTTGGGAGTTGAGAGAGAATTTCTTGCCAATACCCAGGAAAAAGAAGAAGAAATAAGTAAGAATTTGCCATGTTTTACTTCTTCATTGAGATTTCTTAAGCACATAGTCATTTTCTTTCTCTTTTTCTCATGAAGATCATATGATGCACAGTTGAATAGCTGGTTCCTACTCCCCTGTAGGGAAACATGGGGTCAGTCCATCTCATAAACTTCCTGTGGCATAGCTTTGGTGCCTTCAAGGAAAAGAGGAAACTATTTATTTACTTCTTCTATTATTATTATTATTATTATTATTATTATTATTATTATTATTATTCACACAATCAACTTCAAGATATAACAGCAAGCATACAGAATACTTTGGAAAACTGCTCTGACCACATAGACCAGGCACTGATTCAACTGAAGCAGCTTTAAACAGTGGTTGAACACGGGTCAGAGCTCATTATCAAGTTAGTGATGGTAGCAAAGAAGCATTTCTTTCACACCTCCATTGCATCTTCAGAGTTTCAACTTGTGCAGTAGAAGTTTTCAGAGAGGTAAGGGGCGCTGTTAAAAAAAACTCAGAGAGTTGGTTGCACACTTAGTGACAAATTTGCAAGATACTTTGGGTGGGCAAATGAAAACTGTATTTTCAGAGGCCCTTGGGTCAACTAAAAGGATGGGAAAGATTGGTGTTTTTTTTATTCAAGATGCACCTTCTATGCAGACACGGTGGTCTTGCAACCAGAGCCTTCATTTATTCTTAAGGTATTCTTAAGAATATCATATTTTCATAGGTCTCAGTAAGTAGTATTATCTAATTTCTGTCCTAAGCTGGTCCTTCCCAGAGAAAAGGATGACACAACCTTAATGTGTGTAGGCCCCTCAGGGTATACTGAGGAGATCAGGTGAACTCAAACTGGAGACACAAGGTAGGAAGGTCTCCAGAAGGACAATCAGTCAGTGACTCAGAGGTTTTATCGCCTTAGTGTACCAATCCTAGTGTTGCTTACAGCCAACTGCCATCACAGCTTATTCTGTTTAGGGGGCCACAGTGCTGCAGCATTTAAACTCAAGCTCCACTGGAGGATATTTGTAGAGAAACTACCTGGGCCAAGCTTTTTACTTTTATGCACCACAATAAAATGGATGAATATGGTTTGACAGATGCTTCTTTTGGATGCAAAGTCTTGCAGAGAGTACTGTAACCTGTAAACCATTATCTTGTCCATATGAATTGTTCTGTCTCAGTATATTTTATGATCTGCATTTTCCAAGATGATGATGATTATGTGATACTGTCTCGTTAGGATTTTATATTTTGATTTTATTTGTAAGCAGCCTTGGAAGGAGTTGTATCTTGAATAAGTAAATATTTGTCACTCTTTTTTTCCATACAAAAAATTAGCAATTAGAGCTTAACCTTCCTGATTTTTCTTCTCCCTCCAGATCCCTTTGATATTGACGTTGGAAAGACTTTTTCTAATCCCAATCGGCCTGCCAGAACCGTAGGGTAAGACCTTTAAGGCTGCAATCCACTTACCTGGGAATAAGCCCTGTTGAACTCAGTGGGACTTGCTTCTGAATAAGTGTCTCATTTCTATGTCTTCAGACATTATTATTGGCTTATAACTGATCTCTACTTGTAGAGTAACAACTGGAGGTGAAAGTTCAGGTGAAGAAACTTCGGGTGAAGATATTGAGGAAAGGAGCAGCAGCAGCAGCTTAGAGGACCTGAATGTATCATGTGCTGTACACAGCTAGCCAGCTGTGTCAGAAGAAGCAAATGAGAGACTTGGGTACCAATCCTACGCAGTTTTACACGGAAGGAAGTACCTTTAAATTCATTGATGGGATTTGTTTCTAAATAAGTATGTTTAGGATTGGGCTTAAGATTGTTCAGTCTGAGGTGCATGAGCACATCCTTTTATAGAAAGTCCTCTTTCACTAATGAAAAGGCTCTCTCACTTTTTTCTTGTACAATGCTTGCCAAACAGATTCTGCAGCAGATTCTCATCTTGCCTTTTTCCCCAGTTAGTGTCTCAACTTGTTTTTATTTTTAGTAAAATATATTGGGATGTTGAAAGAAAATAAACGGGGAGGGTCATCCACCCCATGACAACTCCCTGGAAGTCATGTCTTCATTTCTCAATTCAGTATGTCCTCTTTATGTCTAGGAGAGCTTGTGAGTGGGTAGCTGGCAATGAATACTCTGAACAAGAAACCCCATGGAGATGGGACATACACTCTGCCTCCTCCATACTAGGTACGTATTGGGTAACTTGTGGCGCAATAAGATGCTTTGGCTTACAACTCCCAGCACCTCTACCAAGCATAGCTGTTGGGAGTTATATGCCAAAACAACTGGAGGGCCTCAAATTGCCCACCTCTGCTTTCAAGTGTTTACATAAGGATACATTGTTGGAACAAGACCAGCCTCTTTCCAATAGTAGCTAGATAGCTACCTTTGGGATTTTTAATTCTAACGCATAGTGAAGGGGCAGTGACAGATCTCAGATACAGTAAAGCAGTGGTTCCCAAAGTGGGCAGTACTGCACCCTTGGGGGCGGTGGGATTGCATAGGGGGCATTAAGAGGCAAAGGGGTGGCGAGGGGGTGCTCGAGGTGGCCTTTTCCAGAAGATCTTAAAACTCAGGGACATTTTTATGGGAGAAGGTAGTTTGGTCCCAAACCATATATATAGGGGAAGAATCCACACATGTATTAATTCTGTTTAAGAAGAGTCCTTTTAATGGTGAATTGAAATGTTTCAAAAGCACCAAAACGCTAATAAAGAGGCATACCCTGCTTGGTGTGCCCCGCCAAGCTGCGTTCACTCTCTTTTCCTTCCCTCCCTCGGCAAGCCTGCAGCGGGTGCTTCCCATTTAAAGGGGCCGCATGCAGTACGGACCCTTTTTCATTCTCAGCTCAGTTCCTCCGCCCGGCCGCTGCTGCTGCTCATCCCTGGCGCCCAGACCAGCAGGATCCAGAGGAGTGTGGCCCCTTTAAATGAGAAGCACCCACCCCAGGCTTGCCGAGGGAGAGAGAGAACGCCTTTGTTTGCAGCTGGTGTGGTGGGGCACACCAAGCAGGGTGCTTTTGAAACATTTCAATTCAACGTTAAAAGGACTCTTCTTAAATGGTATTAATTTTGAGGAGGGTCTTGTTGGCAGCACGGCTCCGGACAACTCGGGCTGATGGAGTGCCTCTCCCGGCATGACCCCCGGCATGACCCCAAATATACTACACTCATCATCTAAGGCTCTGTGATATCTAATATTCTTGCTAAATGACTACAAATACAAATTTTATTCATGGCTACCCTGAATGGGTTTTAACCGAACACATATTATCACACATTATTACATAAAAACTTAAAATTAGCCGAACTCTGTACAGCAATTACTCCCATCAGCACACATCTTCTATAGTAAACATTTCTTAATTTCTCATTGTACTCTGTATATTTATGGTATATCTATTGTTTACAATCATCCATCTGAACGTGTTCCTTCCTAACTTTTTGCAGTTCTTACAGCAAAATAGGCCAAATTCAGTAGGGTCGATTTCTCTGCCGTTGGTAGGTAGCCTAATTTCGCTTGGTCTGTTAAATGCACCATAGGGGCCAAATACCTAGCTAAATATTTATTCCTAGGGCTATTGTATAATCTGCAGTATAATATATAGTGAACAGAGTCCTCCAGCTCTTGTTCTCCGCAACAGCAAATTCTTTGATCTCTGGGTATATTATTAAATCTTCCTTCTCTAAAATTCATCTGCATGGTCTGCATTCTCAGGCTTGTAAGTGCTTTATGCAAGACTGGATTCGTAATTTCAATTAGGTATTTTTCTTCTCTATGCTTTAATTTTATGAAAGGATAAATATTGGAGAATTTGGAAGCTTTAATTGCATTAATATCAAGCTTACCAAAATAATTCCTCAATGTTTGTCTAATCGCCATGCGTTGTTGGTCTATATTTCCTTCTAATATCGTTTTAGGATCTATTCCGAATTGTCTTAGCTTGGCTTCACACCTTTCTATCCAGTTGCCATGTGAGGGGTATTTTCTCTGATCTTTCACCACCAGCTTAACTAGGTTATTTGTTGATGTTTTCATTTCGAGGTAATAAAAAAACATGTTTCTCCAGATGGTATATTCTATTGGGAGCATCCCAACTTCTGACCTCATATAACAAATGGGTGTGTCAGGGGGAAGACCCAAAAATATCCGTAGGAATTTATTTTGGACCACCTCAAGTTGCTTTGTATTATCGTTGGCCCAAATTTCTGCCCCATAGAATAACTGCAGCAAAACCTTTGCCGCAAAAACTTTACATGCTGGGGCTATCATTTGTCTTCCTCTTATTTTGGCGAATTTTAACACTGTCTGCATTGATCTATTTGCTTTCAATTTTATTGCCTCCATATGATTCGTCCATGCACCATTTTGTTTTAAAAAATATACCTAAGTAGTTAAATTGATTTGTTTGTTCCAGACGGTGTCCATTTAATGTCCATTTATGTATTCGTGGGCTTCTCCCCAAAACCATTACTTTTGACTTCTGATAGGTTATGGTTAGTAATTCCTTCCTACAAATCTCACCAAATGCTTTGAGTGATCTTCGCATACCCACTAGGTTTTCTGATAATAATACCATATCGTCTGCATATAATAAAATGTTCAGTTTTCTTGAACCTACTTATTTACTAATTCACCAATGATATTATTTACATATATATTAAATAGAGTTGGAGCTAGCAAGCAACCTTGTCTAACCCCTAAAGATGTTTCTATTTCATTGGATAATTGTCCACCTCTACCTACTCTTACCCGCATGGAGGTATTTGAGTAGAGATTTTTTATCAGCCATAGAAGGCACCTGTCCATTCCGTGTTGCCAAAGCTTATACCCTAAACGATCCCTGTCAATACTATCAAAAGCTGATGTTAAATCTATAAATGCAGCGTATAGGTGTTTCTTCAGGTATTTACAATATTTCTCCCTGAGGTGATTCAAAACAAAGCATTGGTCAATTGTCGATCTGCCGCTTTAAAAGCCGGCTTGTTCATCACTGATTATATTATTTTGATGCACCCAATCTTCGACTTTATTAAGAAGGAACTTAGTATATATTTTTAAGGACATATCAAGCAAACTTATAGGTCGATAATTAGCTGGACCCATTTTATCACCTTTTTTATAGATTGGGATAGTTATACTTTGTGCCCAACCCTTGGGGAATTTGCCATTCTGATTTATGTAAGAGAACAGTTTGGCTAGAATCGGGGCCCACCCATTTTCATTCTCCATATACAGCTCTGAGGGCACCATGTCTTCCCCAGGTGCTTTATTTTTTTTAATGTGGATATGAGTCGTTTTACTTCACTAGGGGTCACATCTGGCCATAAATCTGTCTCCTGCATATTTAAATAAGGCAGCTAAATGACTATCAGATGATATCACTGGATCAAGTTCATCAATTATGTTTAATTGAATAAACTAAAAAAAATGTAATTGGATTTTGAATAAATATTCAATTAATTATTACTGTTTTGAATTTTATTGTTATTATCTTCCTTAGTGGGTCGTTGAAAACTGCTATTCTGAATAATGATTTATAGTGTAGGATAGGGGGCACTGGGCATGAGTTTGTGGAATCAAGGGGGTCATTACCTGAAAAAGTTTGGGAACCACTGCAGTAAAGGGTAGAACTACAAGCCCACAGGTAAATTTTTGACCCTGGGTCATCTTTCTTGAAAAATGAGGTATTGGTGCTGAGAAATGCAGTCTAGCCATGCAAGCTGCCAACCTGAATTCCCCCAGTTGAGGCAGTTGTTTTAAGGGATCTGAGCAGGGTTTGAAGCACAATCTGAAGTGTGTGTATGGATTTATTTAGGGTCTGAGTAAAAGCACTTCTTTTGCTCTGAAATTTGGCTAAAAAGACATGGAGTTATGAAGGGAGCAGAGCAGGGTACAGCATACAGAATCCTGCCATTGAAGTGGAGGGAGGGAGATAGAGGGGGAGGTTTCCCCCTCAATACTGTACCACTTGCATATACCTCCCTACTCACATACCCTTGAAATATATAGGGCAATTTCACTATAGATTACTGATGCTAAGTGAGCAAGAAGCTACTCATGAAGCTTCTTCGTTTAAGCAATATATAGATTCTCTTTTCCAGTTTGCCAAGGAGCAAAATGATGTGCTTTGGTTGTTTGCTCCATAATGCATGTTCACTAGGCAGTAGAAAACAAAAACTGAAAAACAATTAAAACATAAGCTGAGATATCCAGACTATAAGACATAACTTAATTAAAATGCCTGTGTGAATTAAGAACCCCTCATTAAGTGGAGCCTTTCAGTTGTTCCACAACTAGGGTGTCACCACTAAAATGTTATTGGCCTCATTTACCAGGGATATACAGCACATCTTAAGTACGTATGGGAGAAGGTAACCTAGGCCTAGAATAGGTTCAGGACAATAAAAAAACACTGGGCCTGTTCAGACAACATACTAAGCCATGATTGGGCCGCTAACCCTTTTGCAGCCAATAGTTAGTGTGTTTAAACCGTGGTTAGGAATGGTTCATAGGATAAGCTGGGTGCGTTTGGACAACGCAATAGTCCACCCTGTGGGCATAGTGTACACGGTTGAGTATTCGTTGCGCTGAACGTGACATGCTAATACTCAACTGTGGTGTACACTATGCCCACAGAGTTGACTATTTATCTCTCCCCACTGAATGATGGCGCTGGTTCCCACTTTCCATATTGGGGCGCTGTCATTCTGGTGGTAACTGCAGCAAGTGGCGGAGCGAGCTCTCTATCAGCTCTCCTCTGCTCCGCCTCCTCCTTTCAGCAGAGCCATAGCAACGAGTGGAGTAGAGTCAGCTATGGCTGCCCCACTCCTTGTTGCTATGTCTCTGCCCCCCACCATGGAGGGAAGTGCTGGCATCGGAGCTCTCAAGCAGCAGCAGGAGTTCCTAGTGTCCCCTGTCCCCAGCACTTCCCCTCTGGGGTGGGGGGCAAGGGATATACACGCCCCTGAGAATATGTGGGGTGCCATGATCACCAGTACCCCACCCAGGGACAGCATGATCAGTGGCTCCCCAAGCACTTCCCAGATGGGATTATTTTTTTGCCACTCTTGCCTTGTGACTCTGTAGGCATGGGAATCAACAGATCCCGCCACATAACACTGGTTGTGCAGATAATAATCAACTGCACATCGTTGGTTATTTCTTGGAAATAAGTGGTGTGGTTTTTAGGTAACAGTGAACCATTTAGTTTACCATGGACTCTTTAATCAGCTGTTAACTATTCTGTCATTCAAACCCAGTCACTAGCTCAAAATGCTTACAACTTTAAGTACTGTATCACCCAGTCTCAGTGCAGTCCTATTCTGGACCAAATGCAGTTTCTGAGCAATTTTTAAAGACAAAGCGTTGTACATAGGGCTACTGTAGTCTAAATCTGAGTTTACTAGAGCAGTATGGCCAAGCTATCTCTGCAGTGTATCAACCCAAGCTGATAAGAGGTGGTTTGAGCAACGGAGGTCCCTTAACATTTCTCATGACAATGTTGGATTAACAAGCACGTTTCGTGTACTCTGTGCTTGCACGAGAGGTTCCTTTCCTTTTTTAGTGTACAAACCTGATCATTTTGGTAACATGCAATCCCATCTAAACACCACCCGGCACTGAACCAACCATCAGTACCTCCATCTTATTTATTTATTTAGAATATTTATATACCGCTCCCCATTGAAAAATTTCGAACATCTTGAATGTTTGCCCTCACCCATTCCATTACCATACTCAACCACACACCTGTGTCTTATGAAAAACATATAGTGGGGTGTTCTCCATATACTGTTTTGTTGTTTATTCGTTCAGTTGCTTCCGACTCTTCGTGACTTCATGGACCAGCCCACGCCAGAGATTTCTGTCGGCCGTTGCCACCCCTAGCTCCCCCAAGGTCAAGTCGGTCACCTCCAGAATATCATCCATCCATCTTGCCCTTGGTCGGCCCCTCTTCCTTTTGCCTTCCACTTTCCCTAGCGTCAGCCTCTTCTCCAGGGTATCCTGTCTTCTCATTATGTGGCCAAAGTACTTCAGTTTTGCCTTTAATACCATTCCCTCAAGTGAGCAGTCTGGCTTTATTTCCTGGAGTATGGACTGGTTTGATCTTCTTGCAGTCCAAGGCACTCTCAGAATTTTCCTCCAACACCACAGTTCAAAAGCATCTATCTTCCTTCGCTCAGCTTTCCTTAAGGTCCAGCTCTCGCAGCCATAGGTTACTACAGGGAATACCATTGCTTTAACTATGCGGACCTTTTTTGTCAGTGTGGCATCTCTGCTCTTAACTATTTTATCAAGATTTGTCATTGCTCTCCTCCCAAGAAGTAAACGGCTTCTGATTTCCTGGCTGCAGTCAGCGTCTGCAGTAATCTTTGCGCCCAGGAATACAAAGTCTGTCACTGCCTCCACGTTTTCTCCCTCTGTTTGCCAGTTATCAATCGAGCTGGTTGCCATAATCTTGGTTTTTTTGAGGTTTAACTGCAACCCAGCTTTTGCACTTTCTTCTTTCACCTTTGTCATAAGGCTCCTCAGCTCCTCCTCGCTTTCAGCCATCAAAGTGGTGTTATCTGCATATCTGAGATTGTTAATGTTTCTTCCTGCGATTTTAACTCCAGCCTTGGATTCGTCAAGCCCAGCACGTCGCATGATGTGTTCTGCATACAAGTTGAATAGGTAAGGTGAGAGTATACAACCCTTAAACCGAATTTCCAGTTGACCATTGGATGCTGAACATCATTAGCTCCAGGGCATAGTCTGAAGGCACATGAGGCAACCATCTGTCTGAAGCTTAAGCCAGTTAGATCTGGTCAGTACTTGGAAAGAACACCTGAGAAACCTTTAGTTCCATGATAAAAGAAAGGTGGGATATCAGTGTAATAAATGGAATATAACGGGTGGAAAAAATAGAACTCCAAAACATGACTTCTGCAGCACCACTTTCTGGAACTGGTAATGTTGCAGATGTCCCTTTAAATTGAAATACAATGTTTGCTTTCTATCTGCCTGTAACTGACGTTTCCATCTTGTTTTCTATCCATTCCTGCATCTGATGAAGTGGGTTTAGCCCATGAAAGCTATGCTTTAATAATAAAACATGGTTAGTCTTTTAAGGTGCCACAGACTATTTTTGTTTCCACACCCATCTCCGGACAGGATGTCCAGACAGATAGTATGGTTGATAGCAATAAAAGCTCTTAAGAGGTCCAAGAGAATCAAAGGGTCACCCCAACCCATTTTAGGGCAACAAAGACGGTTTCTGGCCCCAAAACTAGGCCTGAAGCATGGCATAAATTTAGCTAACTAGTTTTATCCAGGAGTGATTGGAGTTGTCTGGGCTCCAGTTTCATACCTTGCTCAGGAAAGGAATGTTAATCTCTAGCTATGGCTAACATTCAGGAGCTGACAAATTCTTTGGGAACTGACAAACTAAGAGGCACTATAACTTCCTGGATTCACTTATTGACGATTGAATGAACAAAGCATTCTTTATTTGTGCACTATGCACAAAACACTATCTGCTACCATTCATGAGTTTATAAGAGTTTCCAAAAAAAGCTTGATGGAGGCAGTTAATGTGGTGCAAGAACAGTGTTCGGCTTGGACCAGAAGGTCGAATTCAAAGCCAGAAAGCCGGTAACTTTTATTATTACAAATAAATCTATATCATTTGCAGATGGTGCCAGTCACTCTCATAGGTTTGTTGTGAGAATAAATTAACTAATAACCATGCATACTGTCCTGAGTCCCTTTAAGAGAATTTAATATACAAAGGTATACAAATTTTAAGTATTACAATACTTCGAATTCTCCAATCATTTTTTTTCTGTTTCTAACAGCTAAGTAAAAGGTTCCGAATTTTTCCAAGACAACTTGGTGAAATTTAGCTTTCAGTCAGATATATGAAAAACATGCAGTGGATGCAGCATTCCTGATCTAGCTAGTGTTGACTGTCTGACAGCAGGTCTCCAGGCAGAAGGTCTTTCCCTACTGGGTGGTGATTGAAGCTGGGACCTTCTGCCTGCAAAGCCACTTGGCCACTAGCAAAGTATTAAATGAGACCATTGGCAGTGGCTCTTCAGGATTTCACATGGAGATCTCTAACCCCTTTTCCCTGGACTAAACACGGTGTGAAGGCTTCTATAAAACTGGCATGGCAGTCTTTATGGGAAAAAGCGAGACAGAAAGCTTTATAGAAACAGTTTATTTACTCTAAACAGCAACACAGACAAAACGCCATAAACACAAAGGAAGTGACGCAGAATCAAGATATGCTGGCTGACTTTGGATCTGAGGCTTTTAAGCAACAACCTAATTCCTTATTGGTAGAAAAGAAAAGGGTAGAGGGCATGTTTTCTTTCTTACAGCCAAGTAGAGGCAAAATATACTTCTAAACAGCTTAATGCATGCCTGCATCAGGGAGCAAAGAAACTAGAGATACTAGTGAATTTATAGAAGTATAAAAGTTTATAGTTTTACAGCAGTTGAAATACTGACATCAATATTAAAATAAAAGCAAGTTTTACATAACAATCAAAAATACAAAAGACTGAAGGAAGAGACCCTGTATGAAAAAACTGGGGGCAATTCAGCAAATTTAGAACTGTATACAAGTGGCGAATATGGAAAATGGCACACATACAACCCCCTCCCCTAAGTGACTATTAATTGTACATAGCGACATTAGATTTGCAAAAGTTTTGTAAACAAGTTCTTGCCAATTAATCCCTTCCTTTAAAGATACTGGACGATAGGAGCTTATGATGGTGCAAACTTCTTGGCTTGTGCTCGAACCCTCTTTTCATATTCCACTCTGTTTTGGCTAAATAAAGAAGAAAGAAAGGTGACTTCATATTCGAAGATCAGAGTGCACAAAATCAGATACTCCCTATCATGAAGTTTGAGAAAAATCAAAGACACACAACACTGGTATGTAAAAGTAACTCCCATCAGTTAATGTTCTGCTGGAGAAGGACCCTAACCAATAGTTCTTGGGAGGGGGGGGCAGTGTTAGTAGAGATGCTCATTCTCATCCACAAACAGCAGTAGACCCACCTTTCCAACATGAGAAACTCATCCCTAGAATATGATTAGGTGACTTTTAGGAGCGTCAGCATATCAGAAATCAAGCCACCAACATTAGACTAGGGCCAGCTGCGCACAGTTGGAATCTGATGGGGCAAAGGGAAAGGAGGACATTGGGACCTTCCAGACTGGCAAGAAGCCACTCTGTATGAAGAACAAAGATGCTCTTTTTCCAACCACTGAGATCACATACACATCATCTCCTTGGAGGCCCTTAAATCCTGGAATCTGCTCTTTTATATTATTATTATTATTATTTTATTATATTTACATTTATATGTATTGTTATTTATATTTACATTCCATAGCCGAAGCTCTCTGGCAGTTTACAAAAGTTAAAAACTCAACATTAAAAAGAAATTACAAAATTTAAAAGGATTTGTGTTGTAATAAACAGAATTTCAGCTATGGGGGGGTATCCAAATGCAATAAATAAATAACTAATCTTTGTTTGGAAGAAAACAAACTTCCAACTTTTACCAGTAGCAATAAATCACATTCTCAATTTGTATGCCATCTTTTCATAGCGAACTTTGTCCAAGCAAGATAATCCTAAGAGTTTACCAAATGAAGAATAGCAGCATTTCAAGACAATTCACTAACAATTGGACATAAGACATTTAAAACAATTCAGCAATCCAGTAGACCTGTTTGTAAAGAAGCAGTGTGTTCTTAGATCTAATGCAAATGGGAAGCAGGAAGTCCCTGGGTTACACTACTTTCCCTCACAAATTGACACTGCACCTCTTCTCTCTGCCTCACCGCCCCCACCCCCTCACCTCTGTCTGCAATGTAAAGATTACCTCACACACCCCACCTCTGTCTGCAATATAAATTTTATTGAGATGTCCTTATAATTACTGGGCGTGTATGTGGAACATTTTGAAAACTAAATACCAAATTAGATGCAACATTACATGCATCTGCAATTAATACACACATATTGGCAGTTATGGGAAATCTGGGGGAAAGTGACCACATCCTACATGAATTCTTGATTTTAAAGGAATCAAAAGCTGAGAGTAGCCATACATGTACTCTGGATTTAGGGAAAGCTGATTTTAAGGAGTGCCTACTATCAGCTTCAGCTGATACGCCAGCTGCGCCCCTTCCTAGAGCTGGAAGACCTAAAGATGTTAGTGCATGCGCTGGTAACTTCGAGGCTCGACTTCTGCAATGCGCTCTACATAGGGCTACCTTTGTACCTTGTCTGGAAACTTCAATTAGTTCAAAATATGGCAGCCTGGTTCGTCACCGGTACACCTAGGGGTGACCATATTACATCAACTTTAAAATCACTTCACTGGCTGCCAATTAGTTTCCGGTTGAAGTATAAAGTGTTGGTTATTATTACCTTTAAAGCCCTACATGGTTTGGGTCCAGGTTACCTGAGGGATTGCCTTCTCCCATATAATCCGCCACACACACTCAGGTCCTCTGGGAAGGGTTTACTCCAGTCAGCAAACTAGGCTGGCAACTGTTACCCAGAGGACCTTTTCTTCTGCCGCCCCCAGACTGTGGAATGGCCTGCTGGAGGAGATTCATCAGCTTAATGCGCTCCGAGTTTAAGACAGCTGTAAAGACTAATCTCTTCTGGCAGGCCTACCCAGATGAATTTTAAACCTAAGCTGTGATTGTTATTTTAATATTGTACTGGTTTTATATGCTCTTTTAACTAATTTTATGTATTGTATTTTATTTAGTGTTCCCGCCTCGATCCAGAGGGAGAGGCGGGTAATAAATAAAATATATTATTATTATTATTAACTTCAGTTTGTGGCTCAGCTATGCCCAATGTGCTCATCTTCTGAGGTCCTCCTTCAAGGCAGGGTCAGAAGATGAAAACAAGGGAGGGGGCCTTCTCAGTGGTTGTACCCCCATTATGGAACCATCTCCCTCATGAGGCCCAATTGGTGCCATCTTTTCAGTACAAGATTAAAATCTTCCTCTACTCTTGAGGCATATGATAAGGTTTTTAATCAGCTCCTGGGGTTTCTTACTGCTGTGTGTGGGTTTTTATATTACATACAATATTGTATTTTAAAGGTTTTTAATCTTTGTAAACCACCCAGAGAATTTTGGCTATTGGGCAGTTTAGAAATGAAATGAATGAAATGGAGGGCTTTAATCTCCTTCCCTGCTGAAGAAATGGCCAGTGATACCAATAGGAGCTTTCCTCCCAATGCAAATAGGTTTTGGAGGCCTGATAAACTACCAGTGCCTCCCCCCCACCAAGGGACTGCTACTTGCATTTTAAAGTGCACATTTATCATGTTTAGTATGACCCTAAATTATTATTATAATTGACTCAAATGACTGGCAGGAAGCACCAGACAAGTTGGAAGGGAGGACAAATATCTAACGCAGGAAGGCCTCTCTTCCTTCTGTCTTCACAGCCGTCTCCTTGGACTCAGCCGTCTCCTCCTTTAACTCCTCCTTATCTTCAACTCTTGATAATCTTGCTCCATCTACAACTCGGATAGTTCGCCCCTCTCAACCCCAACCGTGGCTCACCTCTTTCCTCCGCTACCTTCGCTCTTGTTCCCGGGCAGCCGAACGCCTGTGGCGTAAGACCAAGGACTGGGCGGACTTTGTCCATTACAAATTTGTTCCCTCCTCCTTCTCTTCTGCCATTTCACTGGCCAAACAACAGCACTACTCAACGTTGATCCAGTCAAATGCTAGGCACCCTCTTCGAGTCCTTCAATTCTCTTCTGAAGCCTAATCCACCATCTCTCCCCGCCTCTCTGTCTGCCAATGACTTTGCCTCTTTCTTCAATGCTAAAATCCAAACTATTCGCTCCGATCTGGCCAGCTCTGCTCCGCTTCCAGCTCCTGTTCCTCACCTGTCAGTTCCTCCTGCAACTCTCTCGGCGTTCCCTTCGGTCTCAGCTGATGAACTGTCTAAAATACTGCGCTCGTCGAAGCCTTCCACTTGTTCCCGTGATCCGATTCCCTCTCGCGTCTTTATTAATCTTATCCCCGCTATCCTCCCGTCCTTGCTTCACATCATTAATTCTTCTCTGTCCTCTGGTTCATTTCCTTCTGCTTTTAAACATGCTACAGTCTCTCCCATTCTCAAAAAACCCACTCTTGATCGACTATCTCTGTCTAACTACCGACCTGTCTCTCTGTTGCCTCTTGTCTCAAAGATTCTGGAACGTGTGGTCTACTCTCGTTGTCTTGACTTTCTCTCTAGTAACTCTGCTCTGGATCCCTTTCAATCTGGATTCCGTCCTTTGCATTCCACTGAAACAGCCCTTACCAAGATCACCAATGATCTTCTTACTGCCAAGTCTAAAGGCCATTATTCCGTTCTTATTCTTCTTGATCTAACTGCAGCCTTTGACACGGTTGATCACGATCTTCTCTTAGATTCCCTCCATGACCTTGGACTCTGTGGCTCTGTATATAACTGGTTCACCTCCTATCTAGAGGGTCGCTCTTTCAGCGTGTCGGCTAACGGCAGCTCGTCCTCTTTTCCCCTTTCAGTAGGGGTTCCGCAAGGCTCGGTGCTTGGCCCGTTGTTGTTTTCTTTATACATGCTGCCCTTGGGTAAGCTTATTCAATCTCATGGCCTCCAATATCACCTGTATGCCGATGATACACAATTATATCTCTCATTTCCGGAACTCTCTCCTGATGTTCACAATCGTATCTCGACATGTCTTTCAGATATCTCAGCCTGGCTGCTTCATCGTCGTCTGAAACTTAATATGGCAAAAACTGAAATGCTTGTTTTTCCTCCTAAACCTTCTCCTCACCTCTCATTCTCTCTTACTGTCAACGATGTCACGCTCTCTCCGGTCAAGGAAGCTCGTAGTCTTGGCTTTATATTTGATTCCTCGCTCTCCTTTATTCCTCATATCGAGGCAGTAGCTAAATCCTGTCGTTTCTTCCTGTATAATATTGCCAGGATTCGACCATTTTTGTCTGTCTCTTCTGCCAAGACTCTCGTTCACGCACTGGTTATCTGTCGGTTGGACTACTGCAACCTTCTTCTCTCTGGCCTTCCTTCATCTCACATCAATCCGCTGGTCTCTGTCCACCACTCTGCCGCTAAGATCATCTTCTTGGCCCGCCGCTCTGACCATGTCACTCCACTTCTGAAATCTCTTCATTGGCTCCCAATTCACTCCAGAATCCACTATAAACTTCTCCTGTTGACCTTCAAAGCTTTTCACGGTCTAGCTCCTGCCTATCTCTCCTCTCTCATCTCACACTATTGCCCCGCTCGTGCTCTCCGCTCCTCTGATGCCATGCTTCTCGCCTGCCCAAGGACCTCCACTTCCCTTACTCGGCTTCGTCCTTTTTCTTCTGCTGCCCCTTACGCCTGGAACGCTCTTCCAGAACACTTGAGAACTACCAACTCAATCACAGCTTTTAAAACTCAGCTAAAAACTTTTCTTTTCCCTATAGCTTTTAAATATTGAGTTTGTTCTGACTCTATACTGTTAGCTTCACCCTACCCGGTGCCTGTTTACACTTCCCTGTGCCTGTTTGCATTCTCTTTCCCTCCTTATTGTTTACTGCAACTTTATTAGATTGTAAGCCTATGCGGCAGGGTCTTGCTATTTACTGTGTATAATCTGTACAGCACCATGTACATTGATGGTGCTATATAAATAATAATAATAATAATAATAATAATAATAATAATGATACAGAATCCATGATAGGCAGTCTAGTTCCAACTTCTGCTAAAAATCCTCAACTGAAGGAGATTTAACCATTTTGAGACGAAACCTAATATTTAGTAAAAAACCCAAAAAAACCTCTCTCATCATTTGAACCCACTAGTTCAAGCCTTACACAAATTGGCTCCAACATCTCTGACAGACCTTCAAATATTTGAAGATGGTTATCGTATTGACTCTTATCCTCTATTCTTTAGAATCTTTGGTACAAAAATTGATGAAGCTGCTTTCAATACCCATAGCTGCTTTTGCTAGGAAAAAGTCACAAAACCCATGTTTAACAGGCTACTCACCAGTAGATTGTGTAAGCCTCTGCTTGAGCTGGGTCTTGAATATTTGGTTCATTTAGGAGTTCTTGAATTCCTAACAAGATCTAGGAATACAAAAGAAAAGAAGTATTACTATAAAGCACATGGGCAAAGGTTTTTGAATGGCCCTTATATTACCCAGGCACATAATCCAAAACCTCTGGTCATATAGCCCATGTGCTTTTTACTCTACAGAATGTATATTTGTTTATATTTTACTCTACATAATTTTTATTTGCAATTAAGTTTCTATTTTGCTCTCTACATATTTTCTGTGATGGCCCTATGTTTATGGAATGTACTCCCCAAGGAAGCTCATATGGTGCTGACATTATTATTATTTTTTATTATTATTATTTATTTATATAGCACCATCATGCCATACTTATTTGGACATTAGTTATGGCTCAACTGTTGTGGGTTATTTTTCTAGGCTGTGAGTAGAGATGGATTTTGTGTATCCACAATACTTTTCGTATTGTATTGTTTTCTGATTATGTTTTTATGGTATTTATTTGTATTATTGTACTGATTGTTTTGTTTCTTCTCCCCTATTTTATTAATCATGGATTTTTGTATTGTGTGTGTGTGTTGCTTCAAGACTGCTTTTTGCAATGGAAAGCAATGCATAAATTGAATAATAATAAAATAATAATAATAATAATAGTAGTAGTAGTAGTAGTAGTAATAATAATAATAATAACAATAATAATAATAATACATATGTAAAGAAGACCAAACCTGCAGCAGGAACTTCTGAATTGCAACCAGATGTGTTTTAATTGTTATATAGGAACTAAGTATGCTCATCTAGTAGGGCACTTGTATTCCAGGTTCAATCTCTCAGATAAAAGCATCAGATAAACAGCTTTGTTCCAAGATCCTGGAAAACCATCACTAGCCAATACTGGATTAGCTAGACAAATAGTCTGACATAGTAAAAGGAACCTCCTTATTATTTTAGTCAGTGAAAAATTGCCAAGAAAAAGGTGTGTTAAACCCATCCAAATTATCTAAGCCTCACATAGCCCACAGGATTCTTTAACAAGATCAGGTATTGTAGAGCACATTATGATACAAAAACACATACCTGTTTAATTGTGATTGCAGGCCTCCAGTCCTTATCCTCTTCTAGGATAGACAGACACACTGTGCCTGAAGGGTACACATTTGGATGGAATAAGGGTGGCTCAAATTTGCCTGCATAAGAGGAGATTTAGGTTCAATATCAGTGAATATATTTCAGTCATACATTTACCGTGCTGTTCCTTTTTTACAGAATGCTATATTAATCCCTTTGAGAGTGAAATGGATTTTGAATAAATTTACTTGGGATATCCTGCTTGGCTCCTGCAAGCAATGTGCTGTTCTTCCTAAATTGAAGAGCAGCAGCAACTAGCTTTCTGAAGAACTGCTTGGGAGAAAGAAACACACATACACTCACACACGGTAAACGCCTCCTTTAAAGTGGTGGAGAGATCAAAAGGAAAAGCATTTCAGTTTGAACTATTTCAGAAATCTGTAATAATATTTCATAGCTAAAACAAAAGAAAGGGTTGTTGCTTGTCAGATGACTAGTTTAAAAGTATGTGTTTTACTGAAGCTGTGCCCGAAAAACAATAGACAGCATCTATGCAACTCTTCAAAACACGGTTCTCAGGATAGGGACCTGACAACATCTTAAAAAATGCATGCAACTTGATCCTTTAAATAAATATCCACAAGGGAAGCTCACAATCAAGGGTAAAATGCAAAGTAAGATGGCTCTCGTCACATTTCAGAACATGTAATCACAATATGCCAACAGTTAGCCATTTTCACAATACAAAATGAAGCAAGGAAGAATTCCAGAGCTTCAGGGAATATTCCCTCATGTTCTGGGGTTTCCTAGTAAGGAATTCTGCAGAGGAAGGAACAGGGAAGAAGAAATCTTGTTTGATACTACACTTCTCCAAAAACATCCAGATCTTGTCACTATTGGAGGCATGGTGGTATCAGCCTACAAAATGAATGGATTTCACAATACATGAGAGATAATTTTGTTGCTATGGATGCTGTCATTTAGCAACCTTTATCTGGAAACTTTAAACTCGCTAGACTTACATTTTGGAGGTGAGGAGGGATAATCATCCTTGAAAAGCATCCGTAATTTAAATAAGCCTCCTTCCCATGGTGTCTGTAAGAAAAGCACGAGGAAAAGGACATACAGGGGAATTAATTTGTCAGTGCTATTTTATCTTCAAGGGCTGAGCAGCCTAGCCAACTTATTCGCCAGAGAAAAGTAAAACCGGCATGCAATATAGGTTATGGTACATGTGTATATTGTATATAGCAGCCAAGAATTCCAAAACCACTTTAAGATTACATCAAGCCTTGATTGCTTGCCTCAGGTGCTACTTTAATGTGTTTTTTTACTTTTCTTTTGAGGACATGCTACTTTTCTTTCTGTGCAAGCCAATTAGCCTATTCTACTAATAATGACCAAGCTCTAGTCTTGGTAATGCAAACTTTCTCATTAAGAGCAGCAGAACTACAGCAAGAATACCAAAAAGCACTGTCCTCTGGGTATATTTTCTTGGGAGAAGACTGCTGGCAAACAGCTTCAGAATGGCCACCAAAAGGTCTACTTCAGTTTATAAACATCAAAATAAATAATGATTTAATTTGGGCATCTAGATGAATGATTGCTATACTTACAAGAACTGGTGTTAATATTCAAGTAATTCAGGCATTTAACTGTCACTTGAGTATTATTATGTATAGATAAAAACGTTCTGATACAGTGGTATGTTCTACACATAGGATAGAGCTAGCACAAATCACAGTCTACCGGGAACGTAGGAAAGTAGGCATCCAAAACCTTACCCCTTTCTTCCCTGGAATAGCACATTCCCAATTCATGAGGTTCATTGTGCCATCTGGATTTTTTGTTGGTACTGCTACAAAGCCCTAAAACAATTAAAATATTAGCTGAACAATATTAGCTGAACAACATCAACACACAGGAAGAGGGAGAGCCTAGTAAAAGTGTTCACAGAAGAACACTGCCATTAAAAAAAGAAACTACATAATACAGAACTCAACCATACACTTATATTGAGCTGTCACATCTACAATAGGGGTGATGGTATTATTGCATTTGTATACCATCCCATAGGATACCATCACCCCATCCAATAGGGGTGATGGTATTATTGCATTTGTATACCATCTCATATGAGCCTCATGTGGCGCAGAGCGGTAAAGCAGCAGTTTCTGCAGCTGAAACTCCCCATGGCCTGACTTCGATCCCAGCAGAAGCTGGTTTCAGGCAGCTGGCTCGGGTCGACTCAGCCTTCCATCCTCCCGAGGTCGGTAAAATGAGTACCCAGTTAGCTGGGGGAAAGGTAATAACGGCAGGGGAAGGCAACGGCAAACCACCCCGCTATAAGGCCTGCCAAGAAAAAGTCAGCGAAAGCTGGTGTCCCTCCAAGAGTCAGCAATGACTCAGTGCTTGCAAGAGAGGTTCCTTTCCTTTCCTATACCATCCCATGGCTGAAGCTCTCTAGACAGTTTACATAGGATAAAACACTTAAAAACAATATACAAAAACTTTAAACCACAAAAACATACCATTTTAAACCACACACACACACACAAAAATCCAGGCTAATTACATATTGCTAAATGCCTGGGAGAAAAGTCTTAACCTGGCGCTGAAAAGACAACAATGTCAGCGCCAGGCAGTCCTCGTCAGGGAGATTGTTCCACAATTGGGGGTCCACCACAGAAAAGGCCCTCTCTCTTGTTGCCGTCCTGAGCTTCCCTTGGAGTAGGCACCCAGAGGAGGACCTTAGTTGTTGAGCGTAGTTTACAGATAGGTTCACGTCGGGTATTGTAGTCGCAAGCTGTGTAAGGCTTTATAGGTTAAAACCAGCACCTTAAATCAGGCTTGGAAACATACAGGCAGCCAATGCAAGCAGGCCAGAGTGGGTCTTATATGTTTGAAACTTCTGGTCCTTGTTATTACTCTGGCCACTGCATTTTGCACAAGCTGCAGCTTCCGAACCATCTTCAAAGGCAGCCCCACGTAGAGTACATTGCAGTAATCTAACTTGGAGGTTACCAGAGCGTAGACAACTGAAAGGGAAAAAAGGCCAAAGGCAAGGGGTGGAACCAAAGATATTTCTTAGAAAATATTATTTTTGCCAATGCGTTTCGGACTTGTTTAAAGTCCTTCTTCAGGGCAATCTAAAAGAAATAATATAGTATAGTATAATATTTACAGGAGTAAGAAATTGTGAAATCATATATGGTCATGCAATATACTTTAGAAACTTTAGAATACATTGCAACAAGACATCAAAGATTTCCTTTCTTTTTTGCGGCTTCCATGGACAACTGATGCCAGGTTATCCCTGTCCAGATAGGAGCATAACTGGGCCACCAACCAAAGCTAATAGAAGGCACTCCGTGCCACTGAGGCCACCTGAGTGACAGAGATGGTTCTAGGAGAACCCCCAAGGTATGATCTTCAGATGTTTGGGACATCAGCTCCCAGAAGACCTTGCCAGTATGGCCAATTATCAGGAATGCTGGGAGCTGAAGTCCAAAGCCTCTGGAGGTGTACCTTCTGCCCAACCGATCTACAACATGCTTACTCAGAAGTCTCAATGAGGTTAGTAAATGTTTTAAGGACTATAGTTTAATTTCAGAGCAGAATTAAGGAGTCAGATGTACTTATATGTAACCATTCACTGATCATCTTTGTGAAAATATCAAATTCTTTGCAGTAGAACAGGGATGAACAGAAAGTTGACCACAGTTGCTTCGAGCAGACCACCTCGTGTCTGTGGTTTGCTGGAATTGTTGAAAAGAATACTGGCCCTACATCATATCCAGTAAGACAATTCTTATTTTGTGAAACAATTCAGACTCAGAATCAATTAACACAAATCATCTCTTTTGAAGAATCAAATAATCACAGCTCCAATTGTGTGACGTTTGGAATATCAGTGTCACTTCCTTTGTTTTCAGTTATTACAAACAAAACAAGCCTTCCTTGCTCAGCTAGTATTTCGTATGTGCACAAACAGTTTACAGGAGCTACATCCCAACCCGACTTCGTAGCTAGGAAGGGCATAGGGCAGACCATTCCCTTTAGAATAAGTGCCTGCTACTACTTACAAAGGGGTGGTCCTTTCTCCAGGCTTTTCTCTCCTGTGCAAGTCTGCTGAGCGCAATCCCAGACATCCTCAGGGTGTCCTTCTGCAAGACAAATGGCTGCCCATCAGGGCAGAGAAAGTTCTCCTATTGCCTACAGCAAGGGGCACGCCTGGCGCACCCGCGCACCCTCTCCCCCTCCAGCCCCCGGGGGCAGGGGCAGGGGCGTCGCATCTGGCAAGAGGCAGCAGGCGCTGGCCCGGCCACGGGAACCGAGACGCGGAGTCCCCGCAAGGAGGCTCCCAGACGGGGCCCTCTGCTCCTCGCATTGTGTCTCCCGCTCTTCGCAGAAGTTTGACCAGGCTGAAAAGCGGCTGCCGGCCGAGCACCATGGGCCGCCGCAGAGCGCAAGGCGCTGCCGTTGCTGCTGCCAGGCCGCTGGCGGAGGTGAGCAGAGGCGGGGTGGTGGAGCAGCAGCAGCCGCCGCCGCCGCCGCCGCCGCCGCGCCTCCCCCCCCCCCCAATCGCCGGCAGCCACCGGGCGCTTCGGAACCGGCCCTGCGCGCGCAGCCGCCGGGCCCGGGAGCCCGGTACGTGAAGCGCCCGGGAGACCACAGGCGGCGCGAGAGGCGAGGCCCGGTGCCGTCGGGCCTGACCTTGACAGGCGAGCAAGGCGGCGGGCCTTCCCGCCCCTCGCCGGTTTGGGGCTGGCCGTGGTAGCGGCCTCACCGTGTAGCAGCGGTGGTGGCGGCGGCGGCGGCCTCCTCAGCAGTCGCGCGTGTCCCGGATTGAGGCGGCGGCGAATGACCCGGATGTTCCCCACTCGCCTCCCCCCTTTTGTCTCAAGCCTGGACTTTCCCTCGCAGGAAGCGGAGCGTGTCGGCACGATCTGTCCCTCGACGCGATCCGTCTGCCTGACGACGCCTGCGCAGTACGTGCCTCACCGCCACTGCCCACCTGGGGAGCCCAAAGCGCGCCGATGCTGCGCGGGACTCCCCGAGGCCACGCCTCTCACTGAGCCAGGTGGGGCGGAATCGCCGCCAATCAGCAGCATCGGGTGGACAACAGATACCGGAGGAGAGCTGGTTACCATGGGAACCGCTCGGAACACCCGGATGGAGTTCGACTGCCACTCCTCATTGGAGGACAGAACGGAAGCCCCGCTCACACGGAGTTCGGGCGGGGCGCTCTCTGCACCTGCTCAGAGGCATGATCAGCTGATTGCTGGCTGGCTGCTGTTGCGTGAAACCGGCTTGTCGAACGACAACGGCCAGCCGTTGTCTAGCCAGTCACGAGAGCACTGGCGGAGCGGGCCGGGCGAGGAAGAAGCCCGCGAAGGGGGACGGTCCTTCACTGCACATTCATAGTATTTATTCACTTTATTTATAGTATTTTTTATCCTGCACCTCAGCCAAAAAGGCCCCTGGAGTGGCTTCCAATCAATCAGTAAAGAGGACAGTCCCTGCCCTCAAGTCTAAAATCTAAAAAAAGTCACAGGAGGAAAAGGGGGAGAGAAGAGAGGAGAAAGAAAATTAAGGAGACTGTTCAGCTGGGCTCGTGGGAAGGCCGGTGATGTCCGGCCTCATCTCCCAGTGGAGGAGCAGAGCAACAGCTCCTTCTTCCTCACAGGGCCAAGGTGACCGGTAGCCCGGGGTCGAGGAGTCCAACTGCAGCAGGCCCTGAGGGTCTCCGCCTGCTCCTGTCTCCCTCGCTCGCTTCGTCTTCCCCACAGGGCCAAATACCCCAGCCCTGGGCACGAAGGGGGCGACCCAGCGGAGCATTTGCTCTGGAAGTGCAGAGCCACCTTGAGCGCAACCGGGGAGATCTCCGAAGGGGCGCTCCACAACACTGCTGCCCCTCGCCGCATCAGAAATGCTGGGGCTTGTTAAATGTGAGAGCCAGTGTGGTGTAGTGGCTAAAGTCTTGGGCTGGGAGTCGGGAGATCTGGGTTCTAGTCTAGGGTGACCATATGAAAAGGAGGACAGGGCTCCTGTATCTTTAACAGTTGCATAGAAAAGAGAATTTTAGCAGGTGTCATTTGTATATATGGGGAACCTGGTGAAATTCCCTCTTCATCACCACAGTTAAAGCTGCAGGAGCTATACTAGAGTGACCAGATTTAAAAGAGGGCAGGGCTCCTGCAGCTTTAACTGTTGTGATGAAGAGGAAATTTCACCAGGTTCTCCGTATATACAAATGACACCTGCTGAAATTCCCTTTTCAATACAACTGTTAAAGATACAAGAGCCCTGTCCTCCTTTTCATATGGTCACCCTATTCTATGGAAACCCACTAGGTGACTTTGGGCCAGTCACACACTCAGCCCAACCCACCTCACAGGCTTGTTGTGAGGATAAAATGGAGAGGATGAGGAGGATTATGTATGCCTCCTTGGAGGAAAAAAGGCAGGATATAAATGCAATAATAAATAAATAATAAATACATCTGGAGGACCCCAAATTGGAGAGACTGCAAGTGAATGTACACAAATCTCTTTCCAAAACCTTAAGCCCAGCCCTAAGGATCTAGTCAAAATAACAAACTTTCAGGCTCTGGGCTTCTTTACCAGCAAATATGCAGTTGTGAAAGATATTCCAGTTAAGTAAGAGCCTTAAAAATATAATTCAAAGAAAGTTCCAGGAAGTGGATAAAAATTACATTGGGTTCAAAGGTATTCCACATTGATAGTACTTCATCGTTCTAACGTTGTCTGCATCACAGTGCTCCTGCTCAAAGAGGTAGAGCCAGTATAATCACCTGAACCAGTACAATCACATAATAGGGAAGGAGCTCCTGCTCATTTTAAATGCTGCTCCATACCAGGTAGGATTAGCCCATTTTTTCACTTGAGAGGACAGGGCTGCCTGTCCTCTGCCACTGCCCTTCAGACACACGTCCAGCTGGAGAAACACAAAGGGGAACAAAAGTGGAAGTTGAGATGTCCACTATTCATGGCAGCCAGAAGAGGTAGGCTGCAGGAGAGAAAGGAGCGCCTCACACTCACGGCCAGCTGGTGCCACCAGCCCACAAGCCTGTAACACTGATTTTAGTGTTAGCTCTTCAAACTGCTTCTTCACAGGGATGAGGCTTTCTCCAGCAGTGAGCTCAGTTCTGTTAGTCATGCATCTGGTCCAAGACACCCACCCCCATCTCCCTACTTTGGAAAATTTGGTTTCTTCTGGTGCAGATGATCTGTGCACTCACATACCCCAGTATGGTGCATCTCTGCCTTGCATCCACCTATGTCGTTGCTGAACTGGGCCTGGGGCTGGTGGTAGAGGTGATCCTAGACAACATGCACTGAGTCAGTACCTGAAGAATCTTACTTTGCTGCTAAAACTTTAGAACAGAACTTGTCTAGTCTTTTTCCTTTGGGGAGGGATGATGAGAGAGACCAAGCTGAAGGGGGGGAATCTCCACTTGACCCCCTAAACACAGTTGGCATCTCAACATCTCACCAGTGTCTCATCTACCTGTACTGATTTCACTGAGTACATACACTCTCTCTCCCTAAAGGATAAGAGCTACCTATTCCAGGCAATAGCATTGCTATTCAACAAATTTCTTCCCCAGTTCAAGTACCCTGCCTTGCAGAAGCTGACAGCTGTTCACTATTTCCCCTTCCCCAGCCCCTAATTAAGGGAAAGATTCACATCATGTTTGAATGTTTCAGGAATCATACTGAACTATAGGAACAGCTCCCTAGAACTAAGTTAGGCCTCATTATTTATTACATTTTTATACTGACCATCAGCTGAAGCTCTCCTTCACTTTAGGCTTAACAAGGATTTCCAAGCCCAGGAGAGAAAGGAAGAGAATCTCTGGGACAGATGCTTGCAGTGGCTCATCCTACCCTGACACAGAGTCAGTCTAAAGGTGGAGACATTCAACGTCAAGCAGACCATCTTTTTAGAGCTTTCCAAGTATGTCTATTCCAAGGAGCTGCCCAAGGCCTAGGAAATTGGTTGAGTCCACAACCAGATTCAGGGTTTAAGCAACAGAATGGAGGGAAAAGACTGATGCTCAACAATTGCCAAGAAGAGACTGGATCCCATTCCACGCTCACTGCTTGTGTAATGAGGTGTTTGCTGTGGCAACAGAACTTGCCTAAGACCATCACTGTGGGAGGGAGATCAGCAGAGCTTGCCTCAAGGACTTGGGAGGATCTGCTTGCTACAGGGGACCACAGACTCATGTTTCCATTGTTAGGTGGGATCTAACCTTCCCACATGGAAGCACATGAGTGCCTGTGGGTTGTACTGCATAGTGGTGTGCTGGGACTGAAGAGACTCAGGTTCAAGTCCTCACTTGGCCATGAACCTCACTTGGAGCAGTCACTGACTCAGCCTAATTTATCTCACAGGGTTGTTCTGATGATCAAATAGAGAGGAATATGCTGCTTTGGGGTCCTTGGAGGAAAATGCAGAATATAAATGTAACAAATATAAATAAGCACAAGTAGGTGCTGTTTTTTGTTGCCCTGTTCTGGTATCAAAAGTTGGTTCTTCTTCGTGGTCTCTATGCATCACACATATGGGCTTTGCGCCTGCGCAGAGACCAGACCGGAACCTACTATAGCTGAGTGGAACGTTTTTGGCGGGAACCCCTCCCCCACGCTACCGCGCATGTCCAACGGGGTTCCCGCCCTTACCTCAGTTCTTCGTCGTCCGCCGTGCATAGACATAGAACCAACCTGCTTAGCGTTTTCTCTATTAAAAACCTTTTTTTTTCTTCATTCTTCTTCTTACCTTCGCTCCTCACTTTAACTTGCCTTTCTCAGCCTCTATACTATCTAAAAAAAAATAAAAAAAAATTTTGTAGTTAGATTTTTCCTCAGCGACTTCGGTCGCGTGAGGCCTTTATGGCAATCAAAGCACCATTTAGAAAGTGCGTCAAGTGTGGAGCAAAGCTTCCTCCGTCGGACGGACATTCTTTGTGTATTATTTGTTTGGGAGAGGGGCATGTGGTAGAGACCTGCCACCATTGTATGTCCTTTACCAAACAGACCAGAAAGAACCGGGCAGACCGACTCCGTTCGATACTCTGGGAAAATGCTCTTAAGGCCACGGAGGCCCCTTCGATGGAAAGAGCTGCGGTTCACAAGTCCGTTGCTCATAAAACGGCAGTTACAAAGACTGTTACGGGAAAACCGCCAGACCGCAGCACTGAAGTGCAGGCCAGAGCAAATAGGGCTGAGATACCCCTCACGCCTGGTCGGTCTTTATCGAGTTCGATGGCTAAAGAGGTTTCTAAGAAAGCCAGAACTCTGATACCTTCTTCTGAAATGGAGAAGAAAAAGAAGAAGAAGAAAAAGAGGGACGCGGAGAAATCCACCATAGCGTCACCTTGACAGCGGGAATCGGCCAGGAGCCATTCCACCCCTCCTGCCGCGCCGACTACTTCGATACCGAGGTCACCTTCGGTATCGAGATCGATGTCGGTACCGACGGCCACGGTACCGACATGCCCTCCAAGTTTGTCCGAGGGTGAAATTCGAGATTCCGTGTCGGTAGCCTCCGCTCGGCAACCTATGAGGCCGCAAGAACTGGTACAGCCTTCTCCAAGACGGACCTCAAGAAGCGATTGGGACAGAGTATCGCAGTATTCTGATTCCCAGCCTAGATACAGCACTTATGACTGGGAAAGATACCGTCCTCAACAATATTTTCAAGGGGATCAAGGATACTACCAGCAGGAAGGTTATTATGCACAACCTCCTCCAACAACAAGAGTCTGCCAGTTGCCTCTGCCTTCTCCTTCGGCTCAGTTAATGTCGACGGTATCGACGCCTCGACACCGTGTACAGCACGCAATACCATCTGCTGCATCCGCTACTGTGCTGCCGCAAGACGAACAACATGATTTGCAAGTGGTGACGTTATCATCACCAGAGGATAACTATCCTTCTGATTCTGAATCTCAACATTCAGTTGCCCCAGCTGCTCCTTCACCAGACGATGCAATCGAAGATGCCGATCCGTCCTCGCCTTCGGACGATATGGTACGTTTTTCGGACCATATGCTTAGGATGTCCAAAGCATTGGGACTTGACATACAGGAAACAGATGAATCGGTAGTCGACCCAATCTATGATGTGTTTCAGTCGACAACGAACCAACGTTTGGCCATTCCTGTTCCTCAAGCCTTGAAACAAACGGCTCAACTGTCATGGAAAACCCCTGCAGTGACACAGGCAACATCAAAGAGATTGGAGACACTCTATAAAGTTAAGGAAGAGGATGCACAATTTTTGCTTCAGCATCCTAAGCCGAATTCCATTGTAGTGGAATCGGCACAGGGACAGTCACAAAAGACTCATTCCGCACCTGTCGACAGGGAGGGGAGAAAATTGGACCAAACTGGCAGAAGAGTTTACTCGTCCTCATCCTTGGGCATCAGAGCGTCGGCGTATGAGGCAACTATGGCGAGATACCAGATTTTCCTTTGGGAAAAGATGGGTTCCCTATGCGAGCATCTTCCTGAGAATAAAAAGGAGCTCGCAAGAGTCTTTCAAAACGAAGCGACGGCCATAGCAAGGCAGCAATTGTCTACCGCTCGACATCAGGTGGATTGCCACTCAAAATCAATGATGGGGGCCATTTCTTTGAGGAGGCACGCTTGGCTCAGATCAGCCAATCTTACTCAGGAAACAAAGTGGAGGATAGAAAGTATGCCTTTCGATGGCGAAGGTCTATTTAATACAAAGACCGACGAGACGCTGGACTCTATCTACAAGGCGAGAACAACAGCCAAAAAGATGGGGTTTACTGCTCCTCCTCCGCAGACTCAATACCGGCAGAAAAGATGGACAAGGCCCCCGATGCAGCAACAGCATCGACCACAATATCAGCCTCAACCTCGGCAGCAGCAACAACAGCTGCAGAGGAAGAGGCCTTACCAAAGCCGATTCCAGCTGGACAAGAGGCAACCTGACTTCAGTAAGAAGCAGTGTGTTTGACTCTTTGGCCCCAGATCCACTCCCTTTTGCGAACCGCCTAGCACCCCATTACCATCAATGGGAGTCAATAACAACAGACTCCTGGGTGCTCACTATCATCAACTCGGGCTATGCCATCGAGCTCGATGCCCTTCCTCCTTTTTCCGGCGTGAAAGTAACGACTCCATCCCTTCCTCTGCTGCTCGAGGTACAGACCTTACTATCAAAGGGAGCCATCTCTCCCGTACCTGCAGAGGAAATCAACCAGGGATTTTTCTCCCGATACTTCACGGTCCCGAAGAAAGATGGAGGTCTTCGACCGATCATGGACTTAAGACAATTGAACAAGTTCATCACCCCGAGGAAGTTCCGTATGATAATGGTTACTTCAATTCTGCAACTTCTACAGAAAGGAGTTTGGTTCGCAGTGGTGGATCTGAAGGATGCGTACTTCCATATCTCCATCAGGAAGTCGCATCAAGCTTACCTTCGGTTTTCGATCGGTACATCCCAGTACCAATTCACCGTTCTTCCGTTTGGGTTGGCCACGGCACCGAGGGTCTTCACGAAGGTCATGGCGGTGGTGTGCGCCCACCTAAGGCAGAAAGGCATTTACGTTTATCCATACCTGGACGATTGGCTCCTCGTAGCGGACAACTGCGAAGCGCTCCAGTTAGACATATTAACCACCCTCAACCTGTTGGACTCGTTGGGGCTGTGGGTCAACCACGAAAAGTCCATTTTGACTCCACAGCAGAGACTGGATTTCATAGGGGTAACCCTATCCTCTCGAGACGGGAGGGCATACTTACCGTCAACCAGGGCGAACACCTTACAGCAGTTAGCCATCGATACCGAGAGCCGCCGAAAAGTTTTGGCATGGACAGTCCAGAGACTATTGGGCCTGATGGCAGCTACTACGGCAGTCATCAGATTTGCAAGACTCAGAATGAGGATACTGCAAGCCTGGTTTTTGAGGACTTTCGATCTCCGGCACGATGCTCGACGAACTTACCTTTCGATACCGAAACAAGTGAGGGCATCTCTGAAATGGTGGTTCTCGATGTCGACTCTTCTCGAGGGCGTTCCATTCCAGCAGCAGGCGCCCTCGGTAACGATCACAACGGATGCATCCCTAGAAGGATGGGGAGCTCATTGCAACTCCCTTACCGCTCAAGGTCGCTGGCCTCTATACCAGAGAGAACATCACATCAACCATCTCGAACTCCTGGCAGTAGAAAATGCATTAAAAGCATTTGCACAGATGATCGAGGGCAAGAATGTCTTGATCGCGACGGACAATACCACCGTAGTGGCATACATCAACAGGCAGGGTGGAACAAGATCACACCCTCTGAACCGTTCTGCACTCAGGGTATGGAACTGGTGCATAAAGAGAAGGACTTACCTGACTGCGATCCATGTAGCCGGCAAGGAGAACGTCTTTGCGGACTCTCTCAGCAGGTCCTTCCATGTCGACCACGAGTGGGAGCTCGATGTCGAAGTGCGAGAAAGTCTTTTTCGGTACTGGGGCCGTCCTGTTGTCGATGTCTTCGCTACCGAAGACAACGCAATTTGCGCCAAGTATTGCAGCAGGGCAGGAAGAGGAAAGCGCTCTCTAGGAGACGCCTTTACCAGGACTTGGAGAGGAAATCTCCTGTACATGTTTCCTCCCTTCCCACTGTTGACAAGGGTGTTAGCCAAGATCCGAATAGACAACTCCAACTGCATCCTCATCACACCGTGGTGGCCTCGACAGACGTGGTTCTCTCATGCCCTTCGGTTATCGAGAGGGGATTACATCAGGCTCCCGTCGACACCGAAGCTACTGTCCCGACACCAAGGCAAGGTTCGACACGCAGATCTGTCGACCCTCAAGATGACTGCATGGAGAATACCAACCATTCCTCTGCTAGAACCGGAGTTTTAACTGTGGACCATATTATGTTGGCAGCACTAAAGCCTTCCACGAGGAAGGCTTATGCAGCAAAGTGGCAAAGATTTCAGAACTTTGCATCGGAAAACGACCAAACACCAGAGTCTTGCCATTTATTATTAATCCTCAATTATTTATTGACACTTTTCCAGCAGGGACTTAAGCTCGCATCTATCAGGGTTCACCTTGCTGCGATTACATCTTTTCATCGGGGTGTGGATGGTTTTACACCTTTTACCCATCCAACAACCAAGAAATTTCTGAAAGGTTTGAAGAACACGATACCGACTGTGAAGAGTATCGTGCCGCCATGGAGCCTGTCAGTTGTGCTGCAAGTACTGACACGCAAACCTTTCGAGCCCATGGCTTCGACAGACCTTAGGCTTCTTACTTTAAAGACTGTCTTTTTAGTAGCCATCACATCGGCAAGACGAGCAAGTGAGCTTAAAGCTCTTAGAATAGATGTCCCGTACACTATTTTTCATAAGAATAAGGTTGTGCTACGCACAGATCCAGCCTTCCTGCCTAAGGTAGTGTCAACTTTTCATCTGTCCCAGCATATTACTTTGCCTGCTTTCTTTCCCAATCCGACTACACCTCTTGAGTCTTCCTTGCACACTCTCGATGTAAGAAGGGCTCTTGCTTTTTATAAAGACAGGACAGAGACATTTAGAAAAACAAAGCAATTGTTTATTTGTTATGGTGAGCCTTCTAAGGGACTCCCTGTCTCTTGCCAGCGGTTGTCACGCTGGATAGTGGAGACGATTGAATTGGCCTACTCTATCTCTAAATTAGAGTTAGTGAAACCTGTGACAGCTCATTCCACCAGAGCTGTTTCAACTTCGGTGGCCTTCACCAGAGGTGTCCCACTGGCAGAAGTCTGTAGAGCCGCAACGTGGTCCACTCCATCCACGTTTGTCAAGCACTACAGTTTGGACACCCGTGCGAGGCAGGACTGCTCGTTTGGGAGGACAGTGCTCTCGGAGATCTTCAGATGATGCACCAACCCACCTCCAAAGGTATGTCAGCTTGCTACTCGCCCATATGTGTGATGCATAGAGACCACGAAGAAGAAATGCAGGTTGCTTACCTGTAACTGTAGTTCTTCGAGTGGTCATCTATGCATTCACACAACCCACCCACCATCCCCACTTGGTGGTGTGAGACTTATAAATGACACTGTTATACTGTGGAATGTACTTTATTTATTTACACTCATGTTTATGGGGGGCACAATGTCGGACTCCTGTAAACTGAGGTAAGGGCGGGAACCCCGTTGGACATGCGCGGTAGCGTGGGGGAGGGGTTCCCGCCAAAAACGTTCCACTCAGCTATAGTAGGTTCTGGTCTGGTCTCTGCGCAGGCGCAAAGCCCATATGTGTGAATGCATAGATGACCACTCGAAGAACTACAGTTACAGGTAAGCAACCTGCATTTCTTTAGGCCAAGTTCCAAGGTGATATGAACCTTAGAGCTTATCAAAATCTCAGATCGATTGTACACCAGTTGACATGAGCATGCCGCAGTAAACATGGTTGGTCCAGTTGTTTGGTGAGGGTTGTATGAAACTCCCTGGAGGCCTTCCACCTTCCTAATAGCTTCTGCCCTGGCAGAAGGCCTTGCAGGCCTGTCTTGACATGTTGGTGACAGGAAGAAAAGATAAAAGGGGAAGCTAAACTAAAACAATAAAGAAGAGAAACAATACTTTAAACACATATTCAGCTGGCTTTTGTGGAGGGTGGACATGTCAGGGGAAGTTCAGCAACTGGCTCTGCCTACTAAACTCTACAGGAGGAATAGGCTAAAGGATGAGGATGGTTCTCTCTCTCTCTCCTACAAAGACACGGACAAATCCCTGCTCTCACAATGAAAGCAATTTCCCTATCCATAGATATTCTACCCACCTTTTATTAAAATATTCTGGACTGTAGGGCAGGGATGGGGATTGTGTGGCCCTCCAGATGTTGGACTGTAACTCCCATCAGCCCCAGCCAGCATATCCAATGAGGGATGATGGAGTTGCAGTCCAATATTTGGAGGGCCACATGTTCCCCATTTCTGCTGTAGGGGAATAAGGAGAGGTATATTCTGAGTGTCAAGAGAGCACTGCAGCCATTCCAGGGTATTGTATGTGTGTCCCTCCCTAAGTTCATATGTTCTGGAAGAAAACCATCTTCTAGAGTTTGTTGACAGTTTGTTGGGAGGCAGAGAATAACCTCCATGGCTCATTGGGATCAGAAATATCCTCATTGTATGCAAGGAAATTTAGGCATCTCTGCAGGGATTCCGGTGCCTTAGCCAAAGCACCTTCTGGATGCAGAAGTGTAGAGTCTCGAGACCTGACTTTAGCTGAGAAATATACAAATCTGAGGAAAACAGGCAAAACAAAGGGCAACAGGTTGCAAGTGTATATAATAGTATTTCAGAGTCCAGAAACAGTGTTATGGTCTCCATTAGCAATGTAAGTAAGTCCCTGAAATCTATCCAGTTCCCTGGGACAAACCATATAATATGCCTCCTGCATGTCTGCAGGAAAACATCGAAACAAGAAGATGCCTGCACAGGAGGGAGGGGTTTCCACAAAAGAGTGACAGCTGAAGGCACATTGTTCTCTCTCAGGGAACATGAACAAAGATCATGGTAACCGTGGTTGCACCAATATATGGTAGTATAGATGGGGATGATTTTGCAATCTACATTTTGCATCAATGAAACCCACATTGTGTAGTTCAAATTTGCACAGTTTTCCATATTTATTTATTTATTTATTTATTTATTACTCTTCTTCCAGTTTTGGGACCTTGCTGGCAATGAGTGAATTACAAAGGGAAACAGAGCGAATGAAAGGCATGGAGGTGACAAGAAACAGCAGGGTTGGAAGGGGGTATCTTTCATCAAACACTGCCCATATTGACCAACTCTGAGAACCGGAAACTTGCTTTTTAAAACAATGAAAACTGACATTCTCAAGATGCTACGCTACATGCCACAGACCATGTTCCAGTTATGGAGAATATAACAAAGCATTTCACACCTCCAAACTTAAATCCTAGATTACAACTGAAATTTCATGGTATAAATTCAAAGACAGGTCTCATTGTTTAACATGCTAGACTTTTTACAAATTCAATAAGAAGCCAAACCAAATCAATGCAAAGGGAAAATCTTGCCTGCAGCTAAAAACCCCATATAATAAGACCACCTCAAGAGCTACAGCCTCTTCCAAAATGTCTCCTGACACCAGAGGTGAATAGGTGCTGGATTAAAATCTCCAACCTCAAACACACACACACATGAGCTACAGGAAGGGGATTATGGCAGCAAAGTGAAAGTCATCCCAACCCAAAGCAGCAAACGCGTTGAAGATAAACTTTAGTGGTCACAAAAGCTGTTCCCTTGTCCCCTTCTTTCACACAGTGGACTTTGCTCCTGTCCCATTTCTAACAATCAGATTCCTTGCTACTCACACGAATGTGCTTAAAGGAAGGTTCTGGACAGGATGTTTTGGTGTGGAATTTTTTCAAACACTCCATTCCCTCTCCAGAATGCTTAACAGAACAGTGGAACCTGAAGGAATTCAATGGCAATCCTTGCAACAGGCACCTATCTACGCACACAGTGTTATATTTCTCTCTATAGGCATAAGATAAAATATTATCTCTCAGGGAAAATGGTGGCATTGGCCTGAAAGTAATCAAACATGTATGCCTTAAAAAGTATAAAAGTAGAAATAGTTCACCTTCCAGAATATTACATTTTAGAAAATTCAGTTCAGTTCTAACATCTTAAAAAAAGACAAAGACTACTCAGTATTGAGAAGGGCCTCATAACCTTCTGTGCAGACCAGCCTAAATGACAATTTACAAGACAGTGGGTGGGAGAGGCACCCACTTGCTGATCTGGGCAGAAATGGTTTTTCAAAATCAATAATGCAGGCAGGCAAGATATGCTCAAGACAGTGAGGATGCTGCACACCTGAATGGTAAAGAAAGCGGTGTATACACACAACATTTGTTGAATGAAACAGTGTAAAATATGGGTAGAGTGTTAGAAAGCCTCAGACAAGCATTGGTTGCTCTCTATGAAGCAGAAACTTGAAATATATACTTCTTTAAACCTATTTCAAGAAACATGCTCATGGTTTCATTTAAACACAGTGCACTAAAAAACTCCAGTTGTGTTTCTTCACATTTACCACAAGCCTCTTAATGAAACCACAAGTGTTTTTGACAGTACATGCCAAAACATCAGAGGAACTGCATAGATAAGAGAATGTAGAAATGACTGTAAACATCTGTTAAAGAATCACAAGAATTCCTGCTTTCAGTTGCACAAGCTCTTAAGCTTAGGGCACACAGGCCCTCATTCCCAACCATCAGGATTGAGCACCCATTAAGATTTAAGCCCAGGCCTATCTTCAGCTCCCACATTTCACAAGGGCATCAATACTTGCAGACATTTCTAAAAACAATGCAACTTTGGGTTGGGTATTTGAAAGGCAAGATGCTGCCCCATTTTTAAAAATTGGATCTTCAATCCTAAATTGTAGCTCAAACTGAAGATTAACTTCATAATAGGGAGAAAAAGGCCATCCCCAGAGATACAGGCAAGAAAAGAAAAAACTTCTTCTAGAGTAGGAATTCCTTTGGGTATTGAGGGAAGCAAGGAAAGAGATGCACATCCTTTCTTGAGCCTGGGCCAGTGCCTCTCGTTTCCTATCATATTCTTACATTAGGGCCCCAAGGAGCAGCAGTCAACTGGGCTGCCCAATGGTGTAGGCCCATATATGGACTGCCATTTATACGTAGCACCAAATATGTTGTCCTTGAACTGTCTGCAATGATTAAAACCCAAATCACTTCCCAGCAATCAGCAAAGCTTCATATAGAACGCTCTGGACAGAGTGCTACATTTCTTGGGTGGGAAAGCATACAGACGTCGATTCTTTCCATAGGATTAAGATCAGCACAACCCCTCTCACAGTAGGAACAGGCACACATCTGCAAGCATCTTGCTCCAGCTGCACCACTTTAAAGAGTTCAAAATCTAGATCAACATAAATTCTCTGAACTTCTTGGTGCCAAGCCTCTTCATGTGGCAATTAAGAAGAAAGCTCTTCAGCATTCAATACTGGGGCACAGTTACATCCTTGAACCTCGCTCTTGCAAGATCTGAAAATAAAACAAAAATGGCAAGGGATTAGAAACGGCGACATTCTCCAGCAAGACTTGCATGCTGGAAAGACATTATCTAATTCAGCTCTGCCTCAACAAAAATCCCAAGATTTTGCTGAAAGCAAAGACTTAATATAGACGAATTAGCATTCTGTTACTCTGATGCAAGAAGCCTCCTCAGAATGCAGTGAAGAAAACCCATTCATTTAATAGAGAATTAGCCAGAATCAGTTGCTACTAAAACACAGGAAGCAAGCAGGACACTGCCATGGAGATTCTACTTTGGACAGCAATGAGTCCAGACCAATACATCCCTACAAAAACAACAGGAGCAAATTTTACCAGCAAAGCGTGGAGATCCAATTATTTGCAATTTATGAATAATATAATAGTAGAGTTGGAAGGGGCCTATAAGGCCATCAAGTCCAACCCCCTGCTCAGTGCAGAAATCCACCTTAAAGCATACCTGACAGCTGGTTGTCCAGCTGCCTCTTAAACACCTCTAGTGGGAGAGCCCACAACCTCCCTAGGTAACTGGTTCCATTGTCATAATGCTCTAACATGAAGCTTTTCCTGTAACTTCAGCCCATTATCCCTCCATTCTGGGATGATCAAGAAAAGACCCTGGCCCTCCTCTTATGTGACAACCTTTCAAGTATTTGAAGAGTGCTGTCATGTCTCCCCTCAATCTTCTCTTCCCTAGGCTAAACATGCCCAGTTCTTTCAGTCTCTCCTCATAGGACTTTGTTTCCAGACTCCTGATCATCTTTGTTGCCCTCCTCTGAATGCGCTCCAGCTTGTCTGCATCTTTCTTGAAGTGTGGTGCCCAGAACTGGATGCAACACTCTAGATGAGGCCTAACCAGGGCCAAATAGAGGGGAACCAGTACCTCATGCTATTTGGAAGCTATACTTCTATTAATGAAGCCAAAAATAGCATTTGCTTTTTTTGCAGTCACATCACACTGTGGGCTCATATTCAGCTTGTGATCTGCAACAATTCCAAGATACTTCTCGCTTGCTGAGCCAAGTATCCCCCATCTGGTAACCCTGCATTTGGTTTCTTTTTCCTAGGTGTAGAACTTGGCATTTATCCCTATTAAATTTCATACTGTTGTTTTCAGCACAGCACTCTAGCCTATCATTCTGGTTCCTGACTTGGAGCAGAGCAGAAGCAGGGAAGAGCAGCTGGCCCAGCTCAAGTAGAAGCTAGAAAAGCAAGCCAGTTCCCAGAGAGCAAGCGAGCAGGGAGCGAGCTAACAGGAGTTTGACAGGGGGAGTTCGGCAGGGGAGGCCAAGGGGGAGGCCTCTAAAAAAAATAAAAAAAAATAAAAAATAAAAAAAGAGGTGGGGGAAAAAAAGAAAAGCATAAAGAGGAAAAAACCCCACAAAACCACCACCAAACAAAAGCAAAAAACACCCCCCAAAAGATTACTTTCCCTTAAGACATACTCATATAGTTGTGTACCTTCAGAGAGGACACAACAAAGCAAAGGCAATTCCACTATAATCAAAAAAGAAAAAACCAAAGCAGAAATCGACAATATGGATGGAAAGGAGTCCCTAGAGATAGTGACCTGCAAAGGGTGTGCAATGTTTGTGTTTCTGCCTGAGCTCAACATGGCGTATACCTGCAACAAGTGCAAGCTGGTGGCACTTTTGGAAGAAAAAGTGAGAGGACTTGAGCAGCGAGTGTCCACCCTCCAAGGAATAAGAGAAGCCGAGGAGTTCTTAGACCGAACGGTGGAACTGCAACAGCAACAAGAAGCACATGAGATTGAAGAACAACAGCCAGCTGAAGCAGAAGTGGAGTATGCTGAGGGGAGGAAAGCCAATGAAGAGGAAACTCCCTGGAAAAGAGTGACAGTTAGGAGAGGAGGAATTAGAGGGCGTTCTGCACCGGTGGAGCCATTGCAGTTAAGCAACCGCTTTCAGCTTCTGGAGAATGAGACTGAAGGACAGTTTGCAGAGGAAGAAGTACAGGAGACACCATGCAACAGTGACCAAAAGACAGAAGGTAGGTCAACCAAGAAGAAGCGAAGAGTAGTCGTTGTGGGAGACTCCCTGCTGCGTGGGATTGAAACCCAAGTATGTCGTGAAGACCCATGGACTCGCCAGGTGTGCTGTCTCCCTGGAGCACAGATTAGAGATGTGACTGAAGGGTTACCGAAGCTCATAAAGCCCACGGACACATACCCCTTTCTTCTCATCCATGTGGGAACAAATGATGTCGCCAAGCAGAGCTACGAAGAAATCATTTCAGACTTTGAAGTTCTGGGAAGGAAACTGAAGAACCTTGGGGCCCAGGTAGTTTTCTCATCCATCCTCCCGGTTCTTGGAAGAGGATTAGAAAGGGAAAGAAAAATACTCCGGATGAACGACTGGCTTCGAAGGTGGTGCCGTCGTGAGAGTTTTGGATTCTGGGACCACGGGCTACGCTACTTGGAACATGGACTGCTGGCAAGGGATAGGTTGCACCTCACAAGGGCTGGAAAGAATGAGTTCGGCCACAGCATGAAGAACTTCATCAGGAGGGCTTTAAACTGAATCTTGCAGGGGTGGGAGATGTAAATTTTGAGGCAACAATGGATGAAGGTCAATGCACCACAGTACAGAGAACAGCTCCAACAGAGTCCCAAAATAGTGTCTGCAACAAGGTAGGAACAAAGCCAGGCTATAAAACACATGGTCTTCGATGTCTATATACTAATGCCCAGAGCATGGGAAACAAACAGAATGAACTTGAACTCTTATTACATGAAGGCAAATACAACTTGATAGGTATAACTGAAACTTGGTGGGATGACTCCCAGGACTGGAATATAGCAATTGAAGGATATAACTTGTTCAAAAAGAAGAGAAGAAATAGAAAGGGAGGTGGAGTTGCACTATACGTTAAAAATACCTATCCCTGCACAGAAATACAGGCGGATGAGATTGGGAGCCCCGTCGAGAGCGTCCGGATTAAAATAAATGGGGCTAGGAATAAAAAGAATATGATAATCGGAGTCTACTACCGACCACCCAATCAAGGAGAAGACGAGGACGAAACTTTTGAGAAACAAATTACCAGTGTTTCAAGGAAGTGTGATGTAGTAGTGATGGGGGACTTCAATTACCCTGATATCTGTTGGGAGACCATTACTGCCAAAAGCAGCCCTTCCAAGAAATTCCTGACATGTATGGGTGATAACTTTCTCCTACAGAAAGTGGTGGAAGGAACTAGAGGATCAGCAATCCTTGACTTGTTATTGACCAATAGGGATGACTTAGTGGATAAAGTGGCAGTTACGGGAACTCTGGGGGAAAGTGACCACGTCATACTTGAATTCTTGATTATGAAGGAGACAAAAGTCGAGCGTAGCCATACACGTACTCTGGATTTTAGGAAAGCTGATTTTAATAAACTCAGAACTATAATAAGTAAGGTCCCGTGGCAAGGGAGCCTAATGAGAAAAGGAGTGCAGGATGGGTGGGAGTATTTAAAAAATGAAATTTTAAAGGCACAGTTACAAACAATTCCAACAAGGAGAAAAGATAGAAGACAACAGAGGAAACAAATGTGGCTCCACAAAAAGCTTATTGATGAACTGAAAACAAAAAAGGATAAATATAGGAAGTGGAAGGAAGGCCAGGCTACAAAAGAAGAGTACAGACAAGTGGCGCAGAAGTGCCGAAATGGCGTCAGGAAGGCTAAAGCTGTGAATGAGCTGAGATTAGCGAGGGATGCTAAAAGCAATAAAAAGGCTTTCTTCAGATACGTGAGTAGTAAAAGACAGAGGAAAGAAATGGAGGTTCAACTGCTTAATGAGGATGGCAAATTGATAACAGACGACAAACAAAAGGCTGAAGTGCTCAATTCCTACTTTGCCTCGGTCTTCTCCCAAAAGCGGGTCTATGACCCCCCTGGAAAAAGTGAAGCAGAAGTTGAGGGGGCAGGATTGCAGTTTGAGATTGATAAACAAATGGTCAAAGAACACCTAATTTCCTTGAATGAGTTCAAATCCCCAGGGCCCGATGAACTGCATCCAAGAGTAATGAATGAGCTAGCGGAAGAACTCTCAGAACCTTTGTCTATTATCTTTGCAAAATCATGGAAGACGGGTGAGGTGCCGGACGACTGGAGGAGGGCTAACGTTGTCCCTATCTTCAAGAAGGGCAAAAAGGAGGAACCTGGGAACTACAGACCAGTCAGTCTGACATCCATCCCTGGGAAAATTCTGGAGCAGATTATAAAGAAGTCAATCTGTAAACACCTTGAAATCAATGCAGTGATTACTAGAAGCCAACATGGATTTGTCAGGAACAAATCCTGTCAGACTAATTTGATCTCATTTTTTGATAGGATAACCTCCCTTGTGGACTGTGGGAATGCTGTGGATGTCATATATCTTGACTTCAGCAAAGCTTTTGACAAAGTACCACATGACATTCTGATTAACAAACGAGCTAAAAGTGGGCTAGATGGAACAACTATTAGGTGGATCCACAGTTGGCTACAGAATCGGACTCAAAGAGTACTTATCAATGGAACCTTCTCAAACTGGGGAGAGGCAACGAGTGGGGTGCCGCAGGGCTCAGTCCTGGGCCCAGTGCTCTTCAACATTTTTATTAATGATTTGGACAAGGAGGTGCAGGGAACGCTGATCAAATTTGCAGATGACACAAAATTGGGTGGGATAGCTAATACCCTGGAAGACAGAAACAAACTTCAAAGTGATCTTGATAGGCTGGAGTGCTGGGCTGAAAACAACAGAATGAAATTTAATAGGGATAAATGCCAAGTTCTACATTTAGGGAATAGAAACCAAATGCACAGTTACAAGATGGGGGACACTTGGCTCAGCAATACTACAAACGAGAAAGATCTTGGAATTGTTGTAGATCACAAGCTGAATATGAGCCAACAGTGCGATATGGCTGCAAGAAAGGCAAATGCTATTTTGGGCTGCATTAATAGAAGTATAGCTTCGAAATCACGTGACGTACTGGTTCCTCTCTATTCGGCCCTGGTTAGGCCTCATCTAGAGTATTGCGTCCAGTTCTGGGCTCCACAATTCAAGGACGCAGACAAGCTGGAGCGTGTTCAGAAGAGGGCAACCAGGATGATCAGAGGTCTAGAAACAAAGCCCTATGAAGAGAGACTGAAAGAACTGGGCATGTTTAGCCTGGAGAAGAGAAGATTGAGGGGAGACATGATAGCACTCTTCAAATACTTAAAAGGTTGTCACACAGAGGAGGGCCAGGATCTCTTCTCGTTCCTCCCAGAGTGCAGGACACGGAATAACGGGCTCAAGTTAAAGGAAGCCAGATTCCGGCTGGACATCAGGAAAAACTTCCTGACTGTTAGAGCAGTGCGACGGTGGAATCAGCTACCTAGGGAGGTTGTGGGCTCTCCCACACTAGAGGCCTTCAAGAGGCAGCTGGACAACCATCTGTCAGGGATGCTTTAGGGTGGATTCCTGCATTGAGCAGGGGGTTGGACTCGATGGCCTTGTAGGCCCCTTCCAACTCTGCTATTCTATGATTCTAAGATTACTTTGAAGTTTATTTCAGTCTTCCAGGGTATTAACTATCACACCCAATTTTGTATCATCTGCATTCCCTGCACCTCCTCATCCAAATCAATAAAAATGTTGAAGAGCATTGGGCCCAGAACTGAGAGGTACCCCACTCGTTACCTCCCCACAGTTTGAGAAGGTACCATTGATATGTGCCCTCTTTGAATCCAATTCTGTAGCCAACTGTGGATCCACCTAATAGTTGTTCCATCTAGCCCACTTTTAGCTAGTTTGTTAATCAGAATATCATGGGGCACTTTGTCAAAAGCTTTGCTGAAGTCAAGATGTATTATGTCCACAGCATTTCCATAGTCCACAAAGAAGGGTACCCGATCAAAAAATGAGATCAAGTTAGTCTGACGAGATTTGTTCTTCAAATCCATGCCGGCTTCTAGTGATCCCTGCATTATTTGATCACCAACAGTTTGTTTTACTGAACTCCATTTACTAGTGTGAAGTTCACATTCTACAAACAAAGATACATGTTCCTGACAGCTAATGGAAATCACACTCTCTAAAAGGCTCATTCAAGTATATGAAGAAATAACAAAAGTTGCACACTACAACATGAGCATTGCTTACTTTTGAACTGAACTTTTAATTCCTATTCTATTATTACTCATTTTGTCCTTCGTAAACCATGTAATTATTTCATAGAAAGGTAAAATAGAAATGCTAAACATTCTGTTCTGTAACTAGTCGTGTTGTGCCAAAAAACAAAAAAAACAAAACAAAAAAAAAAACAAATGCTATTTTGGGATGCATTAATAGAAGTATAGCTTCCAAATTGCACGAGCATGGTAGGGGTGTGCACGGACCCCCCGCTCCGCTTCACTTCCAGATCTGCGATTTGCGGATCGGGCCGCTCTGCCACGCCCCCGCTCCACCTATGTCCGCTCCGCTTCGCTGCAGAGCTCCAGATCCCCCCATAGGCTTGCATTAAGCTAAATAAGTATACAACATTTTTTTTTGTTAGTTAGAAACCTCAAGTTTGGCACCATGACACCTCATGGATGTATACACACGCACGCCAAGACTCAAGGCAGTCCCATCATCCCCTGATTTTGGGGGAATTTATGAAAATCCAACACCCCATTCACACCCCTTTTGATAGCTCCGTCAATTTGCACGTTAAAAACCTCAAACTCGCCACCATGATAGCTTATCCAGGGATACACATGCACGCCCAGACTCAAGGCAGTCCCATCATCCCCTGATTTTTGGGGAATTTATGAAAATCGGGCACCCCATTCACACCCCTTTTGATAGCTCCGTCAATTTGCACTTTAGAAACCTCATACTCGCCACCATGATAGCTTATCCAGGGATACACATGCACGCCAAGGTACAAGCCGATCGCGACGGCGGCAGAGCCCAGTAAGGGACCAAGGGGGAGGGAGGCCTTACCTGCGTCCGTCCGCAGGTAAGGGAGAGGAGGGCGGGGGGGGGTTACCGGGCCCTGCCGCCGTCGCCACATGGGCGACAGCGGCAGCAGCAGGGCCCGGTAAACCCCACTTACCTTTCCGGTGGAGCTCCGGATCGTGGCGAAGGATCTGCCTTCACCTCGATCCTCTTCGTCACGCTCCGCCGGCCCCCCAATCCTCTTCACCTCCGCCTTAAGGGCAGGTGAAGCCCCCCGCTCTGCTTCTAATTCGCCGGTCCGATTAGAAGCGGAGCACATCCCTAATGGTATCCTTCTATGTTGTTTACCTGGGTTAGACTTAGGAAACACAGTATTAAAGTAGTTCAAATCCTTCCTGGTGATGCTGTGGTACTTTTATGGTGCTACCAGGTCCTGTCCCCCATGCTTTTTAACATCAACCTAAAACTGTTGGGGGAAATCATCTGGAGCTTTGAACTGAAGTGTTAATCAGGTTCTATCTAAACATCCCAGGAGGCTGTCAAATGCGTGAACTAATTTCTGGGGATTGTTTTGGGGTAGATGATAGTGAACAAGCTGACACTTAATCCAGGCACTGCATGTTGGGAAACCAGTTGAACTCCCTCTAGAAGACCAAGTGTTTAGTCTGGGAATACTCTTAGACTCTGCTAACTGGGAAAGCTCAGGTGGCTGTGGTTTCTAGGGGTGCATTGCACCAGATTAGTCTGGTATACCAGCTGCAACCCTATCTGGAGAGAACGGACATTATCCATGCACTGGTGATGTTACAGGATAGACTGCTGTAATATGCTGTATGTGGGGCTGTCTTTGAACATGGCTCAGAAACTTCAGCTGGTGTTGCCTGAGTATTGATGGGGTTGTCGTGTCCCTCCCAAGCCCTTGTACTTTCAATGGGAGGCAAATGATGTGGCTTTTATTTCAATGGGAGGCAAATGATTAAGCTTTTATTTATTAATTTAATTTTATTAAATTAATTTTATTAAATTAAATTAAATTTTATTAAATTAATCCACAAAGCTTTTGTTAAGCAACAAACGTCTCTTTAGCCTGAATAGAGTCTACCTCTTTGCCCTAAGCAATTACTATGCAAACTAAGCAAGATAATTGTCCCTTCAAGAAGAGAGAGAGAGAAGTTACTGCTGAATGTGTAAACTTAAGATGATAAATGCCAAACAGACACGTGGGATTTTTGTGGTAGTTTTAAAATAAACAATCAAAACTTATTTTTAAAAGTTCATAAGCTTTGTTTCAAATAACAACATTTAAAACCCTTTTTGAAACCATCCATCTAATCCTGTCACCCTCACATTCGCGCTTTCCTTTCTCTCACACAATCACTCTTGAACTTTCTTTATTATCAGTATTGAATAATATACTTCCACTACGTGCACACCACACTCTAAAGACACCACTCACTACACTGACTCTCAAATTTCCCAAAACTTAAGTACCATACATACAGAGAGCAGTACAGACTCTAAGAGTCCCTAACAAGTCTCCCTGGAAAGAAAAGAACAGAACAGAACAAGACTCACAATCCCCCCCCCCCGTCCTTCCCTTATATATCACACCTCCCCCTCCCAAGACATTCTAACTCCGCCCACTCAGGCCAACATTCTAAAAACCACAGACTTACACACTGCAGACATACCTTTGGGAACTGACTTGTGGGGTGTAACGCCACATATTCCCCCCCTTTTTTTTAAAAAAAAACCGAGTATGGGGCTGGTTTAATACCTGGACCTGTACATAGGGTTTGGGGAAATAAAATGGTTAAACATTTATATATACAATTAATAGCAATCACAATATATATACACATACAAACCTTTTGGAACATCAACATTAAACGAACTACATTTTTATTAGTCCATTTCTTTTTGGCTCCAATTTTAAAAGTCCAGGAGCATCACAATGTCCACAACAAAGTCTCACGTTATTGGTGAATTGGACGATTCTTGGCGAGACAGTCCATTTGCGATGTTCTTCTGACCTGCCACATGCTGGATCTCCGCGTTGAAGCTCCGGATCCGCCACGACCACTGCTGCAAAAGTTGGTAGTGGCCCTCCATGGGTTGCAGCCACAACAGCGCTCGAAGATAGGCTCGCATGATGAACCGCTGTCCCTCCGCGCAAGCCCCGACTCTGTCCATAGCCCAAACGATGGCCAGACACCTCTCTTGGACAGCAAAACAGCCTCTCTCTCTCTCCGCCAACTCTCCGCTGGAACAGGCTACGAGATGCTCCACACCGTCCACTGTCCACCACAGCTCCGCTCCATCTCTGACCTCTGAAGCGTCTGAGGCCAGAACAAACTTTCCTCTGACTGCCTCCAACATTGCTTCATTCACTCCATCAGCAGACGATTTAATAGGGGAATGGGCTCCAGTCTTATTTTGAATAATATAAGGTCTCTCCCAAACAGCTTCAAACTGATTATTCTTCTTGGGAAAGAAGACCACGACTTCAACTCCTATTCTAAAGTTCCGGTCTTTAGCCTCTTCATCACACCAAGTTTTCTGCCTGGTTTGGGCTCCAGCCAAACCTGTGTGTGCCAGCTCTATAACTTCTTTCTTGTCATCGAATTTTTCAACTAGCCCATTTGTTTGGGGGTGGAAACCAGTGGATGTTATATATTTGATACCGCAACACCTCCACAAACATCTCATTATATCCCAGAGAAAAGCTGAGCTTTGATCACTCCAAATTTTATAGAGGAAACTCCAGCAACAAAAGATTTTTAATAGGGCTTCTGCCACGGACAAGACATCAACTTTTTGAAGGGCTTCAGCATTCGGGAACTTTGTGGCAAAATCTATTATGGTCAATAGGAACCTTTTCCCCGTCCGTGTAGGTCTAGGGAAAGGTCCTACTAGGTCCAGTCCTATCCTAAAAAAGGGTTGGTTGATAAGTGGTAGGGGATTTAGGGGAGCCTTGACCCTACTTTTCCCCACCCTCTGGCAACTCTCACAGGACTTGCAAAACTCTGTGACTTCCCTGGAAATATTTGGCCAGTAATAATTAGCCATCAACCTTTTCCGGGTTTTTCCTATCCCCATGTGGCCTGCCAAAAAGGAATCGTGAGCTAATTTTAGCAGCTAGTCCCTATATGGTTTTGGTACCACAAGCTGCTTTTCAGCCCCCCAACTCCCTTGTTTTTTCTTGGGCAACCACTTTTGGTATAGGAGTCCCCGATCCCAGAAAACCTGTTCTTTCTGAGTGTCACTAAAAGAGGTTTCTTGTCCCTCAGCTTTGGATCTTAAAACTTCCAAGCTGGGATCATTTCCTGTGTGTAAAGCAAACGTGGTATCAGTTTTTGCAACTATGTTTCTTGGTTCAGCCATTCCTTCAGCTGGGTTGCTGGGCAACTGCAGAGGCATGCCCTCAGCATCCCCAGACTCGCTACAATTCTCTGACAAGCCTTCCACTGCTGCTTGTGAGCGTGTAATAATAAACACTTTCCTACCTTCTAACCCTATGATATCAGTACCTAGGATTAGAGGTTCTTCCTGAGAGAAATTAACACCTAAAATACATTTCCCTGTGACTCCCCTCCATGTCACCTCCATCTCGGCTACAGGAATTTCAATTATGGGCCCCGTCACAGGTTTGATGTTAATTTTTCTGTGAGGAATAATCTCCTCACTCATCACTAGATCTGCTCTAATCAGAGATAAACGAGCTCCTGTATCTAGAATAGCTTTATGCTTTCTTCCATTTATTAAAACATCTTCCCACAAAGACTGATCTGATTCTTTCATTTCTCCCCACACTAATGTGTAACACTGGGAACTTTGGGGACGCTCAGCATCTTTATTAATATCCACTCTCCTTACTGAGGTAGTTTTCTCTTTCTCCTCTCTCAGCCTGGGACATTGTGGTCTAATATGCCCCACCAACCCACAATGATGGCATGTGAGGTCTGTTTTTCCAAACATAGGTTTGGTGGTGTTTCCCGCCTTTTCTGTTGGCATCTGATTTTTATTTACCTCAGCTTCCTTTTTACCCCCATTAGGTTTATACCCTGGTTTAATATTATTTTCTTTAGTAGACTTGCTGGTCATATGATAGCCCCGGTTTAAGGAAAATTGATCAGCCAGGGAAGCTGCATCTTGATATGTTTTTGGGTCTCTATCTCTCACCAGCAATCTTATATCTTGAGGGATTTGAAAAATTAATTCATCTTTAATCATCAGATCAACTAAATCTTGTTTGGTTTTCACCTCAGCGCAGGTGATCCATTTCTCAAAATGATCCGCTAATTTGTGTCCCAACTCCACAAAAGATTTGGATGACACAGCATTAAGGCTTCTAAATTTCTTCCGGAAATACTCAGGCCCATAGCGAAATCTTTTATAAACTGCTGTTTTAAATGAGGCGAAATCTAAAGCTTCCCCCACAGGAAAACTGTTATAAATTTCAGCCAGGTCTCCCTTGATCAAGTTAGGGATAAACTTCATATAATCTTGTGGCTTTACTTCCCACATCATGGCTGCCTTTTCAAAGGTATTGAAGAAAATTTGGGGATCTTGCCCCTCAACATAAGGGGTAAAGTCTTTAGGAGATAATTTGGGAGGTCTAGCCCCTTCCTCAATTCTCCTCTGATCTTCCCGCTCAAATTTTCTCTTTTCCAAAGCAAGACGTTCTAGCTCCAGCTCCCTATCTTTTTCTCTTAATCTTGTTTCTGCCTCACGATCTTTTTCCCTCAGCCTTTCTTGCTGTTCTAATTCTCTATCTCTTTGCTTTATTCTTTCCAATTCAAGTTGTCTATTAGCTTCTTGTTGTTCCAACTCTCTATCTCTTTGCTTTATTTTCTCCATTTCTAGCTGAATGTACTGAGGAGACATTTCTACCGGCCTCAGAGGATTTACCTCAGTTTCAACTGCAGCATGAACTCTGTAATATTCTATAAGAGCCCATTTCATCTCATCAACCGACTTTCCCTCAGTTGGCAAATTTAAACTTTTACATCTGTCTGATAGGGCATCTTTCTTCAACCCTAAGATCTCCATCGTTATTAGACAAAGACTTAACCTTAATAAATAAAATGGTACTGGGAGTTTTCAATTGAGATCAGGAGTGGTAAACTTGATATTTTATAATATGTATCTCACCACAGACAAAAATATTCTGTCAGAGAATTGTATCAGCGCAACCTCTGACTTAGGTAATATGTAACTTTCACAGCTAAGGACTTCAGAGGTGCTTTACAGTAACCACCTCTGTCCTGTTCACAAATAAAATCCTTTTTGACTTCTGTCACTATAAATGAACAGAGTCTACTTCGGATCCCACCGCTGCCACCACCTTTTATGCCACGACACAGGCTCTGAACACCAGACCTCACGGCTGCCACCACTTCTCATGGGGCGACACAGGCTCTGAACACCAGACCTCACGGCTGCCACCACTTCTCATGGGGCGACACAGGCTCTGAACACCAGACCTGGCCGAGGCTGCTCCCTGCTCAAGCCAAGCACCACCGCTTGATACGCCTGAGGCAAGGGATAAAGCCCACCTTCCTCCAAACTATGTGGAGAAAAGGGTTTAAAATGGAGAAGGATTTTAATATAAATAATAATGCGCTGTGAGTTATATCTGCTTAGGTGAATGATTGTCAGAGTGGGTGCTGAATGTGTAAACTTAAGATGATAAATGCCAAACAGACATGTGGGATTTTTGTGGTAGTTTTAAAACAAAACAATCAAAATTTATTTTTAAAAGTTCATAAGCTTTGTTTCAAATAACATTTAAAACCCTTTTTGAAACCATCCATCTAATCCTGTCACCCTCACATTCGCGCTTTCTCTCACACAATCACTCTTGAACTTTATTATCAGTATTGAATAATATACTTCCACTACGTGCACACCACACTCTAAAGACACCACTCACTACACTGACTCTCAAATTTCCCAAAACTTAAGTACCATAAATACAGAGAGCACTACAGACTCTAAGAGTCCCTAACAAGTCTCCCTGGAAAGAAAAGAACAGAACAGAACAAGAACTCTCAATCCCCTCCGTCATTCCCTTGTATATCACTCCTCCCCCCTCCCAAGACATTCTAACTCCGCCCACTCAGGCCAACGTTCTAAAAACCACAGACTTACACACTGCAGACATACCTTTGGGAACTGACTTGTGGGGTGTAACGCCACAGTTACTTCTCAAATGCCCGTACTTAAAAGGGCCTGTTGCGGTGGTAGGTTCTGGCGCAATCTCTCAGACTTTCTCACGGCCGCTTTATGCGCTGTGCGTTTGAGCTTCCGGCAGATTCTAGCATCAGTTAGTGTTTCAGAATGCTCACCTCCGGAAGCTCCCTTGTTTCCCTCTGAGGGTGTAGGATTTGGCCTTAAGGAGATAAGCTCTGGAGTGGGCTGATTCCCAGGGCTGGCGCTACCATAGAGGCCACTAAGGTGGCTGCCTAGAGCGCCAACCTGAGGGGCGCGCAGCGCAGCACTTATGTGAATTGGCTGAGCCAGCCCGGCTGGCTCTAGGATTCAGCTGGGCCTGGGCGACCAAGATGGCATCCCATGCCCACTGAGCCAGAGCAAAGCCAGGGATGCTGGGGTGGTGGTGGGGGGCGGCACATTCAGACTTCCGGAATGCGCCCTGGAGCCACCCTCCCAGAGCCGCTCTAGCCTAGCGTCGGAGGGCAGCTCTATGGCGCACACATTCATGTCAGGTTTTTAACCTGTGTAAGTTTTTGCTGGAACTAGAGACCTAAGAAGAAGTCATCTCAAGACTTTGGAAAGAGGCCAGATACACAGGTGGAGGGTATCTGGGCAGAACAGCAAAATTAGCTGATGCAATCCAGTGTTCACATTACATGAGAACACTGTGATTGGTGTTCATTTGTATAAATATGTTACTGATGGGGAATCAGTGTGGAGAGTTTGGAGAAAGAATATTGGAGAGTTTGCTGGAGTGTCATTCTGTATTTTACTCTGTATATACTTGTAAAGTAAACTTAGATTAGTAGTTAAAGCTACTGTGTCTGAGTGCTTCCTTCTTCATTGGACTGTTTCATCTGCTACCTGGATCCTCTGGTTCTGCTTGCATTATTTGCACTCTGTGCATGCTCTGCTGGTGTGAAACACATCACCCTCCTGACAGGTTATGGGCCCAGATTGCTCAGCCTGACTAGAGGTGTTCCAGTGTGGTGGCAAATTGCTGTTGGAGTCCTGGAAGTGAAGAAGAGTCTTCTCAATCTGCAGCCTGGTGAATGTCGTTGCTGTTTGCCTAGGAGGGGCTAGAAGAAAGCAAGTAAGACATCTGTGTGCAGTTTTTTGAGATGGCGTCAAGTATGGCGTTGGGAGGTTTGTCCCTGAGCCGTTTGAATGAGCACAACTATCTGGCGTGGAGCGTCAAGATGGAGCAATATCTCCGGAGGGAGAATTTATGGACAGTTGTCAGTAATCCCCCTGCTCAGCCAGATGAAGGTGAACAGAGAAGTATAGAGAAAGCTCTAGCCAGCATTATTTTGTGTCTGGAAGATAATCAACTTGTACATGTTCGTGGGTTGGTGTCAGCACAAGAATGCTGGAGGAATCTCCGAGAGATTTATGTGAGAGATTCAGCCGTGAGCAAGGTCACGCTAACGCGGAAGCTGTACAGAGCTCAACTGCAGCCGAATTCCAGTGTGTCTGAACATCTCAACATGATGAGGCAATTGTTTGCAGACCTGGAAGAGCGAGGCATGACTTTTACTGAATGTCATAAAGTCTACGTTGTTCTCAGTTCGCTAGATGATTCATGGGATAGCCTTGTCATGAGTTTGGAGGCTATGCGTGAAAGTGAGCTGACGTTACGATTTCTGACCGGCCGGCTGTTAGAAGAAGAGCAAAAGAAGCTTGAGAAGCAAACTGCTAAGCCAAGAGAAACTCCCACCAAACAAGCAGCTTGTGAAGATAAGGAGCGAGTGTTTGCAGTGAGGCGCTGTTTTCGTTGTGGTTCCACAGAGCATCTGCGAAAGAATTGCCCTAGCCAGACGGAGAAGCATGCTTATTCAGGCAAGAAAAAGAAAACTGCAAAACCGAAAGTCTCCGTGGTCAAGGCTGTTGAAAATGACCCAAAAAGCACATGGCTGATGGACAGTGGTTCCAGTCAACATATTGTGAACAATAAGGGGTTGTTTAAAAAATTGCATCCTACCAACCGGGACTATGTTACGTTGGCAGATGGCAAAGTGTCAGTTGTTGCTGGAGAAGGACCTGTATTCATTCCAAGTTTGGGTGAGACTGTGAACAAAGTATTATGTGTGCCAAGTCTTGAGCATAATTTGTTAAGTGTGTCTTGTTTAGACCATGCAGGATACAGTGTAATGTTTTCAAACAAAGAATGTAAAGTGCTCAAAGAAAATGAGGTTTTGGCTCTAGGTGTACTGAAAAACAATCTTTATGAAATGTTGCCCAAGGGAGAAGGAGGTTCTAAAGATGTATGTTCTGTATTTAGCAACACACCTGTACATGACAATTGTATACACCTGTTGCATAGACGTTTGGGACATGCAGGGTTCAAAGTACTGCAGAAAATGCCTGATATGTGTGAAGGACTTAATTTAAAATCTTGTGAAAAGTATTTAGACTGCAGCACATGCAAATTGGCAAAGTCAAAGGTTGCTCCAATATGTAAAAAGAGTGACAGAGTCACCAAGCAGATTTTTGAGCTGGTGCATGCTGACTTGATTGGTCCCATGTCTAAAACACTAGGAGGGGCGAGGTATGCTTTAATCCTGGTGGATGACTATAGCAGATATGGTTTTTGCTATGTTATGAAGAACAAAAGTGAAACGTTTGAAATTTTCAAAAATTGGCAAAGTTGGGTGGAGAGAAAATTCTCTACTAAGGTAAAACAACTTCAAAGTGATTTTGGATGGGAATTTATGTCTACTGATTTTCAGAAATGGCTAAGGAACAAAGGAATCTCAGCCAGACGTAGTGCCCCATATTCCCCATGGCAAAATGGTGTCGCAGAAAGGCGAAATGGCGTTCTGCAAACCATGAAGGATGCCATGTTGGCTGATTCTGGACTAAAAGCACATTTTTGGGGTGAAGCACTGCTTACAGCAAATTACATTGTAAATAGACTGTGGAGTACAGCAGTTAACAGTAGTCCATATTTCCTAATGTTTGGAAAAAAGCCATCACTGTCTCATTTGAGAGTGTTTGGTAGCACTGCTTGGGTACATGTTCCAAAGGCTATTAGGAGGAAAGGACAGTTTAAAGCCAGGAAAATGACGTTCTTGGGGTATGCTCCAGGTTCAAAGGCATACAGGTTTTATGCAGACAATGGAGAGGTAATTATTTCCAGGTCTGCTGAATTCCAAGAGCAATGTAATTGGGAACGTTTGCATGGCAGTCAAGTGTTTTTGCCAGAGAGTAAAAATTCTGAAAAAACACCACAACTAGCGGAAGAGCAAGCAGCTAGGTTAGATAGCCAAACTTCTTTAAGTCCAAAGAAGGAGGAGGAGGAGGCAGCTACAAGTTCTTTTGTCCCCAGAAGGTCAGAAAGAAGTAACAAAGGCATTCCACCTGATCGTTTCACAGCAAGTGAAGTCAGGGTTTGCCAAGTGAGCTATGAGCCTGAAAGTTTTGAAAATGTACTGAAGCTCTCAAAGCCAGAGAAAGAAAAATGGTTTGAGGCCATGGATGAAGAAATGAAGTCTATGGCGAAGTACAATGTTTTTACCCCTACAATGCTACCTAAAGGTGAAAAAGCAGTAGGTTGTAGGTGGGTTTTTAAGAAAAAATTTTTGCAAACAGGAGAAACGAAATACAAGGCAAGACTTGTTGCTCAAGGGTTCACACAAAGAAAAAATGTAAATTTTGATGAAGTTTTTGCACCCACAGTAAGAGCTGAATCTATGAGAATTGCATTAGCTCTGGCTGCAAAATATGATTGTGAAGTTTTTCATTTTGATGTGAAAACTGCTTATCTGAATGCAGAACTAAAAGAAACTGTTTTCATGGCCCAAATTCCAGGGTATGAATCTCAAGTGCCAGGTTCTGTATACAAATTAAACAGGGCAATTTATGGTTTGAAACAGTCTGCAAGAAATTGGAACCAATGTTTGCATGAAGCACTTGAATCATTGGGTTTCAGTAATGGAATAGCAGATCCATGTTTTTATACAAAAAATGTAAAAGGTGAACAAATGTGGCTACTGACATTTGTTGATGACATCTGTTTGATTGCCAGAACAAAAGCCCAGGTTGAAAAGTTTGAAAAACAATTAGGTAAATTCTTTGAACTAAAAAATTTGGGTCAGATACATGATTATCTGGGAGTAGAAATCACAAAGAAACAAGGGGTTTATGAATTAAGCCAGAAATCAAAGATCAGGAATCTGCTTACAAAGTTCAACATGGAGGAGTGTAATGGTGCCAAAACCCCCATGGTGGCAGGATTTCAATGTAATGATCAAGATGCAGAATTTTGTGATAAGGAGATATACCAATCTGCAATTGGAAGTCTACTATATCTGGCACAGTGGTCTAGGCCAGATATAGCAAATGCAGTTGGCATTCTAAGTAGATTTGTTTCAAAACCCACAAATAGTGCTTGGCAAGCAGTAAAAAGAGTATTTAAATACCTGAAAAGCACTATAGATGTGTCATTAAAGTTAAAACCGTCAGACACATTATTTTTAGAGTGCTATGTGGACAGTGATTGGGCTGGCGATACCCAAAACAGAAAATCCACTTCAGGAATTGTGATAAAGTTTGGAAACAATTTAATTGGGTGGAAATCCAGGAAACAAAGTCTGGTAGCACTGTCAACTTCAGAAGCTGAGTTTGCTGCTTTATCTGAAGTCTGCACTGAAGTAATTTGGTTTGTACAATTACTAAAAGATATAAAAGTGCAGGTAGAAACACCAATTAAAGTGTTTGAGGACAATCAGACTTGCATTCACATGGCAAAGTCTGAAAGAATGCATACAAGAAGCAAACATGTGGACATTCGTTACTGCAATGTAAGACAAGCTGTGCAAGAAGGATTAATTGATCTTATTTACTGTAACACAAATGAGAATGTTGCTGATGTACTAACGAAGCCTCTAAGTGTACATAAGCATATGGAATTAATCAAACAGCTTGGAATGATAAGTTAAATGTATATGTATAAATTCTAGTTTCAGAAAAAAGGAGGGGTGTCAGGTTTTTAACCTGTGTAAGTTTTTGCTGGAACTAGAGACCTAAGAAGAAGTCATCTCAAGACTTTGGAAAGAGGCCAGATACACAGGTGGAGGGTATCTGGGCAGAACAGCAAAATTAGCTGATGCAATCCAGTGTTCACATTACATGAGAACACTGTGATTGGTGTTCATTTGTATAAATATGTTACTGATGGGGAATCAGTGTGGAGAGTTTGGAGAAAGAATATTGGAGAGTTTGCTGGAGTGTCATTCTGTATTTTACTCTGTATATACTTGTAAAGTAAACTTAGATTAGTAGTTAAAGCTACTGTGTCTGAGTGCTTCCTTCTTCATTGGACTGTTTCATCTGCTACCTGGATCCTCTGGTTCTGCTTGCATTATTTGCACTCTGTGCATGCTCTGCTGGTGTGAAACACATCACCCTCCTGACAATTCAGACTTCCGGAACGCGCTGGAGCCGCCCTCCCAGAGCCACTCTAGCCCAGTGTCGGAGGGCGGCTCCATGACACACACGTTCGGACTCGCCTCGTGTGTGTCGTACTTCTGGGATACATCATGCAAGGTGACAGGCGGGGAAGCTGACTCCAGCCCCACCCATCGCCTTGTGTCGCACAAGCCGAGTGGCTGGGCGATGCCTGCATCAGATCAGAGACGAGTTGCTGGGGACTGCAAGAACTCTTCAACACAGCCTCCAGCACACACACCCCAGCACTGAAGAAGGGGAGGAAGAAAAGGAAGAAGCAGCAGGCAGCAGCAAAAAGCAAGCAGCAGGAAGAAGAGAAGAAGCGAGTAAGGTAAGACTGAGTGTGTGTGTGTATGTGTGAGAAAGAGCGAGAGAGCGAGAGAGAGAATGTATGGGTGAATGCATGGGATCTTTGAGTGAATGCATGTGTGCATGCATGCATGTGTTTGTTTGGAGTGAGTGATGCTGAGTGTGTGTCTGCGTGCGTGGATTGTGGAGCAGCTCGGGCAGCTCTATGGCTGTGAGGTACCCGTGCTCGGCGCCGCTCGCCTCCCTCCTCCCAGGAGGGGCGCAGGAAGACAGAGAGCCCGGTTCTGCTGCCTCTCTGATGGGGGTCAGATTGTTGCACGGCCACATGCAGGCTGTAAGGAAAGCTGCGCTGTCGAGGCGAACCCCGCCTGGTACCCTGCATGCACGCAGTTGGTCAGAGAGAGCTAAGCAAAGAGAGAGCAGAAGTAGTTGAATTTGCCTTCCCTGGATTTTCAGCATCTAGAGTACAGGCAGCGCTGCTCCTAGCAACCTCTTTGGTATCTTAGCTGATGCTTTCTACTACTTGGAGTGAGTGATGCTGAGTGTGTGCATGCGTGCACGTGTGCTGGCAGTGTAAGAGTGTATTGATGTCTGAATGTTTGCAGTGTGTGTGGGGGAGGGCTGTAGCTTTCTGTGTGTGAGTTGGGGGGATGATTTGGAGGAGATATTCCTATTAAATAATGCATTTCCTTTCCAATTTGTTTGCTACAATTGGCATGACGTATATGGGTGATAATTTTCATCCTTCTTAAAAGCCTTTTAAAAAACTAACAGGGTTGCTATCATCATCATCTATCTTTTCTTGCTTGTGGTGGTTTTTCTAGATCAACATGATGGGCTTTGCCAAGTCTTTTACTGATTCAGAAATGTCCGAACTATTGAACATGTTTTAAGTATGACTGCTTTCTGGATGGTTATTTATTTATTTATTTATTTAAGGATTTTTATGCCGCCATTCAGCCAAAAAAGGCTCTCACGGCGGCTTACAAAAGTATTTTTGACAGTCCCTGCCCACAGGCTTACAATCTAAAAGACATGACACAAAAGGAAAGGGGATTGGGAGGGAGGAGGAGATATAAGACTGTGCACATAGGCCACCATTAGGTGGGAACAACTCTTCTTGCCAAAGTATTATTTCTTGATTCCACTCAAAATTTATCTCGGCCAGGTTATATAGCAGGGAGGGGAATCATTGAAGACTACATGGAAACTAATTTAAAATATTGTTACTTCATTTTGATACCTACTCTGACTCACACAATCCATTAATGTGTAGTATCCCACCACACTGCTCCAGTGTCAGACTCCTGGCCAATCCAAACTCAGGGGAGACTTCTTCAGAGAAGGAGGATTGGGATTACACCAATCCATACTCCCACAGAGGACATGGGGCAGCCTGAGGAGTCCCTTCACAGGGATGCCTAGCCTAGGACTCCAAGGAACTTCTTCGACCTCATCCCAAGCCCTGCCTTAGTTCCTGACTCCCCTCCGTTGTCCTGCAATCCAGAGCACAGGTAGTGGTGGTTAAAGCTCCAGCTGCAACCACTGAAACAGGAAGAGAGGTGGTGGACAATATGTGTAAAAGCCCTCAGTCTTCTCCCAGGCCTTTGCTGGGCTAATAGCTCCCATTGAGTTCCAAACTGATGGTCATTAGGGAGCCCTCTTTACCCAATCAAAAGCTTCCATAACTAAAAATTACAGTGGCATTGAGCAAAGTCCCCAGTCCAATCTCTACTTTTTAGGATGGTAAGAAATTCCATAGGACGTACCACAGAGTTTTGTTTCCTTTGGTTGTGAGAGCATGAAAGACTGATGGTAATTTTGTAATAACTCTATTATTACAAATATATATGCAATGTGTAAGTGGATTAGTGAAAGAAATTCTCCAATGCAGCTCTTGTATCTTATGCCAGATCAGGCCATATCTGATCTTCACCTTACAAGAGAACCATAGAGGGGCTCCATTCTTATCTAACTCAGCTCTCTCTGCTTCTGTGCCTTTAAAATGTCTAAATGCTGCTGCTCCATCCCTTCAGCTGGAGGGTGTGTCAACTTATACAAACTCTGATGGGTATGGGTATCTCATTTAAAAACATGAAGAGATCCCCAGTGTAACAAGAAACCATCTCCTAGCCATTAGCTCCCACTGATCAAACATCAACTGGGCATTCTGGACTATTAAACAGTGATCTGCCTAACAAAAAAATAGGCTGCCAGCTGCTATAACAATACTGCCATATGGCTTGCCACATGGAGATAGCTGCCATGAGGAGTAATTTAATGTGGCTTCCACATGGGCGTAATTTGATGTTCACTAACTCTGACAGATCTCCTAACATCCAGACCCTGGTTGCATACAATGAGCTTGATCCCTGGGAATCCTTGGAATGAAGCATAGAGATTCCTACATTGAGCAGGGGGTTGGACTCAGTGGCCTCGTAGCACCTTACAACTCTACTATGATTTTATGAAAAGTGAAAACTTGGGAAATAATACAATACATCAAAACCTCCAATTTGGGCTGCTCTGCATCTGTCCATCTAAGGATAGCAGATTTAAATCCACAAATGCCCATTATTTAAGCACAAGTGCTGACTTTAATATCAGTAATGATATTAGTACATGATGGCATGCATGTATAATGGTAGCCTAATTTCTGAAGGTTTTCTGTAAAAACACACACGATGTCATGCTGGTGACTGGTGCGACTAATGAATAATTGTAAGTTTTTCCTGTTGCCATAGTTCTTTAACTTCCATGATGGGCTGGTTACGCCAAGTTACCTTAAATAGTATAAGTCAAAGTTTTTAATGTTGTATTGCCAATGGGAGAGATATACTTTTTACCGAGTGCACTCAAAATTATTTGTTTGCCAAAATATGTTCTTTTAATTTGTGAAAAATAATCAAAATTTGATTATTACTTAATCTTGCACTGCTTCTGGGGGAGAAATCAAGGGTGAGCTAGTCCACCTGCTTCCCCCCACTTTAAAGCAAGGCTGGAGCTGAAGGCTTCCCCCCCCTTAATCTGGTTTGTTTTGCTGTACACGTGTATTTAGTATATTTTGAATATTATTGTGATATTGTTGATTCTAGATTGTTAAACCAGATTGTTAAACAACATTGTTAAATATTGTTGTAGTTTTTCATTTTTGTAAACCGCCCAGAGAGCTTCGGCTATTGGGCGGTATAAAAATGCAATAAATGAAATGAAAATGAAATGAAATGAAATTTAGCAGTTTCAAGTTTTGTGCTTCTTATTTTTTCTACAAAACATCTGTTCTTAAAAATCAAAGTTGGCAATTTTTCTTGGGGTGTGTGAAAGTAGCTCACCTTGCCTAGGGTGCAAAATAGTCTGGCACCGGCCCTGCTGATTCCCAGCTGAGGAATCTCCCGTGAGAGCTTCCTCCCCCACTGGTACGGTCTGGCTGGTGTCTGGCACTGTGTCTTCTAGTTCTGAATCTGATTCTGATTGATTACCTGAAACCCCTTCTCCCAAAGCAGGGGCAGTAGGGTTAGACATGACAGAGGGTGAGGCAGTCAGATCATATATTGCCTATACTGGGCCAGTTGCACTTGATACCTGTGGGTTTCCAAGTCCAACTTAAAATGCTAGTTTTGAACTTTAAAGCCCTTTTTTAAAATCAATTTTTAATTGTAAGTTTCAACAAAACACACACACACAAATTCTGTTGGACATTTAAAGCCTTAAATAGTTTGGGACCAAATTACTTGAAGGAGTGCCTTTACCCACATCACTGTGCCTACACTTTAAGAAGAGCAGCAGAGGCCCTTCACACTTGCCCACCTTTGAGGGCAGTTAGGTGGACAAGTATATGAGAGTGAGCCTTCCACAGAGGCCCTACACCATTGTCAGGCCTCACCATTGCAGGCTTTTAGGAAGACCCTGAAAAGTTTTTTGTTTACTCTGGTCTCCTCCTGATTATGTGTGTTTTTATTGTATTTTAGATGGTTGTTTTTATGAAATTGTATAGATCTATTTTATTTTGTAATACGCCTTGGGAAGGTTCCTGCATTAAAGGCTAGGGTTGTGCACGGACCCCCTGATTCACTTCAGATCCCGATTCGGACCTTCTGAATTGAGCCTGATTTGCTTCGGATCAATTGGGACCCAGTCCGCCTCACCTTGGATCCAAGTCAAGATTCAGATGTCCACATCATTCATGTTTTTTTTCATTTCCCCATAGACTTCCATTGGAAAAATAAACATCTATAACTATTTTTCAACACAGAAATATAAAAGTTGGTGACCTTGGAGATGCTCAGGTGTACCAAATTTCAGACACATCTGTGCAATGGTTTTCCTGTAATCCACTGCTCAAAATGTGATTTTTCAGGCAAACCAGTCAAAGCAAAGTGCTTTAACTTCCTCATTTTTCATGAGACAAACAAAAGTTGGTGACCTTACAGATGCCCTGGAACTGCTTAGGTATACCAAATTTCAGACACATCTATGCAGTGCCAGACTCTTATATTTAATTCAAAATCTCTATCACCAAACTGAAATTCAAATTAGAAGCAGGTCCTCTGGCAGTTTGTCTAAACCAATGATGTCAACTAGAGGTATAAGACAAGGTTGTGTTTTAGCCCCATTTTTATTCAATATATTTTTAGCAATTTACCAACCGTTTTGAATATTATTGATTCTCACCCTCAAATTGGCTAATTCAAGGATTCCCATTTTACTTTATGCAGGCGATGCTGCACTACTCTCACAAACCAGGGTTGGCCTCTTGCGTCTATTGGCAGCGTTTACCAGCTCCTGTGAAATCAACCAATTAACAATTAACAATTAATTTTTATAAATCTAAAGTGCTAATCTTCTCAAGACGCAAGAGGATCTATAGGTGGTCCATGAATGGTAATCATATAGAACAAGGGTTGAACTCATCTGCTTCAGACTTGGAATGGCTGAACCCTGGCCAATCCAGGGTTAACAAACTAGCTAAAGTTTGTTTCTAAAGTTTGTTAGTTTCTGATTAACAAACTAGCTAAAAGTGGGGTAGATGGTGTAAGGAAAGGGTTAAGTGTACTCAGAATTACTGTTTTTAGCAATTTATTCTTGTCCATTGTCTGTTATAGAAATGCAGAAGTACCGCTTATCTCTCCACCTGGCTGTAGGCGGGAAGCCATCTCCTGGCTCCGTTGAGGCGAGAGCAGTGACCTTGGGGCAATTTGCAACTGTGAAAGAGAAATTGGCCCATCTGGAGGGAGGGGGAGGAGTTGAATAGCAAGGCCTTAAAAAGTCTACCAACTCTGAGGCCAGGGCCTGAGCTGAAGGACACCTGGCTGCGGGAAGTATATTCTGTAACAAATGTTTTAGTTTGCTGGTATGGGGTTCGGGGTTTATGTATCTATTTTAGTAGCTAATCTGATGTATATGCTTGCCTCTTACCCTTCCTATTTCAATAAAGGATTGGGCTTAACCCTTTCAAATTGAGAGCTGTGTGCTTTATTCCGAGATCTGTGCAAAAATCCAGTGGGCAGCCGGTTTGGCTGAGTGTGGTTTCCTTTACAGATGGAACAACTATTAGGTGGATTCACACTTGGCTACAAAATTGGACTCAAAGAGTACTTATCAATGGTACGTTCTCAAACTGGGGGGAGGAAATGAGTGGGGTACTGCAGGGCTCAGTCCTGGGCCCAGTGCTCTTCAACATTTTTATTAATGATTTGTATGCGGTGCAGGAAACGCTTATCAAATTTGCAGATGACACAAAATTGGGTGGGATAGCTAATTTGTCAGGTATGCTTTAGGGTGGATTCCTGCACTGAGTGAGGGGTTGGACTCGATGGCCTTATAGGCCCCTTCCAACTCTACTATTCTATGATTCTATGATCAGAAGGTCCCATAATTTTTCTGGACAGTAAGGAAAAAGGACAAAGGAGCAAATTCTCGAAAGTTCTAACAAACCACCCAAAGAGAGCTAGTCCAACCTCGGATCATACGTTGGTAACTCAAAGGCAACATGGTAAAGGCTTAAATAAGATCACAGGGAAAGGTGAACCCTCAGACACAAGGAGTTCTATTCCAATGCTGTCACATGGCCAACTCTTCGCTGCATGAATCAAGGCAGAGGAAAGAAGGCCCACAATCGCCAATCAAGCCCAGTCTGCTGGTGCACTGAGCTAACGACACACAATCCACAACAATCCACAGCCTCACAGTACTTTCCATAGCAAGTTCTTGGTAATACAAAGTTCCACTTAGGAAGGAGCATGTGTAGAGTGCCCCCCAGAGTCTCAGACATAGGGCTATTGCCCCTACCATAGCCTTCATATTGCAATCTGTTAGATGGCATGTCATATTGAGTTGCTGACAGGAAAGGTGAAGAGCCTCAGTTTGGAAAACTCTGGTGAGTTCCCTTTATTCTTCTGGGAGCTGATTACATAATGCATCCATCTTTTCCCATAAAAAAGGTTGGTATCGGGACATCATTGTGAGATAGTCCTCTCAGTCCCAGAACCATTGAGGAATAGATTCGACGACCTAGGAGATCTAGCCGTCATCCCTCTTTATCAGTGGGAGAAGCATGAATCTTTTGACTTTTCCTAGAGATGTGAAGGCATAGAAAAAAAAACTGGAAAAATTTGGGAAAAAACCATTTCCCCCTGTTTTTTTCCAAAGACTTTTTTGTTTTTTTCCAAAAAATTGGAAAAATTGAAAAAAAGAAGAAAAAACAGATTATGGGATGTTTTATTTTAGCATGATGAATAAAATGTTTAAGACAAGGTGTTCAGATATTTACTTCTCCAAATGATTTCTAAAAACTGTACAGTATCAGATTATTACAATGTCTGTGCACCAAGGACAAGCAAGTCCTAGGTTGCAAACTGAGACTACAAGTCTCAAATGCAAGAGCAAGATGCATTTCTGCCTCTAGAGGGCACTTCCATGTAAGCAGAGACTGAAACTTATACTGATAGCTATAGGTCAGAAAATGAGTCTGATTAAATTTCATGCATATTCATTGAATCTTGGTCCCTCCTCCCCATTTTTCTCAATTCTTTTTATGGGAATGGGGGGCTTTATGTCTTGACACTGGAGGACTAGCGGAGACATAAATAATTTTCTTTGTTACTAATATTGGTGGTTTCTTCAGTTGTTGTTTTTTAAAATTGTTTTTTGCCTGCTCATAAACTGGCAGAACCAAAGAGGTTCCTTACAGTTCAGGTGTTCCTAACAGTTCAGGAGCTTGTAGCTCCATTTGTTACCCCAAAAAAGTAAAAAAAAGTAAATTAAATTTGTAATAATTGTTTGAATACATTAGTTTTAATATACCAAATGTAATAATTTTATGCCAAACCAACTTGGACAAAATTACATTTTATGCTCCTAAAGTAACGAAGTGACTTGCAATCTGTAAAAAGTGCTAATATTGCATTATTTCAATTTTTCCAGAAATTCCCATTTTTTCCAGAAAAAAATTGGGGAAAACCGGGTTTTTCCCATGACTTCAAAATTTCCAGAAATTTTACATCTCTACTTTTCCCTTGGGACAACTCTACTATTATTGAATTGGGTCTGGGCTGTGTAGAAAGAAACCCCACATCCTTCTCTTTCACTTTATAGAGTGATTCCAACCATCTCGACATTGGGCCCATGGTTGCTGGGGCTTTCCAAGATTGCTTCACTGTATGAAGTAAAGTTGGGAGAAAAGGAATTGCTAATTGAGCCACTGCTTCTGTAAAGATGGCATCAAAGACAGGGTTGTTTATCTTTTCCAATGGTTGCTGGGTTTCAATACCCAAGGTCTGGGCCATGCGCAGAATTTGGTCAGTAAAATGGTAAGTATCCTCCAAAGGAAAAGCACCCTCTTGATATTGAGTGGTTGCAACATTGTCTGGGGATGGTATCGACGGAGCCACCATTGAATCAGAGGAGGTATCAGATTGGTAATCTTCTCCTGAATACAGAGATGTCGGCCTAGTGGGTCAATCAGTATCTTTATCCTCTGCTTGTGGTACTATGCCTCTACAAGCAGTAGAATCTATGTGATCTCGTAAAGAAGCCAGTGGTGGTACTTGGATCACTCTCAACTGGGATATGGTATTCGCCTCCATCCCGTCCAGAGATGAAGGCTCTTGGTGCCGATGATGAGATCTAGTGGGTTCACCCAATAATGGTGTCGGTGTCAGTACCGAAGTCAACAATGGGTCGGTATGGTGAATGCTCTCGTCTACAGGAGGTCATCACAGTGATTCAGAAGGAGTTGATTGGTATCGAGATGAGTTTGGTGGATATTGAAACAAGCGTTCAGCAAAATAGTAAGATCGTTTATCATATTGATTTGGTCCACGGTGCCAGTCAGGATATTGATACAAGATCCGAGGAGGCCCTGACCAATTTGAATATGTGTCCCATTCCCTATCAGGAGATCTGGGATGGCGGGTCCAGGTTGACAGCATATAAAGCCCTCGATCCCAAGAGTCATAAAAAACTGAGATGAGCGAATGTGTTGAGCAACTCCTCCTTCGGTCTCAACGGTCATAGTCCTGATGCTCTTGGGCTTCTTGAGTCGTTCCCATTCTAGAAGGGGATGTATCCCTTATTTCCCCTTTGGACACTGATGCCATGGGCGCTCTCTCCATCTGCGGTACCGATGGAGCATTTTGTGCTGTTGGTACCGAAGGAGTCAGTTGTCTGATAGGAGATCCCAACACTGGAGGGGGGGTTCGGAATCCATAATGGCGTAGTCTTTGTAGGAAGAGTTTTAGTAGATTTGTCTTTCTTCTTTTTATGTCCTTCCTCTGATGGTTTGACCGTTCTGGCCTTTTTTGATATCTTTTTTGCCATTGCGAGTGTTAGAGTTCAGCCCGATGCTGGAGATTCGGGGTGACTCATGGCTAGGGTTGACACCCGAGAATGTGGAGGAGGTACACAAAGGGTAGAATCAGTCATAGTGGTTTTTGAAAAAAAAATTGACTGATCTGCAGCCTCTGACACTTTTTGTCAAAGAAGCGCTCTGAGACGATCCGCTCTATGGAGTTTTGTCTGTTTTGTGAATCTCATACAAAACCGACAAGTCTCAACAATATGCGCCTCCCCCAAACAGAGTAACCAAAGAGAATGTCCGTTGGTTGGGGGAGCTTGGGGAGGGGTTCCCACCAAAACATTTGCTTCAGCTTTAGAAGTTTCCCGATATGAGCTCAGTGCAGGCTCAGAGCCCATATGTGTTATACACAGAGACCACGATGAAGGATAACTACAACAGTCAGAGATCAGCCAAACTTACAAGATAAGGTTTAAAGTCATGATAAATTCAGGCAAGATAACATTCCAGGCAATTTAAAATGTGGTTCAAGATTAGTCCAACAATAGTCTACATCAAGATTCAAAGATCAAAGGTCAGGATAAGTCCAACCTAGAGAAAGTGAGGGCACCAGGCAGTGGACATGTTCCTTTTCAGGGCCTCTTCAATTCATGGTCTCTGAAAGACTAAGTCCAGGTTCCAAATTAATAGCAGAAAGATGGTTGTCCTCTTGGGGGCTCTACTACACTAGATCCCAGGTGGGCTAAAATCCCAGGTGTTAGGATGATCCAGGCATTAAAGAAGGGTCAAATCCAAACAAGGAAGTGGTCCAGGCACTAGAGACATTGATTCCAGCATTATATTTCATGGCAGGATCTTAATGATACAAGGTTCAAACAGTCAAGGGTCCAGAGTTGATGGAGAGTTCAGGTGAAAGATGCTTCAGGCCATTCAGACAGTGGTAAGTCCAAGCAATAATAATATGGGGCAATAAAGATGAGATATTCCCAGCAGAGGCCCCAGCACCTTGTCAATGGTTTAAATACAAGGGAGGGGGCACAAGAGCCCTCCTTTTTACAATCTGATAGGGGATTCTAACCCACAAGCTAGAATTATGCCTAGTAGGGAATTATTATTATTTCTTACCCGCCTCTCCATTTTGATTGAGGCGGGGAACAGCAGTAAGTATCAAATACATAAAATACTGATTAAAACATAGTATAATTTGTTAAAATTTCCTAAAAACATCCTAAAAGCTTCCTAAAGAAAAGCATGCCTTGTCTGCTTGCTTTAGACAGCCTCTGTTCCCGAAACAGGTCTGAAACACCTCCTTCTTCAGCTAAGTCTCTCCTCTGCTAGATTCTTGTAGAGAGGCTGTCAACCTCCTGAGCTGCAGGCATTACATTTAAGGTCAAAATCTACAGCTGCTTAGGAGTGTTCATCACTTCCTCCCTTTGCAAAGTCAGGCAGAGTTAGGCTCCCACCATTTTGATTTTCTACAGCCTTAGTGGGCCTTAATTCAACCCCTCCCTCAGTTTGTAACCAGATGGGAAGCCAAGCCAAGGTAAACTCTCATGGCCTAGGGCTTTCTACGACTGGTCTGGATCCCCAATTACCCTGCTCTAAACCTGAATCAGAGTTTCGCTCCGAACCCATAGACATTACAGTGGCACTGGGGTTAATTCCAATGGGTACCAAGATGATCAGTTCCATGACTAGAGTCTGCAGTACCAAAGTGACTGGTTCTGAGACTGGTGGGCAGGGCTGTGCAGCTGACACCGTGTGCATGCTGTGAGCAGCTGGTCTAGGCTCTGATGACCTCCTGTAGTTGCAGGGACCCCTCCAGGACCAAGAGGGGTATTTACTTATTTATTGCATTTCTATACCGCCCAATACCAGAACCTCTCTGGGCGGTTTAGAAAATTAAGACAATCCAAAGTGTAAAACAACAGTATAAAAACATAATATAAAATACAGTATAAAAGCACAACCAAGATAAAAACAGCAGCAATGCAAAAATACAAATTTAAAATACAATTTTAAAACAGCAAAGTTAAAATTAATTTATAGACTGTTAAAATACTGGGAGAATAAAAAGGTCTTCACCTGGCATCTAAAAGAATATAATGTAGGTGCCAAGTGAACCTCCTTAGGGAGCTCATTCCACAGCCGGGGTGCCACAGCAGAGAAGGCCCTATGGTTTGAAGTATTATGTACAGTCCCTGTAGTGACTTGGAGTCCCTTCTCTGAGGGGACCTTCTATCCTACCCAGATGAATTTTATGATATTTGACTGTTATTTTAATATTGTATCAGTTTTATGATTTTAATCAGTTTTATGTATTTTATGGTATTTGTATCTAATGTTGTTCCCCACCTCAATCCAGAGGGAAAGGCAGGTAATAAATAAATAAATAAATAAATATTATTATCATCATCAACCCAAGATCACAATGGAAAGTAAGAACATTGATCCATATGAGGTTCTTGTCAAGATGAACCCCATCCTCTCCTGTCTGTGTAAAAACAGTCAGAATACCTGGAATAGTACAAGTCCAGCAAACCCTTCCTGGATGTTGGAGAATGATGGTATCAGGAAGACCATCTTATATTTCAGCATCTCCTATACTGTTGGAGGAATTAATTGGCTCATTAAATAAAACTAAGCCTACAATAGTTGTTTATAAATGTCTTTTGGAAAGTAATAAAGTGGATGTTTAGTATGTTAGAGTGGAATGGAATAGGTTAGTGGAAAGCTCTATACAGTCAATGTAAAGTTGCCTTAGCTTCCCTATGTACTTTTAAAATGGAGGCTGATTCAATAAAAATGATGTTTCATATATACTGGACATCACAGAGATTGGTTAAAAAAAATCCTGGCTAGCTCTGCTAAATGCTGGTGATGTAATGCGGATAATGTGTTGCTGAGGCATATAAGAGAAGAGGAGCTGCCTCAGCTGGACAAGGAGCTACAAAAGGAAGCTAGCCCCCAGAGAAAGAGTGAACAGGGAGAGCTAACAGGAGTTTGACAAGGGGAGTGTAGGGGAAGAGGAGACCAAGGCAAGGAGGAGAGAGGCCTCAAGTAAATCCAGGAGGCTGCCAATTCAAAGAAGCCATGTGCTTGCCATGTGCTCCTGAGTCATGGGGCATGTCCTGAGAGTTGCTGCAGGGCCTGAAGGGGTATGGCCTGATTGCTATCAGAAGGGGTGTGGCCTGATTGCTATCAGCAGCTGAGTGGGCAGGGAGTCTCATTCTGATACCTGACTCCAAGCTGAGCAGAAGCAAAAAAGAGGAGCTGCCTCAGCTGGACTAGGAGCTACCCTGTATCTTGCAAGCATGTATCAGAAAGTTGGACCTGATAACCAATCAGTTCCCTCCAGCTAGTTTGAATTAGCCATGAAGGGCATGGGTCAAGAATACACAGCCTCAAACATTTTGTTTACATCATTAGTTCTAAAAGCTGAAACCAATCCCAAAGAACTGGACTGGATGAAGCACTGGACACCTTCTTTGGATTTGAGTCAACTGTGGCATCCAAGTCAGAAGGCAAACAAGCAATTTTATCCCCAAATGTATCACAAATGTATCACAGTAGGTGTCGATGGGCTTCAATATTGGAACCAAGGATGCCATGGAGGTTGTCCTCATTGACACATGGTAGGCACAGAGTTCGCTCTAGCCAGAGTTCGATCATCTTCATGGAGAGTTTTCCACCACTTGCACTCTAGCCACCTTGCTTCATCGCCTGTACTTCGCTGAGAACCAGGGAGCTACCTAGGCTCCACAGTGATGGAGAGGATGCTTAAGGGTAATCGTGTTGATGGCTACACACTTAGGGCCTCAGCTATGAAGCTCACTTGGTGACTCGATCATCCTGACCCCAACTACTAAAATCCTGGCAGCCTTCTCTCTCCCCCCCTCCTTTCATCTTGCCAAAACTTGAGTCTTTATACAAGAGATGGGGAACCTTAGACCCATGGGCCAAATCCAGCCCTCCCAGGAGCCACTCCTGAAGACAAAATCTGGCCCTCCAGAACTTCCCGATGACCATAACTCATCTGTGATGATCACAAAAAATCTATTGTATTGTAGCCCATACAACTTTGTACCTTTTCTTTTATCTTGCTCAGGAGGTCCCTGACTTTCCACAAGCACAGAGCAGATCAGTCCAGTGTTGCCCTCTGGGTCAAATTGCTTTCAAACACTTGCTAATGGAATTTTGCTTCCCCTCTTTGCAAAACATAAGGCCAACTGCAGCGAGACAGACAGGAGCCAAGACACAACTGGACTACTAGGCAGTCAAAGGATACTTCTACTGATGCATTTTCACCTGGTATTAGGGATAAAGGCAACTACAAACACAAAAACAAGATGCACCACCAGGATAGGAAAGAGGGAAGCAGGTAGGTGAATTCCTAGTGCTCACCATTGCATACACACTTAATCTGAGTCATTCATATCGTAATCCGTCTCCTCGTCTTCACTCTGAGTTTCATGCAGCAAGTGTAAAGAAAGGAAGGAAAGGAAAAGAAAAAAGTGCAAGTTGAGTAAAGCCAAAGAAAGTACAAATGTTTCTACTATAGGTCCTCAAGCTGTTTGGTGTCTGAGGGAGGTGGCAGAAGGTGCCAGGCTTCTGCTAGGTTACCTTTAGATGACTGCAACAGTCAAGTACAATCTGTGCAGTCCTATGAAGAGAAAATTGGACTTGGATTTGGAAAGCCTGGCCTGGATCTGGCTTAACAAGTAAGAGTCACAGGAGCTTTACAAGATGATAGGATGACCCAGAAGCACCAGGCCAGCATCTCAAGTGCATGATCCAGAAGAGCCAGTGTGTGTGCATGTGCAGCTTTGGGAGTTGATCTAAAGGGAAATCTCGAACCAAAAAACCTAGCAGCTAAGCCAGACAATTATGACACAGTTATGACACAGCAGTATGAAAGCCACTAGAGTTGTGAAGAGGGTGAGCAGGAATTAAAAGTAACATACAAAGCTGCCAAAGGAGTAGGTAATCTGTTACCTGCAGAATGTGCAGAGGACAACAAACGATGCCCGTGCAAAATCCCAAAGGTTCTCCAGTGCTGCCTATTTAAGTGACTGTGCTATTATTTATTTATTCATTTATTAAATTTATATAACGCCCCATAGCTGAAGCTCTCTGGGCAGTTTACAAAAGTTAAAAACAGTGAACATTAAAAAGTATACAAAACTTAAAACCATCAAAAATGGAGAGCTCCGGCTATTGGGCGCTATAGAAATGTAATAAATAAATAAATAAATAAATATATAAAAACAATAGTATAAAACAACAGTATCCATTTAAACAAAAACAGTTTTGGAGTCCATTAAAAAAAAAACTTAGCATATGTTGTTAAATGCTGTTAAATGCCTGGGAGAAAAGTCTTGACCTGGTGCCGAAAAGAGCCAGGTGAGCCTCATCGGGGAGATCATTCCATAATCGGGGGGCCACCACTGAAAAGGCCCTCTCCCTTGTTGCCATCCTCTGAGCTTCCCTCGGAGTAAGCACTTGGAGGAGGACCTTAGATGTTGAGCGCAGTGTACGGGTAGGTTCATGTCGGGAGAGGTGTTCCATCAGTATTGTGGTCCCAAGCCATATAAGGCTTTATGGGTTAAAACCAGCACCTTGAATTGGGCTCAGAAATCTATGGGCAGCCAATGCAAGCAGGCCAGAATCAGTGTTATATGTTCGAACCTTCTGGTTCTATTAACCAATCTGGCCACTGCATTTTGCACAACCTGCAGCTTCTGAACCGTCTTCAAAGGCTGCCCCATGACCAGAGCATGGACAACTGAAGCTAGGTTATCCTTGTCCAGATACGGGCGTAGCCCGGCCACCAAATGGGAGTTGGTAGAAGGCACTTCATGCCATCGAGGCCACCTCAGCCTCAAGTGACAGATATGGTTCTAGGAGAACCCCCAAGCTACGAACCTGCTTCTTCAGGGGGAGTGCAACCCCATCCAGAACAGGTTGAACAGCCACCATCCAGCCAGAAGAACCACCCACCAGCAACATCTCAGTCTTGTCTGGACTGAGTTTCAGTTTATTAGCCCTCATCCAGTCCATTGTCGCTGCCGGGCACAGGTTCAGCACATTCACAGCCTCACCTGATGAAGATGAAAAGGAGGAGTTGCGTGTCTTCAGCGTACTGATGACAAAGCACTCCAAAACTCCGGATGACCGCACCCAACAGTCTCATGTACATGTTAAACAGCATGGGAGACAAGACTGACCCCTGCGGAACCCCATACTGGAGAATCCATGAGGCCGAGCAATGTTCCCCAAGCACCACCTTCTGAAGCCGGCCCACCAAGTAGGAGCGGAACCCACTGCAATGCAGTGCCTCCCACTCCTAACTCAGCCAGACGTTCCAGAAGGATACCATGGTCAACGGTATCGAAAGCCACTGAGAGATCAAGGAGAATCAACAGTCACACTCCCCCTGTCTTTCTCCCGACATAGGTCATCATACAGGGCAACCAAGGCTGTTTCCGTGCCAAAACCAGGCCTGAAAACTGACTGAAATGGATCCAGATAATCAGTGTCATCCAAGAGTGTCTGGAGCTTGCCCACAACCACCCGCTCAAGGACCTTGCCCAGGAATGGAACATTTGCCACCAGCCTATAGTTGTTAAGATTTTCTGGGTCCAAGGAAGGTTTCTTCAGGAGTGGTCTCATTGCCGCCTCTTTCAGATGGCCCAGGACCATTCCCTATGGCAGCATTGTTGTAATAAGAGGACTGTTCACACTGTAATATCATGCTGAGTTCTGATTATACTTCTGAAGTATTTCCTGGGTCTAGAAATATTATGGTTAAATCACACCTTTCAAGTACCTAAAAATTACTAGCTTTGAAATGTTAGAAATCTATGCAATGGCAGCCAGAAGCTAAGGGTAAATCTCCAGCTGAGCTGCAATTGTAAACCGCCCAGAAACTTCAGCTATAGGGGGGTATATAAATTAATTAATTAAACAAATAAATAATAAAATAGACCAGCAAAGGGGTTCCAACTCCCAGTAGTTGAACAAGATAGACAGCCTTTTCTTTCCTCCCAAATTAGACAACTGAAATCAAGGGGGGAAACAGGAGTACCAAAGGGTTTGCGTGTGAGCTTCCAGAAACATCATCAGGTCCAAAACTGGGTGCAAGATAGTGAACATGGATTGGCCAATGTGATCATAACATGTCAGCACTTTATGATCTGCACTGGCTGCCAGTCTGTTTCCAGGCCAAATTCAAATTGCTGGTATTAAATTACAAAGCTCTAAACAGCTTAACAGCCTCGTGTGGCACAGAGCGGTAAAGCAGCAGTTTCTGCAGCCAAAACTCTCCCCACGGCCTGAGTTCGATCCCAGCGGAAGCTGGTTTCAGGCAGCCGGTTCGGGTCGACTCAGCCTTCCATCCTCCCGAGGTCGGTAAAATGAGTACCCAGCTAGCTGGGGGAAAGGTAATAATGGCTGGGGAAGGCAACGGCAAACCACCCCGCTATAAGGCCTGCCAAGAAAACGTCAGTGAAACCTGGCGTCCCTCCAAGAGTCAGCAATGACTCAGTGCTTGCACGAGAGGTTCCTTTCCTTCCAAACAGCTTGGGGCCAGGTTACCTCATGAATAATCTCCTTCCATATACAGTGCCTTGCATAAATATTCATCCCCCTTTGACTTGTACACATTTTGTTATATTACAACCTGGAATTAAAATGGAGTTAATTAGGATTTCTTCTTACTGATCTACGCAAAATAGTCCATATGTCAAAATGGGGAAAGAATCTACATATTTTACAAAATGATTTACAAATACAAAACTGAGAGGTCTTGATTGCGTAAATATTCACCGAAAAATAAGCTCTGGAGCAACCAACTGCCTTCACAAGTCACATAATTAGTTGAACGGAGTCCACTTGTGTGCAATTCAAGTACTACATGATCTCAGATAAAATACACCTGTTTCTGGAACGCCTCAGAGCCGTTGGAGTGCATATCTAAACAAATAGCATTATGAAGACCAAGGAGCTATCAAAACATGTCCAGGATAAAGTTCTGGAGAAGCACCAATCAGGATTGAGTTATAAAAAAAATCCCAAACTATAAAGATCCTTCCAGAGCACTGTTAAATCCATTATTACAAAATGGAAAGAATATGGCACAACCGAAACTCTGCCTAGAGAAGGCCGCCCAGGTAACTCAGTGACCAGGTAAGGAGGACATTAGTCAGAGAAGCAACAAGAGGCCAATGGTCACTCTGAAGGACTGGAGAGATCCATAGCTGAGATGGGAGAAACCATCCATGGGACATCTATCCCGCAGAAACTCCACAAAGCTGGGTTTTATGGAAGAGTGGTGAGAAAAAAATCATTGCTGGAAAAAAAACCCGTTTAAAATTCCATTTAGATTTTGCCAAAAGGTATGTGGGAGTCACAGCAAACATATGGAAAAGGGTTCTCTAGTCTGATGAGACCAAAATTGAACTTTTTGGCCTTACTGCAAAACGCTATGTGTGATGCAAAGCCAACAGTGCTCATCGCCCTGAGGCCCAGTATTGGGCAAAAGGCGCGATACAAATAAATATAACAACAACAACAACAACACCATCCCCACAGTGAAGCATGGTGAGCAGCAGCATGTTGTGGGGATGCATTTCCTCGGCAGAGCTGGTCAGGATTGAGGGCAAGATGGATGGAGCCAAATACAAGGGAATTCTAGAGGAAAACTTGCAATGGACCTGGGACTGGCCAAGGTTCACTTTCTAGCAGGACAATGGCCCTAAACACATAGCCAAAGTTACACTGGAGTGGTTTGAAAATAAGAACCTGGATGTCTTAGAATGGCCCAGGCAAAGTCCAACCTCAATCTGATTGAGAATCTTTGGCAAGACTTGAAAATCCAACCTGACAGAGCTTGAGCAATTTTGCTAAAAATTTTGCCAAGAAGTATTGCAAAGCTGGTAGAGATTTATCCAAAAAGACTCACAACTGTAAGTCCTGCCAAAGGTGCTTTTATTGACTCAGGAGGGCATTCATTTATACAACCAACAAAGGTCAGCTTGTGTTTAATTAACTTCTATGCCACAATAAAAAATATTTCATACCTTCAAAGTGTTAAGTAAATTGTGTAAATCAAATGATAAACATGCCAATTAATTCCATTTTAATTCCAAGCTGTAATACTACAAAATGTAGATAAGTCAAAGGGTGTGTGTGTGTATACTTATGCAAGGCACTGTAAATCTGACCCAACCCAGGTGCACCCACCAAATGATGTGAGACAGGTGGCTACTAAGGAGAAGGCCTTTTCAGTAGTGGCTCACCTGGCACTAAATTGTGGTATTTTCAATGCTAGGTGAAGACCATTTTATTTTCCCAGGCTTTTTAGCCGTTCAAGATTAAAAATTGCATTAGTGCATTTTAGATCTTTGCACTGCTGCAGGCTTTTACTCTGTTTTTTTACTTTGGTTTTATTCTGTTTTAAATGTTTTACTATGAATTTTATGGTTTTAAGTTTTGTTTACTGACCAGAGTTCCAGTACAGAAAACAAATTCCTGGGTTCAGAGGCACCTTGTTCTGTAATTCTACCTCCACTTCCTTGAGCCACCAGTTTGGCTCCAGTTGGAAGACCTCAGGATTCCATTGAAAAATAAAAATCCCCCAAAGCCTGAAGTTTTTGCATGTACCTCCAAATATAGAAAACCGGATCTCTAATGAATGGGTATTTGCAGAGGAAGCTGGGAATACAGTTTTAAAAGCTTTGGAATACTCACTTAGACTACTATTCTGAATAATTCTTTATTCCTTTCCCTTCCTTCTCCATTTGTACAACTTCCCCTAATTCATTTCTTTTTGTTAAGAGGTTAACTTTTAATAATGTGTGGGAATCTTAGGCTGCAATTCTATATCCACTTTCTTGGGAGTAAATCCCATTGAACTCAATAGCAGTTACTTCTGCGTAGACATGTACAGGTTTGTGCTCTTAAGATTAAATTTGTATACTTGATAGCGATACTTTTAAAAAATACTTAAGATGTGGTTGCAGCCTTTAAAAAAAAACCCTACCTAAATGCCACATATATGCCGACACCTTTGTCCTATTGTACCTTTTCTATGTCCACCCTCCTTTCTTCCCTTGTATTGAACATTCTCTGTCCTTTCCTCCATATCGCAAACACTATGGCTGCTCTGCAGGATGTTGGCTGATGAGCATTCATGCCTACAAGGACTACTGGATTCCACATTGTGTGTCTGAGGTCTTTTTTTTTCTTTTCTTTTTTTAAACTTTTTATTAAACATCAATACAAATCAATACATCAGTACAAATAAAACAATACTACATAATACACAATAATAGAAAATAAACATTTGATAACATATATCCTAACAATTCTATTAACATAATCATAATTAACATAAAAGTGCTCCCCCCACCCATGGGATCTTATTCATGTTTCCAAAATCTCATTGCTTCCTCTGGAGGTGTTTTCCCTCTCCCCTTTGATAAAACAAATTCTAGAAATTGTTTCCATATTCCCTCAAAATCATTCGTTTTAATCATTCCTCTTCTAACTTTGATATTACATGTTAATTTATCGTTAATAGCAATATCCCATATTTCTTTATACCAATCTTCTATATGATAATCCCATTGAACCTTCCAGTTTCTAGATATCATTAATCTTGCTGCTGTTAACAAATTTGTTATCAATTCTTTTGTCTCTTTATTACAATTCAGTTCTCCATATAATGATAACAATGCCACTATTGGTGTCTCTTCAATCTCCATTCCTAAAATTTCTTTTATCTCATTAAACACCATTTTCCATATTTTTTGTACAAATTCACATTCCCACCTCATATGTAAATATGTTCCTTTCTTTTGACAACCTCTCCAGCAGCTTGCTGAATTAATCTTATTTATTTTATTTAATCTTACCGGGGTTAGGTACCACCTCCATACAATCTTATAATAATTTTCTTTTATCCTCACAGACATATTTCTCAACACTCTTTGTTTCCATATCCCTTCCCAGCTCTGTTGCCCTATTTGTTCCTTCAAATCAGTTTCCCAAACCACCTTGCCTACACTTTCCGTCTCCCCCTTTTCCATTAATATTCTATATATTTCACTCGTTAACCATTTTATTAATTTATTTTCCCTTTTCTCAGTTTCTTTTTTTAAGATCAGCTCCTCAAATTTCGTAGTCGCTCTACACTCTCCATTGTCCTTTAGCCATTTCTTCGTACATTGTTCTAATTGAAGATAGTTTAAATTTCCCTCTTTTAATCTCTCCTTTAATTCTTCTCGAGTTCTCATCTTTTCTAGCCAATCTTTTAACTTTCTCTCTATTAAACTTTTCCCCAACTTGTCTTTCAAATTTCCCGGAAAGTTCCGCATCTTTATCACTGGTGATATTGGGGAAATACTCAGAAGTAAATCCTTTTTGTATACTCGCCATATTTCCCAGTGATTTTTTAAGAGGGGGTTCTCTATTTCTTCCCCCAATTTGTTTGCATAATCACTGAAAAAGATATTTTCTAATTTCCAATCTGTATCCTCTCTCTTTCTATCCTCCAACCAACTTAAATCTCCTAATCCTATCATACTTTTGACTACATGTCTCAACCTATTAGCTACGTAATATAATTTTAAGTCTGGGAGCCCTAGCCCTTTTTTTTGCATTACATACCAACTTTTTAAATTTAATCTCGCTTTTCTATCACCATTACAAAAATGATTTACTATACTTTGCCAGATTTTTAATTCTTTTTCTGATATTCTTATTGGCATAATTCTAAATAAGAAATTTACCTTTGGTAAAATCCTCATTTTTTTTAGGGCTATTCTTCCAAACCAAGATAAATTTATCCTTTTATATTTTTTCTAGTTTGCTCATAACTTCTTTTTTCAAACTATTTAAATTTTCCTTTTTAAAATCTTCTAAATTCTTAGTAAGCTTAGTTCCCAAATATTTTATTATTTCTTTAACTTTCATATTCTTCTCTTTACTCTCCCAATCTCTCTCCTCCTTTTTACTATAATTAAACATCATCTTGATTTTGTCCAATTTATTCTTAATCCCGTCACTTCCTCAAACTCCCTCAGATGATGTTTTATTCTATCCATTTTCTCTAATGGATTTTTAATTGTCAATACTGTGTCATCTGCTAACATATTTATTTTTATTTCCTCATTCCATCCTGCTCCCTCAATATCATCATCCTCTCTTATCACGTTCGCCAATAGTTCTATAACCAGTACAAATAAGACCGGTGAAAGCGGGCAAATGCAGGTTGCTTACCTGTAACTGTAGTTCTTCGAGTGGTCATCTATGCATTCACACATATGGGCTCTGCGCCAGTGCGGAGACCTAAACCGGAACCTCAAATAGCTTGGTATAACATTTTAGGCGGGAACCATCCCCCAGAGCTACTGCGCATGTGCACTCGGTTCCCGCCTATACCTCAGTTTACAGGAGTCCGACATTGTAGTCCCTTAAACATGTACATATATATATATATATATATATATATAAATACTTCTAAAGAGAAACACATTAAAGATATACCACCAAGAGGGGATGGTGGGCGGGTTGTGTGAATGCATAGATGACCACTCGAAGAACTACAGTTACAGGTAAGCAACCTGCATTTCTTCTTCGTGGTCTCTATGCATCACACATATGGGTGAATAACAAGCTGACATACCTGGAAGTGGGTTGGTGTGTCATCTTAGCACTTCGGAAAGGACGGCTCTACTAAACGAACAGTCCTGCCGTGCACGGGTGTCGAGGTTATAATGCTTGACAAACGTGGATGGAGTCGACCACGTTGCTGCCTTGCATACATCTCTTAGAGGGATTCCCCTGCTAAAAGCTACTGAAGTCACCATAGCTCTAGTTGAATGAGCTGTCACAGGTTCTGATAACTGTAGGCTTGACAGAGAATACGCCATTTCAATAGTTAAGGTTAACTATTAACCCTTACGGGGCTCCCCATAGCAAACAAAGAGCTGCTCAGTTTTCCTGAAGTTCTCAGTCCGGGCTTTGTAGAAAGCAAGAGCCCTTCTCACATCCAGCATGTGTAGCGTAGAGTCTACTGGTGTTGTAGGATTGGGGGAAAACGCAGGTAAGATGATGTCCTGTGTGGTATGAAACGTCGAGACCACCTTAGGAAGGAAGGCTATGTCCGTGCGGAGAACAACCTTATGAAAAATTGTGTAGGGAGGGTCGACCCTAAGTGCCCTGAGTTCACTTGCACGCCGTGCTGACGTTATCGCTATCAAAAAGGCAACTTTGAAGGATAGTAGTCTGAGGTCTATTGTAGCCATTGGCTCAAAAGGCTTCTTTGTTAGGGCATGTAGCACCACCGATAAGCTCCAGGAAGGAACTACATGTTTGGCTATCGGTGCTATATTCTTTAGTCCTCTCAAGAATTTTGTTGTCACAGGGTGAGAGAAAGGTGAGAAACCATCGATGCCTCGATGTGAAGCCGCAATCGCTGCTAGATGTTCTCTGATCGATGATAACTTCAGTCCTTGTTGGTGTAGCGATAGTAGGTATTGCAATATACTGACGAGCGTACAGGAATCCAGTTGAAAATTCTTGCCCATGGCAAAAATAGAAAATCTTTCCCATTTACTAGCATAGGACTTCCTGGTTGACAATTTACGCGACACTAACAGTATCTTGTCGACCGTTAGGGTTTCGGTATGGAGGAAGTGTGTGGGGTTATCCTCCACGCTGTTATCTTCAGTGTCGAGAGGTCTGGGTGATGAACTCTGCCTTCATCCCGGGTTAACAGCGTCGGTATCGATGGAAGTCTTATGTAGTTGTGGTTCGACATTCATAGAGCATGGGAGAACCACAGTTGTCAAGGCCACCAAGGAGCTATTAGAATTCAGTTCGACTTGTCCATCTGAATCTTGGCTAGCACCCTTGTTAGGAGTGGAAAGGGGGGAAACATGTAAAGTAAATTCCCCTTCTATGTTCTGGTGAACGCATCTCCTAGTGAGTCTTTTCCTTTGCCTGCTCTGCATACCGAGCATACCGAGTTGGCTTCTGTAGCGAAGACGTCGACCGCCGGCAGCCCCCAATATTGGAAGAGATCTTCCCTGGTCTTGGGATCGAGTTCCCACTCGTGGTCGGTATGGAAAGACCTGCTCAGGAAGTCCGCAACGGTGTTCTCCTTTCCTGCCACATGGACTGCGGCGATCAGCACACTTCGTCCTTCCACGATCGAGGTGAAGGCTTTCAGTGCCTTCTCTACTGCGAGTAGTTCGAGATGGTTGATATGTTCTCTTTCCTGACAATGTGCCTATCGGCCTTGAACAAGAAGGGAGTCGCAGTGGGCTCCCCATCCTATCAGGGAGGCATCGGTTGTAATTGTTCTTGATGGTGTCGAGGGATGGAAAGGCATCCCTTTGAGGAGATTCCTGTTTGATAGCCACCAGCTCAGGGATGATCGAACCGAAGGAGGTAGAGAGAGACGGGTTCGATGGGTGTCGGTACGGAGGTCGAAGGACCTGAGAAACCAATTTTGGAGGATTCTCATCAGTAACCTTGCAAATCTGATGACCGCGGTAGTCGCTGACATAAGTCCTAGTAACCTTTGGATCGTCCAGGCAGAGACCGACGGTCGACCCTTGACGTCGAGGATTAGCTTGCGTAAGGCTGCTGCTCTGGTTTTCGGGAGGCACGCTCTCCCGTCTAGGGATGATAAGGTGACTCCTATGAAGTCTATCTTTCGTTGTGGCGTCAAAATAGATTTCTCGAGGTTGACCCAGAGCCCTAGTATATCGAGGAGCTGTAGGGTCGTGGATATGTTCTCTTGGAGCGTGGTGTTGTCCTCTGCTACCAGCAGCTAATCGTCGATGTAAGGGTAGATGTAAATGCCTTGTTGTCTTAGGTGCGCGCAGACCACTGCCATGACCTTCGTGAATACTCGAGGAGCTGTCGCGAGGCTGAAGGAGAGAACAGTGAACTGGAATGGTTGATCTGTGACTGAAAGGTTACCGAAGCTCATAAAGACAACGGACACATACCCCTTTCTTCTCATCCATGTGGGAACAAATGATGTCGCCAAGCAGAGCTACGAAGAAATCATTTCAGACTTTGAAGTTCTGGGAAGGAAACTGAAGAACTTTGGGGCACAGGTAGTTTTCTCATCCATCCTCCCAGTTCTTGGAAGAGGATTAGAAAGGGAAAGAAAAATACTCCGGATGAACGACTGGCTTCGAAGGTGGTGCCGTCGGGAGAGTTTTGGATTCTGGGACCACGGGCTACGCTACTTGGAACATGGACTGCTGGCAAGAGATGGGTTGCACCTCACAAGGGCTGGAAAGAATGACTTCGGCCACAGCATGAAGAACTTCATCAGGAGGGCTTTAAACTGAATCTTACGGGGGTGGGAGACGTAAATTTTGAGGCAACAATGGATGAAGGCCAATGCACCACAGTACAGAGAACAGCTCCAACAGTGTCCCAAAATAGTGTCTGCAACAAGGTAGGAACAAAGCCAGACTATAAAACACATGGTCTTCGATGTCTATATACTAATGCCCAGAGCATGGGAAACAAACAGAATGAACTTGAACTCTTATTACATGAAGGCAAATACGACTTGATAGGTATAACTGAATCTTGGTGGGATGACTCCCATGACTGGAATATAGCAATTGAAGGATATAACTTGTTCAAAAAGAACAGAAGAAATAGAAAGGGAGGTGGAGTTGCACTATATGTTAAAAATACCTATCCCTGCACAGAAATACAGGCGGATGAGATTGGGAGCCCTGTCGAGAGCGTCTGGATTAAAATAAATGGGGCTAGGAATAAAAAGAATATGATAATCGGAGTCTACTACCGACCACCCAATCAAGGAGAAGACGAGGACAAAACTTTTGAGAAACAAATTACCAGTGTTTCAAGGAAGTGTGATGTAGTAGTGATGGGGGACTTCAATTACCCTGATATCTGTTGGGAGACCATTACTGCCAAAAGCGGCCCTTCCAAGAAATTCCTGACATGTATGGGTGATAACTTTCTCCTACAGAAAGTGGTGGAAGGAACTAGAGGATCGGCAATCCTTGACTTGTTATTGACCAATAGGGATGACTTAGTGGATAAAGTGGCAGTTACGGGAACTCTGGGGGAAAGTGACCACGTCATACTTGAATTCTTGATTATGAAGGAAACAAAAGTCGAGCGTAGCCATACACGTACTCTGGATTTTAGGAAAGCTGATTTTAATAAACTCAGAACTATAATAAGTAAGGTCCCGTGGAAAATGAGCCTAAAGAGAAAAGGAGTGCAGGATGGGTGGGAGTATCTAAAAAATGAAAATTTAAAGGCACAGTTACAAACAATTCCAACAAGGAGAAAAGATAGAAGACAACAGAGGAAACCAATTTGGCTCCACAAAAAGCTTACTGATGAACTGAAAACAAAAAGGGATACATATAGGAAGTGGAAGGAAGGCCAGGCTACAAAAGAAGAGTACAGACAAGTGGCGCAGAAGTGCCGAAATGGCGTCAGGAAGGCTAAAGCTGTGAATGAGCTGAGATTAGCGAGGGATGCTAAAAGCAATAAAAAGGCTTTCTTCAGATACGTGAGTAGTAAAAGACAGAGGAAAGAAATGGTGGTTCAACTGCTTAATGAGGATGGCAAATTGATAACAGATGACAAAGAAAAGGCTGAAGTGCTCAATTCCTACTTTGCCTCGGTCTTCTCCCAAAAGCGGGTCTATGACCCCCCTGGAAAAAGTGAAGCAGAAGTTGAGGGGGCAGGATTGCAGTTTGAGATTGATAAACAAATGGTCAAAGAACACCTAATTTCCTTGAATGAGTTCAAATCTTGGAACTGCATCCAAGAGTAATGAAGGAGCTGGCGGAAGAACTCTCAGAACCTTTGTCTATTATCTTTGCAAAATCATGGAAGACGGGTGAGGTGCCGGATGACTGGAGGAGGGCTAACGTTGTCCCTATCTTCAAAAAGGGCAAAAAGGAGGAACCTGGGAACTACAGACCAGTCAGTCTGACATCCATCCCTGGGAAAATTCTGGAGCAGATTATAAAGAAGTCAATCTGTAAACACCTTGAAATCTATGCAGTGATTACTAGAAGCCAACATGGATTTGTCAGGAACAAATCCTGTCAGACTAATTTGATCTCATTTTTTGATAGGATAACCTCCCTTGTGGACTGTGGGAATGCTGTGGACGTCATATATCTTGACTTCAGCAAAGCTTTTGACAAAGTACCACATGACAATCTGATTAACAAACTAGCTAAAAGTGGGCTAGATGGAACAACTATTAGGTGGATCCACAGTTGGCTACAGAATCGGACTCAAAGAGTACTTATCAATGGAACCTTCTCAAACTGGGGAGAGGCAACGAGTGGGGTGCCGCAGGGCTCAGTCCTGGGCCCAGTGCTCTTCAACATTTTTATTAATGATTTGGACGAGGAGGTGCAGGGAACGCTGATCAAATTTGCAGATGACACCAAATTGGGTGGGATAGCTAATACCCTGGAAGACAGAAACAAACTTCAAAGTGATCTTGATAGGCTGGAGTGCTGGGCTGAAAACAACAGAATGAAATTTAATAGGGATAAATGCCAAGTTCTACATTTAGGGAATAGAAACCAAATGCACAGTTACAAGATGGGGGACACTTGGCTCAGCAATACTACAAACGAGAAAGATCTTGGAATTGTTGTAGATCACAAGCTGAATATGAGCCAACAGTGCGATATGGCTGCAAGAAAGGCAAATGCTATTTTGGGCTGCATTAATAGAAGTATAGCTTCCAAATCACGTGAGGTACTGGTTCCTCTCTATTCGGCCCTGGTTAGGCCTCATCTAGAGTATTGCGTCCAGTTCTGGGCTCCACAATTCAAGAAGGACGCAGACAAGCTGGAGCGTGTTCAGAAGAGGGCAACCAGGATGATCAGAGGTCTAGAAACAAAGCCCTATGAAGAGAGACTGAAAGAACTGGGCATGTTTAGCCTGGAGAAGAGAAGATTGAGGGGAGACATGATAGCAGTCTTCAAATACTTAAAAGGTTGTCACACAGAGGAGGGCCAGGATCTCTTCTCGATCCTCCCAGAGTGCAGGACACGGAATAACGGGCTCAAGTTAAAGGAAGCCAGATTCCGGCTGGACATCAGGAAAAACTTCCTGACTGTTAGAGCAGTGCGACAATGGAATCAGCTACCTAGGGAGGTTGTGGGCTCTCCCACACTAGAGGCCTTCAAGAGGCAGCTGGACAACCATCTGTCAGGGATGCTTTAGGGTGGATTCCTGCATTGAGCAGGGGGTTGGACTCGATGGCCTTGTAGGCCCCTTCCAACTCTGCTATTCTATGATTCTATGATCTCCCACTGAAAAGCGGAGGAAGGGTTGATCTGACTTCCTGATGGAGATGTGGAAACAGGCATCTTTCAGATCTATAACTGCGAACCAAACCCCTTGTGCAACAGCTGGAGAATAGATGCAACCGTAGTCATACGGAATTTCTTGGGGGTGATAAAGGTGTTTACTTGCCTCAAGTCCAATATTGGTCGAAGACCCCCATCCTTTTTGGGGACTGTAAAATAACGGGAAAAGAATCCTTGATTGATCTGGGTTGTTGGTACACAGGAGATAGCTCCCTTTTGCATAAGGGTCTGTTCTTCATGAAGAAGCTGGATCGATGGTTTTTCACTCCCGAAAAAGGAGGAGGGGTATCAAACTCAATGTGGTATCCATTGCGGATGATGGTAAGTACCCAAGAGTCCGTCGTTATATTTTCCCATTGTTGGATAAAGGGGTAAAGTCGGTTCCCAAATGGTGGTGGGTATGGGGGAGAGGAGTCAAAGACGCTGTTTCTTCCCGAAAACAGGCTGGCGTCTGGCGGATTGGTAGTGAGATGGGTATGTCCGTTTCTTCTGCAGTTGTTGTTGTTGCTGTCTAGGTTGTCTGTCATATTGAAAATGTTGCTGTTGCATAAATGGTTGTTTTATCCAGCGCCTTGGTTTATATTGAGTGACTGGGGCCGAGAAACCCATTCTCTTTGCTGTCGTGCGAGCCTTATGAATGGAGTCCATGGCCTCATCAGTCTTTGCATTGAAGAGTCCCTCGCCGTCGAAAGGCAGGTTCTCAATGCGAGATTTAGTTTCGTGGCTTAGTCCTGCAGATCTTAGCCAAGCATGTCTGCGTAGTGCTATGGCTCCCATCATTGCTTTAGAGTGGCAGTCAGTCTGGTGTCTAGCGGTGCTAAGCTGTTGTTTGGCAATGGCTGATGCCTCTGCTTGGAAAACTCTGGCAAGTTCTCTTTTATCCTCAGGTAGGTAATCGCATAGGGAGCCGATTTTGTCCCATAAAAATACCTGGTACCGTGCCATCGTGGCTTGGTATGTGGCAGCGCGTACACCGAGCAAGGTAGAAGTGTAAATTTTTCTGCCCAAAAAGTCTAATTTTCTGCCTTCTTTATCTACAGGTGCTGAGTGGATTTTTTGAGATTTCCCCTATGAAGATTCCACGATAATGGAATTAGGTTTAGGGTGTTGGAAGAGGAACTCGGCATCCTTTTCCTGGATTCTATACATCGCCTCGAGGCGCTTGGACGTCGGTTGCGTCGACAATGGGGTTTTCCATGACAGCTGGGCAGTTCGATGCAAGATAGGTGGGAAAGGAATGGCCACTGGGGCATTCGCCTCGGTGTGGAGGACATCGTATATTGGGTCGTCTAGTGCCTCCAAGGGTTGTTGTGTCTCGAGTCCCAGTGATTGCGCCGTTCTTAGAATGTGCTCAGCAAAACGGCTCATGTCTTCGGATGGAGATGCAGGGTCTTGTCAGTTAACCGCAGCGTCAGGTGATGGAGTGGAAGGGGCTGGAGACACCACAGAGTCTGAATCTGACTGGTAGCCCTCTTCTGGGGATAGCGAACGAGGTGCTTGTTGGGGCGATGCTGGTCGAGGTTGGATCGCTTGCTCGGGTTGAGTCAGTAGCAGCGCAGGGATAGTTGCGGTATTCAGTACCATGGCGATGTGCTCTCGTATCGACGGCTCGTCGATGGCGATGGCGCGTACGTTGTAGGCGGCGCCATAGGGCCAGGAAACATTCTGGAGGTCGGTGGAGGTTGTGCAAAACACGTCTCCGCAGGGTACCGATGTTGGTACCGATAATCTTCTTGGAGGTAAGTGCGTGGCCTGTAATACTCCCAATCGCACCAATCATGTTGTCTGGGTGAATCAGAATAGGTGGAGGCTCTGTCCCAGTCTGAACGCGGCGAGTGTGATCGTTCCCTCTGGGTTACAGGTCTTGGTGACCTAAACCTATCTGGGGGTGCTGGAGCAGGGGGCGATCTTTGGTGCCTGTCGTATTCCATGGGATCTAGGTCCCTAGGAGCTGTTACATGTTGCACAGACCTTGTTGGTGTCGAGTCCCTGATTTCTCCTTCAGATATAGAGTCTAGGGTCCTCGGTATCGAGGTCGGTACTGACGGTCGGCTCTGTACTGCAGCAGTCAGTACCATGGATGGTATCGAAGGTCCGCATGGAGAGGAGGATTTCTGAGAGTCCTTCCTCTTTTTCTGCATTTCAGCAGACTTTGGCATCCGGGCTTTTTTTGATATTTTCTTAGCCACGGAAATAGCCAGAGAGCGACCAGGCGTGAGGGGTATCCCAACCCTATTTTCTGCCATGGTAGTTTCAGAGATAACAAACGACTGTATGTCAGAGCTCTGTTCTTCTTCGATGATAGGTTGTGTCGTCGCCTTCTTCGAAGTGGGTGGTTTATCCATGTCTTTATGTCTCAGGGTGTCAGTAGCCTTGAGGGCTTTTTCCCACAGTATGGCCCGATTTTTGCAGGTTTGTTTAGTGAAAGACATGCTTTACATTGAGCTAAGAAGAGCCAAAAAGGAGGAAGTTGGAAAAACGCTAAGAGGTCGGTTCCTACAGTCTTACCACAATGGCGGACGACGAAGAACTGAGGTATAGGCGGGAACCGAGTGTACATGCGCAGTAGCACTGGGGGATGGTTCCCGCCTAAAATGTTATACCAAGCTATTTGAGGTTCCGGTTTAGGTCTCCGTGCAGGCGCAGAGCCCATATGTGTGATGCATAGAGACCACGAAGAAGAACCTTGTCTTGTTCCTCGGGCAAGTTGTATTTTTTCTGTAATTCCATCATTTACAACTACTGAAGCTGAATTTTGTGAATATAATTGTTCTATTAGACCTTTAAATCTTTCCCCAAATCCCATCTTTTCTATTATCATCTTTAGTGCTGGCCAACTCACACAATCAAACGCTTTGAATATGTCTAAAGCTATTATTCCTGCTTTTTTCTTTCTCTTTTTTATCTCCTGTGTTAAATTTAGAACTCTTCGAACCAAATTATGCATTTGTCTTCCCGCTACAAAGCCACACTGATCCTTCCTAATATAATTACCTACAAATGTGTTCATTCGCTTCGCCATTATAGCTGATAAAAATTTTGCATCTTGATTTATTAATGAAATAGCTCTGTAGGAATCTGGGACTGTTAAGTCCTTATCCGGCTGTGTGTCTGAGGTCTGAACTGATGCAAAAGTCTGGACTTGTAAGTCTCCTCTTGTTTCGCCTTGTATATTTGCTAATTAACAAGGCCCTGATAGTATCCTATTCTGTGTACTGCTTAACAGACACAAATCACAGCTTTGGTACTTCTCTACAGTACAAAGGCCACATACTGCAAGAACACCACACACACACCAAATCTAATTGTCTCCACGGCAAGGCTACAAGATTGCTATGAATTTTCATCAATTCAAGAGTTTATCCAAGGATCTTTACCTAAGATATTGAAGCTTGGATCTGTTTAATAATCAATTAAGCCTTTCAGGATACAAGGCAGACCTCAACTGCTCATTTTTGCTTTCACATTGCTCAACACACTGTTTGCAATCTTCTTAAACAAGCAGATATTGAGACATTAACAAATGCAACCACCTGCTTCATGGGAAAAATGTGCATGTTAGGCTGAGATCTAACGTCCATGGATTGATCCCCTGCATGTTAAATGACTGCCAATTTGTAAATTAAGAAATGAGCAATTCTTTTGAGGGTCTTCATACAGTTGAGTTTAACTGCCCAGTTCTCCAGCAATGAAATGGATACAAGTCTAAGAGCCCAGAAGGATTTCTGCTGGCATCTCAATCACACCCAATCTCAATCACACATCTCAATCACACACTTATGAGGCTCCCACACAAGCAGCAAGCTGTGACAGACACTCAAATGAGACCTTTATTTATTTTATTTGGACTCCACTTTTCTACCAAAAAAATGGCATTCAAGGCCACTTACAATCATAAATAAAACTGGATTAGAACAATAAAACAAATATATTTGAACACAATTAAAAACATAATAATAACAGAACAAAAACATCCAACCCAATAGACCCACTTTGTTGAGGACACACCCAGCTAGGACACAGTTACTGTTCACACACCTCTGCTAGATTCTTGAGGGTGATTTCAGTACTCAATTAAAAAAACTCAGATCTCAGATCAAAATACCTAAAAGGCTTGCCTCAGGCACAGAGGCATCCCAAGTCAAAATTCATGCCTGGAAGTGGGAAGATGTCAGCAGATGACAGTTTTCCACAATGGGGGAGGGGGGCAGTGACACTCAAAACGGTGTGGGCAGAAGAACTCCAGGCAAGCTTCTTTCTTAGCAGTGGTTGACCAATAAACTTTAAAGGTATAGGAATGCAGAGGCTGAGCTTTGAAGCACTTTCTTCCAGCCTTAAGATGACTCACCTTCGCCTTCTCACTTGGCTCACTGGCTGTTCCGTAAGAGGTGTTGTGCAGCTCCTTGGAGACGACACACAGAAATTCAGCCTGGTCTTCATTCCCATAGTTATAGGAGGATCCAATGCTGACTAGCTGGAACAGAAAAGAGAGGCTCAGGATGGTTGAACTGCATGGGGCCCAAAGCTCTTGTCACAACTTGAAAAAGGGCTTAATCCAAACCCCGAGAGACAACATTGTGAGTTGCTAAATAAAGGTGGAATTCTCTTTCTAGTTGCCCAGAGGTAACTAGGGAAGAACAACCTGTCACTACTTTTATTCATGTTCAGGCAAGAGAGTAGCTTTGTTACTCTATGAATATTGAAGACCTTGGTGTTCCACATATAAATCTACATAAATGCTCAATGGAACCATTAAGTCCTGACCACCTGTGAAGTCCCCAAAAACCAAGCCTTCTAGCAATACTGCAAGGAAGCCTATAGCAATCAACATGGTCTTTACAAAATATTGGCCGAGAAAAGAGAGTTGTGGGGAAAACACACTTTTCTTTGCCCCTGGTGAGCTATTCCTCATTGCAGGGACAGTTTTGATAGATCCCAGAGATCTTGCTTGTTTCAATCAATATCCTCAAGATCTCTATCACCTTCCCCACCACCAGCAACACACTCTCGGTGCTCACAGAGAATGACACATCTTCAGCCCCCACAGCCAACTGTGGTGTTTGCCTAAACAAATGCTCATTATTAGACTCCTGTTTGCTACTTCAATATTGACCACATGTATTGCTGATGGAGCATTTTGACTAACAAACATCACAAAATGGCTACAGCTTAAAGCCTATTTTCTGCACCACCGCACATACCCAAGCCGTTAACAGTTCTTATTGCAACTTGCTGAGACATGCCTGAGCATTCCCAGATGACTGCCATGCAAACCCAAGAGTTCTCCATTGTGCAAAAGGAAAAAAAGGGAAAAAAAGAATGTAGAACAAGTGGGTTGCCTAGATTTCAAGAATGAGCTTGGCCCCTCACTGGAGGAAAGGAAGGGGCATGTACTGGATTCTTCTCCACAAGAAAGCCCAGAACTGGTGAAACACAGTGGTTATGAATTCCAAGTGTGGAAGACCCTGCTTCAAATGTCATTCAGGTACAAATTCACTGGGTGCATCAGATGAAGTGGAGAAGTGCAGGCACTCTTGGAGGATACTGATTATCTAGACCCATTCCAGTCTGGGTTCCGATCTGGTTACGGGACTGAATCAGCCTTGGTCGCCCTGATGTTTTTGCTTCTTTTAAAATTTTGTTTTAACTGTTTTATTCTGTTTTCATTTTCATTTTATCTTGTACACCGCTCCGAAATTTTTCAATGGGGAGCGGTATATAAATATTCTAAATAAATAAATAATAAATAATAAATAAATGTCTATGAAAACTTTTACAAGAAAAATTTGTTGGGCAAATTTGTTGTTGTGTTACATTTGGTAGCCTTAGATAAGCTTAAGCACCTTCCCCAACCCTCAATATGGAAATAATGTCGTAAGGATGGCAGATATCATATGTGAAGCACTTTGAGGATTTTTAAAAAACTGTTGTATGAATGTTATATATTATTATTATTACTCCTCCTTCTCTATACTACTACTACTACTACTACATTTATTTGTTACCTGCCTCTCCCTTTGGATCGAGTCGGGGCACAACACAAATGCAACATCATACAACTAATTAAAACATTTAAAACCAATACATCACTAAAAGCAGCACATCATTAAAAGGCAGATTTAAAATTCAAGTGGGTAGGCCTGCTGGAAGAGATCAGTCTTTATGTCTTTCTTAAATTCTGGAAGTTGACGAATCTCTCCCAGCAACCCATTCCACAAACTGGGAGTGGCAGAAGAAAAGGTCCTCTGGGTAATAGTTGTCAGCCTTATTTTTGTTGGCTGGAGTAAATTCTTCCCAGACGACCTGAGTGTGCAGAGCGGATTGTACAGGAGAAGGCGATCCCGCAGGTAGCCTGAACCCAAACCATGTAGGGCTTTAAAGGTGATAACCAATACTTTATACTTTGCCTGGAAACTAATTGGCAGCCAGTGAAGAAATTTTAAAACTGGTGTAATGTGGTCACCTCTAGGTGTACCAGTGACCAGCCTGGCTGCCATATTTTGGACTAATTGAAGTTTCCGGAGTAGGCACAAAGGTAGCCCTATGTAGAGCGCATTGCAGAAGTCGAGCCTCGAAGTTACCAGTGCGTACACTACCGTCTTTAGGCCTTCCGACTCTAGGAAGGGGCGCAGCTGGTGTATCAGCAGAAGCTGATAGTAGGCACTCCTGGCCGTCGTATCTATCTGGGCTGTCATTTGGAGGACGGCTCCAGAAGCACCCCCAAGCTGCGGACACAATCTTTCAGGGGGAGTGTAACCCCATCCAGAACTGGCTGACACACCTCCAAACCCAGGTTAGATAATAGTAAGCTATGTCTGAATTTCCTAGCAGTTCTAGGAGCAGGGTCCACAAAGAAGTTTGTATTGACCCCTTGTCAAGGTTCTTCCTTTATCTGGACCCTTTGATCTGCTCCTTAAAGATGTTTTGCCTCTTTAAGAGCCCTTCTCATCTGATGTCAAGTTTCTACCTTCCCCTCTTAGTAACGTGGGGTTTAGGCTTTAGGCATAGTGCAAATGACGCTCCTGAAGTCACTAGGTTTTAACAACGAATATTTACTAGATTATATGACATAAGGCAAAGACAGATGAACTTAAGGTATTTACTTAAACAGAGCTGTAAGACTTTAAAAGGCATAAAAGGAATAAAAACGCAGATTCCTCTAGCCTAGCTACTCTTTCACTTGTAGGCTTTGGCTTAAAGTCCCTTCCAGCTTTCTCCTGGCTGTTCTTCTTCAGAGTCTCTCTCTCTGTAGTTCTTCCTCTCTCTCCTCCTGAACAGTTAACTCTACCCCTTTTTATACCCTCCCCCAGAACTAAAACCAAACGATTAGGTAACCTAAAACTGGGGAAATGAAACTTAACTCCTTTAGGGGGAAAATGAAACTCAAGAATGCCCCCTCCCATCAAGAGATTTTTTGAGCCTTCAGGCTTAAACCAAACTCAAGCCTGTGTAGGCCTCAAACCTTCACACCCCTTCAAGCAACTTCCACAACACCTGAACCATTCACTTATTGTTCTCTTACCTGTTCAAATTTCCAGCCATCGGACATGGTGGAAACCATCTGGGTCAGCTCCTCTTCCTGGCATTGCAGCACTCTGTAAACATGCTTGACTGGCACCTATGGTGAGACACACAAAAGACTGGAGGGACAGGAGGCAGGAAACTAACAGCCAATTGATTCCGTCTTGCCAATTGATTCCTGGTCTTCTAAAGCAGCTCTCCTGACTCCTTCCCCATTCCCACTGGGATTGAGAATGCAAGAAAGTCTACTGGAATCTGCCCAGGCAGCTACACTCTACAAAGGACATAGCTACTGCTCTCCTTTTGGTACTGACCTAAATGTTTGTCACAAGCACATAAACATTTCACTTATGGGTTGAAGGCAAATCACATTTTCCCAGCATCCAAAACCACAGTACTTCACTGCTGGAAAATAGGAGCCGGGAGCGGAGCCGGTTGGGTTTGAGTGAGCTCCGTGATTGTGCTTACTTAAATTCCTTTTGTGCACGTATTTTCTTTTTCTTCCCACCTTATGTACTTTCAACTACCTTATCTTAATTACTTTATCTCAGGGACTTGTTACCCTGAGCAACTCCCACTGAAAACTGAGATAACCGTTGTTGTTTTTAACGTGTATAAATAATTTTTATTTTGGTGCCTCTGGTGGAAAGGAATTTGAAGGGCTAGCTGCTGCTGACCCTGGAGGTTTTTTGCCTTTTGCTTTTAATACTTTGCTTTTTAATTCTTGGTTCTCTATTTTTTTTAAAAAAAAAACTTTTTAACTTTTTTAAATTTGTAACTTTTTAACTTGAATTTTTACCTTTGATTTTAACTAGCAAGTTTGCTATTCATTTAATGCGCTGCACTCAATTGTTTAATTGCTTAATTGCTAAATTGCTTTACATTGAGCCTAAATACCTCGCAGCTGTTTTTGATCTCCTCAAACTAATCAAGCACTGAACAATTGCGGCTGTTTTGACAAAGCCTGTGGTTGATTTCGCATTCCAAAGGATAATGAAGTGGCTATCTTCTTTGCTTTGACCTACTGTCTTCTATTCCCTCCTCTTGATTGTTATAGAGGAGGCTGAAATTATCCACCAGCTTCACAATAAGTCTCCTGTTCAGAATATTTGGGGGACTAATGTAGAAAATATCAATCTCTGGTAGCAAAAGAAGTGAGCCCCCCTGTTTTTAGAATTACATGAGGAACTGTGTGCTGGGTATTTCCTCTTTATTAAAATGGTTTCTACAAGAAGTATCTATAGAAGCCAGGGGATGGTGCCAGTCTCTCCCCTTGTCCAAAGGGTATGTAAACGTACCAAACAAACACAAATCACACAGTTTTGTATCCCTAGTGGGACGAAGGAAAAATATAAGGAGACAAGAGAAGAAATGACTGAAGCTTTGAACTCTTTATCCGATTGTACAGCAGAAATAAACGGATTAGAGGGAGAACGGGAAACACCCATTATGGAGCCGCTGCCTAAAGGCCTTGCTCAAGAGCACCTAAGGTTCGAAAATTGGACCCTGCAAAATCCAACACATTCCCCTGAGATCGCTGAGTTAGAAGACCTAGAGTCAAAGGAAATAAATGAGTCAATGAAAGATCAAATGGAGAAGTTAAAAACTGAAATGAAATCAATGACTTTAGAGGGGAAAATAAATAAGTTGGTTGCTGCACAAGAACAGATAAGAAAAGAAAGCCTAACAATAGAAGGTGGGCTTTATATAATAATGAGAGAGATAGAATTAATTAAAAATTTCATATCTGAATGCAACAATCTTCTAACCACCATTGTGGGAACGTACATAAAAACAGACCCTAAACTAGAAGATGTGGGTTTAGGGAAAGTCTGTAATAAAAACTTAGCACCGAAAAGTAACTCCACATTGAAGAAGGGTGAGAAACAGAAGAAAGTAGAAAAGAAGAAAAATGTAGTTCAAGTAAAGAAAAGTAAAAATAAAAAGACCCCAAAGATACAACGTTATAAAAAAAAGGATCTTGAAAGGTTATGCAAACTACTGGTCTCTCCACCAAGTAACAAAATGAAGATAAAGACCAAGAAGCAAACTAAACAGGGATCATCATCAATGGAATCAAACAATACTAAGGACGAATCTCTCTCGAAAGAGGCAGCTGTTTCGCCTCTAGTTACTGCCCAAACACAAGTTGAGGCATCAGAACAATTGGACCCATGGGACAGCGTACGTATGCAATCTAAACAAAAATCAAAGAACTCCCCAAATAATAAAAAAGTGGTCGTTAGTATTAAACCGCCAAAAATTGGTGATGTTAAATTATCCTAAACCTACTGGTCTTCTTACACAAACTGAACACAAACTACATCTTCTAGAAATTCTGAATGTGACTTCTCCAGACTTACTTACTATAGACAAAATAGCTCAGGTGGAATATCTATTCTACAACTATATTTCTGCTTGTGCTGTTATCACTTTTAGAGATTGGAACAGTGTTAAATTAGTTCTCAAATGTAAAAATGCACTTAAATCTAGAGAGATTTTAATGTCAAGATTCTTTGAGAACCAAGCCCCACCACAGGATTTAATATTGGGTTCATATTTACATCCAAAAAATAACTCAATCAGTATAGAGATCCCTGTGGGGAATCTAATTGATCTTGACTCCGGGGAAGTGCCCACTCTAAGGCATAAAAGCAGTGTGTTGCCTGTATACAAAAAGGAGAAACAAACAGATCCTAAAGCACAAACGTTAACCCCAGGGGATAAGACTGTTCTAATCGAAGAAGAGAAAATGTTATTGGACTCCTTCTCCGCACTCCCTCTAGTAGAACAAAATGAAATTATACTAAGGCTGGAAGGTCTTAAAGGGCATTTAACAACTCTACAAGCGAAGGCAAAAGGCTGTAACCACACCAAACGGGGAGACCACATGGAAACTGAACTTGACACAGCACATATGACTGATTTGGATACTGTGAAGGCAAGTCGAATAACAAAGGAGGATTCATGTCAAACAAAGAAAAGGTCCCCCAAGTTCCAGTTACGCGTAGAAATACACCAACCTCCCAAAAACACAGGGTCAAGTAAAAATGAGAAGGAAGTACACCCAGTCCAAGCTGTTGTAGCACCTGGGACATCAAAGCCTCTGACCTGGTTAGACATGAGATGTCTAGACAAGGAGGAAAACGGCTTACCAGAGAAGGAATCTAAAGAAATCAATCCACCAAATAAGAAATCTGGCATACTTTGCCCAGTGATCTCAAGTGTGAGCACTCTGAAAGCACCTTTGGATGTTATAGAACACCAACACCCAAAGGATACTCGGCAGAAACTTTCAAACGCTGTGAACAATGGAGAGCTCTGCCAAAAGCGACCAGAGCCAGTAAGATCCCCTGCTGACACACAAAACTACTGACTAAGAAGAGAGCCAGTGGAAACAACTTCTCCGACACTAAAAATAGTCTCCTGGAACGTATCGGGTTGGATGGGAAAATTAGTTGACAAGGATTTCGTTGAAATTTTACAACAGTTTTCCATAATCTTCCTACAAGAAACATGGGTGGAAGACAGCTCTCAACCTCAGCTCCAAGGATATAAATCCTTTACAAAGGCGGCAACAAGGCAAAACAAATTTGGCCGTGCCAGTGGGGGTTTGGCAACCCTCATTTCAGTAGATTTGGACTACGTTTCAGTAACAGTGGCTCCTCAGAGCTATGAGGGGATTCTTATTGTCCGTGTATCCTTCAAAAATGGCTCCTCCTTACATTGTATAAACGTCTATGTGCCCCCAGCAACTATGGAGGTGTCTCCCATTTGGTCATCACTGAAGTTGGCAATAAGCGAAATAGAACTACACTTTGAAAATCCCCATTTTATCATAGGAGGTGATTTAAACGCCCGTCTGGGGCAATCGAATACAGAGTTACTGAAACAGTTGCCTGTCCCGTTGGACGATGGTTTCTTTTTAGAAAGGCACTCTCATGACAAAAGAATAAATAAGTATGGCAAAAATCTAATAATGCTTGCATACCTACATTCTCTGTTAATTTTGAACGGTAGTGTAGTTGACAACTCTAATGGTCACTACACATACCTCTCTCATAGGGGGGGGGGCAGTGTAGTGGACTATTTTATAATTTCCCCTGACCTGTTCCACAACATTAAAAAAATTTCTGTGGAAGACCGGCCTGAAAGCGACCATTTTCCTATTAAACTAGTGATGCAAGCCTTGGACACGCGAACTAGCGTCAAAAAAACCTACTCCATTGAGCTGGGTCCCACAGGTAGCAGAAGAATCAAATGGTCAGGATCTTTGAGTTCCAAAGTAGTAAATCTGCTACACGGTCCAATCCTCATGGGTTTTAAAGAGCAGATTGAAAAAGGGGAGCTAGGTTGTTTGGAGGGCTACCAACAGATTGTGGATTACTTGAAACCCCTTTTTGTCCAGTCAGGACCATATGGCAGCGCTAAATCCCGAAACACTGGCTGGTTTGATAAAGAATGCAGAAACATGAAAAAAGAATTAATGGGGTTAAGCAGAAAGGTCAGAAAGGCCAACTCGAATACGCTTCTAAAAACTCTGATAGAGAAAAGATCGGCATACAAGGCCTTACTGAGAAGGAAAAAGTCAGTCTATATCAGCCGTAAGTGGGAAGAGCTTGCCCAGGCAGTAAAACAGAAAGATGATGGCAAATTTTGGGAAACAGTGCATGAGGGCCTACGTGCCTCCAAACCATATTTGGAAATGCAAATCCCGGCGATAAAATGGCAACAGCATTTTGAGAGTATCTTCGCTAGCTATGATATTCATGAACCAACCGAGGAGGGACTAACCATCTCCGACCTCCCATTTTGGCCCAACATGACAGTAAATGAGGTCAGCCGCATATTGGGCAAGCTGGCAGCAGATAAAGCACCAGGAGAAGATATGCTTCCCCCGGAACTTTTTAAATACAATATCAACTGGTGGGCCCCAATCCTGGCAAATCTCTTTTCAAACATCAACCAAACAGGAAATATTCCAGCCGGATGGCAGTCAAGCATTATAGTCCCTTTATATAAAAAAAGTGAAAAAAACGACCCCAAAAGCTACAGGCCCATAAGTCTATTGGATATTGTTTCGAAAGTTTATGGCAGATTCTTGTTGGATAAACTTCAAGCGTGGGCGAATGAAAATGACATCCTGGCGGAGGAACAGGCCGGTTTCCGCCAAGGGAGGAGCACTATTGACCAATGCTTTGTGCTCAACCACTTGATCCACAAATATCGGAGCCAACCCAGAGGAAGCCTGTACGTGGCCTTTGTGGACTTCACCTCCGCCTTTGACCTCGTTGACAGAGATCGCCTCTGGGACAAACTTTCACGGTCAAGCATAGAGAGAGACGACTCCTTTTTTGCTGCAAAAACTGCACTCACAAACGGACTCAAGAGTGAGGATTGGCCCATCTGGGACCCTCTCTGACAAAATTATCATCAGAAGAGGAGTCAAACAGGGCTGTCTACTCGCCCCTTTTTTGTTTAACTATTATGTGAACAACCTGGTGTCCGAGCTAACAGCTCTGGACTGTTTTCCTCCCTCTATTGGCCCTAAGAAGGTTCAGGCGCTCCTTTTCGCAGATGATATGGCCCTTTTATCTATCACTCAGGTTGGCCTGAGGAGACTGTTGAATAGATTAGGCAAGATCTGTAAAAAGGAAAAATTAGTAATCAACTATTCTAAAACCAAGGTGGTAGTCTTCTCTAGGAGAAATCGCGTGCACAGATGGGTCTTAGATGGCCAGCAGATAGAACAATGCATGAGTTTTAAATATCTGGGAATATACTTCTCCTATAATGGGGGTTGGAAAACCCAAGTGGAGGCAGCCAAATATTCAGCTATAAGATCAGCCAAAGCAATATTATCATATGGAAGACACAAAGGTGGCTCCTTGGTTGCCCCTACCCTGAAGCTTTTTGTAGCCAAAGTTCTCCCGCAACTATTGTATGGGGTAGAATTATGGGGTCAAGACTCTATTTCATCAGTAGAGACCATACAGAACATGGTGTTGAAGGAATTGTTAGCTCTTCCAGTAGGGGTTCCCGCCGCCTTATTAAGAATGGAGGTGGATTTGCCCTCCTTTAAGTCAAGAATCCACAAGAGTATCATACTTTATGGGAAAAAGTTAATGACCCTAGATGAAAACAACTTAGCTAAACAATGCTTCAATGAACAGTTGGCGAAGGGTGGATGGGCACATAACTGGTTAACTTTGTCCCAGCTCTATGCCAAGGAGCTGCAGGAGTTGCTAGCTAATAACAAAAGGAGCATTGGAGATAGAATCTATGAGGCTGATGCCCAAGGAAACGAAATAGCTAGCCAATTACAGGCCTTCTCTCCATGGTTTAGTCTTATTAAGAAAGAACAGTACTTTGCACAATATTTGCTTGACCTATCATTTCCTGCCCTAAGAAAGGCCTTTACTGCCCTTCGTTTCCAGACAATGCCCTCTGCTTTCTTGGAGGGGAAGTATAAAAAAGTCCCCCATGCCCAGCGGATCTGTATCTGTGGCTCGGGGGAGATTGAAGACCTAGCACATTATCTTCTGCGTTGCCCTCTGTACAAAGAAATCAGGGAGCGTTTTCTAAAGGAACTATTGTTAGCAAGAGCAGGTTGGCACACCAGAGACATTATCTGCGATCTGCTGGCAGACCATAGTAAAGCAATCACAATCAAGGTAGCAAAGTTTGCTGCTGCAGCCCAAAAAATCAGAAATAACTTTCTTAACACAGTCTGCGTAGATTGTAAGGCGGACCATTTGATTTAATAACCTTGTATAAACTATCATCAGAGATCCCACCTATCTGATAGTGCCAGTTATTGACTGTTAGCACTTCAGGTTATAATGTAATCACTGAAATTATTCTTGTGACTTTGACATGCATGTCACCAGTGTGATAGCAAAGGGCGGGCGCTGCAGACAAACGGAACATCCCTAGAAAGATCTACAGATTGTCTCCGTGGATAATAAAGGATTGTACCCTAAAGATTATGAATATTGTAAATAATGTGTGTTGCGATGTTAGCAACTTTGTATTTTGTAATGGTCTTTGTGCCACAAACAAATAAACTATTCATTCATTCATTCATTTCACTTATGGACAGAGAAATATTTCTAGAACTGGAAGGAAAGGGGTATACCAGGAACCACTCCCCATTTTGCTGCCAAACACAGTCACATGTGCTGAAACAAACGCATGACAAAAGATCTACCCACATAGCAAAGCTAAAGTTTAAAGTGAAGAGAGTCCCACCTGTGAGATTTTGCTGTCTCTTTCCCTTATTTTGTCCTTCACAAGTTTTATTAAGGATATGATGTTGTAGAATTCAGCTTCTTCAAGCACACCTGATAGGAGGGAGAAACAAACATTCAAAAAAGTCCTCTCAAAACTCCAGTCTCTTGAGAGAAAGTCTTTGTCACCAGCAGGCCTCAAGAGGTGTTGTGTGGCCAACCCAAAGACTCCTCCTCCATCTCTGACTTTCCCCTGAATAGCTGGCCTGGAACTAGTCCAGTTGCCAAAGCAAGATGTCTGCTCCACACCCAAAATGGAAAGAGATCAGCAAGAGCCAAGGGCTCCTTGGGCCAACATGGAAGTGCTCAGGAGAGACTACGCCAACAAATATTTAAGCTGTACAATGCTACAAAAAATTGACTTTATAGCAGTTTAATTGCCAGGACCTTGTTCCTAAAGAACCATTCAAGTCTAGGAAATTTAGATCTGAAGACCATCACAAGTTACAGAGTAATGCCAAGCTCAAACAGGCTGCCTTGCTTTACATCTGAGGCGATGGTAGAAATGGGAAACTAATTAAAAAACTCCACCTAAACCATTTTCTCACAGCAGTTAGAATACTGAGCATACAACTATAAAGAAATATTAGAACAGTTTAAACAACAACACATACCTTCCTCTGCAAGGTCTTTATTGATAACCAGTTTCCCATGCCGGAGATAGTTCAATATTGGTCCAAAGTAGGTTGGATCTCTGTCTATTAAGTAGGCACCTGTTTCATCCTAATTTAAAGTAGATATACATTTACTTAAATGCCTTACTTACTTCACTCTATCAACTCCCAGAGCAGTTGTATATCAACTATCAGGCTCCCAGAGCAGTTATATATCAGTTAAAACAATAAAATCATCCTTTGGAGAACACCCGCCCTCCTCAGCCTGGCACCCTAAAGGTAACTGCATTTCTGCAGTCTCCCATGCAAGAAACTAGCCACTCCACCACATCATGGAGCTATATAATCTAAAACCACAAACAAAGCAATTTTTAAAAAAAGGTTCCTTGATAGAACAAAGCAGTTTATTTATATTTATTTATTTATTTATTTATTTATTGCATTTATATACCACCCCATAGCTGAAGCTCTCTGAGCGGTTTACAAAAGTTAAAAACAATAAACATTAAAAACTAATATACAAAGTTTAAAAACATAAAAAGCATAAAAACAACAGTATCCTTATCAAAACAGTATCCTTATCAATCCTTATAATTTGGAACAAGAAGAGAAAAATTGGTTAGTCATGTTCTGTGAATTCTTTTTTTTTTTTAAATACTATTTTTATTGATTTTCAAGTAAGGACAAATACAATAAATACACAGAGTAAAAGAAAACACTCAACAACAATATAAATGTTCCCATAGCACCACTATAAAAAAACATGGGTGTTCATTCCTTCAATAAGCACTTGGTACAGAAAAAGATGCAGGTTAAGTTAGAACCTCTGACCAAAAGGATTCCTGAGTCATTGGGGGTCTAGGTTCGCCAGGATTCATATTAATAAATGTGAAAAAGTCCAACCAGCTTTCCACAAATGTGTCTGATGTTATTTCTCCTCTTGCTAACCTGCTATGTTGTGTCAATTTATCATTTAAAGCTGGTTTCCAAATCTTACCAAATCTTATCTGTCTACAATACTGCGCTCTTCGAAGCCTTCCACTTGTTCTCGTGATCCGATTCCTTCTCGCGTCTTTATTAATCTTATCCCTGCTATCCTCCCTTCCTTGCTTCATATTATTAATTTTTCTCTGTCCACTGGTTCATTTCCTTCTGCTTTTAAACATGCTACAGTCTCTCCTATTCTCAAGAAACCTACTCTTGATAGGCTATCTCTGTCTAACTACCGACCTGTCTCTTTGTTGCCTTTTGTTTCAAAGATCCTGGAGCGTGTGGTCTACTCTCGTTGTCTTGATTTTCTTTCTAGTAACTCTGCTCTGGATCCTTTTCAATCTGGATTCCGTCCTTTGCATTCCACTGAAACAGCCCTTACTAAGATTACCAATGATCTTCTTATTGCTAAGTCCGTTCTTATTCTCCTTGATCTAACTGCAGCCTTTGACACGGTTGATCATGATCTTCTTTTAGATTCCCTTCATGACCTCGGATTTTGTGGCTCTGTCTATAACTGGTTTGCCTCCTATCTAGCGGGTCGCTCTTTCAGCGTGTTGGCTAATGGCAGCTCGTCTTCCTCCTTTCCCCTTTCAGTAGGGGTTCCGCAAGGCTTGGTGCTTGGCCCGTTGTTGTTTTCTTTATACATGTTGCCCTTGGGTAATCATATTCAATCTCATGGCCTCCAATATCACCTGTATGCCGATGATACACAATTATATCTTTCATCTCCGGATCTTTCTCCTGATGTTCACGATCGTATCTCAGCATGTCTTTCAGATATCTCAGCTTGGTTGCTTCATCGTCGTTTGAAACTTAATATGTGTTAGGATTGCACTCGAGGAAGCCTCCTCAGATGAAGAGGAGGCAAACTTACAAGTAGTAGAGGGTGTCTCCTCCCCCACAGCCAGACCAGAGACCGGTGCACAGTTGGAAGGGAGTCGTGCAATGGAGGAGGATGCAGGCCCCGTGGAGGAGCCACGGGTCAGTCAGTCACTCCCTCTGCCTGCCTCTCCTGAGGCTGAGTCAGAGACGGAGGTGGTTCGACCACCCAGCCCCCGCGAAAGGAGACGTAGGAAAAGGGCAGAACAAAGGCAGGGGATCAGGCGAAGTACGCGCCTGCAGAACAGGCACGGAGAAAACGCTGAGCTGTAGTAAGGGGAATGAGGCACAGCTGGGAGCTGGGTGGGGTCATGCTGGCAGGGCTTGAAAAGGGGAAATCTGACCGCTGGTCCACTGTAGCAAACACCTTTCGTTCCTCCGGTTGCTACTGTGCCCCACGCCTTACCGTTTGTCTGTGACTTTGGTTTCCTGACCTGGACTGGCTTGATTGACTCTGCTTGAACGTTTATCCCTGGCATTTTGGACGACTGACTTGGCTCTTGATATCGGACTGGACTTGACCTTCGCTTGCTCTTGGCTCCTTGACCCCAGCACCCTCTGTTTGGTTCTTCGACCCGGATCGGTAGGCTTGCACTTCAGAACTTGTCTCTGGCTAGAACTATTGGACTTTACTTAAAGGACTGTGTTTTTCTTAAACTGCAGCAGTTCCCTCCTGCATTCTTGGCCAGAGATTTATGGCTGGGTAATTGGCAATAAAACACTAAAGCAATAAAGCATTCAGCAGAACGCCTTGACTCGTGGCTGGTCATTGAAAATATGGCAAAGACTGAATTGCTTGTTTTTCCTCCTAAACCTTCTTCTCACCTCCCGTTCTCTCTTACTGTCAATAACGTTACACTTATTCCAGTCAAGGAAGCTCGTAGTCTTAGCTTTATATTTGATTCCTCGCTCTCCTTTATTCCTCATATTGAGACAGTAGCTAAATCCTGTCGTTTCTTCCTGTATAATATTGCCAGGATTCGATCATTTTTGTCTGTCTCTTCTACCAAGACGCTTGTTCATGCATTGGTTATTTCTCGGTTGGACTACTGCAACCTTCTTCTCACTGGCCTTCCTTCTCCTCACATCAGTCCGTTGGTTTCTGTTCACCACTCTGCTGCTAAGATCATCTTCTTGGCTCGCCGCTCTGACCATGTTACTCCACTTCTGAAATCTCTTCATTGGCTTCCAATTCACTTCAGAATCCAATATAAACTTCTCCTGTTGACCTACAAAGCTTTTCAGTCTAGCTCCTTCCTATCTCTCCTCTCTCATCTCACACTATTGCCCCGCTCATGCTCTTCGCTCCTCTGATGCCATGTTTCTCACCTGCCCAAGGGTCTCTACTTTTCCCTTGCTCGGCTTCGTCCATTTTCTTCCGCTGCCCCTTACGCCTGGAACGTTCTTCCAGAACATTTGAGAACGACAAGTTCAATCGCAGCTTTTAAAGCTCAGCTAAAAACCTTTCTTTTTCCTAAAGCTTTTAAAACTTGATTTTGCTCTGACTTTATACTGTTAGTTTTACCCTACCCTGTGCCTGTTTGGTGCATTCTCTTCCCCTCCTTATTGTTTTATTATGATTTTATTAGAATGTAAGCCTATGTGGCAGGGTCTTGCTATTTACTGTTTTACTCTGTACAGCACCATGTACATTGATGGTGCTATATAAATAAATAAATAATAATAAACCAACGTTGATGGTCAAAAGGTCTGTCGCTTTTCCAGAATTGGGCAATTTCCCACCTAGTTGCAGCCAGCAAATGGGTGACCAAGGCTTTGGGAATAATGTTTCTATTGGCATTCCTAAAAATAGAAAGTAGAGCCAGTGCTGGGTCAGTTTCTACTTCAACATTAATAATGTTTGTAATGGTTTGGAAAACCCTTGACCAAAAAGTTTTGACCTGTTGACATTCCCACCAAAGATGAATATAAGTGCCAGGAACGGAGCAACCATGCCAACAGTGCGGGGATATATTAGCACTAATATGGTGCAGTTGATCTCTGAATCGGGGGTGGTCTAAAATCGGGGTTAGGGGGGAAGGGGATGGTGCAAACCATTTTGCCCACTTTGCCCATACCTTTAAATTTGCTTTCAAAAACGGGTTATTAATTGTTTGAATATGTTTTTTCAGTGTTGGAAGGAATGGGATCGCCCTGATCGTAGGGATGCAGGGGGCGCTTTCAATTGACACCCACGGGATTGCTGTCTCATTTCTAATTATTTTGAGTAGTTGCCTCAATTGAAAAGCATCATGGTACAGCCTAAGATTTGGGACACCAAACCCCCCTAGTTTAGTTGGTCGGAATAGTGTCGCTTGATTGACCCGGATGCGTTTGCCCCCTCCACTGAATGTGGATAGAGCTTGTTGCCAACGTTTGAACTCATTTCCAGGAATCTCTACTGGCAGGGTATGAAATAAAAAAGACAGTTTAGGCAACAAAGTCATTTTCAGGGCTGCATTCCTCCCTAGCCAAGATAAATTAAGTTTCTTCCACAGTGTCATATCTTTTCTTAGTGCATTCCATAAAGGATCAAAATTGCATATACGCAGTTGTTTGATTTCCTTAGTGATCTGAATGCCTAAGTATTTTAAAATGTTCTGTGAATTCTTGTTTAAAATGAGGGATTTCTTGCAACCTTTCCTACAACTCAGGGGGTGTATTACAGTATAGGAAACAGTGAATAAGGAAAATACAGGGTGTGGTGTGCAGAAACTGCAGTGAACCATACAGGTAAAAAGCCTTGGAAATGAGTTTGTATACACAAGGGTTTGTACAAACTCCTTTGGATTAGGGCTACTCTCTCATACAATGCTCTTTCACAAAGTTGGACGCAGCCTTTTGCTAGTGAAAGGACACCTTTAGATCCATGTATACAGTATGACTTACTTCAAGAAAATCATGAAATTTCTCCAAAGAGCCTGTTGGCTGGCCTAAGCAAGTATTTGGTGCCTGGTTTGTTGATTTCAGAAATAAGTTTCTTATATTCCTTGTGAATCTCTTCACCTTCAGCCAAAGACAATTGCACTGCCATGTGGCCTTTTGCACCCAAAGAGATCATCGACAGAGCAGAAGAATACTCAAAGGAGAAAAAAAAAACGTTCTTATGATCATTGGCACTTAGCTTCTTGAAAAGGTTGAGGGTAAAGGCAGAGATTGCTATAGAGAGGCTATCCATGTTTCAGAACCTCCTTGGAGTCAGTAAGGGAGAAAAAGTACACAGAGTGATCGTTTGCAGAAGTGTGTTAGGATGCCAGCACTAGACACAGCCTTCTTTTACTATTTAACACCCCACCCCTTAGCTTAGTTCATTATGGGCATGGATATTATTTTGTTGTTATTGTATTATTTTACAAGATTAATATACTGCTCTACATCCAATAAAATATCCAAGTGATGAACAATAAAAAGAGAAAGGAGGAATATTAACAAGAACAAAAAATTAAAATATGGAATTAAAGCCTTGAAAATCAGATTATGCCAGAAAAGATGTGACTGGTTAGTCAGGGAAGGCTTGTTTAAATAAAAATGTTTTCGGCAAGCGCAGAAAACAAAACAAAAGGTGCATGCCTAACATCAACAGGCAGAGATCCATAAAGAGAGAGCCAATACACTAAAGGCTCTACTCTAAGTGGACTCCAAATGGACTGCAGGTCCATTCAGAACCACCAGGAGTGCCTCATCTGGTGATCTAAGTGATCAAACAGGCTAGAAACAGAGATTGCACTCTCTCAAATATCTTGGTCCCAAGTCGTTTAGGACTTCATACTTAACAAAACCTTAAGCCTGTCCTGGTAGCAAATAGGAAGCCACTGCCGTTCCCACAGCAATGGTGTTACATGCTGAAAAAGAAAAGCCTGAGACAACAGCCAAGCTACTACACTCTGCACTAGCTGCTACTTCCACTAATCCAGTTTTGAGCGTACTAGTGCCTATATTGCTGCGGCCAAGCTATCCCTGTCCTTGACATACCAGTTAAAGTTGGTAGAAGGCACTTTGAGTTGTCAAGTTTGGGTTTGTGTGTAGGTGAATTGCCTGCCTGGTGTGAAGGTATCACGCAGCGCCTAGATAGCATAGTAGAAAGTGGTGGGGTAGAGTCAGTTGTCATGGTCCATGTTGGTGTAAAAAGAAAGGGTGTTGTCCTTAACAAAATATACAACTATCCAAATTCAAAGGGTTAAGGAAAAAGACAATTTTACAAGATTTTATCACATAAATACAATTCAACAGCTGTATTAAACAATTAAAGTGCACTGGCATCTACTGTACACATCTGATTGCATCCATGTTATACAGAAAAACCAAAAGAGAAATTAAAAAGCAGGTCAAATGCATTTCGACAACGGGGTGTCTTCTTCAGTGACCCCTGCAAAGATTGAAACATACAAAAACACTCTAAAATACTAAGAGTGAAGAGAATAGCAGAAAGATATGTAACCCAAATTGAGCCAAATATTTTAATGTATTGCATAGTGCCTTGACCTACCAGGCTTCACAGAGCTCCTGTAAAATGTACTTATACGGGCTGACTTAATAGAAAAGCCCTGAATTGGGTAGCCAATGTCACTCCCGTCTATCCAATAGAGCAAGCCTCCTGTGGGTTACAAAAAAATTATATTCCAAATGGTGTATATTACTAAAAAAAACCTTCTACTAAAGCTGTTAAAAAAGTAAAAGGACAGAGGCACATCAAAGTTACTTACAGTCTATCTGCTGCTGACTGCGTTATTATCTTAGAGCAGCTGGTTTGAGGGTTAGCGGATTCCTGTCTCTGTTAAGTAGCCACTAAACCAGCCAATTATATTATGGCAGCAGCCCATCTAATTAGATTGGTCAGGTTACCTCAATGCTACTCTTCACCCTCCCTATATCATACTTACAGTATATCATTAGACCAATACAAAAGGATGCAAAAAATACAATATACAACAAACTGGAGAAATGGAGCATTAGAGCGCATTTACAACTTCATTACAGAAGGGACGACCAATTGCAGTCTTCATTCAGGCCAATTGGATTTAAGGTATGCAAAGTATAAATCCAGTTTAGATTAGGCAGGATTGAAAGTATGTTTTTATTTAATGCTTTTAAATAACAATAAATTTTGTTAGCTACCAAATACCACGTGTCAGCTTGGAATTATTTACCTGCCTTACAGTTATTAAACACCTACACCAGATTATACCCACAGTATATTTTGAGCAGAGGAAAGGTTTCACTTGCAGATCCGCCATTTTCCGGAGCGGGTCGCTCCGCTCCGCCCCCGCTCCGCCCACTTCCGCTCCGCTCCGCTCGGAGCTCCGGATCCGGATCCGGAGCTCCATTTTTGCCCCCCCATAGGGTTGCATTGAAAGCTAAAAAAGTAAACAACTTTTTTTCCGTTGAAGTTAGAAACCTCACGTTTGGCACCATGACACCTCATGGGCGTATACACACACACGCCAAGTTTCAAGGCAATCCCATCATCCCCTGATTTTTGGCGAATTTTTGAAAATCGGGCACCCCATTCACACCCCTTGGGATAGCTCCGTCAATTTGCATGTTAGAAACCTCAAACTCGGCACCAGGGCAGCTTATCCATGTGTCCACATGCACGCCAAGTTGCAAGCAAATCCCATCATCCCCTGATTTTTGGCGCGGCTCTACCCTCTAACGCACCACCCATAACCCTAATTCACACCCCTTTAGATAGCTCCGTCAATTTGCACGTTAGAAACCTCAAACTCAGCACCATGATAGCTTATCCACGTGTCCACATGCACACCAAGTTTCAAGGCAATCCCATCATCCCCTGATTTTTGGCGAATTTATGAAAATCGGGCACCCCATTCACACCCCTTGGGATAGCTCCGTCAATTTGCATGTTAGAAACCTCAAACTCGGCACCATGAGAGCTTATCCATCTGTCCACATGCACGCCAAGTTGCAAGCAAATCCCATCATCCCCTGATTTTTGGCATGGCTTAACTCACCCCAAATTGTCCCATTCTACAACTACGTCAATTTGCATGTTTGAAACCCCAAAGTCGGCACCATGATAGCTTATCCACGTGTCCACATGGACGCCAAGTTTCAAGGCAATCCCATCATCCCCTGATTTTTGGGGAATTTATGAAAATCGGGCACCCCATTCACACCCCTTGGGATAGCTCCGTCAATTTGCATGTTAGAAACCTCAAACTCGGCACCATGAGAGCTTATCCATGTGTCCACATGCACGCCAAGTTGCAAGCAAATCCCATCATCCCCTGATTTTTGGCGCGGCTTAAACTTTTTAACTCACCCCAAATCAAGTCCCATTCTACAACTACGTCAATTTGCACGTTAGAAACCTATCCTTTGGTCCCATGACAGCTTACCCATGTGTCCCCATGGACACCAAGTTTCAAGGCAATCCCATCATCCCCTGATGTTAGGGGAACTTTTGAAATTTGAACACTCCAGTATGTCAGGGATTTAAAGTTGCAATTGCAGACAGCTCAATGGGGCCAGTTCCAAGGCAATCCCAACATGCCACGAGATAACCCTAAATCTTCTTGCACATTTGAAAAAGGGATTATTGAATTTGATAAAGTCTAAGTGAGCGCAGGAAGGACTTCTCCCCTTAGTCAAAGCAAGACACATACACCATCGCTGCAAGGCGGGAAGGGGAGAAGGGAGGGAAAGCAGGCAGGCAGCATGCATTGTAGTGCCGCAAGGATGGCTTGAGCACTAACGCATAGCAAACCAACCCATAAGCGGGCGCAAAGTGAGGCAAAGATGGCTGGTTCTTTCTTTCTAAGCCAGCAGTTACGCCTTGAGGGGCACAGAGGAGGACGATTGGGAGCAAACCAGGCACCAGGCGGGCAGAGAGGCAGGCAGAGTAGGCGAGGAGTCAGTCCTGGCAGATGCCCCACCACAGCAGCACCCCGGGGGAGGCGGGCAGGCGGGCAGGCAGGCAGGCAGGCTGCGGGCATTTCTGGGGGCACAAGGAAGTGATGGCTGGTTTCTAAGCCAGCATTGCAGTTAGTCACGCATTGCAAACGCAAACCATCCCAGCGAGTCGGTCACCGAGGAGGACAGGCTAGCAGAGGGGCAGGCAGAGTGACATGTCATAGATCTAGTATTGGGGAGGAGTCAGTCCCGGCAGATGCCCCAACACAGTAGCACCCTGGGTGGGCATTGGAAAACGCCATCTTGTGGGTCAATACTTCCCCCACCCCATGTCCTGCAGGGTTGCCTGCCTAACCCTTGTGGGGATGGGAGATGGAGAGCTTAGAGTGGCAGTGCCAGCAGCAGCCTTCGGCTTTCCCCTGGAACCAGTCGCCTTGCCCGCCTCTTTCCCCAGCAAGATCGCCTGGTGCTGCCTATGAAGATGCATCTTCATGCTGCTGGTTCCATAATGCCCTGTCGATGAACCCCTGCTTAGGCTGAGTTTGCAGTGGCGACAGACAGCAAAGCGGGGATCCGCTCCCAACTCAAAGTGGTCCCACACGATGCTTGTCTTTCGTTTCCGTGGTGACACCACCAATTGCCCGCCTGAGCTCTCTGGTGTTGCCACAGAAACAGGGGTGTGGGATGAGACTGGGGAGAGAGCCTCGGCCTGCTGCTGCTCCTCCTCAGCCCCCACATCCTGGAGGCCCACCGCCTCCTCCTCCTCCTCCCCCCCCTCCACTGTGCTGAGGACCTCGTCTAGGTCCATCATCGGGCTCGTGGGCTGAAAGGAGAATGAAGGAGTTGGGGATACTCCTCCTCCTCTAATGGCACTGCTGCCACGTGCCTCTTGCAAACAGGCACTTTTCCCATTCCCACCCTCAAAAAGAGAACGCCGGGCACAAGTTGCAGAAGAGAGTGGCTCTGCCTGCTGCTTGTCCTGCTTCTGTTTTGGAGCAGTCAGCCAAGGAGTTGCCCGTTTGAGTTTCACAGGAGGAGAGGAAGCCTGCTTACTGCTGGCAGACTGAGCCTTGCTGCTTTCAGCACGCCTGCTTCCTCTTTTCATGATGACTAACAAAATATTAATACTACTAATACTATGTATAAGGTACTACTAAGAATATGTATAAGAAGAATATAATATGTTTAAATGTAGGGAAATGGGACAAGAACAATAAAATATACTACTACTAATATGTATGAGAATATACTAATATATATATATATACTACTAAGAATATCTACAAGAATATAATAATATGTTTAAGAATATTACTAATAAATGTAGGGAAATGGGACAAGAAATGGGACAACCACTACTATAAGAAGAACAAAATATGAATACTACTACTAATATGTATGAGAATGTATACTAATAGACTACTAAGACTATGTAAAAGAATATAATATAATATGTTTAAGAATAGGGAAATGGTGTGCGTATGCTTTCCCCAAAATGCTCAATCTGTGGCTGCCTGTTGAACTTGACAAAAGCAGCCCACTCTGTCCAAGTTACACAGAGAAGAAAAAGATAATCCAATTTTTTTGGTATATTTGGTATATAGAAGATAGAAGGAAACACAATCAGGATTTAAGAGAGGGGAGGGGGGAAAAGAACCAACCACTACTATAAGAAGAACAAAATATGAATACTACTACTAATATGTATGAGAATGTATACTAATAGACTACTAAGACTATGTAAAAGAATATAATATAATATGTTTAAGAATAGGGAAATGGTGTGCGTATGCTTTCCCCAAAATGCTCAATCTGTGGCTGCCTGTTGAACTTGACAAAAGCAGCCCACTCTGTCCAAGTTACACAGAGAAGAAAAAGAGAATCCAATTTTTTTGGTATATTTGGTATATAGAAGATAGAAGGAAACACAATCAGGATTTAAGAGAGGGGAGGGGGAAAAAGAACCAACCACTACTATAAGAAGAACAAAATATGAATACTACTAATATAATATGTATGAGAATATATACTAATGGACTATGTGAAAGAATATAATAAAATATGTTTAAGAATATAAATGTAGGGAAATGGGACAAAAAGTGTGTGTATGCTTTCAAAAGAAAGCTTTCACAAAAGCAGAACAGTCAGGCTTTAATACAGGGAAGGGGGGGGCAACCAACCCAACCACACACTCCAAAATTCAAAAATAAAGTTTATATTAAATCAAAGTAAGGGGAAAACACAGGGCAAACTAAGCTACAAGTCAGAAAGAAGCAAACAAACACACACACGCGCCAAACTAAACCTATCCTAATCTATCTCCAAAGTCCAAAGCAGGAGCACTAACTAACTAAGTGTTCCCTCCACGAACGCCAACCCACAAAGAGACACAAAACAGAAAGTTCTCAGGGTGGGTCTGCCTTAGTTCCCCCTCCAACGCTGGGATTGGAGGAGGATGCTTTCTGAGGAGATCAATTCTCATCAGGATTGGGAGTTGAATGTGCCTGTCATCGCTTCCAAAAAAATAAATAAATAAATAAAAAAAACCCAAACCCCGATTTTTTAAAAAATATTGCACGTGAACCACAGCACGCAGAAAGTTGAGAGTGGTCTCAAAATGACCCCCATCCACGACTCTCTGTGCACAAGAATTTTCAGAACTATAGCTTAACCCCCCCCCCAGTTATCCCCGATTCTTTCCCTCAATGCAATCCTATGGGTGAAAAGCCGAAACGCAGTTTGAGCCGCGCGGTTGACCCGATTTTTAAAAAAATATTGCACGTGAACCACAGCACGCAGAAAGTTGAGAGTGGTCTCAAAATGACCCCCATCCACGACTCTCTGTGCACAAGAATTTTCAGAACGATAGCTTAACCCCCCCCCCCAGTTATCCCCGATTCTTTCCCTCAATGCAATCCTATGGGCGAAAAGCCGAAACGCAGTTTGAGCCGCGCGGTTGACCCGATTTTTAAAAAAATATTGCACGTGAACCACAGCACGCAGAAAGTTGAGAGTGGTCTCAAAATGACCCCCATCCACGACTCTCTGTGCACAAGAATTTCCAGAATGATAGCTTCAAAAACAACGTAGTTATGCGCGATTATTTCCCGCAATGCAATCCTATGGCGAAATGTTTTCAAGATGGCGACCGGAGCGCTCCGCCTGAACTCGGAGCTCCGAAAAATGGTCGCTTCTCTTCGCCTTGCTTCTAGGGGGTCCGCGGTCCGCTCCTACTCCGCCTCTGGGTAAGGCGGAGCAGGCCAATCCGCTACTGCTTCTACGCTCCTAATCGGAGCGGAGCACATCCCTAGTTTTAATTAACCTCCCTCAGGTTTTCAAGTGGTGGTGCTTGGCCTGGGAAGGGTTTATGTGACTGGCCTAGTGTAAGGGTCTGTTACGTCGCAAGTGTTGTTCCACTCTTGTCCTACTTGTGGTTCTCCCATGGGCAGCCAGTTGGTCACTGTGTGAACAGAATGCTGTACTAGATGGATCTTTGGTCTGATTGAGCATGGTTCTTAGGGTTCTCCAGGGTTCAAGAGGCATGGGATTTCCCAAAAAAGGACAACTCACCTAAACAATCAGAAACAATCCAAAGGAGGAAAACAAATGGAACATTACAGAAGAAGCCAATGTGGCTGCACAAAAAGCTTAGTGATGATCTGAAAATCAAAAAGGAGGTGAAATGAGAGACAGGTCATTGGAATTTCAGAGCTTGGAATTTCAGAGATGGTGTCAAGAAGGCTAAAGCTCAGAATGAACTGAGGTTGGTATGGGACATTAACAACAACAAAAAGGGCTTCTTCAGACATGTTCAGAGTAAAAGAAAAATGAAGTAATGGTAGACCAGCTGTTCACCTAAGATCGTAAAACACTGATAGGTGACAAAGAAATGATGGAACTGCTCAACTTCAACTTTGGCTGTTTTCTCCCAAAAGAAGCCCTTTCTCCCGAAAGAAAATCTGTGTTCTATCTGGCATATACGATCATAGAATGATAAAATAGGGATTCCTGGATGAGATGGATTATCTAGATGCATTTCAATCTGGTTTCAGGCCTGGTTATGGGACAGAAACAGATTTGGTTGCCTTGGTGGATGACCTACGCTGGGAACTGGACTGGGGGAGTGTGTCGCTGTTGGTTCTGCTGGACTTCTCAGCGGCGTTTGATACCATCGACCATGGTATCCTTCTGGGCTGCCTTGCTGGGATGGGATTTGGAGGCAGTTTTTCAGTGGCTTCATTCCTTCCTGGAGGGGCAGACCCAGAAAGTGGTGCTGGGGGACTCCTGTTCAACTCCTTAGCCATTGGCCTGTGGAGTCCCTCAGGGCTCTGTTTTGTCCCCAACATATACAAGAAACCGTTGGGAGAGGTTATCTGGTGTTTTGGGGTGTGGTGCCACCAGTATGCTGATAACACCCAACTCTACTACTCCTTTCTATCCAATTCCAAGGAAGTGGTTTCTGTGCTAAACCGGTGCCTGTTGGCAGTAATGGGTTGGATGAGGGCGAACAAATTGAAGCTTAATCCAGATAAGACAGAGGTGCTCCTGGTCAGTCGAAAGGCAGATCAGGGAATAGGGATTCAGCTTGCGCTGGATGGAGTTACACTCCCCCTGAAGACACAGGTCCGCAGCTTGGGTGTACTTCTGGATTCAGCCCTGAGCCTGGATGCCCAGGTTTTGGCGGTGGCCAGGAGTGCATTTGCACAGTTAAAGCTAGTGTGCCAGCTGCACCCGTTCCTAGAGATGTCTGAACTGGCCAAGGTGCCACATGCCTTAGTTATATCCCGACTGGATTACTGTAACGTGCTCTACGTGGGGCTGCCTTTAAAGAGTGTTCGGAAACTTCAGCTGGTTCAAAGAGCTGCAGCCAGATTGTTGACCGGGTCTAGTTACAGAGAGCATACAACTCCCCTGTTAAAACAGCTCCACTGGCTTCCAGCTCTCCCACACTAGAGGCATTCAAGCTAGACTGGCCTTCTCATTGATGTACATTTGGAAGCAGGCAAAAACTTCTTCGTTCCGGCAGGCCTTTGGTGTATAATCTGGGCCTCTGTCTATGCTAAGGACTTTAAAATTTTCATGTATTTTAAACGTTTAATGTTTAAATATTGTAACATATTTAATATATTTTAAACTTTTGTATATTTTTTTTCGTAGGTTTTAAAATGTGTATGTTTTAAATTTTGTAAGGCTGCTTTGAGGCCCAGTATTGGGCAAAAGGTGGGATAATAATAACAATAACAACAACAACCTTTCAAGTATTTGAAAAAAGCTAACATGTCTCTCTTCAGCCTATCATGTCTGCCCAGTTCTTTCAGGCTCGCCTCTTAGGGCTTTGTTTCCAGACCCCTGACCATCCTCGTTGCCCTCCTCTGAACCTCCTCCAGCTTGTCTGCATCCTTAGAATCATAGAATAGTGGAGTTGGAAGGAGCCTATAAGGACCAACCCCCTGCTTCAATGCAGGCCTGCACCCTAAAGCATCCCTGACAGATGGTTGTCCAGCTGCCTCTTGAATGCCTCTAGTGCCCACAACCTGCCTAGGTCATTGGTTCCATTGTCGTACTGATCTAACAGGAAGTTTTTCTTGATGTCCGGCTGGAATCTGGCTTCCTGTAACTTGAGCCCATTATTCTGTGTCCTGCACTCTGGGATGATTGAGAAGAGATCCTGGCCCTCCTCTGTGTGACACTTTTTTTTCCAATTAATACTTTTATTTATTTTCCACAAAAAACAGACACATAAGGAAAGGTACAAAAAATAAACAAAAAAGAAACACTACAAACTATACAGACTACTACAACACCTACATCTAGTAAAATAAACACAATACATAAGGCTATATTTCATTTAAAGCGATCTTCATGTCAGATGGCAAACATCTGTTGCTTCTAGATTACCAGGTACGAATTTCATAACAACAAGCTAATGTTTATATATATATCAAAGGCAAAGGTACAAGTTACATGGAAAACCCACAAACAAATAAATCCTCCTTTTGCTGTTCTTGTATATACTCGATAAAAGGTTTCCAGTCCAATACATATGAGGCTATTGTTCTTTCATGTATTAGCACTGTTAATTTCGCCATCTCCGCCAATTCCATCACCTTGAGGAGCCATTCTTCCATTGTTGATACTTGTATTTTTTTCCAATATTGTGCATAGTCTATTGCGTAGTCTTGCTGCTGTCACCATATGTTGAAATAACAACCTTTTTTCTTTAAATTGATCATCCCCGAGTCCAAGCAAAAACAATTCTGGTTTCATTTCTATGTTTATCTTTTTTTAAAATTGCATTAATACATGTATTTTAACCCAGTATGCTTTTGCTCTTTTACAAGACCACCACATATGATAAAAGGTTCAGTGTGACAACCTTTTAAGTATTTGAAGAGTGCTATCAATCTTATCTTCTCAAGGCTAAACATGCCCAGTTCTTTCAGTCATTCCTCATAGGGCTTTGCTTCCAAACCCATGATCATCCTTGTTGCCCTCCTCTGAATGGACTCTAGCTTGTCTTCATCTTTCTTGAAATGTGGTGCCCAGAACTGGACGCAATACTCTGTAGATCCACCTAATAGTTGTTCCATCTAGCCCACTTTTACCTAGTTTATTAATCAAAATATCATGGGGGCACTTTGTCAAAAGCTTTGCTGAAGTCAAGATATATTATGTCCACAGCATTCCCATAGTCCACAAGGGAAGCTACCTGAACAAAAAAGATCAGATTAGTCTGACAGGATTTGTTCTTGACAAATCCATGCTGGCTTCTTTTAGTCACTGCATTGTTTTCAAGGTGCTCACAGATTGACTTCTTTATACTCTGCTCCAAATTTTTCCCCAAGGATGGTCTGTAGTTCCCAGGTTCCTTCTTTTTGCCCTTTTTGGAGATAGGGACAATGTTGGCCCTCCTCCAGCCATCCAGCACCTCACCTGTCTTCTATGATTTCGCAAAGATAACAGACAGTGGTTCTGAGAGTTCTGATGGCTCCAGTTCATTGGGCCCTGGAGATTTGAACTCCTTCAAAGAAATTAGGTGTTCCTTGACCATTTGTTTATCTATCTCAAACTGCAATCCTGCCCCTTCAGCTTGTACTTCACTTTTTCCAGGGAGGGCATAGACCCACTTTTGGGAGAAGATTAAGCCAAAGTAGGAATTGAGCACTTCAGCCTTTTCTTTGTCATCTGTTATCAATTTGCCATCCTCATTAAGCAGTTAAACCACCATTTCTTTCCTTAGTTCTACTATTCACTTATTTCAAGAAAGCCTTTTTATTGCCTTTAGCATCCCTCGCTAAACTCAGCTCATTCTCAGCTTTAGCCTTCCTGATGCCATTTCGGCATTTCTGTGTTACTGTACTCTTCTTTTGTAGCCTGTCCTTCCTTGTACTTCCTATATGTATCCTCTTTTGTTTTCAGGTCCTCTCTAAGCTTTTTGTGGAGCCACATTGGTTTCTTCTGTTGTCTTCTGTCTTTTTTCCTTGTTCGAATTGTTTGTAATTGTGCCTTTAAATTTTTCTTTTTAAAAAACTCCCACCCATCTTGGATTCCTTTTCTCATTAGGGCCACTTGCCATGGGACCTTACATATCATAGTTATGAATTTATTAAAATCAGCTTTCCTAAAATCCAGAGTACATGTGTACTCTGAGTACTTTCTGAGTACTCAGAATACTTTCCTAAAATCCAGAATACACTCAGCTTTTGCTTCCTTTAAAATCAAGAACTCAAGTATGACGTGGTCACTTTCCCCCAGAGCTGCTACTTTATCCACTAAGTCATCCCTATCGGTCAGCATCAAGGCAAGGATTGCTGATCCTCTAGTTCCTTCCTCCACTTTTTGTAGGTGAAAGCCTCACATATGTCAGGAATTTCTTGGAAGGGCCGCTTTTGGCAGTATTTGTCTCCCAACAAATATTGGGTTAATTGAAGTCCCCCACTACTTCGCACTTTCTTGAAACACTGACAATTTGCTTTTCAAAACTTACATCCTCGTTTTCTCCTTGATTGGGTGGTCGGTAGTAGACTCCAACTATAATGCTCTTTTTATTCCTTGCCCCATTCATTTTAATGCAGATGCTCTTGATGGAGCTCCACTATTTCTGTGCAAGGTTAAGTATTTTTAACTTATAGTGCAACTCCACCTCCCTTTCTATTTCTTCTTTCTTTCTGAACAAAGTATACCCTTCAATTTCTATATTCCAGTGATAGCAGTCATCCCACCAAGATTCAGTTATACCTATCAAAATTTATTTGCCTTCATGTATTAAGAGTTCAAGTTCGTTCTGTTTGTTTCCTGTACTCTGGGCTTAGTATATAGACATCGAAGATCATATGCTTCATAGTCTGGGTTCTTTCCTACATTATTGTGGACACTATTTTGGGGCACTATCAGAGCTGATCTCTGTATTGTTTATGTATAAGTTAAACAGCATAGGTGCGAGGATACAGCCCTGTCTTACTCTTCTAGACATAAGAATTTCATTTGAAAGCTGTCCCTGTGTGCCACATCTAACTCGCATCTTGCTGTCACTGTATAGAACCATTATAAGATTAAGAAGTCTTTTGTCCACCAAGATCTTATATAATTTCTCCCACAGTTTAGTTCGAGGGATGGAGTCGAAAGCGGACTTCACATCCATGAAGGCGACAAACAGTTTGTTACGTAGAAATTTAAGATGTTTCTCCGCTAAGTGAAAAAGAATCAGACCATGATCAGAGGTGGAGTGATTCTTTCAAGTTCAAGTTCATTCTGTTTGTTTCCCATGCTCTGGGCATTGGTATATAGACATCGAAGACCATGTGTTTTATAGTCTGGCTTTGTTCCTACATTGTTGCGGACACTGTTTTGGGGCGCTATTGGAGCTGTTCTCTGTACTGTGGTGCATGGGCTCCCATCCATTGTTGACTTGAAGTTTATGTCTCCAGCCCCCATAAGATTCAGTTTAAAGCCTCCTGATCAAGTTCTTCATGCTGTGGCCAAACACATTCTTTCCAGCCCTTGTGAGGTGCAACCATCCCTTGTCAGCAGTCCATCTTCCAAGTAGCGTAGCCTGTGGTCCCAGAATCCAAAATTCTCACGTCGGCACCACCTTTGCAGACAGTCATTCACCTGGAGTATTTTTCTTTCCCTTTCTAACCTTCTTCCAAGAAGTGGGAGGATGGAAGAGAAAACTACTTGGTCCCCAAGGTTCTTCAGTTTCCTTCCCAGAGCTTTAAAGTCTGACATGATTTCTTGGCTCCACTTGGAGAATCATAGAATCATAGAATAGCAGTTCCCAGAGAGCGAGTGAACAGGGGCAGCAAACAGGAGTTTGACAGGGGGTGTAGGGGAAGAGGAGACCAAGGCAAGGGGGAGAAGAGAGGCCTCAAGGAAATCCAGGAGGCTGTCAATTCAAAGAGGCCATGTGCTCCTGAGTGCTGAGTGAAAAAGTGAAGGGGGTGTGGTGAGAGTTGCTGAAGGGCTTGAAGGGTGTGTGGCCTGATTGTTGATTGTTGTAGGCCTCCAAGTGACCTCATTCTGCTTCCTGATTCAGAGCTGAGCAGAAGCAGAGAAGAGCAGCTGGCCCAGCTGAACTAGAAGTTAGAAAAGAAAGCCAGCTCCCAGAGACCGAGCGAGCGAACAGGGGCAGCAAACAGGAGTTTGACAGGGGGAGTTTGGCAGTGGAGGTCTCTAAGGAAAAAAAAAACAAAGGAAAAAAACAAACAAAAACCCCCACAAAAAACACAAAACAAAAACACCACCAACAAAAAAATAATTTAAAAAATCTTTTTTCCCCCTTAAGACAAACTCATATAGTTGTGCAGCTGTGACGGATGGCAGATATCAGCGCACCCCTTTGGCCCTCCGTCTGTGTATTTGTGGGGCCCCAGAAATTGAGGACTTGCCTCATTATTTGTTCTTCTGTTCTTTATACTCCGAACCAAGAACCATTTTTTTGGAATCTATTCTATATCAACTACACTTCAATACCACTTCAGAAAAGATTTTCTATCTCCTGTCTGACACTGACTCTAGGGTAACGCACAAAGTAGCTCTTTTTGCCCTGGCAGCAATGAAAATTCGGGCAAGATTTATTACTGAGATTGCAGTTGACTGTGCTGGAGATGCTCTTATTTAACTACAAATTTTATATTCAAATTATGCTTTTTAATTGTACTGAATTTTATCCTTTTATTATGTATGATAATACATAAGGCTGTAAATTGCGAGGTTGTTAGTTCTCTTTGTTTAATGTCATATATTTTTTAAAAAATTATGCTTTTAATTGTACTGAATTTTATCCTTTTATTATGTATGATCTGTTTGTGATTATATGTAGTATTTTTATATTGTTGATTCTACATAGTGTATTTATTCTGTATGCGAATGGCCTATGGCCTAAGCATTAATAAACTACTACTACTACCACATATAGTTTTTCCCCTCAGAGAGCACAGGACAAAGCACAGGCAATTCCAATATAATCAGAAAGGAAAAACAAAACAGAAATAGACAATATGGATGGAAAGGAGTCCCTAGAGATAGTGACCTGCAAAGGGTGTGCAATGTTTGTGTTTCTGCCTGAGCTCAACATGGCGTATACCTGCAACAAGTGCAAGCTGGTGGCACTTTTGGACACTTGAGCAGCGAGTGTCCACCCTCCAAGGAATAAGAGAAGCCGAGGAGTTCTTAGACCGAACGGTGGAACTGCAACAGCAACAAGAAGCACATGAGATTGAAGAGCAACAGCCAGCTGAAGCAGAAGTGGAATATGCTGGGGGGAGGAAAGCCAATGAAGAGGAAACTCTCTGGAAAAGAGTGACAGTTAGGAGCAGAAGAACTAGAAGGCATTCTGCACCGGTGGAACCATTAGAGTTAAGCAACCACTTTCAGCTTCTGGAGGATGAGACTGAAGGACAGTTTGCAGAGGAAGAAGTACAGGAGACACCGTGCAACAGTGAACAAGAGGCAGTAGGTAGGTCAACCAAGAAGAAGAGAAGAGTAGTCGTTGTGGGAGACTCCCAGCCGCGTGGGATTGAAACCCAAGTATGTCATGAAGACCCATGGACTCGCCAGGTGTACTGTCTTCCTGGAGCACAGATTAGAGATGTGACTGAAGAGTTACCGAAGCTCATAAAGCCCACGGACACATACCCCTTTCTTCTCATCCATGTGGGAACAAATGATGTCGCCAAGCAGAGCTACAAAGAAATCATTTCAGACTTTGAAGCTCTGGGAAGGAAACTGAAGAACTTTGGGGCCCAGGTAGTTTTCGCATCCATCCTCCCGGTTCTTGAAAGAGGATTAGAAAGGGAAAGAAAAATACTCCAGATGAACGACTGGCTACAAAGGTGATGCCGACGTGAGAGTTTTACATTCTGGGACCACGGGCTACGCTACTTGGAACATGGACTGCTGGCAAGAGATGGGTTGCACCTCACAAGGGCTGGAAAGAATGTCTTCGGCCACAGCGTGAAGAACTTGATCAGGAGGGCTTTAAACTGAATCTTACGGGGGCGGGAGACGTAAACTTCGAGGCAACAATGGATGAAGGCCAATGCACCACAGTACAGAGAACAGCTCCCCGCAACAATGTAGGAACAAAGCCAGACTATAAAACACATGGTCTTCGATGTCTATATACTAATGCCCAGAGCATGGGAATGACTCCCATGACTGGAATATAGCAATTGAAGGATACAACTTGTTCAAAAAGAACAGAAGAAATAGAAAGGGAGGTGGAGTTGCACTATATGTTAAAAATACCTATCTCTGCACAGAAATACAGGCGGATGAGATTGGGAGCCCCGTCGAGAGCGTCTGGATTAAAATAAATGGGGCAAGGAATAAAAAGAACATGATAATCGGAGTCTACTACCGACCACCCAATCAAAGAGAAGACGAGGACGAAACTTTTGAGAAACAAATTGCCAGTGTTTCAAGGAAGTGTGATGTAGTAGTAATGGGGGACTTCAATTACCCTGATATCTGTTGGGAGACAAATACTGCCAAAAGCGGCCCTTCCAAGAAATTCCTGACATGTGTGGGTGATAACTTTCTCCTACAGAAAGTGGAGGAAGGAACAAGAGGATCAGCAATCCTTGACTTAATATAGACCAACAGGGATGACTTAGTGGATAAAGTGGCAGTTATGGGAACTCTGGGGGAAAGTGAACACGTCATACTTGAATTCTTGATTATAAAGGAGACAAAAGCTGAGTGTAGCCATACACGTACTCTGGATTTTAGGAAAGCTGATTTTAATAAACTCAGAACTATGATAAGTAAGGTCCCATGGCAAGTGAGCCTAATGAGAAAAGGAGTGCAGGAGGGGTGGGAGTATTTCAAAAAGGAAATTTTAAAGGCACAATTACAAACAATTCCAACAAGGAGAAAAGATAGAAGACAACAGAGGAAACCAATATGGCTCTACGAAAAGCTTAGGGAGGTCCTGAAAACAAAAATGATACATATAGGAAGTGGAAGGAAGGCCAGGCTACAAAGGAAGAGTACAGACAGGTGGCGCAGAAGTGCCGAAATGGCGTCAGGAATGCTAAAGCTGAGAATGAGCTGAAGTTAGCGAGGGATGCTAAAAGCAATAAAAAGGCTTTCTTCAGATATGTGAGTAGTAAAAGACAGAGGAAAGAAATGGTGGTTCAACTGCTTAATGAGGATGGCAAATTGATAACAGATGTCAAAGAAAAGGCTGAAGAGCTCAATTCCTACTTTGGCTAAGTCTTCTCCCAAAATGACCCGCCTGGAAAAAGTGAAGCAGAAGTTGAGGGGGCAGGATTGCAGTTTGAGATTGATAAACAAATGGTCAAGGAACACCTAATTTCCTTGAATGAGTTCAAATCTCCAGCCCTGATAAACTGCATCCTAGAGTAATGAAGGAGCCAGCAGAAGAGCTTTCAGAACCGCTGCCTACTATCTTTGCAAAATCATGGAAGACGGGTGAAGTCCCAGACGACTGGAGGAGGGCTAACGTTGTCCCTATCTTCAAAAAAGGCAAAGAAGAAGAACCTGGGAACTACAGACCAGTCAGTCTGACATCCATCCCTGGGAAAATTCTGGAGCAGGTGATGAAGAAGTCAATCTGTAAGCACCTTGAAAACAATGCAGTGATTTCTAGACACCAACATGGATTTGTCAGGAACAAATCCTGTTAGACTAATTTGATCTCATTTTTTGATCAGGTAACCTCCCTTATCATAGAATCATAGAATAGCGGAGTTGGAAGGGGCCTACAAGGCCATCGAGTCCAACTACCTGCTCAATGCAGGAATCCACCCTAAAGCATCCCTGACAGATGCTTGTCCAGCTGCCTCTTGAATGCCTCTAGTGTGGGAGAGCCCACAACCTCCCTAGGTAACTGATTCCATTGTTGTACTGCTCTAACAGAGAAAGTTTTTCCTGATGTCCAGCTGGAATCTGGCTTTCTTTAACTGTAGCCCGTTATTCTGTGTCCTGCACTCTGGGACGATCGAGAAGAGATCCTGGCCCTCCTCTGTGTGACAACCTTTTAAGTATTTGAAGAGTGCTATCTTCTCTTCTCCAGGCTAAACATGCCCAGTTCTTTCAGTCTCTCTTCATAGGGCTTTGTTTCCAGACAAAGCCCTATGAATCATCCTGGTTGCCCTCCTCTGAACACGCTCCAGCTTGTCTGCGTCCTTCTTGAATTGCGGTGCCCAGAACTGGACGCAATACTCTAGATGAGGCCTAACCAGGGGCGAATAGAGAGGAACCAGTACCTCACGTGATTTGGAAGCTATACTTCTATTAATGCAGCCCAAAATAGCATTTGCCTTTCTTGCAGCCATATCGCACTGTTGGCTCATATTCAGCTTGTGATCTACAACAATTCACCAATACACCTTATTGGCCAGTGACGAAGACCCTCTGTCGAAACGCGTTTGGCCTCTTTCTAGGTGGTTTTAGCTACACATTGGTCTGTGCAATATGTTATTGCACTTTTAATGCAATATCGTTGTTAATTTTTATTTTATATTTTTGTATATTAAACATTATGGTTTCATTGTATATATATCCTTATCTTTTTGTTGAGCATTTTATTCTTGTTTGTTAAGGATTTCACCTTTCCTTGCATTTGACACAACACCCCATGATATTGTGATTAACAAACTAATTAAGTGTGGGTTGGATGGCACTACTATTAGGTGGATCCACAGCTGACAGGCAAACCATATTCAAAGAGTGCTCATCAATGGTTCATCAAACTGAAGAGAGGTATTGACAAGGCTAGGTCCTGGGCCTTATACACTTCAACATTTTTATTAATGATTCGAAAGAAGAGGTGGGGGAATGTTTAAAAATTCTGATGACACAAAATTGGGTGGGACAGCTAATAGCTTAAAAGATAGAAACAAAATTCAAAATTCAAAAGATTAGAAAACTGGGCAGAAAACAGAATAAAATTCAGAGATAACTGAAGTTTTTCATTTAGGAGGAAAAAATCAAATGCACCAGGTATAAAATAGCAGATACTTGGCTTTACAATAATACGTGAGAAAAGGATTTTCGAATTGTAGGCAATCACAAGCTGAGTATGCATCAGCACTGTGATGTGGCTGCAAAAAAGGCAAATACAATTTTAGGTTTCATCAATATCAGTATAGTTTCAAAATCATGGAAAGTAATAGTTCTACTCTATTCTGCATTGGTCAGAAATCATTTTGATTACTGGATACAGATAAATTGGAATGAGTTCAGACAAGTACAACAAAGATGAACAGAGGACTAGAAACTAAGTCCTACAAAGAAAGATTAAAGGAACTGGGTTTGTTTAGCCTTCAGAAGGGCAGGTGTGGGGTGGCTGAGGAGATATGATAGCACTTGTAAAACAACTAAAGTCTTGTCATACCAAAGAAGGGCTTAAGTATATGGAATAATGAGCTTAAATTACAAGAAGGCAGATTTTGGATGAACATCAGGAAAAACTTCCTCAGCAGTCAGACAATAAAACAACTGCCTAGAGAGGTGGTGGGCACTCTGTCACAGGAGGTTTCAAGCAGAGAATGGACAGCTACTTGTCAGGGATGCTTTAAACGGGATTCCTGAAGTGAGTAGAGGGTTGGACTCAATGGCTTAAATGACCCCTACCAACTCTATGATTCTAAGCAACCCATACGCAATTGGTAACTTTCATTTAATGGAATTCCTGTATCAAACTCCATTGTGGCAGTACTATTCTAGAGAAAGTGGATTTCACCTTTGCTACCTGAAGAGCACAACATGAGAAAGAAGCTGCAGTTCTTGCGAGTACCCAAATAAACAGAACAGCCAAAGAGCTTGCCGTGTTAGGACACACAACACAAAATGTGGGTTGTATTGTCTGGAAGGACAGACATGCTGTAGAAGCCAACTGATCTACTGCACATTTATCCATCACATTCATTGGTTGTGTGAGCCAGGAAAGGCTGAAATACTGTACTTGTGGGAATCAAGAGCACCAAAACACCCTGATCTTTGCTCTCCAGCCAGTCAGGTACCTGTTCTGGCTTTCCTGCACTTCCACGTCTTAATTTATCATGCAAAGAACAGTGGGAAGATGGAAGTATAGATGCTGGGATGAAGCAGCCACAGTAACAAACATGAACCACTGCATTTCTGCCTGCCTTACTCGCTCATCCAACCTACATGGTGGCAACCCACCCTTACATGCAGTGGTTCATGTTTGCGTGGAAGAACTATGAGCTTAGGATGGATCTGAAAACAAATTCTTGGCAAGACAAATGCTCAAAGCCACCCAATTCCTTAAATCTACACTTTGCCTATAACAATGTGAATGACAAAATAAAGCAGTTATTTTGCAAGTACTGCCCTGACAACCAGTCAAGGCTCAGGCTGTGTTGGAACTCTGGGTGAGAGTGTGCAAGTGGTAGTAGCACAGCTGAAGGTTTATTTATTTATTTATTTATTTATTACATTTTTATACCGCCCAATAGCCGAAGCTCTCTGGGCGGTTCACAAAAATTAAGGTTATGCCTGTGTTACCACCAAACCTGGCAGCAGTACACGACATGAGGAGAGGAGGCAGCAACAGCAGCTGTGTTGAATGCGCGGTGGGCTGGTCCAATGGGGTGCTTGCCTTAGTTCTGCTCCCACCAGATACTCTGTGTTGCATGTTTCCTTGGAAGTAAGTCCCACTGTATTCAATAGAGCTTATTCCATTTTAAGTGTTCAAATTTTATGCAGCTTCTCTTGGTGCAGGAGGGCCAACCTGCTCCTCCCCAGGAGCGCCGGAGCTGGTGGGAGGCGAGTACCTGCCTTGCTTCAGTGCCTTCTCAGGATGCCCCCCTTGCCCAGAGTCAAGGGCCGCCCCCCGCCCCTCCCCCCGGAAATGCGGCGCGGATACTCGAGAGAGGCGGCGGCGAAGGCGGAGAGAGCGAGGGGCGGGTGACGGGCGGCGCTGCTCGCCTACCTTGTCGGAGTCGAGGTCCGGGTCGGCTTGGCAGAGGCGGAAAAGGAAGCTTTTGGGGTCCCTGCAGAGCGTCTGCCGGGTGGTGAGGAAGCAGGTGCCGCCCACGTTGAGCCGGACCCATTTCCCGGGGACGCCGCCCGGGGCCGGACGGGCTAGCACTGTCCCCACGCACCACGACGAAGACGAGCTGGAGTTGCTGCTGCTGCTGCTGCAGCGGCGGCAAGTGGCGGCGAGAGGCCCGCTTAGCCCGGCCCCGACCGGCGGTACCACCGGCAGCTCACTGGAGCTCTCTGCCGCCATCCTGGCTACGCGCCGGAAGGTCCGTCACGAAATGCGTCCCCCGGCCCCCAATGCTTGGTGCTAGGGCGCATGCGCAGCGTCCATACCTTCCCAGAGCGACGAAAATAGACTAGCCTCACGCGCCTCTTGCTCGCGGGTCACGGCGCAGCCTCCTAGCGCCGCTCTACACGGCGGCATCAGAGACTCACCGGCGTCGGACCCGCACGCGGCGCGCTGGACTTCGGGGCCGTGCGGGATCGGCGGCCGTCGCGCCAGAGTAGGCTCGCGAGGAGGATGCGACCTCCCTTGAACGGCCCCAAGGCCAGGCTCTTCCCGGGCGTCCAAGGGGTGGCTGCAGCGGGCCGGGTCCTGGCTCATGGCAAGCCGGAGGCCCCGAAGCCGTGAAGAACGCGCCGCGTGCCGTGCAGGCACGGGTCATAGGGGCGTGTCTGTAGGTGGCGGCTCGGAGCTTAGCCTGTGGGTGACACGCGTTTCATTCAGACACGCCCTTCTACACGCGTCCTTCAGCCGCCTCAACGAGAACAGAGCGGCCTGGAGCGCCTTGCGGCCGGGCAGAGCCCCCGAGGGAGCGCCGGGTCGTGGCGCGGGGGCCTGAGCAGCGGCCTCGCGTTGGGGGAAGCCCGCAATTTAAATGTGCGTGGGGAAGGGAGACAAGAAGCCCCGCGAGCGGAGGGAGGCTTCGTTCTCCGGGCTCCGGCGCAGCACGAGCGCCGTCATCTGGAGGCCGTTCAGTAGCCACGCGGTTCAAAGGAATTTGCGCCCGAGAGCCGCCGCCGCCCGATCAGCGCAATGTCTGGCGCCACAGGCAACAGCTGTCTGTTCATCCGCAGCGAGTACACAGCGGGCAGCCCCTCCGGCGGGGCAAGGCCGCCGCCGCCAAACTCCGCGAACCAAAGAGAAAGTGACCTGATGACAGCACAAGTCACTGTCAAGCATGTGGCTGATAATAGTCAACGTATATAGGAATGGATAAGGAACTTGGGTAGGACATTCCAAATCCTATAGTAGTGGGCGCTGCTCGCATAAAAAGACATTAATATCAGCAATTTGTGGTAGAAGGTGTTACTTTGCTCACGTTTACTTTAGGCCTATATAAGGGACACCCCACCCACCCCCCAAAATTAGATTTTTATGACCGCCATCTTTCAAAATGGTGGATTCTATCTTAAAAATGGCATAGATAAGCAGTTGAGGTGTCTTTTATAACGTTTTAGTCAAAAATCCAATGGTACTATTTTAAAGTAGATATTTTAATAAATTTGCTTTAAAAAATATTTTTGATTGCACTAATTAAAAAACAATTTTATTAATTTTATTCTTTAAAAACTCTTCACTAATCAAATATTTTAGTCCTCTTCTGCTGTTTAAGATAGCTTAAATTTGTCAAGATATAATAGAATGCTCCAAGGAGGAGGGAGTCTTCTGTCCTGCAAATTTCAAGGAAGGGCTATTCACAATAATATTTATTTGTTTATTTATTTTATTTATTTAGAGTATTTTTATCCCGCACCTCAGCCAAAGGCTCTCGGAGCGGCTTACAATGTATCAATAAAGAAGACAGTCCCTACCCTCAGGCTTACATTCTAAAAAAAAAAAAAAGACATGATACACAAGGAAAAGTGGATGGGGAGGGAAGGGGGAGATAATAATATTGACCACAACTTGTCATCTTCTACATCTGAAACCACATTCCATGGCACTAGCATTTCAATGTACCAGCTACCAACTCCAACTAATGCTCCAACTAATTTGTATTGTTGGACAATACAAAAGGGATCTTTCAAGTATCCCAAAAGATGGGCATGCATTTCCTGATCTAGGGTTTTACAGCCTCATAAAAACTGTTCTTCCTAGTAAAACGCCTCAAATAACCAGTCCTCTTTTGGAAGCATCGGAGAAGTTAATAGCTGTTGAAGGCGAGCTCCTTCTCCGTAAGCCCCTGCTGAAGGAAGTGAGGCAGGTGGCTACTAGGAGGAGGGCTTTCTCTGCTGTGGCACCCCGGTTGTGGAACAAGCTTCCCAGAGAGGTTTGCTTGGTACCTACATTGTTTTCCTCCCGTCGCCAGCTGAAGACCTTTTTATTTTCTCAGTATTTTAACACCTAATTTAACTTAAATTTAAACTTTGCTGTTTTAATCTCAATTTTTGCTGTGTGGTTTTTTCCTGGTTGTGCTTTTTATATTGTATTTTGTATTTGTGTCTTTAAATTGTTGGTTGTTTTTATGCTCTTCATGGTTTTAATTTTTGTGAACCACCCAGAGAGCTTCAGCTATTGGGCAGTATAAAAATGTAATAAATAAATAAATAAATAAATAAATAAAGTGTAACACAACAATGGTTGAGAGAAAATGAATGGCTAAGCCACATCACAAATTTCACATTACCAGAAAGTGGTGTTGTTCCTCTGAATCTATCTTATTATTATTATTATTATTATTATTTATTTATTTATATAGCACCATCAATGTACATGGTGCTGTACAGATTACACAGTAAATAGCAAGACCCTGCCGCATAGGCTTACAATTCGCATTGATTTCAAGGTGTTTACTTGTGGGACAAACAGTAGTTAAAACATTTCAGTGGAGTTCACGCAGAATGGAAGCTCTTTACTGATGTCCTACCCATCCTTAAAGAGCTCTGATCCATCTGACTTAAAGAACTGCATAATTCTCTGCAAAGCAACATACATGTCTCACCTTTTGCAGGCAGACTTCTCTGTTAATAGCTCTGGAGATACATACTGTGCTGTTCCAACAAAGGAGTTCGCCCGTGCATGCCACCAAATCCTCAAGTCAAACTGTTACTCCTGCAGTTCAAAGTCTTCTCCCATTATTTGCTGAGAGCTCTAGCACTGTATCAATGCTTAGACATGGCCTTAACATCACTATGAATATCACTAGACATGTTAATCCCAGTCAAGTCCCTGTGATTACAATGGACTCTACTCTTTGGCTAAATCATTACAGGATTTATATGGAGAACGCAAACTTATCCTTTTTGGGCAATTCCACATTGAGCAGGCCTTCCTCAAACTTACTGGACATTGCTTGGAAGGATCGGGATGGTCCCTTATCACTGCCAACTCGGGGATAATGTCTGAAACATCTGCACTTGCGTGTATGAAAGTAACACACGTAAAAATGAATCAACAACTTTTCTTTACTGGGTGACAGTAATTCTTTTGTTGACATTTGTGTATTCAATCCGCATGGGAGATTACAGTTGCTTCAAAGAAACTCTGAAGAAAAAGATACCATGGTTCTTTGTTTTTTATCATTTCAACTATGCGTGCTGGTTGAGTATTTATATTAAAGATTTAAAAGAACTTCCTGAAAGAGCAGGGACAGTGCATGAAGAATTTTTGAAAGGGAACTTTGTAATCCGAAAGACAAAAAGGCCTTTTTCAGCCATTGCAGTGGATCAAGCACATGAGCAACAAAATGCTTGTATTAAAGATGAAGGAGGAGCTGTTGGGTTGTTTCAAGACACAAAAGCACTCATGTGGTGGGCTTTGACTGATCCAGAGATAACCAGGTTAGTTGATGATGCATTCTGGATGCTAAAATCCATCCATCTCTCCACCATGAACAATACGAATTATACCAAAAGAAATTTCTCAATAAGACAAAAATGCAGGTTGCTTACCTGTAACTGTAGTTCTTCGAATGGTCATCTATGCATTCACACATATGGGCTTTGCGCCTGCGCAGAGACCAGACCGGAACCTTCTATAGCTGAGTGGAACGTTTTTGGCGGGAACCCCTCCCCCACGCTACCGCATATGTCCATGGGGTTCCCGCCCTTACCTCAGTTTACAGGAGTCCGACATTGTGCCCCCATAAACATGAGTGTAAATAAAATAAAGTACGTTCCACATATAACTGTGTTATTTGTAAGTCTCACATCACCAAGTGGGGATGGTGGGTGGGTTGTGTGAATGCATAGATGACCACTCGAAGAACTACAGTTACAGGTAAGCAACCTGCATTTCTTCTTCGTGGTCTCTATGCATCACACATATGGGCGAGTAGCAAGCTGACATACTCTTGGGGGGCGGAGCTTGGCAGCCATGGAGTCGGCGAGTTTTTTCTGATGCTCTAACCGGCTTTGCCGGGAAAAACAATTATCTCCTTTTTAATGGGCATAAATCTCTAACCAAATGATGGAAAAGGACTATCAATTCTCTTCTGAAGCCTAATCCACCATCTCTCCCCGCCTCTCTGTCTGCCAATGACTTTGCCTCTTTCTTCAATGCTAAAATCCAAACTATACGCTCCGAACTAGCCAGCTCTGCTCCGCTTCCAGCTCCTGTGCCTCACCTGTCAGTTCCTCCTGCAACTCTCTCGGCGTTCCCTTCGGTCTCAGCTGATGAACTGTCTAAAATACTGCGCTCGTCGAAGCCTTCCACTTGTTCCCGTGATCCGATTCCCTCTCGCGTCTTTATTAATCTTATCCCCGCTATCCTCCCGTCCTTGCTTCACATCATTAATTCTTCTCTGTCCTCTGGCTCATTTCCTTCTGCTTTTAAACATGCTACAGTCTCTCCCATTCTCAAAAAACCCACTCTTGATCGACTATCCCTGTCTAACTACCGACCTGTCTCTCTCCTGCCCTTTGTCTCAAAGATCCTGGAACGTCTGGTCTACTCTCGTTGTCTTGACTTTCTCTCTAATAACTCTGCTCTGGATCCCTTTCAATCTGGCTTCCGTCCTTTGCATTCCACTGAAACAGCCCTTACCAAGATCACCAATGATCTTCTTACTGCCAAGTCTAAAGGCCATTATTCCATTCTTATTCTCCTCGATCTAACCGCAGCCTTTGACACGGTTGATCACGATCTTCTCTTAGATTCCCTCCATGACCTTGGACTCTGTGGCTCTGTCTATAACTGGTTCGCCTCCTATCTAGAGGGTCGCTCTTTCAGCGTGTCGGCTAACGGCAGCTCGTCCTCCTCTTTTCCCCTTTCAGTTGGGGTTCCGCAAGGCTCGGTGCTTGGCCCGTTGTTGTTCTCTCTATACATGCTGCCCTTGGGTAAGCTTATTCAATCTCACGGCCTCCAATATCACCTGTATGCCAACGATACACAATTATATCTCTCATCTCCGGAACTTTCTCCTGATGTTCACGATCGTATCTCGGCATGTCTTTCAGATATCTCAGCCTGGCTGCTTCATCGTCGTTTGAAACTTAACATGGCAAAGACTGAATTGCTTGTTTTTCCTCCTAAACCCTCTCCTCACCTCTCATTCTCTCTTACTGTCAACGATGTCACGCTTACTCCGGTCAATGAAGCTTGTAGTCTTGGCTTTATATTTGACTCCTCGCTCTCCTTTACTCCTCACATCGAGGCAGTAGCTAAATCCTGTCGTTTCTTCCTGTATAATATTGCCAGGATTCGACCATTTTTGTCTGTCTCTTCTGCCAAGACTCTCGTTCACGCACTGGTTATCTCTCGGTTGGACTACTGCAACCTTCTTCTCTCTGGCCTTCCTTCGTCTCACATCAGTCCGCTGGTCTCTGTCCACCACTCTGCCGCTAAGATCGTCTTCTTGGCCCGCCGCTCTGACCATGTCACTCCACTTCTGAAATCTCTTCATTGGCTTCCAATTCACTCCAGAATCCAATATAAACTTCTCCTGCTGACCTTCAAAGCTCTTCACGGTCTAGCTCCTGCCTATCTCTCCTCTCTCATCTCACACTATCGCCCTGCTCGTGCTCTCCGCTCCTCTGATGCCATGCTTCTCGCCTGCCCTAGGACCTCCACTTCCCTTACTCGGCTTCGTCCTTTTTCTTCTGCTGCCCCTTACGCCTGGAACGCTCTTCCAGAACACCTGAGAACTACAAACTCAATCACTGCTTTTAAAACTCAGCTAAAAACTTTTCTTTTCCCTATAGCCTTCAAATATTGAGTTTGTTCTGACTCTATACTGTTAGCTTCTCCCTACCCGGTGCCTGTTTACACTTCCCTGTGCCTGTTTGCATTCTCCTTCCCTCTTTATTGTTTACTACAACTTATTAGATTGTAAGCCTATGCGGCAGGGTCCTGCTATTTACTGTGTTATCTGTACAGCACCATGTACATTGATGGTGCTATATAAATAAATAATAATAATAATAATAATAATAACTGTTTAACTTGCCGGTGTTGGAAAAAGCTGGAAGAGATAAGGTGAGATTTTATGGAATGTTTCTATAAGCATCTGTGAAAAGTGAAACTAAATGCTGCCGGCTGCTGTGGCGCAGTTGGAGCAGAGAAGGTTTGTTTTTGTTAGATGCTGACTTGATTTATAGCGAATCTCACCTCTTATCTTCTACTACAAAGTGGAAAAGACTGAAATACTGGCTTCATAAAAAGGAAAGCAGTTTGTTGTAGTTGTCGTCGGCTGGTGAGAAGGGGGGTGAGCGGTGGTGGAGAGATAGCAGCGTTCGGTGAGGGGGCGAAGTGTGGCATTTATGGACTGTGTATGGCTTGTTTTGGTCCCCTCTAGTGAATGCTGCTTTGATATTTGATGTATTCCCCCCCCTGAGAAGAAGAAAGAGCGATTAACATACAGAAGACAAGCTAATAAATAAATTGCCAAGAAAGGGAGCTGGACTTGGAGGTTTATGCCCTGACCAGAAGTGTCCTATGTCGAACATTAAAAGGCGAATTAAGAAGGAGTGGAAAAGGTTAAATACACAGAAAAAAAAACCCAAGTAACCATAATCTTCCCCATTTGGATATTCCAGTCTCTGAAGGAGAGCAGGAGGATGAAGATACAGGCCCAGTTTTCTTAGATACAGAACCAAAAAAAGAAAAAAAAACATGGCTGAAGGGGGAAATCCAACTGGCAGTCAGCCACCCTCTTTAGTGGAGATTAAGGCTGCAATTGCAGAGAACAATAAAGTCATTTTTAAAAAAATGGATCAGCAAATGGATATTTTTAGGCAGCAGATGCGTGTGCTTGCGGATAAGACGGCGGAGAATTCAAAAGCCATTAAGAATCTTGAGACAAAAGCTGATTTGAACCAAAAGAAGCAAGAGGCTCTTGAAAAATCAACAAATATTCGATTTAATGATTATGAATTAAGACTGATAGCCTTGGAGGATCAATCTCGTCGATCATCGATTCGAATAAAACAGCTAAAGCAAACACAAGGAGAAGATCTAAGAGAAATCATTCTGAATTGGTTCAAAGAGCTGATGCCTGACCTACAAATAGATGGATCGGATATAGATCGAGTTCACCATGTGGGGGAGCAAAACTACAAAGGGACTAGAGACATTTTGGTGAAATTTGGTAATTATTATAAAAAAGAGCAAGTTATGAAAGAATTGAGATCTATGGCCCAGTTGCAGTATAAAGGCAAAGCAGTGCATATTTATAATGATCTTTCTCAACACACATTAAATTGGAGACGTAGTATTAAACCAATAACTGAAATACTAATGAAGAACAAAATCACATATTCGTGGGGTTATCCTGTTTTTCTAAGATTTACACATGGAGGGGGAGAACACAGAGTAACCTCACTGGATCAAGGTAAAGAGTTGCTGAAGAGGCTGGGTCTGTATGGGGAAGCAAGTGGGACTGGAATGGATGGGGGGGGAATGAGGCTGGGACATCTGGGGTGTAATAGAATTGTTAATCATATTTTGAGATAATTGCAGATAGAAATGTTAAACATAGAAACTTTGCCGGCCAGGCACAGCACTGCCTCCCCCCACTCCCTTTAAAGTAGATGGCTGGAGTACTAGACTCACGGGGATGTGGGGGGGATCAGAGGGGGGGTGGGGAGGGGAGGAAGGTAGGAGGGAAGGGGTTGGGGTAAGGGGGTGGGGGTTTGTTGTATGGAGTTTGTGTTTTTATGTAAGTAAATTTGAGTTGCAGAGCACAAGGGATCGGAAGAGACTTCAAAAGGGTGAATATGGATAAAAAGATAAAAGTATCAACACTCAATGTTAAAGGTTTGGGGGCAGTCGTGAAAAAGAGGAGAATAGAACAAATGTTTAATAAAGAAGGATCGGATATTATAATGGTGCAAGAAACGCACCAAGGCTCCGAGAATTCGAATGATAAAATTAAAGTGGTTAGCTTATTATGAAAAGTCATTAGGGACGTCAAAAAAAAATGGAGTGGCCACTTTGATCTCAAAAAAAAGTGGGTTTATATTAGAAGAAACAAAAAAGGATGATAGTGGCAGATATCATGTTAAAAGGTAAAATTGAAGGAAAGGTATATACGCTAATTAATGTGTATGCCCCAAATGAGAGACATAGAGAGTTTTTTATAAAGTTATTTAAAGAAATAGAAGAATTCAAGGAGGGGTATGTTATATTAGCTGGGGACTTTAATATGGTTATGGATAATAGATGGGACAGGTCAAATCCCACTAATGTTGAAAAGAGGAATAATATAACTATATTGAATAAATTAGTAAAAGAAAATGATTATTCATATTCTTGGCGTTTACTCAATGGGATTAAGCCTGGGTTTTCATATTTTTCCCCAGTTCATCATACATACTCCAGGATAGATTATATATTTGTCTCAAAAGATTTTGCAACGAAGATTTGTAAAATGGAAATGGGGGTAATAAAAGTAACTGATCATGCCTTGTTAAGTTTAGAATTTGCAGTCAAGAAGAACTATAAAGAGGCATATAGATGGAAGTTGAATACAAAAATATTGAAATATAATAAAGTGGTAGAGAAAATTCAGAAGGAATTGTCGGAGTCATGGGAAATTAATGAAAAGGGAGGAACAGCTGGGTCAGTCGTTTGGGACACCATGAAGGCTGTAGTAAGAGGAATTTGTATTAGAGAGACGTGTAGCTTAAAAAGACAACAACGTGCAGACCAGGAAAAGTTAGAGATAGAAATTAGAAATCTGGAGGAAGAATATTGGCGAGGTAAAAATAAATATAAATTAGTAGAGAATTAGTGAGAATAAAGGAGAACTATTATAAAATTTTGTGGAGGTGGTACCTAACCCCGATTAGATTGAATAAGATAAATGATCAGCATTCAGCAAATTGTTGGAGAGGTTGTGGGGAAAAAGGAACGTATTTACATATGTGGTGGCAATGCAAATATATACAAAGATTATGGAAGATGGTGTTTTCAGAAATTGAAGAAATAGTGGGAATGAAAATAGAACAAACACCAAAGATTGCATTGCTGTCACTATTTGAAGATATAAAGTGTGGAAAAGAAAATATACAGCTGATATCGAGTTTGCTGGTTGCAGCACGATTGATGGTAGCTAGGAACTGGAAGATTCAAGGGGAATATTCTATTGAAGAATGGTATAAAGAAGTATGGGATATAGCCATTAATGATAAACTGACATGTAATATTAAGTGGAGAAAAGGCGTAACTAAAATAAATGAGTTTGAAGGAATCTGGAAACAGTTCCTAATATTTGTGTTTACTAAGGGAAGTGGGAAACCGCCAGCGGAAGAAACGATAAGATTTTGGACTCAGGAATAGATCCCGAGGTGGGGGGTGCACTTGTATGTTAAGAATGATTATGTTGTAGTATGATAATGTATAGGTAATACTTATTCAATATATATGTACTCAACATTTATTCAATATGTATGTAGCAGTTGTTTGATGTGTTTTTTTATTATTATTACTATTGTAATGTTGTATGTTTATATAGTGTAGAAAACAAATAAAAATTATTATTTTTTTTAAAAAAGCTGACATACTCTTGGAGGTGGGTTGGTGCATCATCTGAAGATCTCCGAGAGCACTGTCCTTCCAAACGAGCAGTCCTGCCTCGCACGGGTGTCCAAACTAGTGCCTAACAAACGTGGATGGAGTGGACCACGTTGCAGCTCTACAGACTTCTGTCAAAGGAACACCTCTGCCGAAAGCAACAGATGTTGCAACGGCTCTGGTAGAATGAGCTGTCACAGGTTTCACCAGCTCTAGTTTAGAGATAGAGTAGGCAAGTTCAATTGTCTCTACAATCCAGCTTGACAGACGCTGGCATGAAACAGGGAGTCCCTTAGAAGGCTCCCCATAACAAATAAACAATTGCTTTGTTTTTCTAAAATTCTCTGTCCTAGCCTTGTAAAAGGCAAGAGCTCTCCTTACATCAAGTGTATGGAAAGCAGACTCGACAGGTGATGTAGGATTCGGAAAGAAAGCTGGTAGAGTGATATATTGGGACAGATGAAAGGTTGACACTACCTTAGGCAAGAAGGCAGGGTCTGTGCGTAACACAACCTTATCTTTGTGAAAGATAGTGTAAGGAGCATCTATCCTGAGAGCCCTAAGCTCACTTGCACGTCTAGCAGAAGTGATGGCTACTAAAAAGACAGTCTTGAATGTTAGAAACCTAAGGTCAGATAAGGCCATGGGCTCGAAGGGCTTCTTTGTCAATGCCTGTAGCACCACTGACAGGCTCCATGGTGGAATGATACACTTTACTGTTGGTATCGTATTTTTAAGTCCTTTTAGAAATTTCCTCGATGTTGGATGTGTGAAGGTGTAAAACCATCCATGCCTCGATGAAAAGACGTAATAGCCGCTAGGTGAACTCTGATGGAAGTGAGTTTGAGTCCCTGCTGATAAAGGTATTTGAGAATCAATGACAAAGGGCAAGATTCAGGTGCTTGATCATTTCCCAAGGCAAAAGTTTGAAATCTCTGCCACTTTGCCGCGTAAGATTTTCTTGTTGAAGGCTTTAGTGATGCCAACAATATATGGTCTACAGTTAAATCCTTGGTACGAGAGGAGGAATGGATGATATTCTCCATGCCGTCATCTTGAGGGTCGACAGGTTTGCGTGTTGAACCCTGCCCTGGTGTCGAGACAACAGTGTCAGTATCGGCGGGAGTCTGATGTAATTCCCGTCCGACAGTCGAAGGGCGTGGGAGAACCACGTCTGTCGAGGCCACCACGGTGTGATAAGGATGCAGTCTGACCTGTCCAACTGGATTTTGGCCAGCACCTTCGTCAACAGTGGAAACAGAGGAAAGATGTAAAGAAGATTTCCTTTCCAGGTTCTGGTGAAAGCATCTCCTAGCGAGTGCTTTCCTCTTCCTGCTCTGCTGCAGAACCTGGAACAAGCTGCGTTTTCTTCGGTAGCGAAGACATCGACAGCAGGGAGGCTCCAGTACCGAAAGAGAACGTCTCTTACTTCGGTATCGAGCTCCCATTCGTGGTCGACGTGGAAAGCCTGCTGAGGGCGTCCGTGATGATGTTTTCCTTGCCCGCTACATGGATCGCCGTCAGGTGAGTATTTCTCTTTATGCACCAGTTCCAAATCCTGAGTGCCGATCGATTCAGAGGATGAGACCTTGTCCCACCTTGTCTGTTGATGTACGCCACTACCGTGGTGTTGTCCATCGCGATCAGGACGTTTCGGCCCTCGATCATTTGTGAAAAAGTTTTTATTGCATTCTCCACCGCTAGTAGTTCTAGGTGGTTGATATGATGTTCCCTCTGGGAAGGAGGCCAACGGTCTTGAGCTGTAAGGGAGTCGCAGTGTGCTCCCCATCCGATCAACGATGCATCCGTCGTGATCGTTACCGAAGGAGTTTCTTGCTGGAAGGGAACTCCTTCTAGGAGCGTCGACATCGAAAACCACCATTTCAGAGATGCCCTTACTTGTGTCGGGATCGACAGGTAAGTTCGCCGGGCATCGTGTCGAAGATTGAAAGTTCTTAAAAACCAGGCCTGCAATATTCTCATTCTGAGTCTTGCAAACCTGATGACTGCAGTTGTAGCTGCCATCAAGCCTAATAGCCTCTGAATTGTCCATGCCGAGACCTTTCGGCGGCTCTCGGTAGTGATGGCTAAATCTTGAAGGGTGCTTGCTCTGGTCGAGGGCAGGTATGCTCTCCCATCCCGAGACGATAGGGTTACCCCTATGAAGTCCAGCTTCTGCTGTGGGGTCAAGATGGATTTCTCCTCGTTGACCCACAGACCCAACCCAGGTGGATCTGGGATAAAGGTGGATCTGCTTCTTAGAGAAGTCGGGCTGACGTTTGCTTTGGAGCTGTTGTTGCTGCTGCCTCTGCTGACCTTTCGCTGTCGACAATTGTTGCCTGGCTATGGCTGAGGACTCGTTCTGAAAAACTCATGCCAGCTCTTTTTTGTCCTCTGAGAGATGTTCACATAGGGATCCTATTTTCTCCCAGAGGAAGAGCTGGTATCGTGCCATGGTAGCCTCGTAGGCTGATGCCCTGATGCCCAAAGAGGCAGAGGAGTAAATCCTCCTGCCCGTATGGTCCAACTTTCTGCCTTCTCTGTCCACGGGTGCAGAATGTGCCTTCTGTGAGTGGCCTTGAGCCGACTCCACTACGATCGAATTAGGTTTGGGATGTTGGACCAGAAACTGTACATCTTCCTCTTGGACTCGATAGAGGGTCTCTAGCCTTTTCGATGTGGCTTGAGTCATAGCCGGTGTTTTCCAAGATAATTGAGCTGTTTGCTTTAAAGCATGTGGAATAGGGATGGCAAGTCGTTGGTTGGTTGTGGACTGGAAAACGTCGTAGATTGGATCGATGACAGATTCATCCATTTGCTGGATCTCCAGTCCTAATGCCTGAGCCATTCTAAGCATATGGTCAAAAAATCTGACCATATCGTCGGAAGGGGAAGAAGGGTCCTTGTCATGAACCTCATCTTCTGGTGAAGGCATCGATGGAGTAGCCGACAAACCCGACTCAGAATCCGATGGGTAATTATCCTCAGGCAAGGATACTGTAACCACCTGGAGGTCTACATGCTCCGTCGGTACCGTGGTAACCGCGGCAGTTGATGCCGATGGCTGCGTACGGTGTCGAGGCGTCGACACCGTGGATGTTTGGTGGGCAGGCGGTGGAGGCAGCGGTAGATGACACATCCTCGTAGGCGGAGGGTGCGCATAATATTCTTCTTGAGGGTACTGGTGGTCACCCTGGAAGTATCGTTCTGGGCGATATCGATCCCATACATAGTTGCCACATACTGATTGGGGATAAGAGTATTGAAAAGTTCCTTCCCATTGACGCCTTAGAGTATGCCTTGGCGAAGGCGGTAGAGGGATTAGTCCCTGAACTTCTTGCAGCCTGGCAGGCTCTCGGAAAGAGGCCGCTGAAGCCGAATCCTGCAACTCGCCCTCCGATAGACAGGGAGGATGTGTCGGTACCGTAGCCATCGGTACCGACTGGGATCTCGATACCGAGGGAGGCCTCAGTATCGAAGCGGTCGGTATGGCAGGAGGAGTAGAGTGACTCCTAGCCAGTTCCGCCGTGCGGGATGACCCTAACGAGGGTTTTTCCGCGTCTCGCTTCTTCTTTTTTTTCTCCATTTCAGAAGAAGATTTGGGAGTCCGGGCCTTTTTGGAGATTTTCTTGGCCGCGGAACTCGCCAGTGACTGTCCAGGCGTTAGGGGTATCTGAGCCCTATTAGCCGCTCTGGAATGTTCAGGCACCTCAGTGCAACGGTCATCAACGGACTTACTGGCTGCCGTTTTGTGCATCCTCGAAGATTCAGCCAAGACTCAACTTTATGGCCTTCACCTAGGCACAGGACGCACAGGGAGTGCCCGTCAGTTGGAGGGAGCTTAGCTCCACATTTCACACACTTGCGAAATGGGGCCTTAACTGCCATACAGCTAAGTGCCGCGATCGAAATCGCTGAGGAAAATCTAACTACTAAAAAAAAAATTTTTTTTTTTAGATAGAATAGAAGAAAAGACGTTAAGTGAGAAATAAGCGAAAAGAGGAAAGATTTGAAGTAAAAAAGGATTTTAAAGAGAAAACGCTAAGAGGTTTGGTTCTATGGTCTAAGCACAATGGCGGACGACGAAGAACTGAGGTAAGGGCGGGAACCCCATGGACATACGCGGTAGCGTGGGGGAGGGGTTCCCGCCAAAAACGTTCCACTCAGCTATAGAAGGTTCCGGTCTGGTCTCTGCGCAGGCGCAAAGCCCATATGTGTGATGCATAGAGACAACGAAGAATTGTTGACAGATTCTTTTAGATGTGTGTAATCCCTTTGAAGAACCGAGCAGTGATATTTTTCTCTTTTCATACATGTCTTGTTGCAAGCTCTGATAAGCTCTGGTTGCTGACTTGGAGCTAAGCAGAAGCAGGGAAGAGCAGCTGGCCCAGCTCAAGTAGGAGCTATAAAAGTAAGCCAGATTCCCAGGGAGCGAGCGAACAGGGAGCGAGCTAACAGGAAGAGCAAACAGGAGTTTGACAGGGGGAGTGTAGGGGAAGAGGAGACCAAGGACAGGGGAAGAAGAGAAGCCTCAAGGAAACCCAGGAGGCTGCCAATTCAAAGAGGCCGTGTGCTTGCCATGTGCTCCTGAGTGCTGAGTGAGAGGTCGGTGTGGATAGTTGCTGCAGGAGCTGAAGGGGGAGTGGCCTGATTGTCAGTTGGACTCAGCAATCAGTGCCTAATTGCTGTTGATTGTTGTTGGCATTTCAGTGACCTCATTCTGGTTCCTGACTTGGAGCTAAGCAGAAGCAGGGAAGAGCAGCTGGCCCAGCTCAAGTAGGAGCTATAAAAGTAAGCCAGATTCCCAGGGAGCGAGCGAACAGGAGTTTGACAGGGGGAGTTCGGCAGGGGAGGCCAAGGGGGAGGCCTCTTAAAAAATAAAAATAATAATAATAAAAAATAATAAAAAATAAAAAAGAGGTGGGGAAAAAAAAAAAGAAAAACATAAAGAGAAAAAAAACCCACAAAACCACCACCAAACAAAAGCAAAAAAAACCCCAAAAGATTACTTTCCCTTAAGACATCCTCATATAGTTGCGTACCTTCAGAGAGGACACAATAAAGCAAAGGCAATTCTACTATAATCAAAAAGGAAAAAAACCAAAGCAGAAATCGACAATATGGATGGAAAGGAGTCCCTAGAGGTGGTGACCTGCAAAGGGTGTGCAATGTTCGTGTTTCTGCCTGAGCTCAACATGGCGTATACCTGCAACAAGTGCAAGCTGGTGGCACTTTTGGAAGAAAAAGTGAGGGGACTTGAGCAGCGAGTGTCCACCCTCCAAGGAATAAGAGAAGTCGAGGAGTTCTTAGACCGAACGGTGGAACTGCAACAGCAACAAGAAGCACATGAGATTGAAGAACAACAGCCAGCTGAAGCCGAAGTGGAGTATGCTGAGGGGAGGAAAGCCAATGAAGAGGAAACTCCTTGGAAAAGAGTGACAGTTAGGAGAGGAGGAATTAGAGGGCGTTCTGCACCGGTGGGGCCATTGGAGTTAAGCAACCGCTTTCAGCTTCTGGAGAATGAGACTGAAGGACAGTTTGCAGAGGAGGAAGTACAGGAGACACCATGCAACAGTGACCAAGGGACAGAAGGTAGGTCAACCAAGAAGAAGAGAAGAGTAGTCGTTGTGGGAGACTCCCTGCTGCGTGGGATTGAAACCCAAGTATGTCGTGAAGACCCATGGACTCGCCAGGTGTGCTGTCTCCCTGGAGCACAGATTAGAGATGTGACTGAAAGGTTACCGAAGCTCATAAAGACAACGGACACATACCCCTTTCTTCTCATCCATGTGGGAACAAATGATGTCGCCAAGCAGAGCTACGAAGAAATCATTTCAGACTTTGAAGCTCTGGGTAGGAAACTGAAGAACTTTGGGGCCCAGGTAGTTTTCTCATCCATCCTCCCGGTTCTTGGAAGAGGATTAGAAAGGGAAAGAAAAATACTCCGGATGAACGACTGGCTTCAAAGGTGGTGCCGTCGTGAGAGTTTTGGATTCTGGGACCACGGGCTACGCTACTTGGAACATGGACTGCTGGCAAGGGATGGGTTGCACCTCACAAGGGCTGGAAAGAATGACTTCGGCCACAGCATGAAGAACTTCATCAGGAGGGCTTTAAACTGAATCTTACAGGGGTGGGAGACGTAAATTTTGAGGCAACAATGGATGAAGGCCAATGCACCACAGTACAGAGAACAGCTCCAACAGTGTCCCAAAATAGTGTCTGCAACAAGGTAGGAACAAAGCCAGACTATAAAACACATGGTCTTCGATGTCTATATACTAATGCCCAGAGCATGGGAAACAAACAGAATGAACTTGAACTCTTATTACATGAAGGCAAATACGACTTGATAGGTATAACTGAAACTTGGTGGGATGACTCCCATGACTGGAATATAGCAATTGAAGGATATAACTTGTTCAAAAAGAACAGAAGAAATAGAAAGGGAGGTGGAGTTGCACTATATGTTAAAAATACCTATCCCTGCACAGAAATACAGGCGGATGAGATTGGGAGCCCCGTCGAGAGCGTCTGGATTAAAATAAATGGGGCTAGGAATAAAAAGAATATGATAATCGGAGTCTACTACCGACCACCCAATCAAGGAGAAGACGAGGATGAAACTTTTGAGAAACAAATTACCAGTGTTTCAAGGAAGTGTGATGTAGTAGTGATGGGGGACTTCAATTACCCTGATATCTGTTGGGAGACCATTACTGCCAAAAGCGGCCCTTCCAAGAAATTCCTGACATGTATGGGTGATAACTTTCTCCTACAGAAAGTGGTGGAAGGAACTAGAGGATCGGCAATCCTTGACTTGTTATTGACCAATAGGGATGACTTAGTGGATAAAGTGGCAGTTACGGGAACTCTGGGGGAAAGTGACCATGTCATACTTGAATTCTTGATTATGAAGGAGACAAAAGTCGAGCGTAGCCATACACGTACTCTGGATTTTAGGAAAGCTGATTTTAATAAACTCAGAACTATAATAAGTAAGGTCCCGTGGAAAATGAGCCTAATGAGAAAAGGAGTGCAGGATGGGTGGGAGTATCTAAAAAATGAAATTTTAAAGGCACAGTTACAAACAATTCCAACAAGGAGAAAAGATAGAAGACAACAGAGGAAACCAATGTGGCTCCACAAAAAGCTTAGAGATGACCTGAAAACAAAAAGGGATACATATAGGAAGTGGAAGGAAGGCCAGGCTACAAAAGAAGAGTACAGACAAGTGGCGCAGAAGTGCCGAAATGGCGTCAGGAAGGCTAAAGTTGTGAATGAGCTGAGATTAGCGAGGGATGCTAAAAGCAATAAAAAGGCTTTCTTCAGATACGTGAGTAGTAAAAGACAGAGGAAAGAAATGGTGGTTCAACTGCTTAATGAGGATGGCAAATTGATAACAGATGACAAAGAAAAGGCTGAAGTGCTCAATTCCTACTTTGCCTCGGTCTTCTCCCAAAAGCGGGTCTATGACCCCCCTGGAAAAAGTGAAGCAGAAGTTGAGGGGGCAGGATTGCAGTTTGAGATTGATAAACAAATGGTCAAAGAACACCTAATTTCCTTGAATGAGTTCAAATCTCCAGGGCCCGATGAACTGCATCCAAGAGTAATGAAGGAGCTAGCGGAAGAACTCTCAGAACCTTTGTCTATTATCTTTGCAAAATCATGGAAGACGGGTGAGGTGCCGGATGACTGGAGGAGGGCTAACGTTGTCCCTATCTTCAAAAAGGGCAAAAAGGAGGAACCTGGGAACTACAGACCAGTCAGTCTGACAACCATCCCTGGGAAAATTCTGGAGCAGATTATAAAGAAGTCAATCTGTAAACACCTTGAAATCAATGCAGTGATTACTAGAAGCCAACATGGATTTGTCAGGAACAAATCCTGTCAGACTAATTTGATCTCATTTTTTGATAGGATAACCTCCCTTGTGGACTGTGGGAATGCTGTGGACGTCATATATCTTGACTTCAGCAAAGCTTTTGACAAAGTACCACATGACATTCTGATTAACAAACGAGCTAAAAGTGGGCTAGATGGAACAACTATTAGGTGGATCCACAGTTGGCTACGGAATCGGACTCAAAGAGTATTTATCAATGGAACCTTCTCAAACTGGGGAGAGGCAACGAGTGGGGTGCCGCAGGGCTCAGTCCTGGGCCCAGTGCTCTTCAACATTTTTATTAATGATTTGGACGAGGAGGTGCAGGGAACGCTGATCAAATTTGCAGATGACACCAAATTGGGTGGGATAGCTAATACCCTGGAAGACAGAAACAAACTTCAAAGTGATCTTGATAGGCTGGAGTGCTGGGCTGAAAACAACAGAATGAAATTTAATAGGGATAAATGCCAAGTTCTACATTTAGGGAATAGAAACCAAATGCACAGTTACAAGATGGGGGACACTTGGCTCAGCAATACTACAAACGAGAAAGATCTTGGAATTGTTGTAGATCACAAGCTGAATATGAGCCAACAGTGCGATATGGCTGCAAGAAAGGCAAATGCTATTTTGGGCTGCATTAATAGAAGTATAGCTTCCAAATCACGTGAGGTACTGGTTCCTCTCTATTCGGCCCTGGTTAGGCCTCATCTAGAGTATTGCGTCCAGTTCTGGGCTACACAATTCAAGAAGGACGCAGACAAGCTGGAGCGTGTTCAGAAGAGGGCAGCCAGGATGATCAGAGGTCTAGAAACAAAGCCCTATGAAGAGAGACTGAAAGAACTGGGCATGTTTAGCCTGGAGAAGAGAAGATTGAGGGGAGACATGATAGCACTCTTCAAATACTTAAAAGGTTGTCACACAGAGGAGGGCCAGGATCTCTTCTTGTTCCTCCCAGAGTGCAGGACACGGAATAACGGACTCAAGTTAAAGGAAGCCAGATTCCGGCTGGACATCAGGAAAAACTTCCTGACTGTTCGAGCAGTGCGACAATGGAATCAGCTACCTAGGGAGGTTGTGGGCTCTCCCACACTAGAGGCGTTCAAGAGGCAGCTGGACAACCATCTGTCAGGGATGCTTTAGGGTGGATTCCTGCATTGAGCAGGGGGTTGGACTCGATGGCCTTGTAGGCCCCTTCCAACTCTGCTATTCTATGATTCTATGATAAGAGTGGAAGCTCTTCAAAACCTTGAAGAAGATGGAAGAACCCTCTATTGTACATTCATCAAACAACGACTTTCAAAAAACCCAAGTGTGTTTTCCAACCCTCTTAAGATGAACATCAGGAAGTTATTAGCAGATCTAGAGGCAAGATCCCTAGGCATATTAAAGTCGTAAAAGCTCTGAAAAATGACGTCCAACTATTTTCAAAGCTTTTCATTGCTGCCCAATACCGAGTTGGATCTAGACACATTTTTCCGACATGAGAATCAGCCATTTCCCCCTTCTCTTTCTTTGGATGGAGGAATTCGGTCAAGTGTAAAATCAGACCTAGCTTCCATTCTTGAAAACATAGCAGATGGAAGTGATGATTTCACAGGTCAATGCGATGCGATTGTGTTTGATGGTGCAACTCTTATCAACATGCTCTGTCTAAGAACATCAAAAACATTTGGAGAATACTGCACTTGTGAGTTTCAACAGTACACTGCAAAATTGACAACTGGGCTGTAAAAAGGGCTGATTTTGTCTGGGACACTTACTCTCGAGATAGCATCAAGAAGCCTACACAGGAGAAAAGAGGACTTAAGAGTTCGCCAACATGTGACTGAAGGAAGGCTTGTTCCAAAAAACTGGGCTAGCTTCCTTAGAAATTATAAAAACAAAAGAACTTTTTGGTTTGTTAGCTAGAGTAATAATAATATTAACAACAACAACAACCCGCCTTTCCCTCTGGATTGAGGCAGGGTACAACACAAATGCAAATGCCATAAAATACATATAGTTGATTAAAACACTTAAAACTAATACATTATTAAAAGCAGCACTTTTTTAAAAGGCATCTTAAAATTCAACTGGGTAGGCCTGCTGGAAGAGATCAATCTTTATAGTAAAGAACAAGATGAGTTTTGAGGTTGTAACAAATGATGGCAGAACATTTTTATCATCATGCTCAAACACTTCTTTCCATGGGACATTTTTGATACTAGAAGCTGATGGTCGCATAATACTTCAAACTGCAGATATTGTTTCTCATGGTGCAGTCAATATCATGATCAGAACTGTAGATACGGATGTGCTATCGCTACCTAAAAAGCCTTGGCCTTAAGAGACTGTGGATTTTGTTTGGTGTTGGCAACTGGAAGTGCCATATATCTGTGCACATCATCGCAAAGGTTCTAGGGGAATCAAACACTACATTGTCACTTTCTGCTAATGGAAAATGAATTGCTGGATAAAATTTGAAGATGCTACAAGCTCATTTCTTGCACTTTTAAGCCCTATGCCATATCTAAGCCCAGAACTTCAGAAACTTCAAACTTACATTGTTCTGCTTTACAGTACAGAATGTGCTGGCATGTCCATCACTGAAGCCAAGAAACTGCTGTTTACATCAAAAGGTAGACTGCTAGAAAGTGTGCCTCCTACTGCAGCTGCCTTGCAAAAGCACATTCTAAGGGCTGCTTATCAGGGTGGACATATGGGGGGGGGGGCAATCTCATATTGCAAATCCAGTCTTACCTTCAGAGGGGTTGGATAAAAACTGATGGTATTTGGACACCATAGTGGACATCTCTTCCAGCAATATGGGAAAGTTGCAGAGAGTTGTTCTGCTGCAACTGTAAATCAGGATGCCAATCACGCTGCAGTTGCAAAAATGCTGGCATCCCATGTACATTGCTGTGTAAGAACTGTAAGGCAAAGTGCTTGGGTCTTCTACTGTTTGTGCTTCTAGAAGAACCATTTGAGGACACTGATGTTGCATTGTAATATTTAAGTGCCTAAACGTCAAAGACAATGATTTCATTTAATTATTTCTTAAATGTAGTTTAATTTACATATACTTCAATATATACCAATGTTACACATTAAATTTAGAAATGAGGAATACTGTAATAACAGTTAATAGTTCATATTTTTGGTTGTTTTCCCCCTATATAAATAAAAAAATTGATATATTTTAAACATTGGATGGGGCTGTTAAATATTTGATTACTGAAGAAATTTTACAATAAAAAAGTATTTTTTTCATTTTATCATTTTTAAGCAAATTTATTAAAATACCTTTAAAATAGTACCATTGAATTTTTTGACCAAAAACAAACAAAAAAACAGTATAAAGGACACCTCAACTTCTATCTACACCATTTTTTAAGATAAGAGTCTGCCATTTTGAAAGATGGCCACCATATTGATTTCTAATTGATTTTTTGGGGGGTGTCCCTATCTTAAATGACTTATATAGGCTTAAAGTAAATGTGAGCAAAGTAGCACCTTTACCACAAATTGCCAGCTACTTACATGAACAGATCCAACTATAGCCAGACATCCAGGGGAGTCTCCTCCCCAAGATGGCCAAGAATCCAAACCAATTCTTCTCCAGGGCACAAGACACCATCAAGCATTTGGGATGGCCCAATGTGTATTATGACACACACACTTGTTTCCCATGCATTTCAACCAAGCTTTACCGTGTCTTGCACCCAAGCAAAGTATCGGGCTGGACAGAATTATTGTATGAGTCATCCAAGTGGATTTTGGAACAGCAATAGACAATTTTCTTTGGGACAAGTGTTTTATTTCTGGCCTGATGAAGGCAATAAAGACAAGAGAATTGACTGTCAAAGTACCTTCTCGGGGGCACTGAACCCCCATGAAGGCACAAAAGATCTTCAAAACACTTTCAAAAAAATGTTGGAGGGGATGTCACAAGACTGATACATTTATCTACATGAAGTAGTCATGTCCTCTGGTATAAGCATTTTGGGACAGTCTTCAAAGAAATTAACAATATGACCAAACAAAACATCACCAAGACTGCAATACTTACAATTCTAGATATCTTTCCAAAGACTTACAGTCAACTCTGCATAAAGACTTTATTTTACACTCTTTAGCAGGACCAAGAGCAACAATTGCAAGCCAGTGAAAAAGTTCAGTGGACTTTTCTATCAAGATTTGGTTTCAGAGGCTTTGGAAGCACTTATATTTGGACATATGGTGTCTATTATTGTGGGTAATCACTTACCCACCATATAAATGTTATCAAAAGCCATGCAAAACCTGAAACATTGTATGCAATATGGTGCCCTTTTTGTGGTATATTGAGCATATATCCCAGACCCAAGTATTTCCAAATCATAAGATTTTGCTTACCTACTAAAACGAAATAATTTCAGTTTAAAGGTTTTGCAATTCTGTACTGTATACATCTTAACTGAATTGGTTGTGTTTGTTTTAAGTTTTCAGGCTATGTATGGCTCATCTTCATGGTACTAAAAATTAAGTGAAAAGGGCTGCCTATATTAGGGCTTAGCAGAGAAAGTTCCTATCTCCCATCTACTGCGGGATGTTTCAGTCCTGCTTATTTTTGAGTAGAAAAGGTCCACTCCACCAGTGGCAGCTGAAAAACTATACATCCTGCTAGTTGGGGTGGTGTGTGTGTGTGTGTGCACAATGCATACACGTGCCCCTCCATACCCAAGCACACACTGGATGTGGCCCTCAAGACTGAAAAGGTAGTGCTCCCCTAAACAGGATGAATATGCTATCTCTTGTGCTATTCTGATTATTCGCTCAAAACAAATTTCTTTTGCAGGGATATTAAAGTTTGCCTGTATTTTTCATGACCTTTATTGTCTTGAATTTTGTTTTAATTTGTACATCATCCTATGAATGTTGCCTATTAGGCTGTTTAACAATGAAATAAATAAATAAAAATATACTGGACTACCCCACTAAGTGGGATTTGCTGTGCCCTTTTCTAGAGTTGGAAGACTTAAAGACAGTAATGCACACGCTGGTAACTTCAAGGCTCGACTTCTGCAATGTGCTGTACATAGGGATACCATTGTACCTAGTTTGGAAACTTAAATTAGTTCAAAATATGGCAGCCAGGTTGGTCACCAGTACATCTAGGGGTGAGCATATTAACCTAACATTAAAATCACTCGGCACACTCAGGTCCTCTGGGGAGAACTTACTCTACTCAGCCAAAACTAGGCTGACAACTGTTACCCAGAGGACCTTTTCTTCTGTTGCCCCCAGACTGTGGAATGGCCTGCTGGAGGAGATTCGTAAACTTAACTCTCTCTTTAAATTTAAGACAGCTTTAAAGAGTACCCTTTTCCGGCAGGCCTACCCAGATGAATGTGAAACCAAGAATTTTTAAGATGTGTTGATTTGTTGTACTAATGTTCCCCACCTCGATCCAAAGGGAGTGGCGGGTAAGAAATAAATATATTATTATTGCTTATAATAAATGTGAAGAATTAGCGCTCTCATTCTATCCCATAAATATTTCCTCCCTGCACATACTTTACTATATAGGTCACATTTATTTCTCCAACCAGATTTAGCAACTGAAAGATGCAGTTTCCAATACTGAACTTTTACTTTGGGCTTCATGGGTTTCAGAAGTTTACATTAACTGAAACAAGCCTCTTCCATGTTACTTTGCTACTTAATCACGTACATATTTTCAAACATTCATCAACTTTCACTTGATGCAGAATATAGAGAACTTGAAGCAAATCTATTACAATCATATTGTGCCTTTCCTCCAAGGAGCTCAAAGTGGCATACAACGTTCTCCCCAACATTTTAATCCTCACAATAGCCCTAGGATAGGTTAGGCTGTGAGAATATGACTGGCCCAAGATTGGCTGACTGGGGATTTGAATACTTCAATCACTGGGTAAATTGTGCAGAATTATCCCCATTCATTAGGAAGGTTGGTCTTGAACTTGTCATTTCCCAGAGAAGAGTTCCCCAACATGCCTCTTACTGGATTTAACAGGACAGAGAGGTGCAACCAGCATCAGGGACAGCTGCAATGGAGGTGTTTCTCTCACTGTCAAAAGCACTTTTTTTAAAAATAACCCATCACATTTATATGGTGCTTTGAATGTTCAAAATGTTTCATACGCATTAGGTCCGTAATCTACACAACAACCCTGTTGCATGGAGCCTGCAACAAAATGTTGCAGAATGTGACAGGTTGAAGAAATGCAGGTTGCTTACCTGTAACTGTAGTTCTTCGAGTGGTCATCTATGCATTCACACATATGGGCTTTGCGCCTGCGCAGAGACCAGACCGGAACCTTCTATAGCTAAGTGGAACGTTTTTGGCGGGAACCCCTCCCCCACGCTACTGCGCATGTCCATGGGGTTCCCGCCCTACCCTCAGTTTACAGGAGTCCGACATCGTGCCCCCATAAACCTGAGTGTAATTTTAATAAAGTACATTTCACATATAACTGTGTCATTTGTAAGTCTCACACCACCAAGTGGGGATGGTGGGTGGGTTGTGTGAATGCATAGATGACCACTCGAAGAACTACAGTTACAGGTAAGCAACCTGCATTTCTTCTTCGTGGTCTCTATGCATCACACATATGGGCGAGTAGCAAGCTGACATACCTTTGGAGGTGGGTTGGTGCATCATCTGAAGATCTCTGAAAGCACTGTCCTCCCAAACGAGCAGTCCTGCCTCGCACGGGTGTCCAAACTGTAGTGCTTGACAAACGTGGAGGGAGTGGACCACGTTGCGGCTCTACAGACTTCAGTCAGTGGAACACCTCTGGTGAAGGCCACCGAAGTTGAAACAGCTCTGGTGGAATGAGCTGTCACAGGTTTCACTAACTCTATTTTAGAAATAGAGTAGGCCAATTCAATTGCCTCCACTATCCAACGAGACAGTCGTTGGCAGGAGACAGGGAGTCCCTTAAAAGGCTCCCCATAACAAATAAACAATTGCTTTGTTTTTCTAAAATTGTCTGTTCTGTCTTTGTAAAAAGCAAGAGCCCTTCTTACATCGAGAGTATGCAAAGAAGACTCAAGAGGTGTAGATGGATTAGGAAAGAAGGCAGGCAAAGTAATATGCTGGGACAGATGAAACGACGACACTACCTTAGGCAGGAAGGCTGGGTCAGTGCGTAGCACAACTTTATCCTTATGAAAGATAGTGTAAGGGACATCTATCCTAAGAGCTTTAAGCTCACTTGCACGTCTTGCCGATGTAATGGCTACTAAAAAGACAGTCTTTAAAGTTAGAAGCCTAAGGTCTGTCGAAGCCATGGGCTCGAAGGGCTTGCGTGTCAGTGCTTGCAGCACAACTGATAGGCTCCATGGCGGCACGATACTTTTCACAGTTGGTATCGTATTCTTCAGACCTTTCAAAAATTTCTTGGTTGTTGGATGGGTAAAAGGTGTAAAACCATCTATGCCCCGATGAAAAGATGTAATCGCAGCTAGGTGAACCCTGATGGATGTAAGTTTAAGTCCTTGCTGGAAAAGTGTCAATAAATAATTGAGGATCAAGGATAAGTGGCAAGATTCTGGTGTTTGGTCCTTTTCCAATGCGAAGTTCTGGAATCTCCGCCACTTTGCTGCATAAGATTTCCTTGTTGAAGGCTTTAGAGCTGCCAATATAATGTGGTCCACAGTCAAAACTCTGGCTCTAGAGGAGGAGTGGTTGCTATCCTCCATGCAGTCATCTTGAGGGTCGACAGATCTGCGTGTCGAACCCTGCCCTGGTGTCGAGACAGTAGCTTCGGTGTCGACGGGAGCCTGATGTAATCCCCTCTCGATAGCCGAAGGGCGTGAGAGAACCACGTCTGTCGAGGCCACCACGGGGTGATGAGGATGCAATTGGAGTTGTCTATCTGGATCTTGGCTATCACTCTTGCCAACAGTGGAAAGGGAGGAAACATGTACAGGAGATTTCCTCTCCAAGTCCTGGTGAAGGCGTCTCCTAAAGATTGCTCTCCTCTTCCTGCCCTGCTGCAATACTTGGCGCAGATTGCGTTGTCTTCGGTAGCGAAGACATCGACAACAGGACAGCCCCAGTATCGAAAAAGGCTTTCCCGCACTTCGACATCGAGCTCCCATTCGTGGTCGACATGGAAGGATCTGCTGAGAGAGTCCGCAACGACGTTTTCCTTGCCGGCTACATGGATCGCAGTCAGGTAAGTCCTTCTCTTTATGCACCAGTTCCATATTCTGAGTGCAGAACGGTTCAGGGGGTGTGATCTTGTTCCACCCTGTCTGTTGATGTACGCCACCACGGTAGTATTGTCCGTTGCGATCAAGACATTTCGGCCCTCGATCATCTGTGCAAATGCTTTTACTGCATTTTCTACTGCCAGGAGTTCGAGATGGTTGATGTGATGCTCCCTCTGTGATCGAGGCCAACGACCCTGAGAAGTTAAAGAGCTGCAATGGGCTCCCCATCCTTCTAAGGATGCATCCGTCGTGATCGTTACCGAAGGCGCGTCTTGTTGGAATGGAACGCCTTCGAGAAGAGTCGACATCGAGAACCACCAATTCAGAGATGCCCTCACCTGCCTCGGTATCGAAAGGTAAGTTCGTCGAGCATTGAGCCTGAGATTGAAAGTCCTCAAAAACCAAGCTTGCAATATCCTCATTCTGAGTCTCGCAAATCTGATGACTGCCGTAGTAGCTGCCATCAGACCTAACAGTCTCTGAACTGTCCATGCCGAAACTTTTCGGCGGCTCTCGGTATCGATGGCTAACTGTTGAAGGGTTTTTGCCCTGGTAGAAGGTAAGTATGCCCTCCCGTCTCGAGAGGATAGGGTTACCCCTATGAAGTCCAATCTCTGCTGCGGAGTCAAAATGGACTTTTCGAGGTTGATCCACAGCCCCAACGAGTCCAACAGGTTGAGGGTGGTTAGTATGTCTGACTGGAGCGCCTCGCTGCTGTCCGCTACGAGGAGCCAATCGTCCAGGTATGGATAAATATAAATGCCTTTCTGCCTTAGGTGGGCGCATACCACCGCCATGACCTTCGTGAAAACCCTCGGTGCCGTGGCCAACCCGAACGGAAGAACGGTGAACTGGTACTGGGATGCACCGATCGAAAACCGCAGGTAAGCTTGATGCGACTTCCTGATGGAAATATGGAAGTACGCATCCTTCAGATCCACCACTGCGAACCAAACTCCTTTTTGTAGAAGCTGCAAAATTGAAGTAACCGTTGTCATACGGAACTTCTTCGGGGTGATGAACTTGTTCAGTTGTCTTAAGTCCATGACCGGTCGAAGACCTCCATCTTTCTTCGGGACCGTGAAGTAACGGGAGAAAAAACCTTGGTTGATTTCCTCTGTAGGTACGGGAGAAATGGCTCCCTTCGCCAGCAAGGTCTGTACCTCGAGCAGCAGAGGAGGGGATGGAGTCGTTACTTTCACGCCGGAAAAAGGAGGAAGGGCATCGAGCTCGATGGCATAGCCCGAATTGATGATAGTGAGCACCCAGGAGTCCGATGTTATTGACTCCCATTGATGGTAATGGGGTGCTAGGCGGTTCGCAAAAGGGAGTGGATCTGGGGCCGAAGAGTCAAACCCGCTGCTTCTTAGAGAAGTCGGGTTGCCTCTTGTCCTGCTGGTATCTGCCCTGGTAAGGCCTCTTCCTCTGCAGCTGTTGTTGTTGCTGTCTCTGTTGGCCTTGGTAATGAGGCCGCTGCTGATATTGTTGTTGCATAAGTGGCCTTGACCATCTTTTAGGTCTGTACTGCGCTGGAGGAGCAGAAAAACCCATCTTCTTCGCAGTCGACCGAGCCTTATAGATGTTATCTAGGGTCTCGTCGGTCTTGCTATTAAACAAGCCTTCGCCATCGAAAGGCATGTTTTCGATCCTAGATTTAGTTTCGGTAGCGAGATTGGCAGATCTTAGCCATGCGTGTCTCCTCAAAGATATGGCCCCCATCATGCTCTTTGAGTGACAATCAACTTGATGTCTTGCAGTCGATAGTTGTTGTCTTGCAATCGCTGATGCCTCCGATTGAAAAACTCTCGCCAAGTCTCTTTTATCCTCTGGGAGGTAGTCACATAGTGACCCCACTTTCTCCCAGAGGAAGAGCTGGTATCGCGCCATCGTTGCTTCGTAAGTTGAGGCCTTGATACCGAGAGATGCCGCGGAGTAGATCTTTCTACCTGCCAAATCCAACTTTCTACCCTCCTTATCTACGGGAGCGGAATGGGCTCTTTGTGACTGACCCTGAGCTGACTCCACCACGATCGAATTTGGTTTTGGGTGCTTGATTAAAAATCCAGCATCCCGCTCTTGAATCCGATAAAGAGTCTCTAATCTCTTCGAGGTGGGTTGTGTCACAGACGGTGTCTCCCAAGAGAGTTGCGCTGCTTGTTTGAGAGCCGGCGGAAACGGGATAGCAATTGTTGAGGTCGTTTTTGTTTGAAACACATCGTAGATGGGATCGATTACAGGTTCGTCTGCTTGCTCAAGGTCTAAACCGAGTGCACGGGCCATTCTTAACATGTGATCTGAGAACCTCACCATATCATCCGATGGCGATGAGGGATCCTCTCCATGTACAGCATCATTTGGTGATGGTACCGATGCTACTACGGAATGAACTGAATCGGAATCAGATGGGTAGTTACCCTCTGGTGACGAAACAGTAACCAGCTGCATCTGATGTTGTGCTGGATCAACTAATACCTGCTGCGTCGGTAGCGTAGCCGCTGCAGTGATTGGTGTCGACGAACGGCTATGGCGTCGAGCAGGAGATTGGTGGATAGAAGAAGGAGGCAGTGGCAATTGGCAAATTCTGGATGTGGGTGGAGGCTGGGCGAAATATTCCTCCGGTGGATATTGATCATAATATCTCTGAGGTCGGTAGCGATCCCAGTCATAATAACCTTGTCTGGTTTGGGGCTCAGAATATTGAGAGATTCTGTCCCAATCACGCCTCGGTGTTCGTCTAGGCGAAGGTTGTAGTGGAATTATATCTTGAGGTACTTGAGGTCTGATAGGCTCTCTCAATGAGGCTGCCGATGCCGAATCACGTAATTCACCCTCCAATAAACTGGGAGGGTGCGTCGGTACCGTCTTCTTCGGTATCGACTGGGGTCTCGGCGTCGAGACATGCCTCGATACCGAAACAGCCGTTACGGTAGGAGGGGTTGTTTGTCTCCGAGAAGACTCGGATAGTCGAGGAGAACCATGAGAGGTTTTCTCAGTATCCTTTTTCTTCTTTTTCTTTTTCTTCTCCATTTCGGAGGAAGATTTTGGCGTTCTGGCCTTTTTTGAAATTTTCTTGGCTGCAGAACTTGCCAATGACCGGCCAGGCGTCAGGGGTATCTGTGCCCTATCAATTGCTCTGGCTTGCACACTCGTCCCTGTGCCTCGGTCAGAAACGGGCTTATCAGTTGCCGTTTTATCCATTGGAGCCTCCGTAGCTCTGAGGGCTTTCTCCCAAAGTATTGAGCGAAGACGGTCTGCCCTGTTCTTTCTGGTCTGTTTTGTAAAGGACATGCAATGGTGGCACGCCTCTACAATATGACCTTCGCCTAAACAAAGGACACAAAGGGAGTGTCCGTCCGTAGGAGGTAGTTTGGCTCCGCACTTGACACACTTGCGGAACGGGGCCTTTATTGCCATGCGGCAGTCGCGACCGTAGTCGCTAAGATAAACTATCTACAAGAATATAATAATTTTTTTTTTTTTTTTTTTTATAGATAACAAGAGAAAAAGGACGAAAAAGGACGAAAAAGAAGAAAGCTGAAGAAAAAGGTAGCTAGAAAATATTTTAAACAGATTTAACAGAGAAACGCTAGAGGTTTGGTCTTTCGGTCTAGGCACGATGGCGGACGACGAAGAACTGAGGGTAGGGCGGGAACCCCATGGACATGCGCAGTAGCGTGGGGGAGGGGTTCCCGCCAAAAACGTTCCACTTAGCTATAGAAGGTTCCGGTCTGGTCTCTGCGCAGGCGCAAAGCCCATATGTGTGATGCATAGAGACCACGAAGAAGAACCATGCTCTCCTCACCAATACTTCATCCCATTTCTCCTCCCAATTAGTCTGACTAATTGGTCAAAAGCATTTTTGAGGAGTCTTCTTAGAGATATAGCAGCACTACCCATCCTACAGTTCATTACAAGTTGCCAAGTCCAGTGCCTGATGCCCTACCTATGACACCCATGTTAACAGCTACATGCCATCGAGGCTTTGAGCAGGGTGAATGCACATGCATGCAAACACAAACACACAAGCAAGCTCTACAGGTAAAATGGTTCTGTTAGTATATTGAACTTGAGCAGGGAGGGGTACAAAACATCTAGGTTCTGAGCGTCACACTGAAAGACTGCTGTGGTGGAGGGACCACACATGCATACACACCCCACCACACACACCGGTTGCTGGGGGAGGGAGGAGGCTGCAGCATGTTCCCCAACCTAACCAAACATTTCCAAAATCTTTTAGGCAAGGGAAAAAACACTCTAGGAACAGGCTCAATGGTTCTTGCCATAAAAACGCCATTGCTAGACGATCCTAGGACTTGAGCAGAAGTCTTCAAGTAATGCTTACTAGGAAACCTCAGGATGCTCTAAAAATAACTTCTATTGCAGGACCCATAGGCGTGTTCTCCATTTTCTGACCGCTGTCACTGATATTTTCACTGGCAGCAGATGCAGGAAGTTGGGGTGTCCACTTGAGGCTGCATTTTTTGTATCCCTGAACCAGAGATATTAGCAGGATCAGCTGGAGGATATACACTATTAGCTTAGCCTCTAATATACTAATATCCAATTCCTTACTAGCTGAGATCACATGACTTCCCATCGGACATTGTTCTTGCAAGTCTACCTCTAGCTTCCTTGAAGGCATTGAAAACCCCATACCTATCACATGAAGAATATTCTGGCTGACAACCAGAATATAAGATTGTTTGCTCTTACGGTACAAATGAGGAGTGAATTGGAGTAGTATCTTTTTTTGAGGGGGGGAAGAGGGACAAACTAGTGCCCAGAAAAAAAACTTCCCCTCAAGAAACTTCAGTTACTCAGTAATCAGTACATACAATGGAGAAGGGGTACTTACATTGAGACAGCAATATTTTTGCTATATTACAAGAAGTGTTTGACCATGACAGTTTAATTGGAAAAAGACAAAAGAACGATATGAAACATTTGATAGATATGACTCAAGTACCATACATTTTTCCCCTCCTTTGTATCAACATTTTTACATGAACACAACAATTAGTCTGATTAGTGGAGGGTCTTAAATATAATTAAATCATGAAAAATATTTTCAAAGTTGCTAAAAGGTACGCTTCGCCAATGAACAATACAGGAATATTTGTACACCTCATTATACAAAGAGACAACAAATCAAGTCATCAGTTGTACAACAGCATTTCCCTCACTTGGCCTTCTCTCCCCACAAATAGGCCAGCCCCCTGCAATGCTCCGCTCGCTCCCCTCTTCTGAAAAGATGAAGAGTCTATTTATTACATCAATACAGTTTTGTACTAACTAGTTAACCTCTTAGTTAGTCTTAGTTAAAAGCATGCTGGTAACTTTAATGCCTTTTAACTAAACATGTAAATGTGTCAAATTAAAAATTCATGTTTAAAATTTTATGAAACTAGAATGGCCAAAATTTCAAGTGCTGTATTCAATATTACCCTCTCTTACCACTGTGCCGGAGTGTATCTGCAAGACATGCGATTAAAAGAAAGTACCATCCATGAGAATCCTGCAACTGGACATAACCTGGAGAGTTTTGTAAGGGCATACGCCCACAGCAGTTACAAGTGCTGGATACCAATGAACCAACTAGAAGGAAGGAAGGAAAGTGGTGGCAGCAGCAACAATGGCGACCTCACATGGAAACCTTTCAGAGCTCCCTGACAAAACAGTTGCATGATAAATTGGAAAGTCACAGTAATAATCCAGCCCCCAACATGATCTGGGCTGTGCAAGTGGGATTGGATTGGCTTTGCTTAACTGATCTACAGCAAAGCCAGCAATGCAAGGTCCACTAGTTTACAGCAGAAGCCAAGGTAGAAACTCACGGCAGCAGAGAATATGTGCATGTGTGTGTGTAAGCCTCAACAGAAGCACAAAAGCAAGCAAAGCGACCCTGAATTCCATTGGTTGGGCATTTCCTTAGAAAAGGAACTAGTTTTGGCCCTGGAGATGGATGTTTAAGCTGGGCTAGGAAGAGTCCTCTGGCTGGGAGCATGTGGCGCTCTAGCAGCAAGGAGTGAAACGGCGCGATTTAGGGGAAGCCTCATTTCGCAGCATTCTGGTGGTATCTGTGTCGCCAAACCTCCTGTATCTTTTTGCACCATTTATGAGCATTCCCACTCGGGTCCATCAGGTAGTATGTCCTGTTAGGCTATAAGTAAAAAAACATTTTAGTTCCCATTCATTCCATCAGCCAGCAAGAACACAACTACATTAATTGGAGTCAGCAAACAATGCTAGACTTCGGCCTGGCAGACTCTAATAAAGTCTCAGCTCATTAGCAAAATAGGAACCTCCCTCCCCTAAACATGAAGATTGTACAGCATCTTATACATGAAAAGTATCCCAAGGTAAATTCTAACAGTGTCATCTGCTCTGTAGATAATAAACTACAGATGTAGCTGCATGACCTAGCTCTGGCCAGAGAAGGCACAGTCCAGCCTGTCACCAGCAGGGCCACTGCAGAGCTACTGCTGTGAAGATTTTTGTTCCCATGGCCAACTTCGAGCACTCAGATGTCTCTCGGCTCTTGTTCCTCTTAGTGAGTATTGGCAGCAATATGGGCCCTGCTAACACATCTTCAAGAGCACCACTGCACTGGGCTAGCAGTCAAGTCAGAAGTTTAGGTAAGCTGGCTTAAGAGTCACTTACTGTGTGAACAAAAAAGGTCTTGAAGTTCTTGGCTTCTGGCCGAAGTTCCAGTGACCACGGAATCTCCCCTTTCAGAACCTTGTTGACAGGATCCACATAGTACAGGTGTGGCCCTTCAGTGAGCAACAACTGGCGCCGGCGAGCAAATAGCCCCTGTGGAGAAGCAAGCCAGATTCAGAGCTGTTTTCTAGCAATATCCCATGGTATCACTTGGGGATCCAACACTCGTACTAGATGGACTAGATGTTCTTATGAGAACAAGTGGGTGAACCAACACTTCAGGGAGGGGATCTTGCCTGGGAATAGTTTCTCAAACCAACTGTTCTATAGCTGACTAAAGGGGAAAAATATCTTTAGAGCTCACTTGTTCCCCACTGAAAGTTTCTTAGCTTCTGATGTTTCAGAATATTAATTTTAGCTTGACTAGTTCACATCCTCCTCTATGCAGCCTACAGTCCCATCCAAAATGCTTAACTAACCCTGTGTGGCCAGTGGACTTGCTACGTGCAGTGGAGTAATTTTAAGATTCCAGCGCAATCATCTGTGTTAGCAAACACTTATGAGACTAACAAAAGTATTGTAACAAGCTTTAGTAGCCAAAGCACACCTCAATTCACATGCATGAAGGCGTCACTGGGGTGCATGCACCCCCAAAAGAGAGAGAAGGACAAAAATCTAAGAGAATGCAAAGGGAGGCCAAACAATCAAGTAGTGCAAGTGACAGCAGTCAGTGTGTTGTACTGCAATGAAAAACACAAATGAATTCAAGAACTGACGGGCTGCCACTTGCAACGAGACAGCATTGCCAGTAAACAAAACACCTAACCAGGGACAAATAGAATTTGAGACTCCTGTTTGCATCAAGGCAAGGTGATGCATGGTCTAAATGTCTCTCAGCCTCACCAACTAATGGGTACTGTGGAACTCACTTGAGGGAGCGATCATCCAAGAATCTGAGCTTTCTCCCCCTTGCAGTCGTTACTTAAGAGAACCATACCAGCTGCCCCTCCGAGGTTGAAAGGAAGGTTAAGGGGGCATTCACGTGGGGTTGGGGACTGGAGAGGCTGGCTTACAGCGTGTCCAGAGGGCTCCCCAGCCTACTTCCCTCCCTCTCCATCACACCTCACCTAGACGAGTTTGGAGGCTTACAAGTATCAAGGGTGGATCTCATAGGATTGTGCCCTAAGATACCGAAATGTGGATTCCCCACTTTTTAAATATTTCCATTAAGGTTCTCTTGAGGTATTTATTCCCCTTTCCCTCCTTTTTCTCTTAAAAATGCTTTAAAATATAGTTTTGCTTTTATTTATTAATTTTATTTATTTATTACATTTATATACCGCCCCATAGCCAAAGCTCTCTGGGCGGTTTTTATTATTTCATGTATCAAAGCATCAAGTTGTATGAATGTTATAGAAATAGCAAGAGACAGGACAACCTTCCTTGAATTAAACAAATAAGAACAATTAGACAACAGCCACTTACCTTCCTCTTGTCTACTGGCCCCATTTTCAGTATTAAGTTATTTTCTACAAACTGGTGCCTGAGAAGAAAACATCACCTCATGTTATTTCCATCAATTCATAATCACTGTCAAGCTAAGCCAGGAGTCAACCTGCAGAATGGTGGGCTTCCCAATCGAGCAGAGGACAACTCCACTGATGGACAGTCAATAAATAAGGGGAGGAGCAGCAAGAGCATTTGGGACAACTGCTAGCAGTCAGAAAGGGGCTAACAGCTGTGGAAAGAGTGGCCCAAGTCTTCTACTCAGTGTCAGCTTTACCAACAAAACAGCCAAGAGTTGTGTTGAACTCAGAAAACGCATGCCTGCCAGCACCCAAACAGAACTGCTAGTTCAGGGTCAGACCCCATGACAGAAATCGGCTGGATTTCTTTTTTGCTTGGCTCAATTTGCCCCAGTCCACTATTTCTCAACCCCTCACACTATCATTATGTTAGAAATTCACAGAATCAGAGCCAGAAGGGACAATGGAGGTCATCTAGTTCAAAGCCCTACTCAGTACAGGCTCTGCAATGCACCTACAGCATCCCTGACAGGTGGCCATCCAGTCTCTAGCAAAGGACCTCTAGCAAAGGAGAACCTACCACCTCCCAGGCAATCTATCCCACTGCCAAACAACCCTCACTGTTAGGAAGTTTCTCATCATGTTTAGCCAAAATATACTTCTTTGCTGTTTCCAGCCGTTGGTTCCAGTCTTCCCCTCTGGAAAAATAGAGAACAAGTCTGTTCCATCTTCTGCATGCCAGCCTTTAGATATTGAAGACAGCTAGTAGGCCTCCTCTTAATCTCCTTCTTACAATGTGCACAGAACTAGACATGGTACTCCAAATGCAGCCCGACTAACACAGAACTATTACTTCCCATCACATGGACACTCCACTTCTGCTAATGAAGCCCAAGATTGTATTTGCATTTTAAACAGCCATATCACACTGCTGACTCATATTTAGCTTTTGATCCACAAATTGAATACACAAGCTTTTCAAACATACTGTTGCCAAGTCAGGTTTTCCCCATCCTATACTTATGCCTTTGTTGTGCCTCAGTGAGGTATAACACGATAAGGGTGAATCATTAGCGGAAGAGGTCAGGCAGGCACCAACACTGTATTCCTTCCGGTGTCTCCTTAAAACGCTGTTTCAAGAAGCAATCCCAGCCATCGTAACCTTTCCTTATAGAGGAGTCGTTACAGCCCCTCCTTCATTTGGGTTGCCCTTTCCTGCACCTTTTCCAGCTCTACAATATCCTCTTTAGATGCCATGACCAGAACCATACACAGTATTTACTCTACAGATTTGTATAAGGGCAATATAATATTGACAGTTTCATCTTTGACTCCTTTCCTAATTTACCTGATACGGATTTTTTTTTCCACAGCAGTTATTTATTATTATTATTATTATTATTTATTTATATAGCACCATCAATGTACATGGTGCTGTACAGATTGCACAGTAAATAGCAAGACCCTGCTGCATAGGCTTACAATTCACATTGATTTCAAGGTGTTTACTTGTGGGACAAACAGTAGTTAAAACATTTCAGTGGAGTTCACGCAGAATGAAAGCTCTTTACTGATGTCCTACCCATCCTTAAAGAGCTCTGATCCATCTGACTTAAAGAACTGCATAATTCTCTGCAAAGCAACATACAGTTGTACACTATCCACAAGAACCTCAAAATCCCCTCCTCGGTAAGTGACTGCCAACTCAGATCCCATCACCTTATATGAGGAGTTAGGATTTTCTGCCCTAATTTTCTGCATCACTTTACACTTGCTTACATTGAACACTGGCAGCCTATTGATGAAGGGAAAGTTTAATTTCTTTTGTGGAACAGTGAGTCACTCAGCAGAAATGAGTGATGCCAAAATAGTTTTGGGTGTCTCATGAATACTTTAGAGCAGGATGAGAATCTATGGACCTCCAGATGCTGTTGGACTCCAACTCCCATCAACCCCAGCCTGCATGGCCAGGGATGTTTTATTTATTTATTTAATTTCTATACCACCCTCCTGCCCATTCTTGTGTTGCTCTTTCATGGCTCAATTCATGGCTCAATTCCCAAGACCTCTTAGTTTAATTTCCCCTTCTCTTTATATGACAAGCAGAAACTTCAAGAGCAGCAGCAACTTCTTTAATTGGCCAAAGTTCCCTCTCTACCAGAACTCATTGGATAACCTTTAGAGCTGGAGGTGGGGCGGGGGGGGGGAGCCTACAAGATTAAAGGCTCTTCCAGTTGGCTATTGCTTCCTGCTTAATTGTGGGGTCAGTTCTTCTCTGGATGCCTCCTTTATACTGTCCAGGAAACATTTTGTAAAGCATGAAAGTTTTGGAGAGCTTGCTGGGCATAACATCTCTAGGAAGGGTTTTTTGGCTGCATTAATTTTTCTACTGTCTGCCATTATTAAACATTTTTCTTCCTTTTAAGTTGAAATGCCATATAAACTATCCACGTCACCACTCTGCCTTCATGTGCCAAACTAAATGCCAGATATTAAGTTCTTTTCATAAGGCATTCCAGGCACCTGAATAATTTCTAGATGGCAGTCAACTATGTTTTTTTTTAAAAAAATAACCTTTTCAGAATCAGATACAAAGGCAGGGTGCAAGACAGAAAGTTAAGGAATCACTCTGTAAGGCCCCAACTCATCATCGATCCAAGGTCAACCCAGTCCAGCACCATCTCCAGAGTCCAGACAGATGGCTCAGGAGGAAATCCAACAAGCTGGGCAAACTGGATATAGCCTGCACCTGTATATTTCCAAGACCAGGAATTAAAGGTGAATGGACTCTTTGAAGATGGAATGTTCCATCACAGCTCTTGACAGACTAGTTCAGTACTAAACAGTCAAAGCCTTCCATGAAGTGGCCATCACACCAAACTTTGGCAATGAATCCCTATAAGTTAGTGATGTGCTGCATGATGAAGCCCTCTTTCCTTTGGTTTGAACCTAGTGCCAATGTCATTTGATTGTGACAGAACACCTCCTCTGTGACTCTTGCCAACAGCCCCCCACCCTTCTTCCGCAGCCTCTTCTAAGCAAAAGAAAACAATTGTTTAAATTGTAGTATGGAAAAACTATGAACCAAATGACTTACCAAGGGTTTCCGCTAGCCTGTTTTGCCAACAGTAACCTTTTCTCCTCTTCAGAGAACTGCAGATCCAGCTCAAATGAATTATTGTCAAGGTCATGGATGTATTGCTCTATGTTATTGCCTGAGGTCTGCAGGGGACATGTCTCTGGGGAAGACAGCGACTGAGAAGACGCCGAGCTGGAAACTTGCATGCAGCCAAACTGACTCAGGAGATTGTCATACTACAAAACACACAGTCCTTATTTCATTTACACAGCAAACCATTTAACTTCTTGCCTTTTAGTCCTCCACTTATACAGAGAGATTCTAAGAGAGATGCGACTTACAGGGACAATTGGAAGAATGTGGGTCAAACTAAACACCCCAGCCAGTCCACCACCCAGATGCACATTACCTGCACAGGCAAACTGTGGAACCCTCTAAACTGGGAGTGGAGATAGGCCTTTTTCCCTCTTGAGGGATGCAAGGACATTGCAGAGCCCTCTTCTGCAGAGTGATGGACCAAGGTAAGTACTCCTATTGCAAAGAAGCAGCCTCCTTGGTTGAGACTTCGGGGCAAATGAGAACACCCAGTTCCCACATCACAGCCAATTCCTGGGTTGCTTAACCCAGGAATTAGCAGGGGCGCATCGAAGCAAACATGCTGTCTCCCACCTGCCGGCCACTTCTGCTTTCATTTAACAACCCCAGAACATCCTTCAGGAGCCTTTGATCCCTTCTGAAGTCAAAGATTATCATCTACATCAACATTGGCACTTACGTTTCCATAGCAATCTTCATCATCTTCTGACATGGCTGGCAAATACGCTGTGAGCTTGGGTGGCGTTTGATGATGCAGATTCTCCCAGGTAATGGATTCAAAAAAGGGGTGGGCCTTCAGGGGTTGATATGCACCCATTTCATCACAGCCTAACCGTTTGGTAGCATCTAGAACCTGATTAAGTTAGACACAGTTACATTTCCTCCTACAATCCTGAGAAACCATTTCAAGGCAACATTTAAACTAGGAATGGCAACCAGAAGCTAGCTTCAGTTCATAAGTTGTTTTCCAGGTGGCTCACATCTGGAAAATGAACTAAGGCACCGTTTTCTTACAAACTGGACTTAGCTTCAGGGCATATAGAATGCTACTGCTATGGCATACACGCATCTGAACAGTCTTCAGAGGGCTGGGGAGGTCCTCCCCCCACGCCCAGCCCTCCATTCCCTCAGCCCACTGTGACTGCAGGGGGGGGAACAGTTTAAGATTATTTCTTCATTTGAAATTTTTCTAAATATGTGTAAGATTGGGGTAATAAAAGTTTGTTGGAATAGCATAGAGAAAGAAACTTTTGGGGGCATAGAATGGGCTTAAATGGGTGTACAAGTGATAGGGTAATGCTTTACTATTAAGAGGACAAGTAGGTATACACACATAGAACACTGTATCAAGGGTTAGATGATTTGGTTTGGATAAAGCCTGATAGAAAATGATTTGGAAATATTGATATTGTTCAATGGCGTTACTCATGGGGACTTGCAACTTGATATTGCTCAAAAGACATTAGTCATAAGAACTTGTGACATGTACTAACTGTAACTAGGGGAAGCGTCCAAGGTGAAGGACAGGTGAGATTGTGGTTGGAAAAATAAGACCCAGACAATCACAAGAACAGGGAACTTGACCTTTCGTTGTCATAAACAACTAATTGAGAAAGGGGAGGAGCTTTTCATTTACCAAAAGCTTTTCTACAAGATCTTTTGCCTTAGGAAAGAACTTCTCTGGGAATTCGTATTCCAATTTGATTATCTTTTGAAATATGAGATATTCATTTCTGAAAAGAAAAAAAGAGAGAGTCACATCTATGCAAACATCCACAAATGTACCCTGCGGTTAGAATCATAGAATTATAGCATTACAAGGGGCAATTTAGGTCGCTGACTCCACCCCCACCACTTCCACTCAGTGCAGGAATCCAGTTTAAAGCATCACTGGCAGATAGCTGTCCAGCATCTTCTTGATTCCTGCATTGAGTAGGGGGGTGGACTCGATGGCCTTATAGGCCCCTTCCAACTCTACTATTCTATGATTCTATGAATACCTCCAGGACAGTCTTTCTTCTTGAAACATAAGCCTTCCTTGTCCTATGGTCTTTGGCAGGTTCCAGACCTCTTCTGTATGGCAATTGTTTAGGTACTTGGAAAGCACTATCATATCCCCCCTCAGTCTTCTCTTCTCAAGGCTAAGCATATCCAGATCATTTAAACTTTCCTCATAGTCCCAATAATCTTTGTTCCCCTTCTCTGAAGTCATTCCAATTTATCCAAATCCTTCCTAAAATGTGTCCAGAATTGGACAAAGTATTCAAGATGAGATCTGACCACTGCAGAATAGAATAGAACTATTACTTCCCATGATTTTGAAACTATATTTCTATTGATGCATCCTAAAATTGCATTTGCCTCTTTTGCAGCTACACCGCACTGCTAACTCATATTCAGCTTTTGATTAACTACAACTCCAAGATCCTTTTCACACGTACTACTGTCAAACCAGGTATTCCCCCATCTTATACCTGTGCATTTGATTCCCCCCCACGCCAATGAAGAACTTTGCACTTGTATCTATTAAATGCCATTCTGTAATTTTCTGCCCAGTGTTCTAAACTATCATGATTATTTTGAATTTTGTTTGTTTCCTAAGATATTAGCTATCCCACCCAATTTTGTGTCATCTGCAGATTTTATAAGCATTCTCCCCCCCCCCTTTGTTCCAAGTCACTGATAAAAATCTTGGAAGAATATAAGGCCCAGGATCGAGCCTTGTGGCACCCGACTCAATACCTCCCTCTCCAGTTTAAGGAACGACTGACGAGCACTCTGAGTACGGTTCTCCAGCCAAGTGTAGATCCACCTAGTAGTAGTGCCCCCCAGCCCACACTTAATTAGCTTATTAATTGGAATATTATGGAGCACTTTGTCAAATGTCTTCCTCAAATCAAGATACGTTATGTCCACAGCATTTCCATGATGAACCTTGGAAGTTACCCAATCGAAAAATGAACTAAGATTAGTCTGGCAGGACTTGTTCTTGACAAATCCATGCTGGTTATTAGTGATCACTGCATTACTGTCAAAGTGCCTACAGACTGAGCACTTTATAATCTGCTATAGTATCTTTCCAGATACTGACGTCAGACAGACTGGTCTATAATCCCCCCAAATCTTGTTTTTTTGCCCTTTTTAAAAATAGGGATAACATTTGCCCTTCTCAGCTACTTCACCTGTTCTCATAGAGAATAGCTAGAGGTTCCAAAAGTCCATCCGCTAGCTCCTTCAACTCTCTTGGATGCAATTCATTTGGACATGGGGACTTGAATTCACCTAAGGTGTTTAAATATTCTCTGGCAATCTGAAGCCGTAGACCTACCCCGTCAGCCTGTTTGTCACATAGGCCTGATGGAACACAGATCCTCTTCTGGGAGAAAACTGAACCAAAGTAGAAGTTGAGTAGTCCCACCTTTTCGTCATCACCTGTCAGCATTTTGCCTTCCTCATTGAGCAGCTAATCTACCATTACTTTTGTCCTCCTTTGATTCTGATTTTATTAAATACTCTAAGGACAATGGCATAAATTCCTCAGAGCTTACTTGATGCATCTTTCTAGATGAATAGGCCTGAGGATCTTAAATGTCAGCATACCTATGGATAAATTGGGTGAATTTAAATTATCTCCTCCTGTGGGAAACAAGTGTAACATTATATATTAGTGTCTGAAACATTCTTCTACTTATTATTTAGGTATTGTTGACTGTACAGATAGAGATCATCTTTCACTGTTTTCTTTTTTCCACATTGCTAGGAAGTGAGAACACACTTAAATCTCAAGTTCTTATTAAGGATATTTCCTCAATTAACAGAACTGGAATTATTGCAGACTTGTTGAAGAGAGCCTTTGAATTATCACCTAATTCATTTATTATCAGATGTTGGGAATATCTATACAGCCTATATGTGTGTTTTTAAAAAACAAACAAAAAACAAAACCAAGTTGGCTGAATTTATTATACTGGGCATAAAGCAGACTGGTTTTAGATTTGGTCGGTTTGTTCTTGACCATTGCATGGTGTTATCGCACCTAGTTGTAAAGTAATCTCAGCCTGGTCAGAAACTTTTTGTTGCCTTTATATGTCTTAGAGCAGCTTTTGATCTTATCCTTACAAACTTGTTAAGAAAGAAGTTGAGAATTTTTTCAAATGATGAAGCAACCTTTTCTGATTAACCAACTACAATCACCCACATCTCTACAGCTTAGATGTGGCCCAAATGAAGTATTAACTATGGCTATCTCCTCTATTTTAGGTGTGAGACAAGGAACTCACTTCATTTAATCTATTTCTGAATGACCTGAATGGCTCCTTTATTAAAACTAATTTATCCTCATGCCCCCAAACTAGCTGCCACACAGATATCATTGCTGCTGATTGTCACAATCAAGGCTGGGACTATACTGTTGCCTTTATAGGTTTGCCCATTTTTGTGACATTAATCTTAAATCTTTTCAAAACATAGAAAAGTATATAGGGCTCACAATGAAATCCAATTGAACAAGTATATTATTTGGTATCTATTTTCATTAGAAAGATCTTTGAAGCCACCTCCCTACAGAAAGTGGAGGAAGGAACTATTGGATTGGCAATCCTTGACTTGATATTGACCAATAGGGATGACTTAGTGGATAAAGTGGCAGTTATGGGAACTCTGGGGGAAAGTGACCATGTCATACTTGAATTCTTGATTATGAAGGAGACAAAAGTTGAGTGTAGCCATACACGTACTCTGGATTTTAGGAAAGCTGATTTTAATAAACTCAGAACTATGATAAGTAAAGTCCCATGGCAAGTGAGCCTAATGAGAAAAGGAGTGCAGGATGGCTGGGAGTATTTAAAAAAGGAAATTTTAAAGGCACAATTACAAACAATTGCAACAAGGAGAAAAGATAGAAGACAACAGAGGAAACCAATGTGGCTCCACAAAAAGCTTAGAGATGACCTGAAAACAAAAAAGGATACATATAGACAGTGGAAGGAAGGCCAGGCTACAAAAGAAGAGTACAGACAGGTGGCACAGAAGTGCCGAAATGGCGTCAGGAAGGCTAAAGCTGTGAATGAGCTGAGATTAGCGGGGGATGTTAAAGCAATAAAAAGGCTTTCTTTAGATACGTGAGTAGTAAAAGACAGAGGAAAGAAATGGTGGTACAACTGCTTAATGAGGATGGCAAATTGATAACAGATGACAAAGAAAAGGCTGAAGTGCTCAATTCCTACTTTGCCTCAGTCTTCTCCCAAAAGCGGGTCTATGACCCCCCTGGAAAAAGTGAAGCAGAAGTTGAGGGGGCAGGATAGCAGTTTGAGATTGATAAACAAATGGTCAAAGAACACCTAATTTCCTTGAATGAGTTCAAATCTCCAGGACCCGACGGACTGCATCCAAGAGTAATGAAGGAGCTAGCGGAAGAACTCTCAGAACCTTTGTCTATTATCTTTGCAAAATCATGGAAGACGGGTGAGGTGCCGGACGACTGGAGGAGGGCTAACGTTGTCCCTATCTTCAAAAAGGGCAAAAAGAAGGAACCTGGGAACTATAGACCAGTCAGTCTGACTTCCATCCCTGGGAAAGTTCTGGAGCAGATTATAAAGAAGTCAATCTGTAAACACCTTGAAATCAATGTAGTGATTACTAGAAGCCAACATGGATTTGTTAGGAACAAATCCTGTCAGACTAATTTGATCTCATTTTTTGATCGGGTAACCTCCCTTGTGGACTGTGGGAATGCTGTGGACGTCATATATCTTGACTTCAGCAAAGCTTTTGACAAAGTGCCCCATGATATTCTGATTAACAAACTAGCTAAAAGTGGACTAGATTAGGTGGATTCACAGTTGGCTACAGAATCGGACTCAAAGAGTAATTATCAATGGAACCTTCTCAAACTGGGGAGAGGCAACGAGTGGGGTATCACAGGGCTCAGACCTGGGCCCAGGGCTCTTCAACATTTTTATTAATGATTTGGATGAGGAGGTGCAGGGAACGCTTATCAAATTTGCAGATGCCACAAAATTGGGTGGGATAGCTAATACCCTGGAAGAGAGAAACAAACTTCAAAGTGATCTTGGGGGATACTTGACTCAGCAATACTACAAACGAGAAGGATCTTGGAATTGTTGTAGATCGCAAGCTCAATATGAGCCAACAGTGCGATATGGCTGCAAGAAAGGCAAATGCTATTTTGGGCTGCAATAATAGAAGTATAGCTTCCAAATCACGTGAGGTACTGGTTCCTCTCTATTCAGCCCGGGTTAGGCCTCATCTAGAGTATTGCGTCCAGTTCTGGGCTCCACAATTCAAGAAGGAAGCAGACAAGCTGGAGTGTGTTCAGAGGAGGGCAACCAGGATGATCAGGGGTCTGGAAACAAAGCCCTATGAAGAGAGACTGAAAGAACTGGGCATGTGTAGCCTGGAGAAGAGAAGATTGAGGGGAGACATGATAGCACTCTTCAAATACTTAAAAGGTTGTCACACAGAGGAGGGCCAGGATCTTTTTTCGATCCTCCCAGAGTGCAGGACACGGAATAATGGGCTCAAGTTAAAGGAAGCCAGATTCCGGCTGGACATCAGGAAAAACTTCCTGACTGTTAGAGCAGTGCGACGGTGGAATCAGTTACCTAGGGAGGTTGTGAGCAATCCCACACTAGAGGCATTCAAGAGGCAGCTGGACAACCATCTGTCAGGGATACTTTAGGGCGGATTCCTGCATTGAGCAGGGGGTTGGACTCAATGGCCTTGTAGGCCCCTTCCAACTCTGTTATTCTATGATTCTATGATCTCCTGCACTCTTGTTGGCAACTCTCCAAAGATTCGGTTTTTCAAAGGATGTTCAATTAATATGTATGGCTAATCTTCACTGATGTACATGCTGTTTAAAATTATTTATTTGCTTTATGGAAATTAAGAAATGGTCAGCATAAAGGGATTTTCAGTGCCCCTTTAACAGCTAAAACACTGATATTACAACACTGGTAATACATGATAAATACATCTCCTATAATGCAATGAACTGTGGAACAATGTTTCAATATTTGAATATACTTTCAAACGGATACTTATTTGGATATTTAGTACGCTTTTGTTGAAGCCTCATGAACTCCTCTCCCCGTTAAGTAGGATTTCATGGCAGGACAACCTATAGTTGTTCTGAGTTAATTGAAATCCACTTTCCTGAATCTAATGGTACATGTTTGGCTACACTCAGCTTTAGTTTTCATTAAAATAACAGAATCATAGAATAGTTGAGTTGGAAGGGGCCTATAAGGCCATTGAGTTCAACCCTCTGCTCAATGTAGAAATCCACCATAAAGCATAAGAACATAAGAAGTGCCCTGATGCTGGATCAGACGAAGGTTCCATCTAGTCCAGCACTCTGTTCACACAGGGGCCAACCAGCCATTGGCCAAGAATGAACTAGCAGGACATGGTGCAACAGCACCCTCCCACCCATGATCCCCAGCAATTGGTGCACACAGGCTTACTGCCTCGAATACTGGAGATAGCACCCAACCATCAGGGCTAGTAGCTATTGATAGCTTTTGCCTCTGGGAATTTAACCAACACCCTTTTAAAGCCATCCAAACTGGTGGCCATCACTACCATCCTGCGGTAGTGAGTTCCATAATTTAATTATGCACTGTGTGAAGAAGTCCTTCCTTTTATTTGTCCTGGATCTCCCACCAATCAGCTTCATGGGAGAGGGAGAAAAATGTCTCCCTATCCACATTCTCCATACCATGTACACCTCTATCACGTCTCCCCTTAGCCACCATTTTTCAAAGCTAAACAATCCCAGTTGATGTAACCTTCCCTCATAGGGGAGATGCTCCAGCCCCGTAATCATTTTTGTTGCCATTTTCTGCCCTTTTTCCAGCTCTATAATATATATATTTTAGGTGTGGTGACCAGAACTGTACACAGTATTGTAAGTGTGGTCGCACCATAGATTTGTATAAGGGCAGTATGATGCTGGCCGGTTTATTTATTTATTAAATTTATGTACTGCCCCATAGCCAAAGCTCTCTGGGCAGTTTACAAAAGAACTCAAATATTAAATTTTCAATTCCTTTAATGCCTAATATGGAGTTTGCCTTCTTTACAGCGGCTGCACACTGGGTGGACATTTTCATCGAGCTCTTCCACCACAATCCCAAGATCTCTTTCTTGTTCGGTCACCGCCAGCTCGGATCCCATTAGGTTATACTTGAAGTTGGGTTTTTTTGCCCCAATGTGTAACACCTTACACTTGCTAACATTGAACTGCATCTGCCATTTGGATGCCCAGCTTGGAGAGATCCCTTTGGAGCTCTTCACAATCCCTTTGGGTTTTAACAACCTTAAATAATTTGGTGTCATCAGCAAACTTGGCCACTTCACTGCTCACTCCTAATTCCAGATCATTTATGAATAAGTTGAAAAGGATTGGTCCCAATACCGATCACTGTGGAATCCCGCTATTTACTTCCCTCCATCGGGAGAATTGACCATTAATTCCTACTCTCTGCTTTCGGTTCTTTAACCAGTTACTTATCCATAAGAGGACCTCTCCCCTTATTCCATGACTACTAAGTTTATTCAGGAGTCTTTGGTGGGGGACTTTATCAAAAGCCTTTTGGAAGTCCAATTAAACAATGTCCATTGGATCACCCTTGTCTACATGTTTGTTGACACTCTCAAAGAATTCTAGCAGATTAGTAAGACAGGACTTGCCTTTGTGGAAGCCATGTTGATTCTTCTTCAGCACGACCTGCGCTTCTATATGTATACTAATTTTGTCTTTAATAATGCTTTCAACCAATTTATCTGGAACAGATGTCAAGCTAACCAGCCTGTAATTTACTGGATCCCCCCGGATCACTTTTTGAAAATTGGTGTTATTAGAATGTATACTTTAAAACATTTTTTACATCTCTTATTGTTTGCTTGCATCTCCTTTGTGCTAGCTTTTATTTTCCTCACTTGGCCATGACTTCAGTTTTTTTGAAGGAAGGCCTCTTTTCTAGGCACTGTTGGTTAGCCATGCTGGTGACCTCTTGGACTTGGTGCTACCTTTCCTAACCTGTGGAATACATTTTAGTTGAGCTTCTATTAGTTGAACTTCCTTTGTGCTTTTGAGTAAGCTCCATGCATTTTCCAAGGATTTAACCCTCTTGGTTCCCCCTGGTGGATGGCTATCCAGCTGCCTCTTGAAGGCCTCTAGTGTGGGAGAGCCCACAACCTCCCTAGGTCATTGGTTCCATTCTCATACTGCTCTAACAGTCAGGAATTTTTCCTGATCTCCATTCAGAATGTGGCTTCCTGTAACTTCCTTGTCCTGCACTCTGGGATGATTGAGAAGAGATCCTCTGTGTGACAACCTTTCAAGTATTTGAAGACTGCTATCATGTCTCCCCTCAATCTTCCCTTCTCCAGGCTAAACATGCCCACTTATTTCGGTCTCTCCTCATAGGGCTTTGTTTCCAGACCCCGATCATCTTTGTTGCCCTCTTCTGAACACGCTCCAGCTTGTTTGCATCCTTTTTGAAGAGTGGTGCCCAGAACTGGATGCAATACTCAAGATGAGGCCTAACCAGGGCTGAATTGAGGGGAAGCAGTACATCACACTATTTGTTTATTTATTTATTACATTTTTATACCTCCCAATAGCCGAAGCTCTCTGGGCGGTTCACAGCATTTGCTTTTTTTGCAGCCACATCACTGTTGGTTCATATTCAGCTTGTGATCTAGAACAATTCCAAGATCCTTCTTGTTTGTAGTATAGCTAAGCCAAGTATCCCCCATCTCGTAACTGTGCATTTGGTAACTTTTTCCTAAATGCAGAACTTGGCATTTATCCTTATTAAATTTCATTCTGTTGTTTTCAGCCCAGTGCTTCAGCCTATCAAATTTCAATTTGAAGTCTGCTTCTGTCTTCCAGGGTATTAGCTATCCCACCCAATTCTGTGTCATCTGCAAATCAGATAAGCATTCCTTGTACCTTCTCAACTAAGTCATTAATGTTGAAGCACACTGAGCCCCTCATTCTTTCCTCCCCCCTCTGAAGGAGAAAGTTGTCCTTAAGAGAAGGCAGGAATTTCCTGTAGAGACCATGCTTGGCTGAGTTTGCCCCCTACCATATGTAAGGGAAACTGAAGTCTGCCATTGCTACTACTACATATTTCCCTGATGTATCTGCAATTTGCTTTTAGAAAGCATCATTCACATCTACTCCTTGGTTGAGTGGTTGATAGTAGACTCCAATCACAGCATAATTTGTATTTCTTCCCCCATTTATTTTAACCCATGTGCTTTCAACAGGGCCACCATATTCAATCTTTTGAATGATTGTGCATGTGTGTAGATTTCTAACATATTGTTGAACTCCTCCCCACTTTCTGTGGCTTCTTTTCTTTTTGAACAAGAAAAGAAGCCACTGCCATGTTCCACTCATAGGAGTCATCCCACCAAGCCTCTATTCAAGAGTTCAAACTCATCCTGTTTATTTCCCATATTCTGGGCATTAGTATAAAGTCATCAAAATCCTGTTTATCTGGCCCCACTAGAGGTTCTTTGCCAGTTAAAATGCTATACAAACATGAGGCACCAAAGAAACAGAATAGTACCCTCTTAACCATGCTTTACATTGAGTTGGGAACCTTCCCCCCACCCATCCCCATGCCCTGGTTGTCATTTCTTCAGGGTAAAGCAGACAGGGTTGGCATACCAGCAGTGTGTAGGGCTAAAGCATGCATGCATCTACATCTCTTCCCCTCTCGGGAATGGCAATTGAGCAGCATGACCACAGAGAACAGCAGCCACAGCATCTTTAGGTGCTGGAGGTGCCACTCTCCATGGTCAGCTTTGCACGTTTGCCTGCTTCCTGCTCAGCATCCCTCCTCAGCATTACTGTCTCTATCAAGGGAATGAGACAAAGGAAAGCCAACCATGGAGTGTCATCAGGTGGCTTCAGGGGACTGGAGACCTCAAGGTTCCCTCCACCCTACTCTGTATCATGCAATTGACTGACTTACTAACTGTTCACAACAGTAAATAACTAGAAACTTGGTTTACTGCAAAGTCTTACCCGGCTCTGAATGGTGGTAATCCTGCTACGAGCTGATATACGATACAGCCAAGAGCCCACAGATCAGAACTTCGTCATCAAGCAGGCAAAAGGAAGAGACAAAGCACAACAGTTAGCATGATATAAGTCCCCTTTTGGCATATCCAACATCAACCTCAGCTAGTGCTGGCACCAGCAACAAAAGCCACATGCAGAGAATGGTGCATTTCAGCAGAGCTGCAAACTTTTAAAGAGTGTCAGACTCCAATGCACTTGTCATGCCTGGCAAAGCACTCTCAAGGAAGGCGAGGGGCAATTATGGCTTCCAGAGGATCAAAGAGAGAAGCTGCTGTTGCACATGCTTCCTGAACCAGATTCACCTCTTTTCGCATCACGCAAGGCTTCCAAAAGAAGAATGAAAACAGCACAGACCCTAACAAAGCCAGAAAATCCCAAGATATTATTTAAAAAACAGAGAGCTATGCAATTGCAGTTTGTGCCATTTTGAAATTAGTGAGATGCAGTGACCTTTCAATTTTCGTTAGCGTATAGGCCAACTAAATTAGTAAGAGACCAAAACAAATGTTTAGCTGTAATATTCATATTTTATTTTTATCTGGCTATTTACTTTGTGTTTTGAACTTTTATATTATTGATGCTTTATTGATTACTGAAAGCCACTTGGGAGAGAATTTTAACCTTAGAGACACCCGATAAAATTATTATTATTTTTTTTAAAAAGAAAAGTAACAGGACCAACCTTCAGGGGATATATATGCCCATGCTTATACTCTCTTGCCTGGGCACAACTTAAGGTCCTGCTGGTATTCAACAAGAAAAGCCCGACTCCAATAAGTTCTCAATGACCCTGTTCAGATGACATGCTGAGCCATGGTGGTTAAGCATTTTGAGCTCTACATGATGGCTTAGCATGTCCTGTAAACCACTCCTAACCATGGTGGCTACATAGCCACAGATTAAACACGCTCACTAACCATTTGCTGCGAAGGCGTTAGGGGCCTAACCATGGCTTAGCGTGTTGTCTGAACAGACCCAATATTTCAGATAAGCTAAAGGAGAAAAAAAATCCCAAGCACTGTTTGCACTTAGAATCATAGAATAGCAGAGTTGGAAGGGGCCTACAAGGCCATCGAGTCCAACCCCCTGCTCAATGCAGGAATCCACCCTAAAGCATCCCTGACAGATGCTTATCCAGTTGCCTCTTGAAGGTGGGAGAGCCCACAACCTCCCTAGGTAACTGATTCCATTGTCGCACTGCTCTAACAGTCAGGAATTTTTTCCTGATGTCCAGCTGGAATCTGGCTTCCTTTAACTTGAGTCCATTATTCCGTGTCCTGCACTCTGGGAGGATCGAGAAGAGATCCTGGCCCTCCTCTGTGTGACAACCTTTTAAGTATTTGAAGATTGCTATCATGTCTCCCCTCCATCTTCTCTTCTCCAGGCTAAACATGCCCAGTTCTTTCAGGCTTTCTTCATAGGGCTTTGTTTCCAGACCCCTGATCATCCTGGTTGCCCTCCTCTGAACACGCTCCAGCTTGTCTGTGTCCTTCTTGAATTGTGGAGCCCAGAACTGGACGCAATACTCTAGATGAGGCCTAACCCGGGCCGAATAGAGAGGAACCTCACGTGATTTGGAAGCTATACTTCTATTAATGCAGCCCAAAATACCATTTGCCTTTCTTGCAGCCATATCGCAATGTTGGCTCATATTCAGCTTGCGATCTACAACAATTCCAAGATCCTTCTCGTTTGTAGTATTGCTGAGCCTAGTATCCCCCATCTTGTAACTGTGCCTTTGGTTTCTATTTCCTAAATGTAGAACTTGGCATTTATCCCTATTAAATTTCATCCTGTTGTTTTCAGCCCAGCACTCCAGCCTATCAAGATCACTTTGAAGTTTGTTTCTGTCTTCCAAGGTATTAGCTATCCCACCCAATTTTGTGGCATCTGCAAATTTGATCAGCTTTCCCTGCACCTCCTCATCCAAATCATTAATAAAAATGTTGAAGAGCACTGGGCCCAGGACTGAGCCCTGCGGTACCCCACTCGTTGCCTCTCCCCAGTTTGAGAAGGTTCCATTGATAAGTACTCTTTGAGTCCGATTCTGTAGCCAACTGTGAATCCACCGAATAGTTGTTCCATCTAGCCCATTTTTAGCTAGTTTGTTAATCAGAATGTCATGTGGTACTTTGTCAAAAGCTTTGCTGAAGTCAAGATATATGACATCCACAGCGTTCCCACGGTCCACAAGGGAGGTTACCTTATCAAAAAATGAGATCAAATTTGTATGACAGGACTTGTTCTTGACAAATCCATGTTGGCTTCTAGTGATCATTATTATTATTATTATTATTTATTTATATAGCACCATCAATGTACATGGTGCTGTACAGATTACACAGTAAATAGCAAGACCCTGCCGCATAGGCTTACAATTCGCATTGATTTCAAGGTGTTTACTTGTGGGACAAACAGTAGTTAAAACATTTCAGTGGAGTTCACGCAGAATGGAAGCTCTTTACTGATGTCCTACCCATCCTTAAAGAGCTCTGATCCATCTGACTTAAAGAACTGCATAATTCTCTGCAAAGCAACATACATGTCTCACCTTTTGCAGGCAGACTTCTCTGTTAATAGCTCTGGAGATACATACTGTGCTGTTCCAACAAAGGAGTTCGCCCGTGCTGAAAGAAGGAATTAAGAGTCAACTAAGCCTTTGGGGTCATTGAAAATATGGTTTCAATGTTTTCATGTGTCTGTTTTTTTAAAAAAAGTACACTGCTTTTCATTCCACAATTCCATCAGCTTTTATTAGCCATTTTTGCAGACATCAGATGTGCAAGTACTCCTTCCCCAATTGAAAGCGAGATTTAAAATTTCCAGAAAAAAAATGTAACTCCAGAAATTTCAAGAAATTTTTTGAAGCCATGGGAAAAAAAGCTTTTCCCCCCAGAAAAAAATGGCAATTTGGGGGGGGGGGGGAATTGGAAAATAAGCAATATTTATTTTTAAGCATTCTTTCCAGATCCAAAGTCACTTTGTTGCTTTAAGACAGCCTTCCTCAACTTGGTGCCCTCACATATTGAGAAAATGCAGGTTGCTTACCTGTAGCTGTAGTTCTTCGAGTGGTCACCTACGCATTTACACATATGGGCTCTGCACCTACGCAGTGCCAACTTCAGGAAACTTCGATAGCGGAGGAACGCTTTGTTGGCAGGAACCCTCCCCCACCACCGTGCTGCGCATGTGTCAGCCAGTTCCTGCCTGTTCCCTCAGTTCCTTGAGACTGCAAGTGAGCCTTGAAACCGAGAGAAAGACATCCACTTGATGCCAACACCAATACCAACACTGACACCGAGTGGGAACGTGTGTGTGAAAATGCAGAGATGACTGCTCGAAGAACTACAGTTACAAGAAAGCAACCTGCATTTCTTCTTTGTGGTGTCTGTGCATCACACATATGGGTGATTAATAAGCTGTACTTACTGGTGGATGGATATTGTCTTACTGTAGAACTGATAGGACAGCTCTCCCAAAAGCAGCAACGATCTCACTTGGACATCAAGCTCATAGTGTCTTACAAATGTAGAGGGTCTAGACCATGCAGCTGCCCTATATAAGTCAGATAGTGGTACACCCCTGCCAAAAGCTGTAGACTCCTCTTGCAGAATGTGCCCAAACTTGCAGTGGCTGTGTCAACCCTGCCAATTCATAGGCCAACTTACTGATCTGTACCAACCAGGACGCTAGTCTTTGAGAGGACACTGGTTGGCTTTTACAAGGTCCTTGGTAACAAACAAAAAGTTGTGTGGACCAAAAATATGAAGTCTGAGCTTTATAAAACGCTAGTGCCCTCTGTACATCGAGCGCATGTAATTTTCCCACCAGCTCTGATGTGGGCGAAGTGAAGAAAGTAGGCAGTGAGATATACTGATTTATATAAAAATCTGATAGCACCTTCAGTAAGAAGGTTAGATCTGGCCAAAGATCTACCCTCTCCTTATGAAATAAGAGATAAGGAGGGTCTACTCATAAAGCACAAATTTCACTGGCACGTCTGGAGGATTTGATGTGACTTTCCAAGTTAGCAAACTTAAGTCTGTTGTGGCTAATGGCGCAAACACCTTGTTTAAAAGAGCATTCAACATCACTGATAATCTCTATTGTGGAACAAGAGGACGGGCTGGTGGGGCCAGATTCCTCAAACCCCTCAAAAATTGTCGAACTAATGGGCAAGAGAATAATGAATGACCTTGGTCTTTGGCCCTTGAAGCAAAGATTAGGCCAAGCACACCCTAATTGATGGATTTTAGGAAAGCTGATTTTAATAAACTCAGAACTATAATAAGTAAGGTCCCGTGGCAAGGGAGCCTAATGAGAAAAGGAGTACAGGATGGGTGGGGGTATTTAAAAAAGGAAATTTTAAAGGCACAGTTACAAACAATTCCAACAAGGAGAAAAGATAGAAGACAACAGAGGAAACCAATGTGGCTCCACAAAAAGCTTAGAGATGACCTGAAAACAAAAAGGGATACATATAGGAAGTGGAAGGAAGGCCAAGCTATAACAGAAGAATACAGACAAGTGGCGCAGAAGTGCCGAAATGGCGTCAGGAAGGCTAAAGCTCAGAATGAGCTGAGATTAGCGAGGGATGCTAAAAGCAATAAAAAGGCTTTCTTCAGATACGTGAGTAGTAAAAGACAGAGGAAAGAAATGGTGGTTCAACTGCTTAATGAGGATGGCAAATTGATAACAGACGACAAAGAAAAGGCTGAAGTGCTCAATTCCTACTTTGCCTCGGTCTTCTCCAAAAAGCGGGTCTATGACCCCCCCTGGAAAAAGTGAAGCAGAAGTTGAGGGGGCAGGATTGCAGTTTGAGATTGATAAACAAATGGTCAAAGAACACCTAATTTCCTTGAATGAGTTCAAATCTCCAGGGCCCGACGGACTGCATCCTAGAGTAATGAAGGAGCTAGTGGAAGAACTCTCAGAACCTTTGTCTATTATATTTGCAAAATCATGGAAGACGGGTGGGGTGCCGGACGACTGGAGGAGGGCTAACGTTGTCCCTATCTTCAAAAAGGGCAAAAAGGAGGAACCTGGGAACTACAGACCAGTCAGTCTGACATCCATCCCTGGGAAAATTCTGGAGCAGATTATAAAGAAGTAAATCTGTAAACACCTTGAAATCAAACCAATCTAGTGATTACTAGAAGCCAACATGGATTTGTCAGGAACAAATCCTGTCAGACTAATTTGATCTCATTTTTTGATAGGATAACCTCCCTTGTGGACTGTGGGAATGCTGTGGACGTCATATATCTTGACTTCAGCAAAGCTTTTGACAAAGTACCACATGACATTCTGATTAACAAACTAGCTAAAAGTGGGCTAGATGGAACAACTATTAGGTGGATTCACAGTTGGCTACAGAATCGGACTCAAAAAGTACGTATCAATAGAACCTTCTCAAACTGGGGAGAGGCAACGAGGGGGGTGCTGCAGGGCTCAGTCCTGGGCCCAGTGCTCTTCAACATTTTTATTAATGACTTGGACGAGGAGGTGCAGGAAACGCTGATCAAATCTGCAGATGACACCAAATTGGGTGGGATAGCTAATACCCGGGAAGACAGAAACAAACTTCAAAGTGATCTTGATAGGCTGGAGTGCTGGGCTGAAAACAATAAAAAGAAATTTAATAGGGATAAATGCCAAGTTCTACATTTAGGGAATAGAAACCAAATGCACAGTTACACTTGGCTCAGCAATACTACAAACGAGAAAGATCTTGGAATTGTTGTAGATCGCAAGCTGAATATGAGCCAACAGTGCGATATGGCTGCAAGAAAGGCAAATGCTATTTTGGGCTGCATTAATAGAAGTATAGCTTCCAAATCACGTGAGGTACTGGTTCCTCTCTATTCGGCCCTGGTTAGGCCTCATCTAGAGTATTGTGTCCAGTTCTGGGCTCCACAATTCAAGAAGGAAGCAGACAAGCTGGAGCGTGTTCAGAAGAGGGCAACCAGGATGATCAGGGGTCTAGAAACAAAGCCCTATGAAGAGAGACTGAAAGAACTGGGCATGTTTAGCCTGGAGAAGAGAAGATGGAGGGGAGACATGATAGCACTCTTCAAATACTTAAAAGGTTGTCACACAGAGGAGGGCCAGGATCTCTTCTCGATCCTCCCAGAGTGCAGGACAAGGAATAACGGGCTCAAGTTAAAGGAAGCCAGATTCCGGCTGGACATCAGGAAAAACATCCTGACTGTTAGAGCAGTGCGATGGTGGAATCAGTTACCTAGGGAGGTTGTGAGCGCTCCCATACTAGAGGCATTCAAGAGGCAGCTGGACAACCATCTGTCAGGGATGCTTTAGGGTGGATTCCTGCATTGAGCAGGGGGTTGGACTAGATGGCCTTGTAGGCCCCTTCCAACTCTGCTATTCTATGATTCTATGATGAGAGTCTCAGGCCTCTGTCAAATAAATGATGGAGAAACAGTAGTATGTTCTGTGTCGATGCTGACACTGTTTCAAAGTTATTATTCCACAGCAAATTTGCTAAATGCAGCCCATTTAACCTCGTACGATCTCCTGCTTCCGAGCAGCAACAAAACAAACTAGACTCCTTCTGGTAAGTCTGCCCAGTCACATATTAGTGGATTCTCCACACTGTCAGTCTCAGGATTTTTAGGTCTGGGTGCTGTATCCTGCCACAGTCCCAAGAGATGAGATTCAGCATCACAGGTAACTGTAGGTATTCCCTGTTGGAGAGGCGAAACCATGGTTGCCTGGGCCACCAAGGGGTGATGAAAATGCAACCTATGCTGTCTCCCACTATCTTCACCAGTGCTCACGGAATTAGTGGAAATGGGGGGGAAAGATAAAAGAGCCCCCTGCTCCAATGGAATTAGAAGGCATCCCCTAGGGACATTCGACCTATTCCGCCCCTCGAGCAGGACCTCCTATATACGGTATTTGCCAGTGTCACAAACAAATCAATCTCTGGATATTCCCATTTGCGCAAGAGATGACGGAGGACCAACAGTGACATCTGTCATTCGTGCAATGTTTTTTGTACACAACTGAGGGCATCCGCTAGTGTATTGTTGGTACCAGCTATGTGTAAAGCTGAGAGGGTGATCTGTCCTGGTATTGTCCAATCGAACAAGTCAATTGTTAAGGCCACTAGACTGGAGGAATGCTCAGAACCCCCGTTTGTTTGTATGACAAAGGATGGTAGTGTTGTCCGTCAGAAGTTGAATGTAGCGTCCTCGGAGCTCGAATTTGAATGCCCGAAGCACTTCTCAAACTGCTAGTAGCTCCAGCCAATTTATATGATGACAACTCTCTCCTGGGCCCCAAGTCGCTTGAATCTGAAGGGAACCACAATGAGCCCCCTATCCCCTTAGTGAGGCATCGGTTATCAAGAATTCATGCAGGTGGAGGAGTGGAGAATGGTGCTCCTTGAGACCAATTGGTTGGGTCCATCCACCACTGCAGTGACTGGGAAATCCCATCTGGGACATCCATGAAAAGATTGTGAGGGTTGGCACCGGGAGGGTACGCTTGTAAAAACCAGTTCTGTAATGGTCTCATTTGAAGATGAGCCCAGAGCACTATGGACACAGTCACAGTGATGGGACCGGGAAGGGTTTATATAGTGTAAGCATTGGTATGACGGTGTATGTACAACCGCCAAGCCAGCATAACCAGCGCATCCTGTCAATCCCAAGGTAGGCATGCATGAGATTTGACAGAATCCAGGACTGCCAAATGCATGAAGAAGGTTGAGCACAGTCTGGATGGACAGGTTCAACGATGCTTCGGTCATTCCCACCAACAGGCAGTCATCTAAATAAGAGTATACTTCCACTCCTATTAAGCTAAGAAACGTGCCCACCACCGCCATACGTTTTGTAAAAACTCTTGGTGCCATTGGCAATCCAAACGGGAGGACCTGGAATTGAAACCTCTCACTCCTGATAGCAAAGCATAAAAAATGATGGAACGCACTATGAAAATATGTGTCCTTTAAATCCAAGGCCACGACCCAATACCCTACGGTATTGCCATTCGTCAATGACATGAGAACAATGGCATGGTAAGGACCATTGTGCGCCACGATCCCACTCCCTCACTGGAGATCTAGATTGGCTTCTGTAATAGGCATCTCGCCCTTCAGGTTGTCTGCCACTTTGCAGGGAGAACACCAAGTCCGGAGATCAGCTTCTGTAGTGTCGATGTTCCTCCTGTAACAACTGATCATGGTCCCAAGGGGATATTCTTCCTCAATCACAAGAACCTACTATCGACAGCAAGGGGTCTCAGATCTCACCCTCCAATGCCGTAGAGATTGGCATGATCACCGGTGTCGGTAATGGATCATCAACGACCACTGGAATTGGTGAATTTAGCAGTGGTGGTGGAATAGAAATCATAACTGTCATGGTTGACTGAGGTTTCTTAGGGTGCTTATCTTTCTTAAGTTGGTTGATGGAATGTTTAGAATTTTTAGCTGTCTTTGAAATCTTTTTAGCAGTTGCTATAGCAAGAGAGCATCCTGTTATTGGTGGGTTTGGTGCAGAAGAGAGGTCCTTAGAAGCCATAGCCCCATTGAAACCGTACCATGATCTCCCCGAGAATCCACCGCTTCCAAGCTTTTCTCCAAAACTCAGCCTTGGGACTATCAGTGCGGTGTTTCCTAGTCTGCTTGGTAAATGAAAGGGAGAGAGATCAGGTCTTGGTGATGTGAGACTCTCCCAAGCAGAATAAACATAGAGAGTGGCGATCTGTTGGGAGAAGCTTACTCCCACACCATGAACATTTGCGGAAGGGAGACTTTAGGGCCACATGCCCACCGAAGGAAAAGAAATTTAGGCACAATGGCGAAGCCCCAAAAAGTAAAAAAATCCAACAAGGCTTTTTTAAAAAAAATAGTTTTAGAAGGAGAGGATAAACAACACTACAGGAAGAAATATATGTTCAACTCTGCTACGTTGTTCTGAAAAATTCCCAAAAAATACAGACAAAGTTCCAGTTGAGGAGACTCACTTGGAGGTTGAAAGAGAACTGAAGGGATGAGTAGGAACCGGCTGACGTGTGTACAGTACAGTGGAGGGGGAGGGTTCCTGCCCAAAAAGCATTCTTCAACTATCGAAGTTTCTCGAAGTTGGCACTACACAGGCACAGAACCCATATGTGTGAATGTACAGAGACCACAAAGAAGAATTGAGCATCTTGGAGCTTCCGAAAACGTCTATCGGTAAAACATACAGACTGGGTTTGGATGCCACAACAGTTGATTAACTAGTCCATGGTAGACTCAATAGTCCACTGTTGACTATTGTGTCATCTGCCAGGGAAAAACAATGCCATGGTTCGTTATTTCCCTGAAATAACCAACGATGTGCAGAGTTGATTATCTGCACATCCATTGAGTATTGTGTCGTGTGGCAGGCCCATTGATTATTTCCCATGCCTACAGAGTTGCAAGACAAGAGCAGCAGAAACCCCTACCGCTCTTGCCCAGTGGGGCTCCATAGGCATGGGAAATAATCCTGTCCCAGGAAGTGCTTGGGAAGCTGCCAATCGTGCCATCCCTCTTTGTTGCTATGGCCCCACCAAAATGAGTCGGTGGAGTGGAGCAATCTCCTCTCCTGAGAGGAGAGGAGATTGCTCCGCCGCTTGTTGCTGCGGTGACGGCCATGGCGAAAGACACACTGTGTCCATCGCCATAGCGAGGAGGCGCACTGCACCTCTCCCTCCCCCCACTCCTGGAATGGCAACGCCCCAATATGGAAAGTGGGAACCAGCACCATATTCGGAGGTGTATGTGAAGGCTGGAGAGACAAATAGTCAGCCCCGTGTCACTAGGAGTGGGCTATGCCCACAGGGATTACTATTGTGTCACCCGAACATGCTTACATTGGAGCAATAATTTTAATGAGAAATAGAAAAAATAACTACACTAAGAATCTCAGCGAAGTTTACAAAAATATTTTCCCTACTGCATTTTTATTTATTTACAATATTTGTATACCACTCCACTGGAGTGGGGCACATAGAAATAAAACAGTAAAAAGAACATTAGAAATAACAAATTAAAATTGTTCAATTTAAAGAAAGGAGCAATAAAATCTTACATTGCTAGTCTTTCTATAAAAGTCTTATTACATAGTTTTTATAAATCACTCGGTAGGGAGTAAAGGCTTGATAACAATTATATAAACAATATATAAACACCATTCTAAAAGAAATATTTAATAATTCAAAACTATTCAATTTTTCCAATTATTTAGAAAAAAGCAAAATCAGTCCTTGGGGAAAAAATAAGGGAAAATGCCCCCCGTCCCCAGGCGTTTACATCTCTAAATCCAAAGTACAGCTCCTATTTTGACCCATCTATACTCCTTCCAGGCCTCATTCTACCCAGCCTGGCTGATTTGGGCTGCCCCATTTTAGTAAACCCCACAGTCTAGAAAAGTCTTCCATGGTACTGTACTGGATGTCATCTCCAGCAGTTGAGTATAATGCTTTTGCCTTTACTCAGTTAGGATTTAAAAGACAGTTGACAAATGCAAGTGAGATTTATCTGATACTGTAACCAACTTGAAATAATTTGACACTGCACAAAGCTAATCATTCACAAAATGAAATATGAAATTGCACCTTGTTTGGTATCTGCAGACAATACTTTTGCTGTTCCAAAGTCTGTAATCTGAATATGCATATCTCCATTTAGCAAGATGTTCTCTGGCTTAAGGTCCCTGTAAAAGGTACAGTTAATATAGACCAGGCCTGCACAACATAAATTATTATTATTATTATTATTATTATTATTATTATTATTATTATTATTATTATATTTATTTGTATCCCGCCTTTTGCCCAATGCTGGGCCTCAAGGCAGCCTTACAAAGTTTAAAATATACATGGGGGGGGGGGAGGGAAACAAAACCATAAACAATTAAAAAATACACAACAAAATTATAAAACATTAACATAGATGGAGGGCTGGATTATTCTCCAAAGGCCTGCTTGAACAAAAAAGTTTTAGCCTGCTTCCGAAAGCCCATCAAGGAGGGAGCCAGCCTAGCTTCCCCAGGAAGAGAGTTCCAGAGCACCGGAGCAGCCAGCGAGAAGGCCCTCTGCCATGTTCCCACCAAGCGTGCCTGTGAAGAAGGTGGGACTAAAAGAAGGGCCTCTCCAGAAGATCTCAAAGCACGGGCAGGCTCATAAGGGAGAATACGATCTTTCAAATAACCTGGACCCGAACCATATAGAGCTTTATAGGTCATAACCAGCACTTTGAATTGTGCCCGGAAACAGACTGGAAGCCAGTGGAGCTGTTTTAACAGGGGAGTTGTCTGCTGGAAAGTCTGTGGAACAGATGCATCGCACCCTCCCGTTTATGCTCCACTGGAAAACTCCACATTATCACTATAGTGCCTCTGGAAGGTTGGCGGAGGGCCTGCTTCAGAGTGACAGCAGCATTTTAGGCAATGAAAATGCATTAGCTTTAGGGACAGTGAATGAGATACAGTGAAAGAATGTTGAGAGAGTTAGACTGAGTGAGGGTGAGTGAAGAAAATTAGAATCTGTGAAAAGGAAGGAATTAGTAATTAATGTTTAATTACTAATCTGTTTAATTTGTTTTTATAATAATCCCCATGTACATTGAAAATTATTGCCTCTGACTCTTCTGGCAAGTATGAAGTAAATTTCTGCCAGTTCTTCTACCTCTCAGTCCTTTCCCTCTTTCTTATGTCACACTCGCCGTTGGGGAGCCACTAAGCTTGGTCTTTCCAGAAACTGGAGCAATACTAATGTGGGGGAAAGCTGCAGTATGGGCTCCTCCCAATTTCCTTGCACTTCTTGTGTTATTCGAGTGGCGTGGGAAGGAGTTGTGCTGCGCACCTAGCCTCACATCAGAAATGGGAATGTGAGAATGGCTGAATTGCTCTGTCTGCATTGCATCTCTTCTTCTTGGATTCAGAGGCAAAGAATTCCAGCCACACTGTGCATCTGAGACTCCCTTGCTATGGGAATTGCTGGGAGACTGAAAACCTTTTGTGCTGCTATGCACAGGGAGGACACACAAAAGGAACAGAGCAAAAGATGTCTGAAGGAAGAAAAGGAGAACTTAGAAGGAGGAAAATAGAAAGAAGGTAACAGAGGAGAGCGCTCTAAGGAAAGGGAGAAAAAGGCAGAGAGCATGCTGTGGAGTAAAGAGAGTGGGAGAATTAACAGTGGACGTTGAGAGGGACCTGTGGTGGGCACAAAGAGAAAGAGGGAATTCACAGGGAATGGATTAAGAGATAAAACTGTTAATATTAAAAGTGGGAACTGAGAACACTTTTTTTGCTAGAATGTAGTGCAGTGGGCCTCTCATTTTACTCGAATTGTGAACTTTATGCAATCTCAAATGATAATCTAGTGTAGTTCAGGCCAACACTATACAAACTCCGTTTTCCCAGCTGTCACTCACGCAGTCCAAAACACCAACAATATATGCATATAGGTGGGCAAAAAAATGAAAGCCAGATCTTGCTGGGGATTTTTCCTGTTCTGTCTTCTGCTGTGGGAAAACACATGAGGGGGAAGAGGAAATAAATACACTCTGCTGGCACACCAACAAGATGGCACTCTTCCTCCTGCAGAAAGCAAGAGCAAAGGTGGAAAAGACAAGCCCCACTATTTTTGATCCACTCTGCTAAGAACATAAGAAGTGTCATGCTGGCATGCAGTGGCCAACCAGCTGTTGACCAGGGACCAACGAAGCAGGACATGGTGCAACAGCACCCTCCCACCCATGTTCCCCTGGAACTGGTGATATTTGAGGTAGCACACAACCATCAGTGCTAGTAGCCATCAACAGCCTTCTCCTTCAGGAATTTATCCAACTCCCTTTTGAAAGTCATCCATATTGGTAGCCATCACTACATCTTGTGGTAGTGAGTTCCATAATTTAACTATGTGCTGTGTGAAGTACTTCCTTTTATTTGTCCTGAATCTCCCACCAATCAGCTTCAAGGGATGACCTCAGCTTCTCGTATTTTGAGAGGGAGAAAAATGTCTCCCTATCCTCATTCTCTACACCATGCATAATTTTGTACACCTCTAGCATGTCTCGCCTTAGCCTCCTTTTTCCCAAGCTAAACAAACCCAGTTGTAGTAACCTTTGCTCATAGGGGAGATGCTCCAGCCCTGAAATAATTTTAGTTGCCCTTTTCTGCACTTTTTCCAGCTCTATAATATCCCTTTTTAGGTGTGGTGACCAGAACTGTACACAATATTCTGTGTGGTCACACGATAGAAATGCTAGTTGCATTTGTACTCCAGGACAGCCAATGCTCTTGTGCCAAAGGGAATTTGACTTGTGTAGCCAATGTTCAGGTTAAGTGTGACCAACAAACAGAGGCAAAGAAGCCAATGCACATTTACAGTCTTTTACAAGATGATTGAGAACTTAGGCCCGCACTTTAACAAAACCCACCTCAAAAGTGCTGATTACAAAACTAAAATATCACAAGTTCTAGTGAAGAACGGGGATATGTGCAACTTTGCATCAGAGGAGGAGGTTAGCAATTCTCAGTGCTCACCATAATGAAAACCTCAAAACTGCGCGTAAGGGCTTCTGGTGATCTTTCCCAAGCACTGCTTGCTGGAGAACCTTTTGAGCTTTGAGTCACCTGAAATCCATTAGGGGACCAGCAAATGGTTACTGACAGAAATAAATTAATTCCAATTCATTACATTACCTGTGAATAATTCCCTTTCCATGCAAGTACTCTAATGCAGCCACAATTTCAGCAGTATAAAACCTCGTGCAAGTCTCATCAAATGAGCCAATCTTGCGGATGTATTTTAGAAGCTCTCCATTTTTGGCATAGCTAAGGCCAAAATCTGAATACTAAAGTTAAGAATTATTTCTACATGGTGTAGCACAAACACACATTTGGAATAATGCTAAAGGGATGGCTATGCTGTTGAAATGCAACAGCACTCTGCATCTAACCACAGATGAATAAAAGTTAGCTAAGACACCAATAGCATTTACAAGATCCAGCATTTTGCAAACTTATGCCATAATTACGAATTTCAATGATTATGAATATTAATTGTTAGCACATTAAAGAGCAACTCTGGTTTTGCCCACATTTCTTATTCCAGCAAGTGTTAGAATGAAACATTTTCACCCAAAAGGATACAGAGCTTTTCATCATCCTGAAACGTGAAGTAGAGTTTGACAAAGAAAGGGTGATCCAGACGGGACATGACGTCTCTCTCTCTGGTCACATAGGGAACTTTGTTCTCCTTTATGATGTGACGCTTTTCGAGAATTTTAACTTTTAAAAGGACAAATAAGTTAAAACATACTTGGAAGTTAACCAAAGAAGTTGCAAACCTGCCTGCTTGGCCAAGAAGCTGCCTAGAGTTCAGACATGTTCAGCAGCTTCCCAGCAGTTCTAAACTCACACTTCCTTTGGAAGTTCTAAACCCACACTTCCTTTGGAAGTTGTCAGGAGGACAACAGGAGATCTATCTAAAATCCACACCCTAACAAACGAAGTGTTACTCACCGGCATATTCTCTGGAGGTAGTCAATTCTCTGGCCAAGACGACCTGTTTAAGGGGAAGGTTACATTTTGAGCATGACAGCCACTAAGCTCCATCAAAGGGCTTTATCCTACTCAGAGACTAACATCCTCTCAACCCCGAAGAAAGCACACACACAGGCCACTTGATGGGCTTACAACATTCTCAGAAACTAGGCAGTTGCTGCAGATACTCACGGTTGAGAAAGATCCTTCACCCAGAATCTTCCCAAACTTAAAGTCCTCAGGACGTTTCTTTCGAGGTTGTGCAGGTTGCTGCAAAGAGTTTGCATTTGCCCTTGACTCAGCTGTGGTGCTCTCCATGTTCAGTCCCTGCCTGCTGCCACACGTGGAAGCAACAAGTGGAGGACTGGAATCCGCCTGGTTCCTCACCATGGATGGAGATGGACAGGAACATAAAACCACGCTGGACTGGATTGGAACGGCATCATACTGCAAGGAAAAGGAAATGTGCACAGTAATGCAGCTTTCAATGAGTCTCTAACTCGCCCCTGTGCAAGACTGGAATACTGTCATTTGCATGTAAGCCATATTGCACCCGCCTATGCTGTCTACGCAGCATAAACACAAATGGCAGATCACACAATTTCTCACATCTGGCTGACAAGGGCTTGAATCAGGGTTCCGCTGATTGCTCCACACCAAATTTTAGAACGTGTAAAACTGGGAGCTACAATTAAATGTTGCCATATGTGCTCCCTTTTCACAGGATTGCTTCTGTTCAGGCACCCTCAGCACTCAGCCCCATTTTATTTCTTTTATTTTCTTCTCCAAGAGACACTCAACGTTCTGCAATTACTTAGAATGCCAAGTTTGCATTGAGTTTTTGGGGGCAGGGTGGGGAAAATACCTGGTTTCTTTAAAAAAAAATTAAACTTCCGCTAACCTCTGGCTTCTCCCAATGCCTTCATCTTCTTTCTCAGCAGCCCCATTTTGGCTCCATTCCTGTTAGCATTCACCATTTGCATTTACAAGAACTTTTCCGCATCCTCAGCAGTTGACTAAATCTTAGTGTGCTATGCAGGACTGTGTCCAAGACACTGAGTTGCTATCCCCAACTGGAGCACATGGAAAGATATAAGTGGAACACTGCAAGGCCAGAAAATGTATGGCTCAGATACAGCTCAGTGGTGGGTCAAACTCAGCAATAGAGAATGGGAAGCATCAAAATCCAGCTGCCAGTTCTACTCTCACTTCGTATTCAAGTGTTGACTTGGGCCACAGCTAGACCTAAGGTTTATCCTGGGATCATCCAGGGTTCGCCCCTGCCTGAGCACTGGATCCCCTGTGTGACACCTAGATGAACAGGTTTGAACCCTGGACGATCCAGGGATAAACCTTAGGTCTAGCTGTGGCCAAGGTGTCACCAGACATGGAATTGTCAAATGTGCCACAGGGAAGTAAAGTGGAAAACTTGCAGGACAACTATCCTTCGCCATGAATTCAATGACTAATCTAGTAGTTTGGCTCAGATTGCTCTACCTCTATGAAGCAGGCCAGTTAAATTAAAAGAGGATAAAGACTCAGAACAGTTGGCAGGGAGAGCACTCACACAGTTTAGAGTCATACCTACAAACTATATAAAAATCAGCTGCAAATGCATTACATATGGATAATGAGAGAGAAAAGGGAATAGTCAAAGAGCATGCAAGAGGCAAGATTTCCTTTTTCAACTGTGGAAGTCTTGTACACATTAGGGGGTGAAAACAAATACCACAAAGAAATGTACATTTACAATAAAGCAAATGAACAGCTATTAAACAAACATAAAAAGCTAATTAATATTTCTCTAAGAACGTAAGAAGCATCATGCTGGATCAGACCAAAGGCCCAATTTGTTCAGGACTCTGTTCACACAGTGCTCAACCAGGGTCCAAGAAAGCAGGACACAGTGCAACAACATCCTCACACTCATGCTCCCCAGCAACTAGTGCACACAGGCTTACTGCCTTGGATACTGAAGGTAGCACATAGCCATCAGGGCTAGTAGCAGGGTGGATTTGATTTAAATCAAATGATTTAAATAAATTTAAATTTGATTTAAATCATGATTTAAATCACTACTCAGAAAGACTCGATGTAATCATGTGACTTCCCTCCCCCCGCAAAAAAGTGCACTCTTCCTCACTATATTTTACACAACTCAGAGTTACCAAAGACTCATTCTTGCTGGTATAATCTTAATATTTACAACCAGATGAAGGTTTCATTTTTAGAATAGCAACTTTTCAGATTAGTTATATCAAAAATACTGATTTGGTTATACTATTAGAAACACATCATAGATAGATAATTATGAAATTATTGCGACATGAACTATCTCCAGCTTAATAGGTTAATCATTCATATTTGGGCAACTTTTCTGCTGCACTTCTCCAGGAATTTATCCAACTCCCTTTTAAAGCCATCCAAACTGGTAGCCATTGCCACGACACAGGCTCTGAACAACAGACCTTACCACTACCACCACTTCTTATGGGGTGATACAGGCTCTGAACACCAGACCTGGCCGAGGCTACTCTCTGCTCAAGCCAAGCACCACCACTTGATACGCCTGAGGCAAGGGATAAAACCCACCTTCCTCCAAACTAAGTGGAGAAAGGGGTTTAAAATGGAGAATGGATTTTAATATATATAATAATGTGCTGTGAGTTATATCTGCTTAGGTGAATGATTGTCAGAGTGGGTGCTGAATGTGTAAACTTAAGATGATAAATGCCAAACAGACACGTGGGATTTTTGTGGTAATTTTAAAACAAAACAATCTAAAAGTTCATAAGCTTTGTTTCAAATAACAACATTTAAAAACCTTTTTGAAACCTTCCATACAATCCTGTCACTCTCACATTCGCGCTTTCCTTTTTCTCACACAATCACTCTTGAACTTTCTTTATTCTCAGTATTGATTAATATACTTCCACTACGTGCACACCACACTCTAAAGACACCACTCACTACACTGACTCTCAAATTTCCCAGAACTTAAGTACCATAAATACAGAGAGCACTACAGACTCTAAGAGTACCTAACAAGTCTCCCTGAAAGGTTCTCTCCTAAAAAGAACAAGAACAAGAACTCACAATCCCCTCAGTCATTCCCTTATATATCACTCCTCCCCCTCCCAAGACATTCTAACTCCGCCCACTCAGGCCAACGTTCTAAAAACCACAGACTTACAAACTGCAGACATATATTTGGAATTGACTTGTGGGTGTAACGCCACATATTCCCCCCCTTTTTTAAAAAACCCGAGTATGGGGCTGGTTTAATACCTGGACCTATACATAGGGTTTGGGGAAATAAAATGGTTAAACATTTATATATACAATTAATAGCAATCACAATATATATACACATACAAACCTTTTGGAACATCAACAAGTTAAATGAACCACATTTTTATTAGTCCACTTTTTGGCTCCAATTTTTAAAGTCCAGGAGCATCACAATGTCCACAACAAAGTCTCACTTTACTGGTGAACTGGACGATTCCTGGCGAGACAGTCCATCCGCGATGATGTTCTCCCGACCTGCCACATGCTGGATCTCCGCGTTGAAATCTTGGATCCGCCACGACCACCGCTGCAAAAGTTGGTTGTGGCTTTTCATGGATTGCAGCCACAACAGCGCTCGATGATCTGTTTGCAGGACAAACCACTGTCCCCACACGTATGGCTTGACTTTGTCCATAGCCCAAACAATGGCTAAACACTCTTTTTGGACCGTAGAATAGTTTCTTTCTCTGTTAACTTCCGGCTGAAATAGGCCACGGGATGGTTCACACTGTCTAAGGTCTGCAACAGTACCGCTCCTACTCCGACTTCCGAAGCGTCAGTGGCTAGAATAAACTCTTTTTCAAAGTTGGGTGCCACTAATATTGGTGCACTGCATAATGCCTGTTTGAGCAGATCAAACGACTTCTGGCATTGCTCTGTCCACACGACCTTCTCTGGTTTCTGTTTTTGGGTTAGTTTATGCAGGGGTGCAGCCATTTCTCCAAAGCCTTGGATAAATCGGCGGTAGTACCCTGCCGTTCCCAGGAAGGCACGCACTTGCTTCTTAGTAGTGGGAATGGGCCAGCCATTAATTGCCTCCACTTTGCTGATTATCGGGGCAAGGGTCCCACTCCCCACTCGATGACCTAGGTTAGTCACCTGAGGTTTCCCAAACTGGCACTTGGTAGCTTTTAAAGTAAGACCTGCTACCTCTATAGCATCCAGCACCTTCCTTAGATGGAGTAAATGGTCGGGAAGGGATTGGCTAAAAATGGCTATATCATCTATGTAAGCCAGCGAAAACTCTGACATCCCTTTTAAAACTTCATTGATTAGCCTCTGAAAGGAGGAGAGGCTATTTTTTAGCCCAAAAGGGAGTACTACAAATTCAAACAAGCCTTCTGAGGTGATGAAAGCTGTTTTCTCCCGAGATCCCTCTTCTAGACCCATCTGCCAAAAGCCTTTGCACAGGTCTAGGGTGGATATGACCTGTGCAGAACTTAATTGGTCTAGAAGGGTGTCCATTCTTGGCATGGGGTAGGGATCAAGGGTAGTAATTTTATTTATTTTCTAAAGTCAATACAAAACCTAATAGACCCATCAGGTTTGGTGACCAGGACAATAGGAGATGCCCAGGGGCTACGAGATGGCTGAATAACTCCCAGTTCTAACATATCCTGGATCTCCTTTTTGACAGCTTCCAAAACTCTCCCATTCACCCTGTAAGCCGATGACCGAATAGGGGGGTGGGTCCCAGTCTGGATCTCATGCTTTATAATGTTTGTTCGCCCCGGCTTGGAGCTGAACAGGTGGGAATACTGTTGTAAAACTCCCCAAATGGCCTCCCTCACTACTGGAGAGGTGTCACTGTCCCACTTAATGCTTTCAATGCCACCCTCCTCTTTACTCTCCCTCAATAAATCGGGTTCACTTAGATTTTCATCTGGGGAGGTGCATGAAATTTGATAAATTGGGATGGTGCGCTCATAATAAGGTTTCAACATGTTAATATGCACAACCTTCAATTTTTCCACACCTGGTACTTCTAGTCGATAAGTAGTGGGATCAGTTTTATCCCGAATAATGTAAGGTCCCTCCCAACTAGCCTCAAACTGATTATTCTTTTTGAGTAAGAAGACCATGACCTTATCTCCTATTTCAAAGTTCCTGGCTCTAGCTTTTTTGTCATACCAAGTTTTCTGCTTGGTTTGGTCTTTAGCCAAATTTGTGTGTGCCAGCTCCATAACTTCCCTCATGTCATTCTGAAGGTTCAAAACATAATTTACTACGGATTCTTTCTCTTCTTCTAATTCTCCCTCCCAGCTTTTCCTCATGATACTTAAGGGACCACGTACATTCCTCCCCATCATCAGTTCAAATGGTGAGAATCCAGTGGAGTCTTGGGTAATTTCCCTAAATGCGAAGAGAAAGTAGGGCAATTTTTTGTCCCAGTCAAAGGGATGGTCTGCCACATAGGTCTTAATCATCTGCTTAATGGTGCCATTGAATTTTTCAACTAGCCCATTTGTTTGGGGGTGGAAAGCAGTGGATGTTATATGTTTGACCCCACAACACCTCCACAAACATCTCATTACATCTGAGAGAAAAGCTGAGCCTTGATCACTTAAAATTTCATGGGGGAAACCCAAGCGACAAAAGATTTTTAATAGGGCTTCTGCTACTGACAAGGCATCAACATTTCTAAGGGCTTCAGCATCCGGGAACCTTGTGGCAAAATCTATAATGGTCAATAGGAACCTTTTTCCCGTCCGTGTAGGTCTAGGGAAGGGTCCTACTAGGTCCAGTCCTATCCTAAAAAAGGGTTGGTTGATAAGTGGTAGGGGATTTAGGGGTGCCTTGACCCTGTCCCTACTTTTCCCCACCCTCTGGCAACTCTCACAGGACTTGCAAAACTCTGTGACTTCCCTGGAAATATTCGGCCAGTAATAATTAGCCATCAACCTTTTCCGGGTTTTTCCTATCCCCATGTGGCCTGCCAAAAAGGAGTCGTGAGCTAATTTCAGCAGCTGGTCCCTATATGGTTTTGGTACCACAAGCTGCTTTTCGGGCCCCCAACTTCCTTGTTTTTTCTTGGGCAACCACTTTTGGTATAGGAGTCCCCGATCCCAGAAAACCTGGTCTTTCTGAGTGTCACTAAAAGAGGTTTCTTGTGCCTCAGCTTTGGATCTTAAAACTTCCAAGCTGGGATCATTTCCTGTGTGTAAAGCAAACATGGTATCAATTTTTGCAACGATGTTTCTTGGAACAGCAGTTCCTTCAGCTGGGTTGCTAGGCAACTGCAGAGGCATGCCCTCAGCCTCTCCAGACTCGCTACAATTGTCTGACAAGCCTTCCACTGCTGCTTGTGAGCATGTAATAATAAAAACTTTTCTACCTTCTAACCCCATGATATCAGTACCTAGGATTAGAGGTTCTTCCTGACAGGAATTAACACTTAAAATACATTTCCCTGTGACTCCCCTCCACGTAACTTCCATCTCGGCTACAGGAATTTCAATTATGGGCCCCGTCACAGGTTTGATGTTAATTTTTCTGTGAGGAATAATCTCCTCCCTCATCACCAGATCTGCTCTAATCAGAGATAAACGAGCTCCAGTATCTAGAATAGCTTGATGCTTTCTTCCATTTATTAAAACATCTTCCCACAAAGATTGATCTGATTCTTTCATTTCTTCCCACACTAATGTGTAACACTGGGAACTTTGGGGATGTTTAGCATCTTTATTAATATACACTCTCCTTACTGAGGTACTTTTCTCTTTCTCTTCTCTCAGCCTGGGACATTGTGGTCTAATATGCCCCACCAACCCACAATGATGACATGTGTTTTTCCAAACATAGGTTTGGTGGTGTTTACTGCCTTTTCTGTTGGCAACTGATTTTTATTTACCTCAGCTTCCTTTTACCCCCATTAGGTTTATACCCTGGTTTAATATTATTTTCTTTAGTAGACTTGCTGGTCATATGATAGCCCCGGTTTAAGGAAAATTGATCAGCCAAGGAAGCTGCATCTTGATAAGTTTTTGGGTCTCTCTCTCTCACCAGCAATCTTATATCTTGAGGGATTTGAAAAATTAATTGATCTTTAATCATCAGATCAACTAAATCTTGTTTGGTTTTCACCTCAGCACAGGTGATCCATTTCTCAAAATGATCCGCTAATTTGTGTCCCAACTCCACAAAAGATTTGGATGACACAGCATTAAGGCTTCTAAATTTCTTCCGGAAATACTCAGGCCCATAGCGAAATCTTTTATAAACTGCTGTTTTAAATGAGGCAAAATCTAAAGCTTCCCCCACAGGAAAACTGTTATAAATTTCAGCCAGGTCTCCCTTGATCAAGTTAGGGATAAACTTCATATAATCTTGTGGCTTTACTTCCCACATCATGGCTGCCTTTTCAAAGGTATTGAAGAAAATTTGGGGATCTTGCCCCTCAACATAAGGGGTAAAGTCTTTAGGAGATAATTTGGGAGGTCTAGCCCCTTCCTCAATTCTCCTCTGATCTTCCCGCTCAAATTTTCTCTTTTCCAAAGCAATTCGTTCTAGCTCTAGCTCTCGATCTTTTTCCCTCAGCCTTTCTTGTTGTTCTATCTCAGCTCTCTTCAATTCTCTATCAGCCTCTTGCTGTTCCAACTCAGCTCTCTTCAATTCTCTATCAGCCTCTTGCTGTTCTAATTCTCTATCTCTTTGTTTTATTCTTTCGAATTCAAGTTGTCTATCAGCTTTTCGTTGTTCTAATTTCTCCCTTTCTAGCTGAATGTATTGAGGAGACATTTCTACAGGCACTTGCCTCAGAGGATTTACCTCAGTTTCAACTGCAGCATGAACTCTGTAATGTTCTATAAGAGCCCATTTCATTTCATCAACTGACTTTGCTTCAGTTGGCAAATTTAAACACTTACATCTGTTTGAAAGGGCATCTTTCTTCAACCCCAAGATCTCCATCGTTATTAGACAGAGACTTAACCTTAATAAATAAAATGGTACTGGGAGTTTTCAATTGAGATCAGGAGCGGTAAACTTGATATTTTATAATATGTATCTCACCACAGACAAATATCCTGTCAGAGAATTGTATCAGCGCAACTTCTGACTTACGTAATATGTAACTTTCACAGCTAAGGATGTCAGAGGTGCTTTACAGTAACCACCCTCTGTCCTGTTCACAAATAAAATCCTTTTTGACTTCTGTCACTATAAATGAACAGAGTCTACTTCGGATCCCGACGCTGCCACCACTTCTTATGCCACGACACAGGCTCTGAACAACAGACCACTACCACCACTTCTTATGGGGCGACACAGGCTCTGAACACCAGACCCGGCCGAGGCTACTCTCTGCTCAAGCCAAGCACCACCACTTGATACGCCTGAGGCAAGGGATAAAACCCACCTTCCTCCAAACTAAGTGAAGAAAGGGGTTTAAAATGGAGAATGGATTTTAAAATATATAATAATGTGCTGTGAGTTGTATCTGCTTAGGTGAATGATTGTCAGAGTGGGTGCTGAATGTGTAAACCTAAGATGATAAATGCCAAACAGACACGTGGGATTTTTGTGGTAATTTTAAAACCAAAGAATCAAAATTTATTTTTAAAAGTTCATAAGCTTTGTTTCAAATAACATTTAAAAACCTTTTTGAAACCTTCCATACAATCCTGTCACTCTCACATTCGCACTTTCCTTTTTCTCACACAATCACTCTTGAACTTTCTTTATTATCAGTATTGATTAATATACTTCCACTACGTGCACACCACACTCTAAAGACACCACTCACTACACTGACTCTCAAATTTCCCAGAACTTAAGTACCATAAATACAGAGAGCATAAGAGTACCTAACAAGTCTCCCTGAAAGGTTCTCTCCTGAAAAGAACAAGAACAAGAACTCACAATCCCCTCAGTCATTCCCTTATATATCACTCCTCTCCCCTCCCAAGACATTCTAACTCCGCCCACTCAGGCCAACATTCTAAAAACCACAGACTTACAAACTGCAGACATATATTTGGAATTGACTTGTGGGGTGTAAATATTGTGGTACAGAAATCCAGAGTTTAACTCTGCGCTGTGTGAAGAAGTACTTCCTTTTATTCCTCAGGGGTCCTTCTCCGCGAGCCCCTGCCAAAGGAAGTGAGGCAGGTGGCTACCAGGAGCAGGGCCTTCTCTGCTGTGGCAACTTGGCTGTGGAATGAGCTCCCTAAGGAGGTTCGCTTGGCACCTACATTATATGCTTTTAAACGCCAGGTGAAGACCTTTTTATTCTCCCAGTATTTTAACAGTCTATAAATAAATTTTAACTTTGTGTTTTAAATTTGTAATTTTGCATTGCTGCTGTTTTTATCTGGTTGAGCTTTTATATTGTATTTTATATTATGGTTTTATACTGTTGTTTTATACTTCGAATGTTTTTAATTTTTGTGAACCACTCAGAGAGCTCCGGCTATTGGGCGGTATAGAAATGTAATAAATAAATAAATATTTGCCCTGCATCTCCCACCAATCAGCTCCATGGGATGACCCCATTGGGTTCTAGTAGTATGGGAGAAGGAAAAAAAATGTCTCCCTATTCACATTCACCACACCATGCATAATTTTGTACACCTTTCTCATGTCTACCCTTAGCCTCCTTTTTTCCAAGCTAAATAACTGCAGGTATTGTAACCTTCTCTCATAGGGGAGATACTCCAGCCCCTTGATCATTTTAATTGCCCTTTTCTGCACTTTTCCCAGCTCTATATCTTTTTTTAGGTGTGGTCACCAGAACTGTATTCTAAGTGTACTTGCACCACAGATTTGTATCAAGGCAATATGATACTGGCAGTTTTATTCTCAATTCCTCTTCTAATAATGGCTAACATGGAGTTTGCCTTCTTTACAGAGGCTGCACGCTGGGTTGACATTTTCATCGGGCTGTCCAGCACAATCCCAAAATACCTTTCTTGTTCAGTCACTGCCACCTCAGATCCCACTTGCTTACATTGAACCCATCTGCTGTTTTGATGCCCACTCTCCCAGCTTGGAGAGATCCTTTTGGAGCACCTCACAATCCCTTTGTGTTTTAACAACCTTAAATAATTTGGTGTCATCAGCAAACTTGGCCACTTCACTGATCACTCCTAATTCCAGTTCATTTATGAATAAGTTGAAAATAATCCCTGTGGGACCCCACTATTTACTCCCCGCCATTGGGAGAATTTACCAGAGTTTCAAATAATGGCTGATGTCAATATTTTCAAAGGGAGAGTGATCATTTGTACATAGTATGTTCGAACGAAATTAAGACTACCTAGTACCTCCTTCACTCCAATTTAAGGCATTCCAAATTGCAGACTGGCATTTTCATCTCTCACCAACTATGTAAAGTGATGCAAATTGGGAGGAGGTTCATAGATAAGTGGGGTGGAAACATTTCAGTTTTAAAAATTTTCCTGGATTTTTCTCAGGGACAAGTGGGCTTTTTTAGAAATGTATTTTTTCATAAAATTAATTAATGACTGAGTTCGGACAACACAATAGCCAACTGTTGATTAAATAGTACACTGTTGTGTCGTCTGGCGGGGGGAAACCAGCTGCCGGAACTTTGTGGTGGAGTGCATCCCCCTGCACCCTGTCCTCCATTCGTGATTTGTTGTTATGTCAAGGGGGGGGGAGTTGTCAGGAGAGACTCTCCTGACATCATCGTTCCCCGGCCTCGGCACAGCAACTAATGGGGAAGGACGCATTGTGAAGGAATACCATCCCCAGTCCAAGGATGGTATTCCTACGCAACCTGTCCTTCCCCATTTGTTTTGTGGCTGAGGGTGGAGAGAGTTGACGATAACAGATGCTAGAGCCACCCCTTCTTTGTTTCTATGGCCCTAGCAGACGGATCTCCTCCCGACAGGAAAGGTGATCCATCCACCAGTTCTTTCTGTGGCTGCACTGCATCTTCCTCCGCAGTCACCAAAGAAAAAATTTACGGACGGATCGCCTCCCCTGTCAGTGGAGACCCATCCGTAGCTCCCTGCTTTGGTAGCAGGCCCGCACAGAGGAAGATACACTGTGCTTGCTTCAGAAGCTGTAGACAGGTCTCCTCAGGCGAGGAGACCTGTCTACAGCTTCTTGCTTCAGCAGCGGGCACGGTGCGTCTTCCTCCACGGCCACCACTATTGCAAGAAGTGGCAAACTCATCCCCTCCACTGACAGGGGAGGAGATCTGCCTGCCAGTTCTTGCTGTGGTGGCAGCCACAGGACAGAAGACCAGTCCGCTGCTTCTTGCTTCTGCAGCAGCCAGAGTGCATCTTACTCTGCGGCCGCTGCAGCAAGAAGGAGGTAGGGGACCATTTCCCCCCTCCCCCCATTGATGGAATTGCAATGCCCTGATAAGGTAAGGGGGAACCATTTGGTGGGGAGGGCAGTGAGAGCAATATCCAAATCTGCCCTTAAAGCCCACTTCATAGATGACTTATTAGCATGTTGCCCAAGTTATGGTGTCATCCGAACATGCCCAATAAAACAATGAATGAGTAGAATACTGGGCAACCACAATGGCTACAATGCCCACTAAATCTAAATCAAATGCTGTAAATTAAGCCTTCTCAGGTTATTCTTTATAAAGCATACATATTTATGTCCACAGATTATGTCCACGCTAAAATTAGTAAGTTTTCAGTACCTCCATTTATTTCCTTAATCAGATAGTACCCTGAAATCCTGATAGAATTTATTATGCAAATATCACATCTAAACTATACTCAATATACTCTATGGGGCAGGCGGGCGAGTGGAGTTCCTGGGCAATTATATCAGTTGAACAATTTTTTGGCTACCGAGAAAACTTTTGAGATTTATATCACATGGAAAATTTACAAAGCATTTTCTTTCCTTTTTTTAGTTTTGTTTAGTAAATTTACTCAGAACATGTAAAATCAGATCTCAATCAATGTAGGGCAGCAGAAAATGCTCCAGAAACTTACATCTCTAATAATAATAAAATGTATGTATATAGCGCTTTGTTACAAAGTGCTCTACATGAGTTAAAATAGGTCAGCAGTTTACAAAAGTGCAATACAGTAATTCTGATAAAAAGAACTTAGCTGGATGTAAAAGAACATAACAATAAAACCTTAAACTAAAACCCATATAAAGTGTGTAGTGGCCACAAGGACCATCAGTATGCTCTATCTCAGGAACAACTACCATCTCCCCCAATTCCAAAAGAAAGGTTTTCAAACTTTTCTTGAACACCTCCAAACTCCCAGTTAACAGCAGTGGCAGGGGGAGTGAATTCCACAGTTGAGGAACAAGGTCCTGGAATGCACAATACTAAGAGGCATTGTTCAGAGGAGGGCAACCAGGATGTGTTCAGAGGAGGGCAACCAGGATGATCAGGGGTCTGGAAACAAAGCCCTATGAAGAGAGACTGAAAGAACTGGGCATGTTTAGCCTGGAGATGAGAAGATTGAGGGGAGACATGATAGCACTCTTCAAATACTTAAAAGGTTGTCACACAGAGGAGGGCCAGGATCTCTTCTCGATCCTCCCAGAGTGCAGGACACGGAATAATGGGCTCAAGTTAAAGGAAGCCAGATTCCAGCGGAACATCAGGAAAAACTTCCTGACTGTTAGAGAAATACGACAATGGAATCAGTTACCTAGGGAGGTTGTGGGCTCTCCCACACTAGAGGCCTTCAAGAGGCAGCTGGACAACCATCTGTCGGGGATGCTTTAGGGTGGATTCCTGCATTGAGCAGGGGGTTGGACTCGATGGCCTTGTAGGCCTCTTCCAACTCTGCTATTCTATGATTCTAAGACACCACGATCTGTGAGGTAGAACGGGTCAGGATGGATCTGGTGGCCTGGCCCGTTACATACCAGGACAAAAGAGAGAAAAGTTAAATTAGGTGGTGCAACCATAGAACCCTGAAGACCAGGACCAGTATCTTAAATTGGTGCCTAGCCTTCAATGGACGCCAATGCAGGGCCCTACAATGACAGGAGTTATGAGCAAATTGGGGGAGATCAGAACAGTCCTAACAGCACTGTTCCGGACCAGGGTCAAAAGACAGAGAGGAAAGAGGAAGACAATTACAGTAATCCAGGCATGAGACAACTAAGGCCTAAATCAAGAGGTCCGCAGTTGCCTGAACAGTTACAGGAACCTGCAAATCCAGCAGACGTTCAATAGATGGAAATTGCAAGCCCTCGTTATGTTCTCATTAAAGGAACACAGCGAGAAATGGTCACCCACTGCTCTAACAGTCAGGAAGTTTTTCCCGATGTCCAGCCAGAATTTGGCTTCCTGTAACTTGAGCCCATTATTCTGTGTCCTGCACTCTTGGATGATCGAGAAAAGATCCTGGCCCTCCTGTGTGTGACAACCTTTCAAGTATTTGAAGAGTGCTATCTTGCCTCCACTCAATCTTCTCTTCTCAGGAAAAGGGGACACAGGGTAGTATAAAGGGATGAAGGGAAGGGATCAAGAGGACAAGTAGTGAGTGGGGAGGAAGAAATCATTTGGGAGACTTGGGCCTCAGTAACCTCATTAAAATCAAAGCCACTGGGGGATGGGGATTAGAAAATGGAGGGGGAGAGGGAAGAGGAGCAACAGCAGGGAAGGTGGCAGATATTATTGCCACCTAGTTCACAAAAAACTCCCCCAGCTGCACTGCTGAGAAAGCTGGAGAACCAGGAGGATCAGAAGGGGTGGCTGTGCCTAATAGGCCTCTGATAGTGGGCATGAGCCTGAGCAGCTTTGATGGCCTGATAAAATTGTTTCACCACCTCCACATGACCAAGGTAGGCCTTAGATGCTACAGTGTACTCAGTGGCACCAAGTTCCTCTCCTTTCCTGTACCTCCACTCCAAGTGGCAAACCTAAGCCTGCTCCAACCTCAGCTTTAAAGAAAGCCAGGGCCTGGGATCATGTGCTGAAAGCCCTCAGGATTTAGGTGGGGCACAATGGTTAAGAGCTGAACATGTGGCAGACAAGAACATCTCTTCCATTTTGTCAACTGTCATAGAATCGCTCTTCCCAGCAAAGACCTCGTCCCAATGATAGGGTGACCATATGAAAAGGGGGACAGGGCTCCTGTATCTTTAACAGTTGTATTGAAAGAGGAATTTCAGCATGTGTCATTTGTATATATGGGGAACATGATGAAATTTCCTCTTCACCACAACAGTTAAAGCTGCAGGTGCCCTGCCCTCTTTTAAATCTGGTCACTCGAGTATAGCTCCTGCAGCTTTAACTGGTCACCCTACCCAATGGGCATCTCGTATAAGTGAGCCTTAGGTCACTGGTGTAATCTTTGGGAGGTCCCTACAAATGAAGGAGCCAGTGTGGTGTAGTGGCTAAAGTGTCGGAGTCTGGAGATTCGGAATCTAGTCCCCACTCGGCCATGAAAGCTTATTGGGTGACTTTGGGCCAGTCACAGACTCTCAACCCAACCTATCTCACAGGGTTGTTGTTGTGAGGATAAAATGGGGCGGAGGAGGATTATGTATGCCACCTTGGGTTTCTTGGAGGAAAAAAGGCTGGATATAAATGCAATAAATAATAAATAAATAAGGAGAAATGCACCAAGAAGTGGTCTGAATGACCCGAATCTAGTCCCGAAAATGGGGATAGGGGTCAACTCCTGAACAATAAGAGCCAAAACCCCACCAGATGAATGTGTAGGAGAGGAAAGAATCTTAAGGCCAAAGGAGAATATAATAGACTGAAAGCTGGCTCCAATGGCATTGGAGTCCAAGTGGATGTTAAAGACGCCTGCAATACAATTCCCAAAGGGAAGGGAGGAAAGCCAGGCAGTGAATTCCTCAAGAAATTCTTCATAACTTCCCCCACGATACACACAACCTGTAATCTCTGGCTTCACATATTCAGTTTTTAGATTTTTATCCCACCTTTCTTCCTGGGAGTTCAGGATATCACGTGTCCTCCCCCTCCCCCCAAATATATTTGTGAAGCAGGTCGCACTCAAGAACATGTGCCTGACCAAAATCATCCAGGGACCTTCATGGCCTGAGCAGTCTGAACCCAATACTCTTAATAACAGCACTCTGGGATTATTATTAATATTTATTTATATAGTGCCATCAATTTTTATGGTGCTGTAAAGAACAAAATGTAGTTAGTCAGGTTGTTTCCTAACTAACCAAGAAACCTCTCAGAGTCATGGTAGGACATCACCATTTATGACAGCCAAGGCAAAACCAATGACAGAAACAAATGAAGGTATTATGACACTGTTACATACATCAATGGTGTGATTACATTTGGAATAACATATATTTTGGGTCACCCCATCTCAAAACAGTACATCATAGTTGGAGATGTAAAATTTCCGGAAATTTTGAAGTCATGAAGAAAACTGGGGTTTTTCCAGGTTTTTTGGGAAAATTGAAATAATGCAATATTAGCATTTTTTACAGATTGAAAGTCACTTTGTTACTTTAGGAACATAAAATGTAATTATGTCCAAGTTGGTGTGGCATAAAATTATTACATTTGGTATATTAAAAGTACAGTGTATTCAAACAATTATTACAAATTAAATTTACATTTTTAAAAACAACCTTTTGGTAACAAATGGAGCTACAAGCTCCTGAACTGTAAGGAACCTCTTTGGTTTTGCCAGTTTACAAGAAACAGGCAAAAAATAATTTAAAACAACAACAGAGGAAACCATCAACATTAGTAACAGGTATGTCTCCGCTTGTCCACAGTGTCAAGCTGACATAAAGCACCCATTCCCATAAAAAGAATTGAGAAAAAGAGGGGACCAAGATTCAATGAATATGCATGAAATTTATTCAGACTTATTTTCAGAGCTATAGCTATCACTATCAGTTTAAGTCTCTGCTTCAGTGGCAGTGCCCCCTAGAGACAGAAATGCATCTTACTCTTGCATTTGAGAGTTGTAGTCTCAATTTGCAACCTAGGACTTGCTTGTCCTCGGTGCACAGAAATTGTCATAAGAAATCATTTGGAAAAATAAGTATCTGAACACCTTTTCTTAAACATTTTACTCATCATGCTAAAATAAAACATCCCGTAATCCATTTTTCTTCATTTTTTCCATTTTTCAGAAAAAAACTAAAAAATGCCTCAGGAAAAAAAAGGGGGGAAACATTTTTTTCTGAATTTTTCAGGTGTTTATCCTGGCCTTCACATCTCTAACCATAGTTCTGAAAAGTTGCAGAGAAGAACAACTGAAATGATCAAGGGCTTATTTTTTTATATATACTTTTTATCCAAAGGTGAAGGGGGAAGATGACATAAATGGGGTAGGAGGACATGATAGAATTTCGTAACATTATGGAATTACCATGAACAGAAGGGAGCACACCTCCAAGTGCCCAACCATGGGCCCACTGGAGTTAATATGCAATTACAGTTCAAGATCCCATGGTCTATGAAAGATGGAATCACTCTTGAGGGTATACCTCTGGAAAAACAAGGAGGACACCATTCCCTTGAAGATGCCACTGAAAAAGACACAAGAGGGAGCCACTGGAATGAGAAAGATCTGACAGGTTCAAAAGGTTCTTACTCAAGGCCTACTCCTGCTGAGGTATGAATATTCAGAAGGGACTTGTAGCAGAGCGGTAGGGCACACACTTTGCATGCACAATGCCTCAGGTTCAACCCCAATATCAACAGGTAGTGCTAGAAAAACTCCTGCCTGAAACACCAGAGAACTGCTACCAGCCAGTGTTGACAATACTGTACTAGATTAACCAATCTAGCTGCATTAATAGAAGTATAGCTTCCAAATCATGCGAGGTACTGGTTCCCGGCAATAGTTAGGCCTCATCTTGAGTATTGCATCCAGTTCTGGGCTCCACAATTCAAGAAGGATGCAGACAAGCTGGAGCGTGTTCAGAGGAGGGCAACCAGGATGACCTGGAAACAAAGCCCTATGAAGAGAGACTGAAAGAACTGGGCATGTTTAGCCTGGAGAAGAGAAGATTGAGGGGAGACACGATAGCACTCTTCAAATACTTAAAAGGTTGTCACACAGAGGAGGGCCAGGATCTCTTCTTGATCATCCCAGAGTGCAGGACACGGAATAATGGGGTCAAGTTGCAGGAAGCCAGATTCTGGCTGGACATCAGGAAAAACTTCCTGTTACAGCAGTGCGACAATGGAACCAATGACCTAGGGAGGTCGTTGGCTCTCCCACGGTAGAGGCATTCAAGAAGCAGCTAGACAGCCACCTGTCAGGAATGCTTTAAGGTGGATTCCCACATTGAGCAGGGGGTTGGACTCGATGGTTTTATGGGACCCTTCCAGCTCTACTAGCCTTTGACTCTATTCCTCTGACTCAATGGCTCTGTTCAGAAGACACCTTAAACCATGGCTTTAGCCATGGTGAATAAGGCAAAAAGCCTTATTCACCCTGGTTAAAGCCGTGGTATAAGGTGTCTCCTGAATGAGGCCAAAATGTACCTCAATAACTATCAAAGCTAAGTCATCAGGACAGACAAATGTTGGGTTTAAGTACTTTAACAACACATTCAGGACTTAAGAATGTTTCTCCCTCTGAAAGTAGTTCAGAAGCTTCAACCAGTGCAACTGTCTGGATACTGGTAACAACCAGAAAATCTGAATATATTACACCAATTTTGCTCCAATTTCACTAGCTGCCTATACACTTTGAAGCCCAATTCAAAGGACTGTTAAGCTTCAAGGCCCTAAACATTTTGAGTGCAGAGTATATAAAGTATCACCTTCACCCATGCAACCCTGCCCACATAGTAAGATCTGTTTCAGAGGGCTTACATTCATGCCAATCTGTGAGGTGCTAGATTATTGAGCACATGGGACAGGGCCTCCTCAGCTTTGAACAACCATGGAATGACCCCTCTGTTCCACCACTTAATCATTGAAATAGGCCTTAAAAACCTTGCTTTTCAAGAAACATACACTTAGTTACTTAGTAGTTGAAATTTTACACTGTATTTCAACTTCAATCTGATTTGAGATTAAGAAATGTCAAAGCCTCTACATCAGCATCAGTTTACAAATAACAATTATCAATATAGCATGAAGCAGGCTTTCCATCTCACTCAAAAGTCTGGACATGTGATTGATTCATCCAAGTACAGGCCTCTGAAGCCAGAGAGATGGTTTATAATTCAGCTGCTGACACTGACACTGCAGCCAGCTTTGAGAAGACTGGGAGTGACCAATGAAGTGCAACTTCTTAGCAGTACAGGACAGTGGGGGAAAGGGGTTATTACTTGAAAGAATAATATAATTAATGTCTTGATGATGTACAATAGGCTCCATCACCTAACCAGAAGCCCCATCACCTAACCAGAAGCCCCAACAGTCAGTTGATAGGATTTTGAGGACATAACCCACCTCTCACTTAAAAGAACCACCACATGGGATATTAAAAATCCAGGATATTGAGGAAGATGCTATAGGAGGAAGACCCATCTGTACATCTCTGGTGAACACAGGTATACATTCATTGCAAATATGATTGCATGACATCTAACAGATGCAGACAAAACCAGCAGAAAATAAAACTGCATGAGACCTGGAATAAAGGTCAATTCAGAGGTAGCCTGAACAGGGGTAGGCAGAAGGTAGATCACAATCTACTGATAGATTGGCAAGCAGTTCTGGCTCACAACTGTTTAACTATAGCAACAAAACCTTCCCCTCAAGCCAACCCCAAATAGGTGATTGAAAAAGAACGCTTCAGATGTGGATTTTTATGTGAAACAGCTCATAAACTTGGTTCTGCTTACTGATCACAAATTCTTGGGGTGACCATCTGTCTCTAACCCTTATCTTCCATTTCCCTCTCCACTGCAAGCCCTAAGGGAAAAATGTATTTCTCATCCTGCTGATGAGGTCATATAGAAACAACAACAATCCTTCTTTTTCAAGCTCATGAGATGTAAGATGAGGACTGGGCCAATTCCCTACACTGTGTCAATTTTCATCAAAAGGCAAATTGATATGCATTTGTGAAGTAAGTGGGGGAAAGCAGGACTTGACATGAAATACACTCAGGTAGCTGCAATAAAATGAGAATCTTTCATTGATTGATAATGGTTATCAATTTTGCTAATAGAAGAAGCCATAACAACCGAACTGATAATTTTTAATTGGGACAGAAAACCAAAAAGGTTGTGGAAAACAAGCAGCAAGTACTACTTGTCAATACTAAGAAAAGGGGGAAACATACTGTACAGCAGCACTTCTGGTAATATAGGGTTAAGAGAATTAATTGAGCCAAGATGTGCCATATCGAAATCTCCCCGCCCCACTCCGATATACGAACATGTTTTGTATGACACCCCCCTTCGAAGAAGCAATTCTTAGCTAAAGTACAAAAAAATTGTGGAGCACGTGGGAAATGAGTTTTTAAGTTACAACAGTATGCCACCGCCCACAAAAGGCAGGCAGGCAGGCGGGGGGGGGGGGCACATCACGCTGCTCCATCGTCAAAGCTAAGTAGCCTAGTATGGTCGGCCCAGGCCAACCCATGTATGGGGCGCTTCCGGCAGTCTCCACTCACACACCGCAGCGAAAATGAAGCACGCCGCAAACAATCTCTCAGCTTCTGGGAAGGACCTGGGCTGCGACGCAGCCCCACCTCCGGAGTCTCCGGCGCGGGGCTGCCTTCCACCGACTCCAGGTGCGCGAGGCCTCCGCCACCGCGCCCAGTTGTTCGCCGCGCCAAGGGCGCTTTCGTTCCCAGCCTCCTGGCTCACGTCCCCGCGGGCGACGCCAAAGCGCACGGGGGAGCCTGCCAGGCGCCGGAAAGAGGCTGTGTCGCCTCACCTCGCCCGCCCTCCGCTGGTGCCCCACTCGCACCGCGACTCAGCCCAGCCTCCCGGAAGACGACGGGGACGGGCCACCACGTCCTCGCCACTGGACCTACCAGGGGGCTGCCGGTGCTGGCCATGGGCCCTGCCTGCCTGGACGTCCTCCAAGCGCCTCCGCCGCGCTCCAAACAGAGAGTGCGACCCAATGGGACGCCCGCGTCCTCCGTGAGTGACGTCACCACAACAATGCCCTCTTCCGCTCGGGGCAGGCGGGATTTCCGCCAGGCGCGCTTCGGCACTGGCTCGGCAGCCAGTCTCTCTTTCCCTGCTTCTGGTCTCGCGAGACTAGGGTGCGCGTGCGCCGGGGGGGCGGGGCGGGGAGAGGAAAAAGGGAGGCGGGGCCGTAGCTCAGCCATCTCCTGAGGGGAAGAGGGAAGGGGACGCGAAGCAGTGCGCAGGCGCCGCGCCTCTCCGGAAAAGGAGGAGTCAGTCTTTCCGCCCACCGCGTATCCCGTGATGCGTGGCGCGCTCCGTTACCTGCTCTTAGCTCAGTACTTCCGGCGCTGAGTCTTCCCTATAAATTCATACGCTCGGCCTCTCACGAAGAGTACAGCCTCCGGGTTGTTTGGGGTGCGGATGTTTTCCCCGCGGCGGAAGTGAGCTATAGAAATCGCAGCGGCGGCGGCGGCCCTGTCATCATCTCCCCCGCTCGCAGCCGAAATGTAGCAGCGGCCTGGTCCTTGGGCGGGGACGATGCAGCCACGCAACGCCTGGATCCTCCCGCCGTTCAGAGCCCCACCCTGTAGCTTTTCTGCCCCCACGTGTATGTGGTGGTGTGCTGGCAGTAGCCTATAGAAGTAGTTTCCTGCAGTCTGGTTTTGTTCTATCTGACTAGCTGTGAGTTGCAAGACAAAAGGGGTCGTGTGGTTAAGACTGAAATGCCTTGGCTTTCATCAGAGAGTTTTTATTTACTTTTTATTTAAAAGGGTTTTTGCACCACTTTTCAGGGCACACTGCCCCCACAATGCAGTTCACAAAATTGCAAAAAGCATGAACATGCAAGCTACAGTTAAAATGCAGACATATATGGCAGCTGTTAATAGTTTTTAACCACCAAATGCAGGCTGGAATAAATGTGTCTTCAGTGTTGTTTTTTAAAGAGCCAGCTGTGATGAAGCCATAATGTGCCCCCTCCCCACTGAGAAAGCCCTACCGTAGTACCCACCAGTCTAATGGCTCTTGCTGGTAGGCCAGAGAGTGGTGCCTCCAGCACTGATCTTAATGCATGGGCAGGGTCATACAGGTGTAGGTAATCCTTTAGATAACATGGTCCCAGCCTTTTAAAGATTTACAGGCCAAAGTCAGCACCTTGATTTGGGTCCAGAAACTCTGACAGCCAATGTAAAAAATATAGAATAGGAATAATATGATCTGAATGCCTTAGCATTCTAGCTGCTACTACATTCTGTACCAGCTGAAGTTTCCAAATCATCTTCAAAGGCAGCCCCACATAGAATGCATTACAGTCATCAAATCTGGATGTAGCCAAGGCATGTACCACTGTGCTTAAATGTCCTACTATGACTGGGTCAGGCTCAACCCTGGGGCCCAACTATGGGGCAAATCCAGTAGTGGGTCAGGAACAGGCAAAAGGTCAAGCACAGTTGTATCAGTACAGCTGCTGGAACAACGCCTTTCTAGCAGCTCCAGTGCCTTGATGTGTCCTTCCTTAACCTTGCCTTGTGACTGCTCCTCTGTGCTGCTGACCTTTGGATTACTGCAAGACTCTGCCCTGGACTATGTTTGATAGTCCAAAAATGCAAAAGCAAGCAGTTCTTGGCTTGATGGGCATCCCCGCCGAGCTCTGTAGTATCTCAAAAAACTCTCCTTCCTTTAGGTTTTATTGTTTTAACATTATGCTAAGGTTTGTGAAATCACAGTCAGCCCCTGATGGATGTGTTTCTGAAACATGTAGAGCAGATTAAAGAAATCATTAAAAATTAAAGAAAAAGATTGTTTCATAGCACCAGAGCTTGGCTATTTTTCCCCCTCCACAGAAATAATTCCTTCTTAACAGCCCTGAGTTTTTAGCCTTTCAGCAAGAGTAATGGCAGGCTGAGATGAAACAAAAAGAAAAGGAACTGGAACTTGAAAAAATCAAAAAGGAAAGGAAATGGAACTTAAAAGTAATAAGAATTAAAGAGAAAAGGATAGAGAAATAGAGCTTTTAAAATTACAATAAGCTGACAGAAAGAAAAGGTTAAAGAACTCCAACAAATTTTAGAAATAGACAAAGAAAGAGATTGAGTTTTGGAATTAGAATGTAAACAGGAAATTCTAAACAAGCAGCTGAACACAAAGGAAAAGATGGGGAGGAAAATAAACCTCTGAAAGTTACTCCAAAAGATTTCTCAACCTATGAAGTGAAAAACTTTTGAAAAATCAGCTCAGTTATTTTTTTTATATATTTTTTTTATTTGCAATACTTAAACATACACCATTACAATTAAAAGAAAAACAACATACTACATAAATGTTGAATAACATTAATAACATATCTATATAACATAGTCATACTTAACATATAAGTGCACCCCCCACCTCGGGATCTTATTCCTGATTCCAAAATCTCATACTTTCTTCTACTGGTGGTTTCCCACTTCCCTTAGAAAACACAAATATTAGGAACTGTTTCCAGATTCCTTCAAAATCATTCGTTTTTGCTATACCTCTTCTCACTTTAATATTACATGTCAATTTGTCATTAATAGCTATATCCCATACTTCTTTATACCATTCTTCAATACAATAATCCCCTTGAATCTTCCAGTTCCTAGCTACAATCAGCCTTGCTGCAGTCAGCAAATTCGTTATCAATTCCATAACTTCATTTTTACATTTTAAGTCTTCAAATAGTGACAGTAATGCAACTCTTGGTGTTGATTCTATCTTCATTCCCACAATTTCTTCAATCTCCAAAAACGCCATCTTCCACAATTTTTGTACATATTTGAATTCCCACCACATATGTAAATACGTTCCTTTCCCCCACAACCTCTCCAACAGTTTGCTGAATGTTGATTATTTATCTTGTTTAATCTAACGGGTTAGGTACCACCTCCATATAATTTTATAATAATTCTCTTTTATTCTCACTGACATATTTCTCAACACTCTTTGTCTCCATAATCCATCCCAACTCTGTTGTCCTATCTGTACCTTCAAATCTGTCTCCCAAACCACTTTCCCTGAACTATCCATCAACCCTTTCTCAAGCAATGTTCTATATATTTCGCTCATTAATCCTTTTGTCACTATATTTTTTCCTTTTTCAGTTTCTTTTTTAACAATTAACTCCTCAAACTTCGACAACTCTCTACAGTCTCCATTTTCTCTTACCCAATTTTTAGTCCATTGTTCTAGTTGCCAATAATTTAACCAAGTTAATTTTTTATCTTTTAAAACCTCTTCCAAGTCCTCTCTTGTAATCATCCCTCTTAACTATTCCCTTAATTTCATTTTATTTTTCTCTATTAAAACTTTACTTAATCTACTCTTTAAGTCCTCAGGGAAATTCTTTAACATTATTACCGGTGATAAAGGGGAGCTGCTCGAAAGCAACTCCCTTTTATATTTACTCCAAATTTCCCAGTGAAACTTCAAGAGCGGATTACCTATACTTTCAACCCATTTTTTTCCTCCTTCCCTAAAAAATACATTTTCCAACTTCACCTCTATATTACTTGAAGTTTTATCCTCCATCCAATCTAAATCTCCTACTCCTATAATTGCTTCCACAATATGTCTTAACCTATTAGCTACATAATATAGGTTAATATTTGGGAGACCCAATCCTCCCTTTTTTTGGCTTAAATACCATTTATTCTTATTTACCCTCACTTTCTTATCCCCATTACAATAATTACTTATGATGTTTTGCCAACTTTTTAACTCTAATTCTGAATTTTTTATTGGTAGCATCCTAAACACAAAATTGATCTTTGCTAAAATCTTCATTTTTATTAATGCTATTCTTCCAAACCATGATAAATTTAATCTTTTATATTTTTCCATTTTTACTAAAATCTCTTTTTTTTAAACTATTTAAATTCTCCTTCTCTAAACTCTCTAATTGTTTTGTAATTCTAATTCCCAAATATCTAATCTGTTCTTTAACTCTCATTTCTATTCCCTTTCCTTCCCACTCCTTCTCTTCCTTTTTAGTATAATTAAATAACATCATCTCTGATTTGGACCAATTTATTCTTAGCCCAGTAATTTCCTCAAACTCTCTCAATTGCTCTTTAATTCTTTCCATCTTTCTTACTGGATTTTTAATAGTTAGAAAAGTATCATCCGCAAACATATTCAATTTTTTTTAAAATACCACCTATTCCTTCTATCTCCCCATCATCTCTTATTGCATTTGCCAATAATTCCATAACCATTACAAACAGGACAGGCGAGAGTGGACATCCTTGTCTTGTCCCTCTGGCTAGTCGTATCTTATCCGTAACTCCATCATTCACTACCACTACGGCTGTATTTTGAGAGTATAAGTGTTCTATTATAGCTTTAAATTTATTTCCAAATCCCATTTTATTTAAAACCATCTTTAATGCCTGCCAGCTCACACAATCGAAAGCCTTAAAACTATCCAATGCCAAAATTCCCGCTTTAGTCTTAGACTTTTTTATCACCTGTATTACATTTAAAACTCTTCCCACTAAATTATGCATTTGTCTACCTGCTACAAATCCACATTGGTCTTCCCCTATATATTCAGCTATAAATTTATTTAACCATTTTGCTAAAATAGTTGAGAAAATTTTAGCATCTTGATTTATTAACGAGATAGGTATATATGAATCAGGGACAGTCAAATCCTTATCTGGTTTTGGAATTAAAATTATCAACGAATGTTCCCATGATTCTGGTATCCTCTCTCCTTCCAATATGGCGTTATATAACTTCAATAATTTTGGTACTAAAAACGTTTTAAAAACTTTATAATATTCCGGTCCTAAACCGTCTACCCCAGGTGATTTACCCACTTTCAAATTCTCAATAACCTCTTCAATTTCTCTTTGAGATATTATCCTCTCCATTAGCTCTTTATCTTCTATTTCCATTCCCTTCTTTATATACTTTTCTATATAAACTTCCATCTTCTTTTTTTGAGTATCCTTTTCCTTATATAATTCTTGATAAAATTCTTGAAATTTTTTTATTTTACCCTTCATTATATGACAATAATTCCCTTGTTTATCTTTCAATATTCCTATCCCATTCCTAGCTTTTTCCTTTTGTGTGATTCTAGCTAGCAATCTAACTAGAATCCACCTCATAGGCTCCGGCAGTGACTGAGGAGGGCGTGAAGACCAGGCACCACCAACACTTTTTGTTGGAGGTCTGATCGTCTCCTGCTCTTTAACAGAGCCTTGAGGGGCTCAACAGCGCAATGCTGGGAGGACCAACTTAATTAAATGGGATGAGGGAGGTCTTCACGGACTGGTAAGTGGGTCTTTACTTTAAGGAAAGGAAAAAGGGGGGGCGACTTTAAAAGTTCCAACCTGCGTAGACGCCATAGGGAGTAAGAACAGGTAAAAGCCCCATGAACTTGCCTTTAATCAGAGAGGGTCTGATTAAAGCGGCAGTCATCGTCCAATGGTTAAAAATGGGAACTAGCCTTGCAGTCCTTTGGTGTGTATTTTGAAAAAATTGTCTAAGTTTGGGGGGGACGGGACCCGATGACGAAAAAGAACATGATTCAATGTTGTAATCGATAGTGGCTGCAGTATAAACTTGAATGTGGGGAAGTTTGGCCAGAAAATCGGTTGTTGAGCTACAATGTTATTTTGCAATTGGTGTTGTTTTGCTGGCAGGAAGGCAAATGGGATGTTGTATGTGGATGTGTCTTTGTTTTAAGATGAGCCGACTCAAAGGGCTTGTGGTATATCAGGGGGTAGTTGGGCTATGGCTATACAGACAAAGGGAGGGGCGAGATGACAGATGGAAGAACAGGAGGAAGACGTACAGTTGTTTGTTCCTCCCTGTGCAATTTCTCCCTCCGTGACCCCGCCCTGTGATGTGAACCGTGCATCACCAAAGGCGACAACTAGTGAAGGGCAGGGGGGGCTCGCCCAGTCTTCCCCTTACCAGACGTCATTGTACTGTAAAAAGTTTGCCAGGGGCCTAAAGAGGACCCCTCCTGTTTTTATGAGAGGTTCAACAGGCAGAGATTTTCAGAACAGAGTCTCCCAGAAAGAAAAATAGATCCATACAGAGTTTTCCTATTAGTGCAGTGGCTTAGCAAAAAAATCGTGCACATTGTGATACAAGTGTGAAATTTGGTATGGTGGTATTTATGACCATGTAGATTAAAATGAGATCTAGGGGCAACTTGGGAAATTATCATAGTGGCCGCCATCTTGGGAAATGGCGGCCAAAATCCAGTTTTCGCACAATAACTCTATTATTTGTAATCTCACAGAAAAGATGTCTGAATACAAAATTAAGAGCGTAAAATTTGCTACAAAAAAGTCATTAACAATCTTTTCATAGGAGCAACCCTCGTTGAGATATAAAGGTTTTATTCCTACCCATTTGTCTGAGGAGTCAACAAGATGCACTATCTCACCCTCATTCCAATCTTGCACGTTGTGTTGCAAGCCTGAAACTTTCAGAGGTCACATTTTACACATTGTTCAACAAGAATACGTACTGAGGCATCAATTTGGGGTGGTTGGGAAGAGAGTTACCCTATTTCTTCGATTCTAAGACGCACTTTTCCCCCCATATAAACATCTCTAAAAACAGGGTGCGTCTTACAATCGCAGGTGTGTCTTAGGGTTTTTTTTCCTGTTGGCGGTACTGAAATTAGTGTGTGTCTTACAATCGATGGCGTCTTACAATCAAAGAAATACGGTAATAGAAATAATGCAAAATTTCCATAAGAGGCTCATTGATTCTTTCTGGATCTGGGTTTCAGATAATTATAGAAATCTGTTTACTGAATAGCAAATGTATTAAATTAACTTGTAACACACATAAAAATTACATTTAACTATTTTTGTTTTTTAAAATAACAGAGCTTAAAACTTTTGTTTTTAGTGATTTTTTTTAGTCTCGACTACATCCTCCATCACACTGACACATCACAGTACAAGGTAGTCCAGCAGCACTGTATTTGCATCTGTTATTAGTGTCACATTTTGTTTTACAGCCACAAGAAAGCAACTCGAGGTAGGATTTTGAAACAGGAGGAAGTGTAGTCCACGTAGGTAGCCAACCAGATTTAGCATCTTTCTCCCATCCCCAGTTGCTGGGATCAGGGTATGATGGTATTGGCTGTAAAGAGGTTCCCCCCACACATGACCTGCTTCAAAGATAGCACAGGGAAGTTTATTTATTTATTAAATTTATATACTGCCCAATAGCTGAAGCTCTCTGGGCGGTTTACAAAAGTTAAAAACAGTGAACATTAAAAAGTATACAAAATTTAAAACCATCAAAAATATAAAAAACAACAGTATAAAACAACAGTATTCATTCATTCATTGTTTATTGTTTGTAGCCAATGGCCATCACAACATCATAAAACATTAAAACATTTAAACATTAAAAGCATTAAAACATTAAAACATTAATGTGATTTAAACTGTTGAAACGGTAGGACAAGTTAACACATTAAACAAAATAGAGCAGCAATAAAAAATGTTATCTTAAATCAATGCCATACTCTTTGTGTTATTGTCTGCCTTACCCAAGGTCAGAATCCAGACCTGCCACAAAAGCTCTCCTTAACTTTAATGCTGCTAGGGCAAATAGGGCCACCCTGTAGCTTACAAAGTTGTCTGTGTCTGCCAGCAACCACCTGATTTTGAACTCTTCCGTGTGGCCTTCAAGGAAGTTTAGAAAGGGGAGGATGCATTTGGTCCGTGGTGATTTATAAAGGTGGCAGTGAAGAACATAATGAGCCAAGTCCTCAACTTGGCCTGCTCCATGTATGCATAAACGCTCATTTACGGGACAGTTACCATATCTCCCCTTCAGGAGTTCCGTAGGCATCTGTTGAAATCTTAATTGCGTGAACGCTCGCCTGACAGGGAAAAAGGTTAATTCCTTGAGATATGAAGCCATTTTGTGGTCCTGCTTGAACTTAGGATACCAAATGGCCAACTTACATTTCCTAACCTGTTCAAGGTCGATCCCAATATCATTACTGAATATTATATCACGGATTTGGCGAACAGGTAGGGCGTGTAAGGTTGTGACTGAGAGAGGTGAATAGGATGACATCAATCTTCTAATAGTACGCACCCATCCCTCCCTATCCTGTAGGTCCAAAAAGCACATTTTTGCTAGGTGTTGCCCAGGCATCAGGCAGAGCTTTTTCATATAAAGAATGACAGATTTATGTACACGAGCTCTCAGGGAGGGGATGCCTATTTCTGTTCTTAATAGTGCTCCAGGCATATTATGTGCCACTGCCAAGAGAGTGCATAGAAAGTTATTCTGAATAGGTTCTAATTCATTTTTGTAATAGGCACCCCATATGGGTGCACCGTACAAAAGATGTGCTATTATTTTGGCAACATAGACCTTTACTGTGGGTTCGACTAAGTGGTGTCCCTTTGTATAATACAGCTTTTTAATAGGGCCCAAGAGGCGACTGCTAGAGGTTGAAATTGCTTTAATGTGGGCATGCCACAGGGTGTTCTCCGAGAAGTGAAGACCCAGGTATTTGAAGGAATGTGTCTGCTCGATAACTTGTCCATCTAAGATCCATCTATGATGAACGTGGCTCTTAGCAAATACCACCACCTTAGTCTTGTTGTAATTGACAGTTAGGCCCTCCTGCTTGCAATACCCTCCAAGTTGTGTAAGTAATCTCCTCATACCCACTTGAGTTAGTGAAATGAGGGCCATGTCATCGGCATAAAGCAAGGCTGGAACCTTCATCTTTCCAATTGTGGGAGGGAAAAAAGTAGGGGCATAGAGTTTTTGAGTTATGTCATTAATATAAAGATTAAATAATAGCGGGGCCAGAATACAGCCTTGCTTGACTCCTTTTGATGTCAAGATGGGATCAGAGAGGGAGCCTGCTATACCATACCGGATTTCAATGTCTGTATTGGAGTATAGGCGCTGTATAAGGGAGAGGAGGCACTTCTCGATTGATAAAGCCTGCAGCTTACTCCACAGCCTCTGTCGGTCTATGGAATCAAAAGCAGAGGAGAGGTCTACAAAGGCAACATACAACTTCCTTGGTGGATTATTTGTGTACTTTTGTATTAGGTAATTCAGAACATAGCACTGGTCGATTGTACTATGACCCTTACGGAAGCCAGCCTGTAACGGGGAGAGGATGTGAAACTCCTCAACCCATTGTTCTAATTTCTCCAATAGGTGCCTTGCGTACAATTTGGCGGGAACATCGAGCAAACTTATCGGGCGGTAATTGTTAGGGTCCTGAGTGTTACCTTTCTTATGTATTGGGACCACCACACTAGATGTCCAACCTCTTGGGAGAGCACCTGTTAAGTCGATTGATGTGAAGAGTGCTGCCAAAATTGGGCACCACCAGGATGGATTTAGGCGGAAAATTTCGGGTGGCAACATGTCCCCTCCCGGGGCCCTTCCGCTAGTTAGTTGGCCAATGAGACTCATAATTTCCCTTTCTGTAACTGTGGGCCAAGTATTCTGTGCATCTAAGGGCAGACCATCCTCCAGTTCGCTTTGAGCCAACTGGGTTGTATCTGAGGATGAGAACAGATTGCCAAAGTGTTCCACCCACCTTTCCACAGGGATCTGTCCTGCTACCGCAGGTTTAAAAATTTTTTAGACTCCTGGCCACCATGTGCCAGAATAGTTTTCCATTGCGTTCTGTAGCAGCTTGTCCTAAATCCTTCCAGAAGGTGGTTGCAAAGCTCACTTTTTTCCGCCTCAATAACATCTTATATTCACCCCTCTGCATCAAATGCCTTCTGGTGTTATCCTCTGATTTGTCTCTCCTCAAGGACCTAGCCGATTTTACCAGAGCTTGTTTGGCTTTCCTGGTTTTCCTGGCTTTCCTGGCTTCTGCGTCAAACCATGAATATACTATACTATTTCCTAAAGCTTTTAAAACTTAATGTTGTGCAGACTTTATACTGTTAGTTTTACCCTACCCTGTGCCTGCTTACCCTACCCTGTGCCTGTTTGCATTCTCTTCCCCTCCTTATTGTTTCATTATGATTTTATTAGAATGTAAGCCTATGCGGCAGAGTCTTGCTATTTACTGTTTTACTCTGTACAGCACCATGTACATTGATGGTGCTATATAAATAAATAATAATAATAATAATACATGTTGGTTCGTTCTTAAATGTCCGGACCTTACCAAGAAGGGCCGCATATTGTCCACTAGGGCCTGGTATAGGCCCAGGGAGTTATCAGGATTATTTATGATCAAGTCCCTAGCCTCCATCATATTCATGCTGTCTAATAATTGCTTTATTTCTTCCATCAGCATTGGGGTCCATCTGAGACGTCTCTCACCTATACATGTAGCCTGTAGGGGATGTTGAGCAGTAGGCTGTTTCCCACTCCCTGGGCATTCCACCTCGGCTGTCAATGCTAGGTGGTCACTATCTGCACGATCATCTAGGCGGAGGGCATAAGTTTTCACATAGAGGCCCGCTGACATAAAAATATAATCCACCACACTGCCCCCCTCCCAGTTAAATAAGTAAAATGGCCCCCTGTCTTATCTAGAGGCCCTCCGTTCAAACAGTACCTGCTCCTTCAGAGGGAGTGCCACCTCATCCAGTACAGGTCACTTACCCAATTCCCGGACTCAAGAACCACCAATCCACAGAGCTTCCATCTTATCAGGATTCAGCTTCAGTTTATTGGCCCTCATCCAGCCCATTACAGCCTCCAGGCACTGGTCCAGCACCTTCACAGCCCCAGCTGACTCCGACAACAAGGAGAAGTAGAGCTGAGTAACATCAGCATACTGATGGCACCCAAACCCCTAATGACCTCACCCAACGGCTTCATATAGATGTTGAACAGCATGGGGGATAGAATAGAACCCTGTGGCACCCCACAGCTTAATTGCCATAGGTGTGGAAGAGGAATCCCCCAATACCACTATCTGGAATCAGTCCTGCAAGTAGGAGTGGAACCACTGTAACACAGTGCCTCCTACTCCCATCTCGCAGAGCCGATCCAGTAATATACCATGATCAATGATATCAAAAGCTGCTGAGAGATCCAGGAAGATCAACAGGGTAGCACTCCCGCTGTATTTCACCCAGAGTAGGTCGTCAGTCAGAGCCACCAAGGCTGTTTCAGTGCCTTGCCCTGGGCTGAAACCAGACTGAAATGGGTCCAGATTTCTTCCAAGAACATCTGAAGTTGCCCGGCCACCACACGCTCAAACACCTTGCCCCAAAAGGAGATATTAGCGATGGGGCGGTAGTTCTCACATAACTCTGGGTCTACGGAGGGCCTCTTCAGGAGAGGGCGCACTACAGCCTCTTTCAAGGCATCAGGCACCACTCCCTGACAGAGGGAGGCATTTACCACCCCCTGGACCCATCCAACCAATCCACCTCTGCTAGATCGAATTAGCCAGGATGGGCAAGGGTCAAGCTTACATGTAGTGGGATGGACTGATTCAAGCGTCTTTTCCACATCATCAGGCTGCAACAACTGGAACTGATCCCAAGAAACATGATTAGATGTGGCACTGGACACCTCCCCAGGCTCTGCGATAACTGTGGCATCAAGTTCTGAGCGAGTACAAGCAACGTTCTCTTCAAAGTGCCTAGCAAATTTATTACAGCAGGTTACCGAGGGTTCCAATTCTGGTTTGCCAGAGCCTGAGCCTCCTCCCAACAAGCTCCTCACCACTCAGAATAATTCTGCTGGGTGGCATTTTGATGATAAAATTGAGGAAGCATAATAAGATATTTTTGCCATCCTCACTTCCACGTAATAGGCACAATGAAGAGTCTTTGCTGATCTTCAATCGCACTCACTCCGAGACCTATGCCACCTGCACTCTAGCTGTCATACAGCTTGCTTCATTACCCGTAGATCTTCTGTAAACCAAGGTGAATTACAGGCTCCACAGCACCAGAGTAGGCACTTGGGAGCAATTGTATCGATGGTCTTTCCCATCTCACCATTCCATAGTGAGACCATGGCCTCAACCGAATTGCCAGCCCTATCAGCTGGAAAATCCCGGGGGCAGACCATCTTAATGGGATGACAGTTTGTTGATGGAAGGGGGATGCAGAGTATGCATGCGGGGTGGGGTGTTTGGGCCTTTGGTGTTGTAGGGCCCTGGAACTCCTTTCAACTAAAAATTAGAGAGGAGCGAACCCTTCTTGGGTTTCAGCGCCTCCTGAAAGCATATTTTGTCCAACACTCATTCTCAGGAAGGTAATCTTTATATAGTAATATTATACAGTATTTAATTATGAACTTATATTGTTTTGTTTTGTACATCACTTAGAAATTTCTATTAATGGCAAATAATGTTGAATACTTTCTGCAATGGGGATAAAAGAGGGTTTGGTATAAACAACAGAAGATAGGAGGATTAGGTCTCCCAAATCTAAAAGGATATTATATAGCTAACCAAATAAGATACGTGGTGGAGGGTATTCTGGGAATCCTTTACTAAAGAATATTGTGGAGATTTGGGCTAAAAATAAAACAAAATACCTGCCATTTCCCCATTAACTCCAGTGTTAATGATGGAGAATTTTCCAGTAAATTTTAAAAAGGTGGTAGGGAAGGTATTAAAGGAATGGAATATAAACAGGTTGGAAAGGATGGTTAAAATAGAGGAGTTAGATCAAATAAAAGAAATATTGATGGGGGAAAGGATGTCATGGTTTAACTATATGCAGTTAGAACAATGGGTAAAGAAATGGATAAAAGAAAATAAACAACCTAGAGCGTATACGAGTTTTGAAAAAATGATAGTACAAAGACAAGAGAAAAAAGGGAATTTGATTACAAAGGGAATAACGAGTGAAATATATAGAATATTGGTGGCAAGAGAGGATCAGGAAGATGGTTATAAATTGGTATGGGAAAATGATATTAAATTTCAAATAAGTAACCAAAGTTGGGATAAGATAGCACGGAATTTGAAAACCTTATCAGTAAGGATAATTTATTTTTTTTATAAATTGGTATGGCGGTGGTACCTAACACCAGTTAAATTAAATCAAATTGAGAAGAAATATTCAATATTACGTTGGAGAGGATGTCAGGAGATTGGCACTTATGTTCATATGTAGTGGGCATGTAAACGTGTACAAAAATTCTGGCAATTGGTGTATAAAGAGATAAAAGAGATAATTGGAATAAGTTTAGAGTTATCCCCAAGTGTAGCACTGTTGTCCATATATGATGGGGTGAACTGCACACAACCTATTAAGGATTTGATTACGAACTTATTAACAGCAGCAAGATTAATAATAGCTAGGAAATGGAAGATATGAAGTGAATATCAGATTGAGGAATGGTATAAAGAAGTATGGGATATAGCTATCAATGATAAATTAACATGTAATATTAAAATAGAAAAAGGAAGGTGTAATTATAATGAATTTGAGATTATATGGAAACCGTTTTTGGAATTTGTTTTGTTAAGAGGGAAAGGATGTATACCTGTACAAGAAATATTACAATTTTGGGGAAAGGGATGAAGGTGTAGTTGGTCCTGGTGATGGGTGCACTGTTGTTTTATCTTAATGTAATGTAACTAATAAAATAATAATAATAATAATAATAATAATAATAATAATAATAATAATAATAATAAAAGAAATTTCTATTAATGTAAGTGATTTCTAAATAATATTAAATGAGATAGATAGATAGATAGATAGATAGATAGCAAATTGAAGCTAGGAATATTTGGATTTTTGTGGATTTTTGTTTCATGGATTGTGCAGTGTCGTTTCTTCTAGCATCCATTCATAGGTGGATTCTGTAATGGAATTGCTCCGCTTGACTCTGTGATTACCCAGGCAGAGAAGGGGGGTCTGACTCCACCAGCCCAGGCACACGCCCCTTCACTGCAGCTTATTAACCCTTTACAGTCTAGGTTCTCAAGGAAACACGCCACACTCCAGAAATAGGGACCAAATGCTTTTATTCTTTACACCACACACTCCCACAAGGGTCCACACATAAAGGTAAACATGTAAGAGGTTTTGGGGAAAAACACAGACAAAGGAATGACACACTTAGGACAGCAGGGACTAATACTTCCCCCTCCCCCTCCCCCTTTAACACGCTCAAGCCCAATAGAATTCACACTCACTCCCCACTCTCGCCTCCCCCAGCCGTGACTCCTTGCCAAATTGTACCCAAACCTATTTTAAAACAAACAAACAAACATTTAATTTTGCGACTCAACCTCTTGTTGCTCACCCCGACTTGGCTTTACACCACTCGAGCTAAACTCTTTCTCTCAGCAGCCGTGCGGGGCTTCAGTCATCCAGCCTGTCCAGCCTGGATACTTAGCTCACCACGCACACACCGGACTCCCAACACCCATAGAAAAGAGGCCGGACCCTTAGGTGCCTAAGCCTTTTATTCCTTTCTGGGACCCCCTTGTCACCAGATCCACCCTGACCAATAGAAACCCCATAGCCACCCACACCTCCCCGAAGGGAGGGGGAATGCTCCCAGACATTGCAAAGCTGCAACTTGTTACTCCCCCCCCCCCCCGGTACCAGCCTGGGGAGGCGTTATCAGATGCCAGGCTCTTCTCGCCCAGCGCGGCCTTGGCATTTCACTTGCTACTCCCTTTTCTGACACAAAGAAACCCCTCTCCCTGGGGTGAAGCAAAAGATGTTCCCTTAAAGGGACCATAGGCTGCGCCCATGACAGATTCGAATACACAAATAGTTCCATAAGAAAAAGAAAAAAGATAAGATGTTTCTCATGGCATCACCACTGATGCCACACTAAGAGCTTGTTGGCTTGCACCTCTGCCAAGGTGCAGCCCTTAAATGCCTGGAGGCAAACAACAGACATCACAATCTATGAAAGGGAGAAAAATATCTTCCTATACACCTGTATCATGTCTCCCCTCATATTTTTCCTAAGCTAAACAGACTCAAACATTGTGACCTTTCCTCACAGGTGTCAAATCAGGCCTGTTCTCCCTAGTGTTGGGGAAGGGGTTTCAGGGGGTTAATTGAACTCAGAACCAGGACGAGGACAACACAGAAAGTGGGGGAGGAGATTCTCCAACAAGGGTACATAAGAACATAAGAAGTGCCCTGATGTTGGATCAGAATAAGGGTCCATCTAGTCCAGCACTCTGTTTACAAAGTAGCCAACCAGCCATTGGCCAGGGAACGACAAGCAGGACATGGTACAACAGCACCCTCCCACCCATGTTCCCCAGCAACTGGTGCACACAGGCTTGCTGCATCGAATACTGGAGGTAGCACACAACCACCAGGGCTAGTAGCCACTGATAGCCTTTGCCTGCAGAAATTTATCCAACCCCTCCTTTAAAGCCATCCAAATTGGTGGCCATCACTACATTTTGTGGTAGAGAATTCCAGAGTTTAACTCTGCGCTGTGTGAAGAAGTCCTTCCTTTTATTTGTCCTGAATCTCCCACCAATCAGCTTCCCTTGGTTCTAGTATTTTCAGAGATGGAGAAAAATGTCTCCCTGTCCACATTCTCCATACCATGTACACCTCTAACATGTCTCCTGTTAGCCTCCTATTTCCAAGCTAAACAATCCCAGCTGATGTAACCTTCCCTCATAGGGGAGATGCTCCAGCCCCTTAATCGTTTTAGTTTCAATTTCCTGCACTCTCTCCAGCTCCATAATATCCTTTTTTAGGTGTGGTGACCAGAACTGTATACAGTATTCTAAGTGTGGTCGCACCATAGATTTGTATAAAGGCAGTATGATACTGGCCAATTTATTATCAATTCCTTTTCTTATAGTGCCTAACATGGAGTTTGCCTTCTTTACAGCGGCAGCACACTGGGTGGACATTTTCATCGAGCTGTCCACCACAATCCCAAGATCTTTTTCTTGTTTGGGATCCCATTAGGTTATACTTGAAGTTTTTTTTTGTTTGTTTTTTTGCCCCAACGTGCATCACCTTACACTTGCTTACATTGAACCGCATCTGCCATTTGGATGCCCACTCTCCCAGCTTGGAGAGATCCTTTTGGAGCTCTTCACAATCCCTTTGGGTTTTAACAACCTTAAATAATTTGGTGTCATCAGCAAACTTGGCCACTTCACTGCTCACTCCTAATTCCAGATCATTTATGAATAAGTTGAAAAGAATTGGTCCTAATACCAATCCCTGTGGAACCCCACTATTTACTTCCCTCTATCGGGAGAATTGACCATTTGTTCCTACTCTCTGTTTTCTGTTCTCCAACCAGTTACTGATTCATAAGAGGACCTCTCCTCTTATTCCACGACTGCTAAGTTTGTTCAGGAGTCTTTGGTGAGGGACTTTATCAAAGGCCTTTTGGAAGTCTAGGTAAACAATGTCCACCAAATCACCCCTGTATACATGTTTGTTGACACTCTCAAAGAATTCTAGCAGATTAGTGAGACAGGCCTTTGTGGAAGCCATGTTGATTCTTTTTCAGCATGACCTGCCCTTCTATATGTTTACTAATTTTGTCTTTAATAATGCTTTCAACCAATTTACCTGGACCAGATGTCAAGCTAACCAGCCTGTAATTTACGGATCCCCCCTGGATCCCTTTTTGAAAATTGGTGTTATATTGGCCATCTTCCAGTCCTCTTGTACAGAGGCTGAGCTTAGGGACATGTTCAGGCAAAGGCATCTGTCCTGTATCTTCTGCAGTGAACACCGATGCAAAGAATTCATTCAGCTTCTCTGCAATCACCCTGTCCTCCTTTAGTACTCCCTTAACTCCATTGTCATCCAATGGTCCAACTGCTTCCCTTGCTGTTTTCCTGCTTCTGATATATTTAAATAATTATTTATTGTTGGCCTTGATATTATTAGTGATGTGCTCCTCAAAATTCTTTTTTGCATCTCTTATTGTTTGCTTGCATCTCTTTTGTGCCAGCTTGTGCTCCCTTTTATTTTCCTCACTTGGCCAAGACTTCCATTTTTTGGAGGAGGCCCTCTTTTCTACAATAGCTTCTTTGACACTGCTTATTAACCATGCTGGTGACCTCTTGCACTTGGTGCTACCTTTCCTAACCTGTTGAATACTTTTTAGTTGACCTATTATTGTACTTTTGACTGAGTAAGCTCAATGCATTTTCCAAGGATTTAACCCTCTTGATTCCCCCTTTCAACTTTCTTTTCACTAGTTCCATCATTTTAGAGAAGTTTCCTCTTTTGAAGTCAAGTGTGAGTGTTGGATTTCCTGGGCAATTTCGCACTTAAGTATATATTGAATCTGATAGCACTGTGTTCACTGTTAATGATTGGTTCAACGATATTTACATCTCATGTTAGGTCCTGGGCAGCACCACTTAGGATTAAGTCCAGGGTTGCCTCCCCTCTGGTCAGTTCCATGACCAACTGTTCCAGGGCACAATCATTTAGGACAATGACTGGAATATGAATTTATCCAGTCAATGTGAGGATAATTGAAGTCACCCATTATTACAACACTTCCTCGTTTGGAGGCCTCCCTGATTTCATTCATCATCTCAAGGTCACTCTGAGCATTTTGGTCTGGGGGACGATAGCACGTTCCTAGCACTACATTAGTTTTGGGGCCCTGCATTTTCACCCACAGCACTTCTGTGGAAGAGTCTTCCCCGTTTAGGTGCTCTAGTCTACTTGATCAACGTCCTCTTTGACGTACAGAGCAACACCGCCCTCACTACACCCTTCCCTGTCCTTCTTGTAACGTTTGTATCCAGGGATGGCCGTATCCCACTGGTTCTCTCCATTCCACCAGGTTTCTGTAATTCCCACTATGTCCAGGTTCTCCTTTGAAACCAAGCACTCCAATTCTCCCATTTTGGCTCAGAGGCTTCTAGCATTTGCATAGAAACACCTATACACAGTATCTCTCCCCAGATGTCTCTGTCGTGTCTCTTTTTTCCTGTTGCACTTTAGTCTCTTTGATTGACTATCATGTTCTATCCTGTATTCATGGCCTATTTGCTCCCCTTTTACATTAGGACAATCAAAACCATGTTCAGATTCATCTCCTTCAGATGATTTAACCCAAACCAGATGCTTCCCAGCTCCTGTCGGCTTTCCTCCCCTGATTCAGAGGGGACGGGGCACAGACATAGAGCTGGATGTCATCAGCCTATTGATGGCTCCTTGCTCCAAATCCTCTCAATGGCTTCATATGTTCAGGATGTAGAACATTTTTCAGCCTGAGGGCTGATTTCAATTTTGGACAACATCTTGGGGGCCACATTCCAGTGGTGGGTTGGGCCAAAGGCCAAACAGGGTGGGGCAAAAAAGTTAGCATGATTTTGCTTAAAGCTCTCACTGCCAAGAACTGAGCCTTGGGAAAGGCGTTTCAACCTTTCAGAATGGGGGGAAATACACAAAAGCTGGGAAGCCACCAAGGCAGTGACTTGCTTCTTCATCCCCACATCATCACAGCTGCAGGGTGGGGACAGTTAATCCCCATGGTAGGAGGAAGCGTGGGCTTTCTGCCAGCCCTTCAGCTCATCGGGCCTGCCCCCTGCCCAGCCTTCCTGCTCTTCTGGCGATTAATCAGTAGTCACAATCCACCCCCAGAACACCCCCGGCTTGAAGCCAAAGTGATGTCACCACTGACAGATGATGGATAGATGGTGGTGACCTCATAGTAAAGCAAAAAATCACGATAAGCCGACAGCTTTGGGGGAAAGCCCCGTGATGGCTGCGAGTTGGCAGCCACCACAGGTTAAATAGGGTGCATAGACAGCCCCTAAATGATCAGCAATCAGGGGAAGGAGGGCACAGAAAGTGGGTGTATGCATCTGGGGAACTGAAGAGGGCCAGATTTGGATCCTAAGTGGGCTGGATTTGGCGCACAGGCCTGAAGGTTCTCCACCTGATAAATAGCACTGGGGACAGAATAGAGCCCTGTGGCACCTCATAGCCTAAATGGCAGAAAGAGGGAATGAGCACTCCACAAAATGCATGCTCATTGTGGCATACAACACATCACAAACGCCACATTATTCTCCTTCAATATTTATAAAATCTTCACTCATTCAGATTTCAGTAAATGTTGCTTAAAATAAAATTTGAGCACCAAATTGTTGAATGTTGTTTGTTTTCTTTTCTTTTCTTTTCTTCCCCTCCCCCTACTTATCATAGAATCATAGAATCATAGAATAGCAGAGTTGGAAGGGGCCTACAAGGCCATCGAGTCCAACCCCCTGCTCAATGCAGGAATCCACCCTAAAGCATCCCTGACAGATGGTTGTCCAGCTGCTTCTTGAATGCCTCTAGTGTGGGAGAGCCCACAACCTCCCTAGGTAGCTGATTCCATTGTCGCACTGCTCTAACAGTCAGGAAGTTTTTCCTGATGTCCAGCCGGAATCTGGCTTCCTTTAACTTGAGCCTGTTATTCCGTGTCCTGCACTCTGGGAGGATCGAGAAGAGATCCTGGCCCTCCTCTGTGTGACAACCTTTTAAGTATTTGAAGAGTGCTATCATGTCTCCCCTCAATCTTCTCTTCTCCAGGCTAAACATGCCCAGTTCTTTCAGTCTCTCTTCATAGGGCTTTGTTTCTAGACCTCTGATCATCCTGGTTGCCCTCTTCTGAACACGCTCCAGCTTGTCTGCGTCCTTCTTGAATTGTGGAGCCCAGAACTGGACGCAATACTCTAGATGAGGCCTAACCAGGGCCGAATAGAGAGGAACCAGTACCTCACGTGATTTGGAAGCTATACTTCTATTAATGCAGCCCAAAATAGCATTTGCCTTTCTTGCAGCCATATCGCACTGTTGGCTCATATTCAGCTTGTGATCTACAACAATTCCAAGATCTTTCTCGTTTGTAGTATTGCTGAGCCAAGTGTCCCCCATCTTGTAACTGTGCATTTGGTTTCTATTCCCTAAATGTAGAACTTGGCATTTATCCCTATTAAATTTCATTCTGTTGTTTTCAGCCCAGCACTCCAGCCTATCAAGATCACTTTGAAGTTTGTTTCTGTCTTCCAGGGTATTAGCTATCCCACCCAATTTTGTGTCATCTGCAAATTTGATCAGCGTTCCCTGCACCTCCTCGTCCAAATCATTAATAAAAATGTTGAAGAGCACTGGGCCCAGGACTGAGTCCTGCGGCACCCCACTCGTTGCCTCTCCCCAGTTTGAGAAGGTTCCATTGATTAGTACTCTTTGAGTCCGATTCTGTAGCCAACTGTGGATCCACCTAATAGTTGTTCCATCTAGCCCACTTTTAGCTAGTTTGTTAATCAGAATGTCATGTGGTACTTTGTCAAAAGCTTTGCTGAAGTCAAGATATATGACGTCCACAGCATTCCCACAGTCCACAAGGGAGGTTATCCTATCAAAAAATGAGATCAAATTAGTCTGACAGGATTTGTTCCTGACAAATCCATGTTGGCTTCTAGTAATCACTAGATTGGTTTGATTTCAAGGTGTTTCATTGATTTCAAGGTGTTTACAGATTGACTTCTTTATAATCTGCTCCAGAATTTTCCCAGGGATGGATGTCAGACTGACTGGTCTGTAGTTCCCAGGTTCCTCCTTTTTGCCCTTTTTGAAGATAGGGACAACGTTAGCCCTCCTCCAGTCATCCGGCACCTCACCCGTCTTCCATGATTTTGCAAAGATAATAGACAAAGGTTCTGAGAGTTCTTCCGCTAGCTCCTTCATTACTCTTGGATGCAGTTCATCGGGCCCTGGAGATTTGAACTCATTCAAGGAAATTAGGTGTTCTTTGACCATTTGTTTATCAATCTCAAACTGCAATCCTGCCCCCTCAACTTCTGCTTCACTTTTTCCAGGGGGGGTCATAGACCCGCTTTTGGGAGAAGACCGAGGCAAAGTAGGAATTGAGCACTTCAGCCTTTTCTTTGTCATCTGTTATCAATTTGCCATCCTCATTAAGCAGTTGAACCACCATTTCTTTCCTCTGTCTTTTACTACTCACGTATCTGAAGAAAGCCTTTTTATTGCTTTTAGCATCCCTCGCTAATCTCAGCTCATTCACAGCTTTAGCCTTCCTGACGCCATTTTGGCACTTCTGCGCCACTTGTCTGTACTCTTCTTTTGTAGCCTGGCCTTCCTTCCACTTCCTATATGTATCCCTTTTTGTTTTCAGTTCATCAATAAGCTTTTTGTGGAGCCACATTGGTTTCCTCTGTTGTCTTCTATCTTTTCTCCTTGTTGGAATTGTTTGTAACTGTGCCTTTAAAATTTCATTTTTTAGATACTCCCAGCCATCCTGCACTCCTTTTCTCTTTAGGATCCCTTGCCACGGGACCTTACTTATTATAGTTCTGAGTTTATTAAAATCAGCTTTCCTAAAATCCAGAGTACGTGTATGGCTACGCTCGACTTTTGTCTCCTTCATAATCAAGAATTCAAGTATGACGTGGTCACTTTCCCCCAGAGTTCCCGTAACTGCCACTTTATCCACTAAGTCATCCCTATTGGTCAATAACAAGTCAAGGATTGCCGATCCTCTAGTTCCTTCCACCACTTTCTGTAGGAGAAAGTTATCACCCATACATGTCAGGAATTTCTTGGAAGGGCCGCTTTTGGCAGTAATGGTCTCCCAACAGATATCAGGGTAATTGAAGTCCCCCATCACTACTACATCACACTTCCTTGAAACACTGGTAATTTGTTTCTCAAAAGTTTCATCCTCGTCTTCTCCTTGATTGGGTGGTCGGTAGTAGAGTCCGATTATCATATTCTTTTTATTCCTAGCCCCATTTATTTTAATCCGACGCTCTCGACGGGGCTCCCAATCTCATCCGCCTGTATTTCTGTGCAGGGATAGGTATTTTTAACATATAGTGCAACTCCACCTCCCTTTCTATTTCTTCTCTTCTTTTTGAACAAGTTATATCCTTCAATTGCTATATTCCAGTCATGGGAGTCATCCCACCAAGTTTCAGTTATACCTATCAAGTCGTATTTGCCTTCATGTAATAAGAGTTCAAGTTCATTCTGTTTGTTTCCCATGCTCTGGGCATTAGTATATAGACATCGAAGACCATGTGTTTTATAGTCTGGCTTTGTTCCTACCTTGTTGCAGACACTATTTTGGGACACTGTTGGAGCTGTTCTCTGTACTGTGGTGCATTGGCCTTCATCCATTGTTGCCTCAAAATTTACGTCTCCCACCCCCGTAAGATTCAGTTTAAAGCCCTCCTGATGAAGTTCTTCATGCTGTGGCCGAAGTCATTCTTTCCAGCCCTTGTGAGGTGCAACCCATCTCTTGCCAGCAGTCCATGTTCCAAGTAGCGTAGCCCGTGGTCCCAGAATCCAAAACTCTCCCGACGGCACCACCTTCGAAGCCAGTCGTTCATCCGGAGTATTTTTCTTTCCCTTTCTAATCCTCTTCCAAGAACCGGGAGGAGGGATGAGAAAACTACCTGGGCCCCAAAGTTCTTCAGTTTCCTTCCCAGAACTTCAAAGTCTGAAATGAAATGACTTTCGGCCTGCTGGACTGCCTCCTTTTTATTGTGTGAGGGTTCTGCCAGCCTGTCATGAATATATGCTTTCCTGGGAGTGGAGGAGGTGATGGGAATCCAGGAGCAGCCATAACAGTTATACAGGGCAGAGGGAGATACAGGGTGGGGAGACAGTTGCACTGTAATAAGAGAGGGTGCAACAAAAGGGTGTTGGTTGTCCCCAAACTTCCCCCCAATTCAAATAACCTTGATGGCCCTGGCAATAACTTTCTGGGTTGAAATTGCTGCTGGTGAATGCCAGGTCGGTTAATGGGAAAACAACGGCTATCCAGGACTTGGATGAGCATGCCGACCTGGCCTGTATCACAGGGACCTGGTTGGATGAAGCTGGGGGAGTTAATCTTTCTCAGCTTTGCCCACCAGGGTTCTCTGTCTAGCAGCAAGCAAGGCCTGGAGGGTCGGAAGGTGGAGTGGCAGTGGAGGTGGAGTAGTACCCTGACCAGGTGCCCTGTCCCTCAGTTTGCAGGGTTCAAATGTGTGTATCTGAAGGTGGGTGCCCGGGATAGAATAGGGATTCTGTTGGTGTACCGTCCACCCCACTGCTCAACAGTCTCCCTTCCTGAGCTAGCTGGGGTAGTCTTGGGGTTGGTGTTGGAGTCCCCACAGCTTGTTGTTCTGGGGGATTTCAATATCCATTCTGAGGCTGCCCTGTCAGGAGCAACTCAGGACTTCATGTCCGTCATGACAACTATGGGTCTGTCCCAAATAGTATCTGGCCCCACCCATGTTGCTGGGCACACTTTGGACCTTGTTTTGTGTGCTGGATGGGGTGACAGGGATCTGAGAGTGGAGGAACTTTCTATAGTTCCGTTGTCATGGACAGATCACTACCTGATGGGGTTTAGGCTTACTGGCACTCAGAATCTCTGCAGGGGTGGAGGACTGATTAAGATGGTCCGCCCCAGGAGGCTGATGGATCTGAATAGTTTCCTGATGGCTCTTGGGGATTTTCCTGTTGCCTCAGCAGGTGATTCTGTCAAAGCTCTGGTTGATCTCTGGAATGGAGAAATGGCCAGGGCGGTGGACACGATTGCTCCTGAGTTTCCTCTCTCACGTTGTGGGGCCACACCAGCCCCCTGGTTTTCCAGTAAACTGGCAGTAATGAAACAAGTGAGATGGAGGCTAGATCGAACACGGGCTAGAGCCTATTTGAAGGCCTACTCCATGGCAATTCGGGCAGCAAAAAAACCTTCTTTCTCTGCCACTATTGTGTCTGCAAAGAGCCATCCAGCAGAGCTGTTTCGGGTGGTCAGGGGCCTTCTACACTCTGGATCTACCAAAAACAGATTTCTACCCAAAACAGAAATCTACCAAAAACAGATTTCAGACCTTTCAACAGCCTGCTGTGACCAATTTGCCCAGCACTTTGCAGACAAAATCGCTCGGATCCGCTCTGACTTGGATGCTATTGTTGATACAGACCCAGTGAATGTAACTTTGGCACCTGCTTGTCCAGTATTATTGGATACCTTTCAATTTGCACAGTCCAATGATGTGGACAGGGTCACCACGTGTATACTAGATCCTTGCCCTTCCTGGCTTATAAAAGCTGCCAAAGGGGGACTGGCCGAGTGGGTAAGTGGAGTGGTCAATGCTCTCTTCACCAAGGTAGGGTGCCAGCCTGCTTGAAGGAGGCAGTGGTAAGACCCACACTGAAAAAGCCCTCCTTGGCCCCCACTGTATTGGATAACTACTGGCCAGTCTCCAGCATCCCATTTTTGGGCAAGGTATTGGAGTGTGCGGTGGCCTCCCAACTCCAGGGATTCCTGGATGAGACAGATTATCTAGATCCATTTCAATCTGGCTTCAGGCCTGGTTTTGGGATAGAAACTGCTTTAGTTGCCTTGGTGGATGATCTTCGTCGGGAACTGGACAGGGGGAGTGTGTCCTTGCTGGTTCTGCCGGACCTCTCAGTGGCGTTTGATACCATTGATCATGGTATCCTTCTGAGCTGCTTTGCTGGGATGGGACTTGGAGGCACTGTTTTACAGTGGCTCCATTTTTTCCTGGTTGGGTGGACCCAGAAGGTGGTACTGGGGGACTCCTGTTTGACTCCTTGGCTGTTGACCTGTGGAGTCCCTCAGGGCTCTGTTTTGTCCCCATGCTATTTAACATATACATGAAACAGTTGGGAGAGATTATCCGGAGTTGTGGGGTGCAGTTCCATCAGTATGCTGATGACACCCAACTCTACTACTCCTTTCCACCCAATTCCAAGGAAATGGTTTCTGTGCTAAACTGGTGTCTGTTGGCAGTAATGGATTGGATGAGGGCGAACAAATTGAAGCTTAATCCAGATAAGATAGAGGTGTTCCTGGTCAGTCGAAAGGCAGATCAGGGAATAGGGATTAGGCTTGTGCTGGATGGGGTTACACTCCCCCTGAAGACACAGGACCACAGCTTGGGTGTACTTCTGGACTCAGCCCTGAGCCTAGATGCCCGGTGGTGGCCAGGAGTGCATTTGCACAGTTAAAGCTAGTGCGCCAGCTGCGCCCGTTCCTAGAGATGTCAGTCCTGGCCACGGTGACACATGCCTTAGTTACATCCCAATTGGATTACTGTAACACGCTCTACGTGGGGCTGCCTTTGAAGAGTGTTCAGAAACTCCAGCTGGTTCAAAGAGCTGCAGCCAGATTGTTGACCGGGGCTGGTTACAGGGAGCATTAAAACAGCTCCACTGGCTTCCAGTCTGTTTCCGGGCACAATTCAAAGTGCTGGTTATGACCTATAAAGCCCTACATGGCTCGGGTCCAGGTTATTTGAAAGACCGTATTCTCCCTTATGAGCCTGCCTGTGCTTTGAGATCTTCTGGAGAAGCCCTTCTTTCAGTCCCACCATCTTAACAGGCGCGCTTGGTGGGAACACTGAGGGCCTTCTCAGTGGCTGCTCCAGTGCTTTGGAACTCTATTCCTGGGAAGCTAGGCTGGCTCCCTCCTTGATGGGCTTTTGAAAGCAGGCTAAAACTTGTTTGTTCCAGCAGGCCTTTGGAGAATAATCTGGCCCTCCATCTATGTTAATGACTTATAATTTTGTTGTGTATTTTAAACTTTTTTTTCTTCAATGTATGTTTTAAACTTTGTGAGGCCACCTTGAGGCCCATTATTGGGCAAAAGGCGGGATACAAATAAATATAATAATAATAATAATAATGTTCAATGATAATGATGATGATGATAATAATAATAATTCATTTCTTACGCACCTCTCCATTCTGATTTGAGGCAGGGGACAACAGCAAATATGAAATACATAAAACTGAATTAAAACATAATATACATTGTTAAAACATCCTAAAGTCATTTTAAAACCATCTTGAAATCATTTTAAAACATCCTAAAATTACACTGATAGGCCTGCCAGAAGAGATCAGTCTTAATAGCTTTCCTAAAAGCTGATAGACTGTTAAGTTGACGAGTCTCCTCCAGCAGGCCATTCCACAGTCTGTGAGCAGCAGAAGGGAAGGTCCTCTGGGTAATACCTGTCAGCCTAATTTTGGCTGACTAAAGTAGATTCTTCCCAGAGGACCTGAGTGTGCGGGGCGGATTGTACAGGAGAAAGCGATCCCGCAGGTAGCCTGGACCCAAACCATGTGGGCTTTAAACACTTTATACTTCTCCCAGAAACTAATTGGCAGCCAGTGAAGAGATTTTAAAATCTCTTTTTCATAGAGGGAGGCGGTGCATAGCCTGCGGGTATTGGTGTTGGGAGATGGCAAATAGGCTCATGTTCTTAATCCTCATCCCTAAAGACTTGGATACAGAGAATGCCTATGTTTGCTCCATCCCACTCCTGCCATGCCAATGAACATCTTGCACTTCTCTGCTTTGCTGGCTTCATGGGTTTAGGGACTGCAAGCCAGCTGTAGATGTCTGTGCTTGTCAGATATCCTGGGTTGTCATTTCTTTTCATGAGATTTGAGCATATCTGGGTTGGAAATGCTGAGAAGAACAGATATGATCTTCAGATCACAGTAACAAAGCTAAGATTGCAACTGATTAACATCTGTGACTGCATCACATATGTTGAGGGAATGACACTGAGTATGTAAAGAGCCAGCCAAAGACAAGAGCAAGAAAACTGGCCTTCATTAGTCTGGAAAAGTTTGAAGATATCTCCTTCTCCTCTTCCTGAACTTGGGATGAATTATGGAGCAGGATGGAGGAGATCTTGAGGAGAAATTGAGTGCTGTTGCCAAGGTCAGTCTCCACCACTTCCATCTGCACATGTGGTGGATGGGTGGCTGATGCTGCCAGTGTTCGCCTGACACAGGAAGTCCCAGCTCCTTCCTGTTCTTAGTACTGATGCCAATCTTCTCTTTGCTGCTCTCTTTTACAGGAGATGCACCCTGCCCCACACAGATAAGAGGAGGGCGATATGAACAGTTCCAACACAGCTCATCTTGATTCTGCAGTTGGCTGGCCTCATGCTGGATTCAGATAATGATTCCCAGTGCAAAGCAGAAGGCCTATTTTATCTATTTATTTATTTATTTTAAACATTTACATCTTATGGTACCAGGGTGGTTTATAAAATGTAAAGAATCCTAATAAAATTATAGAAGACACATAAAATAGGCAGCTACACTACCCAGCTTCATAAACCAATTTAAAATGCCTGGACAACCAAATAGGTTTTGCACTGGTTCTGAAAAGATGATAACATTGGCACCAGTCACACCAGTTGGAAGACCCACATGGATAATTTAGTCCAACCCTCTGCAGTGTGCAGGAAAACGAATTAAACCATCCATGAGAGGTCCAGCATCTTTTAAAAAACCTACAGAGAAGGAGAACAAAGAAAAGGCTGAAGTGCTCAATTCCTACTTTGCCTCAGTCTTCTCCCAAAAGCGGGTCTATGACCCCCCTGGAAAAAGTGAATCACAAGTTGAGGGGGCAGGATTGCAGTTTGAGATTGATGAACAAATGGTCAAAGAACACCTAATTTCATTGAATGAGTTCAAATGTCTAGGGCCCGATGAACTGCATCGTAGAGTAATGAAGGAGCTAGCGGAAGAAATCTCAGAACCTTTGTCTATTATTGTTGCAAAATCATGGAAGACGGGTGAGGTGCCGGATGATTGGAGGAGGGCTAACGTTGTCCGTATCTTCAAAAAGGGCAAAAAGGAGGCACCTGGGAACTACAGTCTGACATCCATCCATCCCTGGGAAAATTCTGGAGCAGATTATAAAGAAGTCAATCTGTAAACACCTTGAAATCAATGCAGTGATTACTAGAGGCCAACATGGATTTGTCAGGAACAAATCCTATCAGACTAATTTGATCTCATTTTTTGATCGGGTAACTTCCCTTGTGGACTGTGGGAATGCTGTGGACGTCATATATCTTGACTTCAGCAAAGCTTTTTGACAAAGTGCCCCATGATAGTCTGATTAACAAACTAGCTAAAAGTGAGCTACATGGAACAACTATATTAGGTGGATTCACAGTTGGCTACAGAATCAGACTCAAAGAGTCTTTATCAATGGAACTTTCTCAAACTGGGCTCAGTGCTCTTCAACATTTTTATTAATGATTTGGACGAGGAGGTGCAGGAAATGCTTATCAAATTTGCAGATGACACAAAATTGGGTGGGATAGCTAATACCCTAGAAGACAGAAACAAACTTCAAAGTGATCTTGATAGGCTGGAATGCTGGGCTGAAAACAACAGAATGAAATTTAATAGGGATAAATGCCAAGTTCTACATCTAGGAAATAGAAACCGAATGCACAGTTACAAGATGGGGGATCCTTGGCTCAGCAATACTACAAACAAGAAGGATCTTGAAATTGTTGTAGATCACAATCTGAATATGAGCCAACAGTGTGATATGGCTGCAGGAAAGGCAAATGGTCAGGGGTCTGGAAACAAAGCCCTATGAAGAGAGACTAAAAGAACTGGGCATGTTTAGCCTGGAGAAGAGAAGGTTGAGGGGAGACATGATAGCACTCTTCAAATACTAAAAGGTTGTCACAAAGAGGAGGGCCAGGATCTCTTCTCGATCATCCTAGAGTGCAGGACACGGAATAATGGGTTCAAGTTACAGGAAGTATGGAACCAGTTACCTAGGGAGGTTGTGGGCTCTCTCACACTAGAGGCATTCAAGAGGCAGCTAGACAACCATCTGTCAGGTATGCTTTAGGGTGGGGATTGAGCAGGTGGTTATTATTTTTATTTATTTATTTATTTATTTATTTATTTATTTATTTATTTATTTAGCACCATCAATCTACATGGTGCTGTACAGAGTAAATGGCCTTATAGGCCCTTCCAATTCAACTATGACAGCCAGTTTGCAATCAGCATGTGTCACACTGGCCCTGAAATATCTACAGGTGCAGGCCAAAAGAGCAAGAGGCTCACTTGTCTGTTGGGGAGCATCAGAGCCAGGACTTCCCCTGTGGGAGATGGGTTGGTGTGGAGTCAGGGTTAGCTTGTGGTGCTCTAACTTTCCAGGGTGAGCCTTTAGGAGCAGCTTGGCTTAGCCTCCCTGCTGAGCTCAGTGGAGTTGGAGCCTCGTTGGCTGTTGCTGCCTCCCAAAGTGCAATAGTCATTGCAGCAGAAGAGGAGAATCTCTGTCTCCTGGGGGTCCTGCATGGGAAAAGAGGAGTCCTTGTGTAGCAAAGAAGGGGGGCTCCCCTTTTTCCTGGCATCCTGGCCTTTGAACTGGATAGAACTGCTTCCAGAGAGAAGTGAGGGCTCATGCCTGCAGCTACTCTGGCACATATTCTGCTCCATCTTGAGGGTCACATGTTTGCTTGCTACATACTGACAGCATGGAGCGCCTTGCAGGGGACTGACCCTCTCTTGGAATGCAACCTCTGCCTCAGGAGAGCCCCCGAAGAAGGAGATCTGTGAGAGGACCACTGTTGCATTCTCATCAATGCCCTTGCTGCTGCCACCACCATTGCAGCCACGGATGCCAGGGTTCTCAGTGTCCGGTCTCAGCCAAGCCCCCTTGTCCATGTGGCCAACCCAGCACTGCAAGAGATCAGAAACCACCTCAGGGTCATGAGGAGAAGGCTATCAATTGCTACTATCAATTTTTATCTTGGTTTTGCTTTTATATTATGGTTGTATACTGTTGTTTTGTTTTTGAATTGTCTTAATTTTGTAAACCGCCCAGAGAGCTTCGGCTATTGGGCAGTAGGTATATCAATGTAATACATACATACATACATACATACATACATACATACATACTAGTCCTGATGGCTAAGTGCAACCTCTAGTATCAGAGGCAGTATGCCTGTATACACTGGTCACTGGAGAACATGGGTGGTAGGATGCTGTGGCACCATGTCCTGCTTGTGGGTCCCTGGTTGATGGCTAGTTGGCCACTGTGTGAACAGAGGGCTGGTCTAGATGCAGCCTTGGTGTGATGCAGCCTCAGGGCTCTTCCTATGTTTTTATGCCCCTCTCTCTTAGGCCATTTCAAAAATGATTTGTATCTCATGCAGCCTGCAGTCACTTTGAGTGTGTGAGTGGATTGCTCCTTTTCTGGTGTGAGGCATGAAAAGGCGCTTTGGCAGCTGGCACTTGCAAGTAGGGCTATGCACAGCCCCCCTTCTCATTCACACCAGAGGCTGATTCAGATCTTCTGACTTGGTCTTGATTTAGCTCGGGGCACCTTGGAACCACCCTGGTCCACTTCAGATTCAGATCTGAAGCAGCCCACCCCCATCCTATTTGCCCCCCAAACCCAGCAAGCCACTGCCCCCACCGCCCTTTAGTTTCCACTGTAGTTTGCAACAGTAGATCTGTGGCAGGCAGAGCCGCCATCTTCCTTAAAGATGGCAGCTCTCCTGGAGGACAGCCAGCTTGCCAGCATGAGCAGATGGGTCAGGTAAGTCCCACATCAGCTCTCCCAGTGACTGCAGCTCTGGAGAAAACAGGCAGGGCAAAGGCAAGGTGAAGCTTGCTGCTGTGAGATCATGTGACGTTCTGTATAGACTGGCCCTGCATAGCAGCAGCAGCAGAACATAGGGTGGTTATTATTACTTGCTTTTCTCAAAACAAAACGACTCAAAGAAATTTCTAACAAAATTAAAACATCCAAAGTTAAAAATAGCTAAAACAATTATCCACTAAAATTCAACCATGCCATACATGACTCTTCATTGCTTTATATATACATACATACATACATACATATATATATATATATATATATATATATATATATATATATTTCATTAACTGATTTTTTTTTAAATTGTAGGCTGCCTTGAGTACACTTCAGCGTAAAAAGGCAGGATAAAAATTGTTTAAATATGTATGTAAATTTAGTAGTAGGAATAGGAGAGCAGGCAGTCTATATTTACATGTGCTAATTAATTTAAGCTGTTGCTGTTTTATTTTTTATGTTTTCCATTCTGGGAAGAGAGGAAGGACACAGACCAGCAAAATAATTTCTCATGCAGGAGGAGGAGGAGGAAGGGGTGAGGGTGGGAGAAAGCAGGCAAGCAAAAGTCCGAGGTGGGTGAGAGTGCAAATGGGAATTTTGCCAGCTCTTAATCCCTGCACAGGAAATGACTTTGGAAGGCCTGCAACCAGATCCCTCTGTCCGAATCTCATGCTTATGGCCCATCTATTGTAGCCCTGTCCACCTCCTCAAAACATATGTCCAGATCATCGCAGTTACCTTGAAATCCCCATTGTGAGAGGCATAAAGAGGCTGGAAGAATGCTGCAGGGGAGGGGATCTTGGCCCCGTTGAGCCTGTGGATAGAGAGAATGGCATCTTCACTGTTAGCACAGGGGCCTCCAATTGGCAATGCAGTTCATGGAAATACTGTCACCCCATCTTGCTGATCAGAGTGTCAGACTAGGACTGGGGAGATGAATTCAAATGCCCCATTGACCACGAAGCTCACTTGGTGATCTTGGGCCAGCCATTGTCTCCTAGCCTAACCTAAGTCTCAAGGTTATTGTTGTGAGGATAAATGGAGAGAGAGAGGAATAATGACTTGCTTTGCACGCCAGACAAGCTGGCTAACATTTTTAAAATACATTTATGAAGCAGAGTGCACAACCCATTGGCCGCTTTAGGGTTGTGGGTGACTTGTTAACCACGTCAACAACCCATCCAGCTTCACACAACATGGCAGGTTGTAGCATGCCCCCACCATGGCATTTGAAACATGTTGGCTGGTAGGCAGCAACAAGCCCCATGGGAAAAGTAACTCACAGGGGTTGTCATGACATGGGAACAGGGCCAATGTGTGCCACCTTGAGCACCTTCAGCTCCTTGGGGTGGCTGTGTCTGCAATAAGACCACATTCGTCCACAATTTAATCATGGATGAAAACACTGACCTGTTGTGTACTACTGAGACTTGGGTGGGTGAGCTGGGTGGGATTGACCTGACCCAGCTCTACCCATCTTCTTACTCAGTGCAACACCAACATAGGCTGGAGGGACGGGGGATGGGAGTCACTGTAGTTTACAGAACTTCCATCTCCCTCACCAGGGGTGCATCTTGAGGAGCAGTTTGCCCCGGGGTGGATCCGGAGTGGTGGAAGGTCATCTATGGGCTCCATCACACCTATTTTTCCCCCTCTGGTTTGTCACCAAGTTTTTTTACCTCTGTTTCGTAAGTGCTGCAAGGGCTCCCTCACACACGGTCCCTTTCAGGTGGGTTTCCATAGAATCATAGAATCGCAGAGTTGGAAGGGGCCTATAAGGCCTTCGAGTCCAACCCCCTGCTCAATGCAGGAATCCACCTTAAAGCATCCCTGACAGGTGGTTGTCCAGCTGCCTCTTGAATGCCTCGAGTGCGGGACAGCCCACAACCTCCCTAGGTAACTGATTCCATTGTTGTACTGCTCTAACAGTCGGGAAGTTTTTCCTGATGTCCAGCTGGAATCTGGCTTCCTTTAACTTGAGCCCCTTATTCCGTGTCCTGCACTCTGGGAGGGTCGAGAAGAGATCCTGGCCCTCCTCTGTGTGACAACCTTTTAGTATTTGAAGACTGCGATCATGCCTCCCCTCAATCTTCTCTTCTCCAGGCTAAACATGCCCAGTTCTTTCAGTCTCTCTTTATAGGGCTTTGTTTCCAGACCACTGAACATCCTGGTTGCCCTCCTCTGAACACGCTTCAGCTTGTTTGTGTCCTTCTTGAATTGTGGAGCCCAGAATTGGACACAATACTCTAGATGAGGCCTAACCCGGGCCGAATAGAGAGGAACCAGTACCTCACGTGATTTGGAAACTATACTTCTATTAATGCAGCCCAAAATAGCATTTGCCTTTCTTGCAGCCATATCACACTGTTGGCTCATATTCAGCTTGTGAATATTCAACAATTCCAAGATCCTTCTTGTTTCTAGTATTGCTGAGCCAAGGATCCCCCATCTTGTAACTCTGCATTTGGTTTCTATTTCCTAGATGTAGAACTTGGCATTTATCCCTATTAAATTTCATTCTGTTGTTTTCAGCGCAGCATTCCAGCCTATCAGCCTATCAAGATCACTTTGAAGTTTGTTTCTATCTTCCAGGGTATTAGCTATCCCACCCAATTTCGTGTCATCTGCAAATTTTATAAGCGTTTCTTGCACCTCCTTGTCCAAATCATTAATAAAAATGTTGAAGAGCACTGGGCCCAGGACTGAGCCCTGCGGTACCCCACTTGTTGCCTCTCCCCAGTTTGAGAAGGTTCCATTGATAAATACTCTTTGAGTCCGATTCTGTAGCCAACTGTGAATCCACCTAATAGTTGTTCCATCTAGCCCACTTTTAGCTAGTTTGTTAATCAGAATGTCATGTGGTACTTTGTCAAAAGCTTTGCTGAAGTCAAGATATATGAAAATCGGCTTTCCTAAAATCCAGAGTACGTGTATAGCTACACTCAGCTTTTGTCTCCTTTATAATCAAGAATTCAAGTGTGACGTGGTCACTTTCCCACAGAGTTCCCGTAACTGCCACTTTATCCACTAAGTCATCCCTATTGGTCAATATCAAGTCAAGGATTGCTGATCCTCTAGTTCCGTCCTCCACTTTCTATAGGAGAAAGTTATTACCCACACATGTCAGGAATTTCTTGGAAGGGCAGCTTTTGGCAATATTTGTCTCCCAAAAGATATCAAAGTAATTGAAGTCCCCCATCACTACTACATAAGACTTCCTTGAAATGCTGGCAATTTGTTTCTCAAAAGTTTTGTCCTTGTCTTCTCCTTGATTGGGTGGTCGGTAGTAGACTCTGATTATCATCTTATTTTGATTCCTTGCCCCATTTATTTTAATCCAGATGCTCTCGATGGGGCTCCCAGTCTGATCCGCCTGTATTTCTGTGCAGGGATAGGTATTTTTAACATATAGTGCAACTCCACCTCCCTTTCTATTTCTTCTGTTCTTTTTGAACAAGTTCTATCCTTCAATTGCTATATTCGGAGCTCCGTTCCCCCCCCCCCATAGGCTTGCATTAAGCTTAAAAAGTATACAACTTTTTTTCTGTGAAAGTTAGAAACCTCACATTTGGCACCATGACACCTCATGGAGGTATACACACGCACGCCAAGACTCAAGGCAATCCCATAATCCCCTGAATTTTGGGGAATTTATGAAAATCCAACACCCCATTCACACCCCTTTCGATAGCTCCGTCAATTTGCACGTTAAAAACCTCAAACTCGCCACCATGATAGCTTATCCAGGGACACACACAGACTTAAGGCAGTCCCATCATCCCCTGATTTTTGGGGAATTTATGAAAATCGGGCACCCCATTCACACCCCTTTTGATAGCGCCGTCAATTTGCATGTTAAAAACCTCAAACTCACCACCATGATAGCTTATCCAGGGATACACACGCACACCCAGACTCAAGGCAGTCCCATCATCCCCTGTTTTTTGGCGGGGCTTAAACCTGCAGACATCTCAATGGGGCCATTTCAAAGGAAATCCCAAGATGCCATGAATTGGGGAGTAGAGATAAACCTATATGAATCTTCTTCCACATTTGAAAAATGGATTTGGAACTTCCAAAACTCCAAGTGAGCGCAGGAAGGACTTCTCCCCTGAGTCAAAGCCAGAAACACACAACATCCCTGCGAGGCGGGCAGGGGAGGAGAGAGGGAAGGCAGGCAGGTAGCAGACATTTCTGGGGGCATAAGGAAGTGGGCCAAGGATAAGCCAGTAATGCATATAAAATGGAATAAATAAATAAATAAATAAACAAAGGAGGGGTGGAATTAAAAGCAGCAGTGTTGCTGAATAAACAACAAGAAGAACTTTTTTAAAAAGGCTATATCTGTCTTTTACCAGCAATAGGGGGACGTGCCCAGGGGAGAGGGAAGCAGCTGCCAGTTCAACTTATGAAACCCATTGCTTCCTCATGAAAGCTCATGAATGCCATTGCCAGTTCAACTCATGAAAGCCATTGTAAACCACCCAGAGAGCTTCGGCTGGGGGGCGGTATATAAATGTAATAAAATAAATAAATAAATAAATTCAGCACGAGAGCTCTGAGGAGTAGAACTCTCACTTCAACTCATGATAGGCATTGCTTCCCCGGGTTACTCTCTTTGGAGGGCTCTGATTGCCCTCCAAGTACAGGAGAGAGTGGGGGCATGTCCACATGGGATGCCCTAGGGGAGCTCATCCCCTTGCACCACATCTTTTCAGTTGTTTCCCAAAGTTAGGGTGGGTAGCAGTGCTGTGTTTCTATCTCTTATTATTGGCTTAGTATACGATTTCAGGTTGTGTTTGTGCATTTGGTGGGGCTACTGTTTTAAAAAACACTGGGAAAAGTCCATTCAGACTAAGAAAGAGAAGTTCCCAGAATCCCAAGTTACCCATTTTGCCTATCCCCTCCTCCAACTTTGGGATCATGTGATCATGACCGGGAGTTGACTCTGCCCCTCAGCCCTTCGGAAAAGGTATTTTCCTGCCGGTTTTTTAAAAAATTCTAGCACATGAACCGCAGCACACAGAGAGCTGAGAGTAGGCTCAAAATGACCCCTATCCACGACTCTCCAAGCACAAGAATTTTCAGAAAGATAGCTTCAAAAACAACACAGTTATCCCCCTTTCTTTTCCGCAATGCAATCCTATGGGCGAAATGTTTCAAGATGGCGATTGGATCGGACCGCGGAAACCGGAGTGCTCCGAAAATAAGCGCTTCTCTTCGCCTTGCTTCTAGGGGTCCGCAGTCCGCTTCTACTCCGCCTCTGGGCAAGGCGGAGCAGGCCAATTCGCTCCTGCTTCTGCGCTTCTAATTGGAGCGGAGCACATGCCTACTATCAAGTCATATTTGCCTTCATGTAATAAAAGTTCAAGTTCGTTCTGTTTGTTTCCCATATAGACATCGAAGACCATGTGTTTTATAGTCTGGCTTTGTTCCTACATTCTTGTGGACACTATTTGGGGGCACTATTGGAGCTGTTCTGTACTGTGGTGCATGGGCCTCGAAGGTTAGGTCTCCCACCCCTATAAGATTCAGTTTAAAGCCCTCCTGATCAAGTTCTTCATGCTGTGGCCGAACACATTCTTTCCAGCCCTTGTGAGGTGCAACCCATCCCTTGTAGTCTCAGCAATACTACAAATTAGAAGGATCTTGGAATTGTTGTAGATCGCAAGCTCAATATGAGCCAACAGTGTGATATGGCTGCAAGAAAGGCAAATGCTATTTTGGGCTGCATTAATAGAAGTATAGCTTCCAAATCACGGGAGGTACTGGTTCCTCTCTATTTGGCCCTGGTTAGGTCCCATCTAGAGTATTGTGTCCAGTTCTGGGCTCCACAATTCAAGAAGGATGCAGACAAGCTGGAGCGTGTTCGGAGGAGGGCAACCAGGATGATCAGGCGTCTAGAAACAAAGCCCTATGAAGAGAGACTGAAAGAATTGGTCATGTTTAGCCTGTAGAAGAAACGATTGAGGCTAGACATGATAGCACTCTTCAAACACTTAAAAGGTTGTCACACAGAGGAGGGCCAGGATCTCTTCTCGATCTTCCCAGAGTGCTGGACACAGAATAACGGGCTCAAGTTAAAGGAAGCCAGATTCCAGCTGGACATCAGGAAAAACTTCCTGACTGTTAGAGCAGTACAACAATGGAATCAGTTACCTAGGAAGGTTGTGGGCTCTCCCACACTAGAGGCATTCAAGAGGCAACTGGACAACCATCTGTCAGGGATGCTTTAGGGTGGATTCCTGCATTGAGCAGAGAGTTGGACTCAATGGCCTTGTAGGCCCCTTCCAACTCTGCTATTCTATGATTCTAACTATCGCCTAGTTGCAAATACCCCTTTCTTAGGGAAGGTATTGGAGAAGGTTGTGGCAGAACAACTGCAGGCACTCTTGAGGATACTGATTATCTGGGCGTATTTTAATTTGGGTTTCATTTATTTATTTATTTATTTATTTATTTATTTCACTTATATACCGATCCCATAGCCAGGGCTCTCTGGGCGGTTTACAGAAATTCTAAAATTGAGGTAAAAACAAGTATACAACATTTTAAACTCTAAAACACAGAACGTACACACATAAAGCATTAAAAACCGATTAAAAACTAAACATGTGGGTAATTAGGATGTGCCGCCATATGCCTGGGCAAAGAGGAAAGTCTTAACCTGGTGCCGGAAAGATAGCAGCGTTGGTGCCAGGCAAGTCTCATCAGGGCGATCAATCCACAGTCTGTTGTTCCTCGCCTCAATCCAGAGGTAGAGGCAGGTAAGAAGTAACAACAACAACAACAACAATAATAATTCATCCTGGTTACATAATTCATCATGGTTTTTATTCTGGTTGTGCTTTTTATATTGTATTTTGTATTTGTGCTTTTAACCTGTTGGTTGTCTTACTTTGGTTTTAATTTTTGTGAACCGCCCAGAGAGCTTCAGCTATTGGGCGGTATAGAAATGTAATAAATAAATAATAAATAAGGAATGAATCAGCCTTGGTTACCCTGATGGATGAACTTTATCGAGAGAGGGACAGGGGGAGTGCAACTTGTTAATTGTGCTCCATCTCTCATTAGCTTTTGATACCATCAAACCATGGTATCCTCCTGGCTTGGGATGGGTATCAGAGGCACTGTGTTATAGTGGTTCCAGTCCTACCTATGGGGCCAATTTCAGAAAGTAAGATTGGGTGACTATTCCTTGGCAATTGAGCTATGGGGTACCATAGGCACCTGGTCCCCAATGTTGTTTAACTTCTATTTGAAGCCACTGGGAGTGGTCATACGGGGATTTGGAGCCAAGCACCACCAGTATGCTGATGACACACAGCTCTATCTATGAGTGACATCAGAATCAGGAGAGGCTGTGCAGATCCTGGATCAATGCCTAAACTCAGTAATGGGCTGGATGAGGAGCCAATAAACTGAAGCTGAATCCTGGCAAGATGGAAGCCCTGTCAGAGAGTGGTTCCTGAGTCCGGGAGAGGCTCACTGTCAGTTCTAAATGGGGTTGCCCTCCCTCTGAAAGTTCACAGCCATGATTTGGGGCACTCCTAGATCCATCATTGTTACTGGAAGCCCAAGTGCCATGACAACTCAGAGTGCCTTTTACCAGCTTGGACTAGCTCACCAACTATGGCCTCTCCTGGGCAGGGATAGCTTGGCCACAGTGGTACAGGCCAAGTAACCTGGATTACTGCAATGTGTTCTATTTGGGGCTGCCCTTAAGGTTGATCCATAAAGTGGAGCTAGTGCAGAATGTAGCAGCTTGGCTGTTGTCAGAAGCTGCCCCTTTTCAGCATGCAACTCCTTTGTTGAGGGAACTGCACTAGTTGCTGCTGGGCTAGGTTTAAGGTTTTGGTACTAGTATACAAAGCCCTAAACAACTTGGGACCAGGATACCTGAGGGAGTGTGTTCTCCCTTACCAACCTGCCTGATCAATGACATCATCAGAGGACATGCTCCTGATGGTTCCACATTGACCTATGGTCCAATTGGACTCCACTAGAAGAAGAGCCTTCAGCGTGATGGGGGGCCCTTTTTGGAACTCCCTGCCCCTGGAGGCCAGGCAGGTGCAACACTGTGTTGCTTCCAGCGCCTCCTGAAAACAGTTCTATTCCAGGGAGCATTCCTTGACTGACCAGCCACTGCTTTTATTGGCATTCTGTTTTTTAAGAAATATACTTTTAACTGTGTTTTAATCTTTGTTTCTTTTACTGATTTACTTCTTATGTTCACCGCTCTGGAATCTATTTCATATATGGAGTGGAATAGAATTTTTGTAAATAAATAATAAAGAAACACACCCCTGAGCCATACCTTCCCTCCTCTCCCCTGCTAAAAAGCACATCTCTCCCATCACACACTCTTGATGCCTGCCAGCTCCAGGGCTCAAAAGAGAGCTTGGAAGCAACATGCATACTTAGGAAACATCCTTCCCACTCAGGCCAACAGTGTGGAAGAGCTGGCATGACATTCTGGGGTGTTCATGTGGGCACAGACATATCCTCCATGTGCTGAAGGGTGGAACAGAGTAAATGACTGAGCACAGAGAAGTGCAAAAGATAGAGGATTCTGCCAGCCTGCCTGAAGCATTTCTACATGAGCGATTTGTTGCACATTTGTGAAAAAACACAACTGTAATAAGCTTTTTTTAAAAAAAAAAATGCACAAAATTGCCCTTCTGTAAGAATGGCATTGCACTATAATTCCACCACTAGATGGTGCTGTTTCATTAAAGTAAATGGAGCACACAGAGAGAGGAAGTATTCAATTCAAACCACGGGTGACCACCCGTGTAATGGCACCGACTGTAATCCCGGAAAGAAAGCAGAAACGGTAGCTCCTTTCCCTGTCCCCAATTTCTGCACACTGGGAGCAGGGCATGCTAGGCATGTGCCCTGGGGCAACTTGGGGCAGCCTGGCCCTGGCTCCTTCAAGCTCTAGCTATGGAAAACTGAAAGTAAAGCACAGAGTAGCCACGAGGTGGCTTATGTCTGTAAATGTTTTATGCAACAGTTCCAGGAGATGCCTTGTTACTACCAGGCTCGTCTGAGGTACTTCTTTCCTGACAAGGGCATCCCATCAAGGCAAATATAGCATTCTGGCTACCACCCTTCCCTCAGGGCCACACTTCCAAGTACAGCAACCTTACCCAGAAAGCTGAGAGTGATGTAGATCACCCAGTTGAGGTGTATGTGTGTGCGTGTGTGTGTGTGTGTGTGTGAGTGAGAGAGAGAGAGAGAGAGAGAGACGTACCTCCAGAAGAACCTGAGAGCCAGGAGTAGGAACAGCAGAGGACCCAGGAAGAGAGGGAGAGAGATGAGCACAGCCTTTGGTAGAGGAGAATGAAGCTGCTGCTGCCAATCACCTGTGGATGGAATTATCAGCCTATCAATATAGAAGAGCAGGGATGGGTAACATGGGGCCTGCAGGCACCAATGTGCCCTGGACACTTTTCTTGGCACCTGCCAAGGTGCTCCATCCCCCCTTAAATAACAACAACAACAACAACAACATTTTTTTTAACCAGCAGCCAGGATTGCTATGAGACAGCTTTCTGTTGGTGCTAAAAACTGTTGGTCAAAAGAGTTGTTTAGTGTGTTTGGGGCTCACTTTTGCCTTGTACTCAGTCTTTTGGGTAGATGACTTGTTCTTTGCCTCCCATGGCAGCCCCTTTGTGGTGGTGCCCAGAACAGTTTTTCAAATTGCCAAATGTGTCCATGGCCCCAAAGGTTGCCTACCACTGCAGTAGAGGATTGCCCTTGATTTGAAGCTGGCCCTGAAAATAACCAGCCAGATTAAGCTTGGCCTTGGAACCTGCACTTTTGCCTCTGGTGTGCTTGGAGCTGGAGGGCTTCATTCGGTTTTGTGCCAATAAAAGCCAGGTAGGCATGGGTGCTGCAGAGTGTAGGCCCAGGTGCCAGTTTTTCTAGCACCTTGTGCAATGAGCTTTTAAAATACCCCATCAGTGATGGGTAAGGGACCCACAGGAAACATCCTATGGTCAGAGCAATCAGACAACTGCCTGGGGAGGTGCTGGGCTCTCCATCACTGGAGGTCTTCAAGCAGAGATTGGACAGCGGTCTGACAGGGATGCTTTACTGCCCTAAGCAGGGGGGTAGGTACAATGGCCTCAATGGCCCGTTCCAGCTCTAGAATTGTGATTCCAGCTGTGCAAAACTGTGCAGAGCTTGGCATGGACTATGGGGATGCATTTGAAACTATGCAGTAATGAGTGATGAAGACTGAGAGAATCGGCTCCAAACCTATTCTTATGGTTGGTGGAGAGGGCCCCCTGGTTGTACAATGTCTTTTCCAGAAAGCCTCATCAAATGCCTCCCTTATGGTATATTTTATTGCCAGTTATTTTATGCTCCAGAGTATTTTATTACATTTATTTACTTACTTATTTTAAAGTATTTTACACCAGCTTTGAGAGAACAGTGTTATTTGGCACCTTCATATAAACGTAAATTTCAGCAAGATTGTTGAAACATTTTCCATTTTATGAATGTTAGAATGACCCACCCCCCATTACTGCTTTATAATGGCGGAATGCAGACTCTACAGTGTCCATGTAATATAGTAAGTAAAATCAATCAATCAATCAATAATAAAGACTTGCAATGGGGATGAGGCTTTGACCTTTCTGTGGCAGCTTCTGCTCTCTCCCAGGATGCAGGCGCTCTTGATGCCTTCTGAGAAAGAGCAAAAGCCTTTCTTTTTTCTCAGGGACGTGATGCTATTTTAAATGTGAGGCATTCAGTCTCAATGTTGAGAACATTGCGTGGATGGCTTTATTGCTGTTTTTATTTGTTTTACAACTGAAAAGAGATATACGAAACAGGAGGTGTGCTACAAAAACATGCAGCTCTATGTGCTTCGGTGGGCCTATGTACAAGAGGCCCGTGGCTCCCAGAGGAGCAAAGCACCATGCACAGCACGGCACTAGCAAGGACCACTCGGCGTTCTCTAGCTCAGCAGCATACCTGGGGGAGGCTTCCATTCAGTGGTGGCACTCCACTGGCTCCACTGGCTTCTATAGTGATGATTCACATCAGGGGTTTTGCAGCGAATTCTTGCAATGTAATCTGTGCCAGACTTGAATTCAGAACCTTCTATTTCCATCCACGTTTCTTTGCTGACCAAGATCCTTGTTTGTGCTTGCTGTGAAGGGTTGGAGCACAGGGTTGGAGTCAATCAGACAGAATGTATTTAGACAGAGCCCAAGATCATTAAAAAAAAAAGTCAGAAGTATTAATCCTCAAAAGTCAAGGATTAATAAAAGTAAATGGTATTTAAGCCAAAAGAGAGGCGGACTGGGTCTCCCAAACCTTGAGTACTACTATCTAGCTAATAGGTTAAGACATGTTGTTGAAGCAATTATAAGGGTAGGGGACTTAAAATGGATGGAGGAAAATACGTTAGGGAATATTGAGTTGAAATTGCAAAATGTGTTTTTTAAGGAAAAAGGGAAGGGTAAATGGCTTAATGATTTAGATAACCAATTTTTGAAGTTCCATTGGGAACTTTGGAATAATTATAAAAAGGAATTGTTTTCAAGTAATTCCCCCTTAACACCGGTGATAATGTTAAAGAAATTTCCTGAAAATTTAAAGAAGAGGTTAAGCAAAGTTTTAAAATAAATAAATAAAATGAAATTAGGAGAGTGGTTAAGGGGGATGGATACAAGAGAGAGGTTGGAAGAAGTTTTGAGAGATTTGGAATTAACGTGGTTAAATTATTTTCAATTAGAACAATGGACTAAAAATTGGGTAAGAGAAAATGGAGAATGTAAAGAGAGGACGAAATTTGAGGAATTAATTGAACAAAAAGAAATAGATAAGGGACAAAATATAGGGATAAAGGGGTTAGTGAGTCAAATATATAATATATTAGTTGAGAAAGGAGGGCTGGATAGTGCTGGGAAAATGGTTTGGGAGACTGATTTGAAGACACAAATAGGACAACAGAGGTGGGACAGAGAGTGTTGAGAAATATGAGAGACAGAGAGTGTTGAGAAATATGTCAGTAAGAATAAAGGAGAATTACTATAAACTTGTATGGAGGTGGTATTTAACTCCGGTTAGATTAAATAAGATTAATAAACAGCTTTCAGCAGATTGTTGCAGGGGTTGTGGTGAAAAGGGAACGTATTTACATATGTGGTGGGATTGTATACATGTGCAAAAGTTATGGAAGATGGTGTTTTATGAGATTGAACAGATTGTGGGATTTAAAGTAGAAGTTACACCAAGGATTGCATTACTCTCACTGCATGATGATCTTAAATGTAATAAAGAAATGAAAGAATTGATAACGAACCTGCTGACAGCTGCGAGGTTGATAGTAACTAGGAATTGGAAAATTACAGGAGATTATTGTATTGAAGAATGGTATAAAGAAGTGTGGGACATTGCTATAAACGATAAATTGACATGTAATATAAAAATGAAAAGAGGCATAGTAAAAACGAATGATTTTGAGAGTATATGGAAAAAGTTCCTGGAGTTTGTATTTTCTAAAGGAAGGGGGGATCCACCAACAGATGAAACTATGAGTTTTTGGAAACAAGAATGAGATCCCGAGGTGGGGGGAGCACTGTTATGTTTATTATATTATGTTTAATAGGTTAACATCGAATATATGATAGTAAGGTATTATAATGTCTTTGCATTAAGTGATTTTGATTTGTGTTTGTTGTTTCAATAATATATATATATATATATATATATATATATATATATATATATATGTTGATATACCTCACTAACCATTCAGACAATCTCTACTAATATAGTGGCTAGAAACAGAAACTCTGTTGCAAAAGCATGTACCATCATAGTTATTGACCTGGTTCCCCAAGGTACAGGAGGAGTGAGTGAGTTCACTGCCTCCCACATACTCGTTGCTTCTGGTTTACATCTGGCTTTGTAAACATGGTGATTGTTGTGTTAAAACTCTGAGTTGTTTAACCCTAATCTTTGTGAACCACACAGAGAGCTTCAGTTATGGGGCAGTACAGAAATATAATAAACAAAATGAATGAAAGAACCTTAATCCAGAGTGCCAAGTTTGCACATCACAACAACAATCTGGGAATAGGGCATTCTTAGATTGTTTACAAAGCCAGATGCAAAGTGCAAGCAATGAGCACATGGGAAACAGCTTGCTCACATGCTCCAGTGCAGCCACAACTAACTAATGTGTGCAAACCAGGTCATTGTGTTTATTGCTATTGCAAAGGAATAGATAATGGGAACTATGATACATGAGTGCCCCCCAACCCAGCATGGCTGACGGGTTAATGCCTGGGCCAGCTCTGCCTCTGTGCTGACTGCAAATGTGCCTGTGACTGCAGACCCATCACCTTGTTGGCTTGGCCCTGTGACTTGGTGGCCACAGTGCATCTCAGAGTTCAGCTTTGGACAGCTACTGACTCTTCAGGGCAACATTTATTTTTTACTCAAATTTATATACTGCTTTCCACAGAGTTACCAAACAGTGGACATTATTGGCACTAAAATGCAAACAATAAAATACAGCAAAAATAATAAAATAAATAAGTTCATAACTGTTAATTATCAATAAAACTACCCACTCTGCTATGTGCTGCAGACCATGGCTGACTAGATGACACTTCAGGGAAAGCCTGTGGGTGTTAAAAGCGGGATGGTGTAAAAGCCGGAACGGAACAGAACAGGCTGGAATGATCCCTTTATATTTAAAAAAAAGTGCCAAAACCAGCGACGTGTTAGAAACACTTGAGAACAATATTTTAGGACTAAAATCATTGCAATATTATATCACTATTAACCCCATAGCTCCCAGAATTACCTCTGGAACAGAATGAATGGCCCGGAACGGCCACTTCCAAATGACTGAAATCAACCAAACCAAACCCACCAGTCACACGTAACTTCATGGCAGGGATGCAATAAGCACCAAAACTTCTGCAAAAACTACCTTCCAATACCTGTTCTGGGCCATTATCCATTTGGCACAAAACAGGCCGGAACAGCAGCTTCCAAGTGAGACAACTCAACCAAAGTCACCACTCACACATGAATAGGTAGGACAGATATGTTGTTGTTTATTTGTTCAGTCATTTCCGACTCTTCGTGACTTCATGGACCAGCCCACGCCAGAGATTTCTGTCAGCTGTCGCCACCCCTAGCTCCCCCAAGGTCAAGTCGGTCACCTCCAGAATATCATCCATCCATCTTGCCCTTGGTCGGCCCCTCTTCCTTTTGCCTTCTACTTTCCCTAGCATCAGCCTCTTCTCCAGGGTATCCTGTCTTCTCATTATGTGGCCAAAGTACTTCAGTTTTGCCTTTAATACCATTCCCTCAAGTGAGCAGTCTGGCTTTATTTCCTGGAGTATGGACTGGTTTGATCTTCTTGCAGTCCAAGGCACTCTCAGAATTTTCCTCCAACACCACAGTTCAAAAGCATCTATCTTCCTTCGCTCAGCTTTCCTTATGGTCCAGCTCTCGCAGCCATAGGTTACTATGGGGAATACCATTGCTTTAACTATGTGGACCTTTGTTGTCAGTGTGGTGTCTCTGCTCTTAACTATTTTATCAAGATTTGTCATTGCTCTCCTCCCAAGACGTCTTCTGATTTCCTGGCTGCAGTCAGCGTCTGCAGTAATCTTTGCGCCCAGGAAGTCATATATCTTGACTTCAGCAAAGCTTTTGACAAAGTACCACATGACATTCTGATTAACAAACTAGCTAAAAGTGGGCTAGATGGAACAACTATTAGGTGGATTCACAACTATTAGGTGGCTACAGAATCGGACTCAAAGAGTACTTATCAATGGAACCTTCTCAAACTGGGGAGAGGCAACGAGTGGGGTGCCGCAGGGCTCAGTCCTGGGCCCAGTGCTCTTCAACATTTTTATTAATGATTTGGACGAGGAGGTGCAGGGAACGCTGATCAAATTTGCAGATGACCCAAAATTGGGTGGGATAGCTAATACCCTGGAAGACAGAAACAAACTTCAAAGTGATCTTGATAGGCTGGAGTGCTGGGCTGAAAACAACAGGATGAAATTTAATAGGGATAAATGCCAAGTTCTACATTTAGGGAATAGAAACCAAATGCACAGTTACAAGATGGGGGACACTTGGCTCAGCAATACTACAAACGAGAAAGATCTTGGAATTGTTGTAGATCGCAAGCTGAATATGAGCCAACAGTGCAATATGGCTGCAAGAAAGGCAAATGCTATTTTGGGCTGCATTAATAGAAGTATAGCTTCCAAATCACGTGAGGTACTGGTTCCTCTCTATTCGGCCCTGGTTAGGCCTCATCTAGAGTATTGTGTCCAGTTCTGGGCTCCACATTTCAAGAAGGATGCAGACAAGCTGGAGCGTGTTCAGAAGAGGGCAACCAGGATGATCAGGGGTCTGGAAACAAAGCCCTATGAAGAGAGACTGAAAGAACTGGGCATGTTTAGCCTGGAGAAGAGAAGATTGAGGGGAAACATGATAGCACTCTTCAAATACTTAAAAGGTTGTCACACAGAGGAGGGCCAGGATCTCTTCTCGATCCTCCCAGAGTGCAGGACACGGAATAACGGGCTCAAGTTAAAGGAAGCCAGATTCCAGCTGGACATCAGGAAAAACTTCCTGATTGTTAGAGCAGTGCGATGGTGGAATCAGTTACCTAGGGAGGTTGTCAACTAGAGGCATTCAAGAGGCAGCTGGACAACCATCTGTCAGGGATGCTTTAGGGTGGATTCCTGCATTGAGCAGGGGGTTGGACTCGATGGCCTTGTAGGCCCCTTCCAACTCTGCTATTCTATGAATACAAAGTCTGTCACTGCCTCCACGTTTTCTCCCTCTATTTGCCAGTTATCAATCGAGCTGGTTGCCATAATCTTAGTTTTTTTGAGGTTTAACTGCAACCCAGCTTTTGCACTTTCTTCTTTCACCTTTGTCATAAGGCTCCTCAGCTCCTCCTTGCTTTCAGCCATCAAAGTGGTGTCATCTGCATATCTGAGATTGTTAATGTTTCTTCCTGCAATTTTAACTCCAGCCTTGGATTCGTCAAGCCCAGCACATCGCATGATGTGTTCTGCATACAAGTTGAATAGGTAAGGTGAGAGTATACAGCCCTGCCATACTCCTTTCCCAATCTTAAACCAGTCCGTTGTTCCATGGTCTGTTCTTACCGTTGCTACTTGTTCGTTATACAGATTCCTCAGGAGGCAGACAAGATGACTTGGTATCCCCATACCACCAAGAACTTGCCACAGTTTGTTATGATCCACACAGTCAAAGGCTTTAGAATAGTCAATAAAACAGAAATATATGTTTTTCTGGAACTCCCCGGCTTTCTCCATTATTCAGTGGATATTGGCAATTTGGTCTCTAGTTCCTCTGCCTTTTCTAAACCCTGCTTGTACATCTGGCAATTCTCGCTCCATGAATTGCTGGAGTCTACCTTGCAGGATCTTGAGCATTACCTTGCTGGCATGTGAAATAAGTGCCACTGTCCGATAGTTTGAACATTCTTTAGTGTTTCCCTTTTTTGGTATGGGGATATAAGTTGATTTTTTCCAGTCTGATGGCCATTCTTGTGTTTTCCAAATTCGCTGGCATATGGCATGCATCACCTTGACAGCATCATCTTGCAATATTTTAAACAGTTCAGCTGGGATACCGTCTCCTGCTGCCTTGTTATTAGCAATGCTTCTTAAGGCCCATTCAACCTCACTCTTCAGGATGTCTGGCTCTAACTCACTGACCACACTGTCTGAGCTATCCCCGATATTATTATCCTTCCTATACAGATCTTCCGTATATTCTTGCCACCTTTTCTTGATCTCTTCTGTTTCTGTTAGGTCCTTGCCATCTTTGTTTTTGATCATACCCATTTTTGCCTGGAATTTACCTCCAATGTTTCTAATTTTCTGGAAGAGGTCTCTATTCTATTGTCTTCTTCCACTTCCGCACATTGCTTGTTTAAAAATAATTCCTTCTGTCTTCTGGCTAATCTCTGGAATTTTGCATTTAATTGGGCATATCTCCCCCTATCACTGTTGCCTTTTGCTTTCCTTCTTTCTTTCCTTCTTTCCTTCTTGCTTTCCTTCTTTCTACTTCCAGTGTCTCAGCAGACAGCCATCTTGCCTTCTTGGTTTTCTTTTTCTTTGGGACGTTTTTGTTGCCACCTTTTGGACAATGTTGCGAACTTCTGTCCGTAGTTCTTCCGGGACCCTATCTACTAAATCTAGTCCCTTAAATCTATTCTTCACTTCCACTGCATATTCATTAGGAATATTAGTGAGCTTATATCTAACTGATCTGTGGGTCTTTCCCATTCTCTTTAGGTTGATTCTAAATTGTGCAATAAGAAGTTCGTGATCTGAACTACAGTCAGCTCCAGGTCTTGTTTTTACCGTCTGTATAGATGTCCGCCACCTTTGGCTGCAAAGGACGTAGTCAATCTGATTTCGGTGTCGGCCATCTGGTGAAGTCCATGTATAAAGCCGTCTTTTCGGTTGTTGGAAGAGAGTGTTTGTTATGCACAGTGAGTTGTCCTGGCAGAATTCTATCAGCCTATGTCCCGCTTCATTTTGTTCCGATACCCGTTCCACACATAGTCCATATTGAGCAAAATGGGCTGGAACTGCAGCTTCCAAGTGAGGTAAGTCAACCAAACTCACCAGTCACACATTACTAGGTGAGCCTGATATAGTAAACTCCAAATATTGCTCAAACTTACTCATGTACACTATACTCATGTACAAGTCTGTTCCACTATTCCTGCTGTGGGCAACAAAGACAATACATAATTTCAGCTCACAGGTAATGTTGCCTCTTTGTTCTGAAACAAGAAGGGGACATCCTGTCTCTTTTGAAACCAGCAAACTTTTTAACACCCCTAAGCAAACTGCAGCCATCCTCAAATTAAAGTTGTCTATTATTAAACCAGCCAAAGTTATTTTTGTCCAGCTGAAAGCAATCTTCCCGTGTGGGTGTAAGTCAGATAGTAGAAAGTTAAATTGTATGGAGGATTTTAAACTGGAATACTTCAGTCTATTTATTTTGATTTGATTCAATATAGTATGTCAATTTCTTGACAAGGATGCATAGGAAACAGGCATTCTGACATTCTAAATTGCAAATTGCACAGAATGACTGTATTTAAAATCATAATTTTCAGTCAGTTGCAAGGTTTCGTTGATTTCACCATTTTGGAAATTGGTACTCCAAGGCTCTGAGTAGAAGGAGTAGCAAACAAGCAACAAACTCTGCTAGAAATTGTCTCTGCAGATCTGGCTAGATGGGACTATTTCCCAAAAGAGTTGGGAGCTGATTTGGTTCACCTGGAAGTTGCCATTCTGGGCAATTTGTGGAATATGGACTATGGCCCAGAATGAGTATTAGAACATGATTTTGGAGCTTATTATATCAGTCTCAGCTAGTACTTTGTGTCTGGTAAGTTTGGGTAACTGACCTCATTTGGAAGTTGCCGTTCTGGCCCATTTTGCGCAATACGGACTATGGCCCAGAACGGGTATTGGAACATGGTTTTTGTGCAATATTTGGAACTTTTTATATCTGTACCACCTAATAATATGTATCTAGTGCGTTTGGTTGACTTACCTCATTTGGAAACTGCTGTTCCGGCCCATTTTGTTCAATATGGACTACGGCCCAGAATAGGTATTGGAACATAGTTTTGGTGCCAGATTTGGAGCTTATTATATCAGGCTCACCTAGTAATGTGTGTTTGGTGAGTTTGGTTGAAGTTGCTGTTCTGGTCCATTTTGCGCAATATGGACTATACGTGGAACAGGTATCGGAACGCAGTTTCTTTGGATGTTTTGTGGCTTATTGCATCCCTGCCATGGAGTTATGTGTGACTTGTGACTTTGGTTGATATCACTCATTCAGAAGTGGCTGTTCCGGCCATCCCATTCTGTTTTGGGTTGTTTTGGGAGTTCTGGGGTTAATAGTGATATAATATTGCAATGGTTTTAGTCCTAAAATATCATTCCCAAGTGCTGCTAACACATGACACTGTTTTGGTATGGGGTTGTTCTGGCTTGTTCCATTCCAGCTTTTACACCATCCCCTTAAAAGACATCTAATATGCCAAAACTGGTGTGAAAGAGAGAGAGGGAGAGAGAGAGAGAGATGAAATGTTGTATTTTGTTTTTTATATTTACACTAACACTGTAGTGTCCATGTAGTTAAGAGCGGAGAGTAGATTCTACATTCCGCCATCATAAAGCAGTAATGGGGGGTCATTCTAATGTGCATAAAATCGAAAATGTTTCACCAATCATGCTGAAATTTACATGTGCCAGAAAGAAATGTTGGTTTTACGTACCCTGAAAATTTCAAGCAGATTGGTGAAAGATTGAGGGAAGGAAGGCAGTGTAAAGTACCAAAGGGAAAAAAACCCCTCTGAATCAAATTGATTCTGATAACAGAGGCTGGCGAGATTTGTGCCATAAAATTTGGGGAATTGAACCCCTTACCCATCAATCCAGTATTGGGGTCTTCTTCCTCCTTCCTTCTAGTTGGTAGAATGGATTTTGGTTTTTTTTTAAATCCCTTTGGTTGATTTTAATGAATATTTCTTTGCCCCATTAGAGTGAATACTGAGGCCTTTTTCATCTTTAGCGCATGTGCGCTCAGTAGTGTAGCTCTCCCCCTCCCTCCTGCCCAAGATAGATGTATGCAGAAGATAAAATGGCCGCCTGGCTCCTCTAGCAGTCATTTCCTTAGTGGAATCATTCCTTACGATTGTTGGGGTTTGCTTTAACCACTTCCTACCACAAGGAAAGTATGGAATTGAATGGGATTGAGCAGCCCTGGCTTTCTGAGAAACATAGAGTCATAGAACAGTAGAGTCCAACCCCCTGCTCAATGCAGGAATTCACCTTAAATAGGGTGACCAACCTGATCCGAGGGGAAATCCCCATTTTCCCTGTTATGTCTGGGCAAAATGCGGGGGCTGGGGCTGCTGTACGCATTCCCGGACTTCCAGAAATGCGTGCGGCAGCCCTCCCACGGCTGCCCTAGGGTTCAGCTGGGTGAGCATGGTTGTGCCCGCCCAGCCGAAGCTTACAGCGTCACCAGGGGCTGCCGAATGTGTTCCCAGACTTCTGAGAATGTGTGTGGCAGCCCTCCCAGACCTGCCCTAGATTGGCGCTGGGGGAGGGGGCTGGGGGCAGAAGTCCGGAACGTGTCTTCCAGCTCTTCCTCCCAGCACCGATATAGCCTTCTCCTGCACACTGGAGCCATCACGCCAGCTCGCAGAAGAAGGCCTGTGTCAGCGCTGGGGGGAGGAGCTAGAAGAGGTGTTCTGGACTTCTGGGAACACGTCTCTCAGCCCCCACCCCCAGCGCTGATCTATGTGGTCTCAGCCCAGCTGCCAAGACAGGGAGTAAAAGTGGAGCCCCTCCCGTTGCCTGTTGTCACCCTGATGCTTGTCGGCATCAGGGCGATGAGAGGCAAGGGGCGGGGCTCAGTTGAACTGTTCTAACAGTAAGAAAGTTTTTCCTGATGTCCAGCTGGAATCTGGCTTCCTATAACTTGGACCCATTATTCCATGTCCTGCACTCTGAGAGGATCGAGAAGAGATCCTGGCCCTCCTCTGTGTGACAACCTTTTAAGTATTTGAAGAGTGCTATCATGTCTCCCCTCAATCTTCTCTTCTCCAGGCTAAATATGCCCAGTTCTTTCAGTCTCTCTTCATAGGGCTTTGTTTCCAGGTCATCCTGGTTGCCCTCCTCTGAACACGCTCCAGCTTGACTGCATCCTTCTTGAATTGTGGAGCCCAGAACTGGATGCAATACTCAAGATGAGGCCTAACCAGGGCTGAATAGAGGGGAACCAGTACCTCATGTGATTTGGAAGCTATACTTCTATTAATGCAGCCCAAAATAGCATTTGCTTTTTTTGCAGCCACATCACACTGTTGGCTCCTATTCAGCTTGTGATTTACAACAATTCCAAGATCCTTCTCATTTGTAGTATTGTTGAGCCAAGGATCCCCCATCTTGTAACTGTGCATTTCGTTTCTTTTTCCTAGGTGTAGAACTTGGCATTTATCCCTATTAAATTTCATTCTGTTGTTTTCAGCCCAGCACTCCAGCCTATCAAGATCACTTTGAAGTTTGTTTCTGTCTTCCAGGGTATTAGCTATCCCACCCAATTATGTATCATCTGCAAATTTGATAAACGTTCCCTGCACCTGCTCATCCAAATCATTATACTGTTCATGTATCTGAAGAAAGACTTTTTGTTGCTTTTAGCATCCCTCGCTAATCTCAGCTCATTCTCAGCTTTAGCCTTCCTGACGCCATTTCGGCATTTCTGTGCTACCTATCTGTACTCTTCTTTTGTAGCCTGGCCTTCCTTCCACTTCCTATATGTATCCTTTTTTTATATTCAGGTCATCTCTAAGATTTGTGTGGAGCCACATTGGTTTCTTCTGTTGTCTTCTACATTGTTTCCTTGTTGGAATTGTTTGTAATTGTGCCTTTAAAATTTCCTTTTTTAAATGCTTCCACCAATCTTGGACTCCTTTTCTCATTAGGGTCACTTGCCATGGGACTTTACTTATCATAGTTCTGAGTTTATTAAAATCAGCTTTCCTAAAATCTAGAGTACGTGTATGGCTGCACTCAGCTTTTTCTTCCTTTAAAAGCAAGGATTCAAGTATGACGTGGTCACTTTCCCCCAGAGTTCCTGTAACTGCCACTTTATCCACTATTGTTCGATATCAAGTCAAGGATATAAATTCTTAATTTTGTGAACTGCCCAGAGAGCTTCAGCTGTTGGGCAGTACAGAAATGCAATAAATAAATAAATAAATAAATAAATAAGGATTGCCGATCCTCTAGCTCCTTCCTCCACTTTCTGTAGGAGAAAGTTATCACCCACACATGTCAGGAATTTCTTGGGAGGGACGCGTTTGGCAGTATTTGTCTCCCAACAAATATCGGGGTTATCGAAGTCCCCCATTGCTACTACATCAGACTTCCTTGAAACACTGGCAATGTGTTTCTCAAAAGTTTCTCAAAGTCTTCTCCTTGATTGGGTGGTCGGCAGTAGACTCCGATTATCATGTTCTTTTTATTCCTTGCCCCATTTATTTTAATCCAGATGCTCTCGATGGGGCTCCCAGTCTCATCTGCCTGTATTTCTTTGCAGGGATAGGTATTTTTAACATATAGTGCAACTCCGCCTCCCTTTCTATTTCTTCTGTTCTTTTTGAACAAGTTCTATCCTTCAATTACTATATTCCAGTCATGGGATTCATCCCACCAAATTTCAGTTACGTATACCTATCAAGTCGTATTTGCCTTCATGTAATAAGAGTTCAAATTCGTTCCATTTGTTTCCCATACCCTGGGCATTAGTATATAGACATCGAAGACCATGTGCTTTATAGTCTGGCTTTGTTCCTACATTGTTGTGGACACTATTTTGGGGCACTATTGGAGCTGTACTGTGTATTGTGGTGTATGGGCCTTCATCCTTTGTTGTCTTGAAGTTTATGTCTCCCACCCTTGTAAGATTCAGTTTAAAACTAGGGATGTGCTCCGCTTCTAATCGGACCAGCGAATTAGAAGTGGAGCGGGGGGCTTCGGCTGCCCTTAAGGCGGAGGCGAAGAGGATTGGGGGGCCGGCGGAGCGTGGCGAAGAGGTTCGAGGTGAAGGCGGATCCTTCACCACGATCCAGAGCTCCGCCAGAAAGGTAAGTGGGGTTTACCGGGCCCTACTGCTGTCGCTGTCGCCCATGCGGCGATGGCGGCAGGGCCCGGTAACCCCCCCGCCCTCCTCTCCCTTACCTGCATCCGTCCGCGGTCCATCGGCTTCTTCAATTGAACCGCGGGCTCAATTGAAGAAGCCGACGGACCGTGGACAGACGCAGGTAAGGCCCCCCTCACCCTTGGTCCCTTACCGGGCTCTGCCGCCGTCGGCTTGTACCTTGGCGTGCAAATTGACGGAGCTATCGAAGGGGTGTGAATGGGGTGCCCGGTTTTCATAAATTCCCCAAAAATCAGGGGATGATGGGACTGCCTTGAGTCTGGGCGTGCTTGTGTATCCCTGGATAAGCTACCATGGTGGCGAGTTTGAGATTTTTAACGTGCAAATTGATGGAGCTATCGAAAGGGGTGTGAATGGGGTGTTGGATTTTCATAAATTCCCCAAAAATCAGGGGATGATGGGACTGCCTTGAGTCTGGGCCTGCGTGTGTATCCCTGGATAAGCTACCATGGTGGCGAGTTTGAGATTTTTAACGTGCAAATTGATGGAGCTATCGAAAGGGGTGTGAATGGGGTGCCCGATTTTCATAAATTCTCCAAAAATCAGGGGATGATGGGACTGCCTTGAGTCTTGGCGTGCGTGTGTATCCCTGGATAAGCTATCATAGTGGTGAGTTTGAGGTTTTTAACGTGCAAATTGACGGAGCTATCGAAAGGGGTGTGAATGGGGTGTTGGATTTTCATAAATTCCTCAAAAATCAGGAGATGATGGGATTGCCTTGAGTCTTGGCATGCATGTGTACATATCCATGAGGTGTCATGGTGCCAAACTTGAGGTTTCTAACTTTAACAGAAAAGAAGTTGTATACTTATTTAGTTTAATGCAAGCCTATGGGGGGGAACGGAGCTCCGATCTGGATCCGGAGCTCCGATCTGGATCCGGAGCTCCGCCCCGGAGCGGAGCGGACATAGGCGGAGCTGGGGCGGGGCAGAGTGGCCCGATCCTCAAATCGTGGATCTGGAAGAGAAGCGGAGCGGGGGGGTCCGTGCACACCCCTATTTAAAACTCTCCTGATGAAGTTCTTCATGCTGTGGCCGAACACATTCTTTCCAGCCCTTGTGGGGTGCAACCCATCCCTTGCCAGCAGTCCATCTTCCAAGTAGAGTATCCCGTGGTCTCAGAATCCAAAACTCTCGCGTTGGCACCACCTTCATAGCCAGTCGTTCACCCGGAGTATTTTTCTTTCCCTTTCCAATCCTCTTCTAAGAACTGGGAGGATGGATGAGAACTGACTCAGCCTGGTTCTTGCCTCCCTTTTGAGAGAAGAAGAGCTCTCTTTTCTCTTTTGGAACATGTTTTTCTTTGGCTTTTTGAGAGTATTTTGGGCTCTCTTTCCCCAAGGCCAGTTTGCTTTTTTTGCTCACTGGTGAAGCAGGGTGTAGAATTCAGTAGAGATCTCTTTCAGCCTTCCTCTGGATCCATGATCACCTGGTCTTCAGATCTCTCCTTGGAATACCTTTTAATACATTCCTTTTAGCCCCCCTCCCTGTCCGGGTTTTTATTTTTAGATATCTGTATTTTCTGTTCAGCCCAGCTAGAGGCAAGAATTGCCTGGAGTTGCATCAGTCACTCTAAAGGTCAAAGTGATAATTGTTTAATTGGTTAACGACCTGTCAAGAGTGATTGATTGTCAATCATGTTGTAAATTGATAGAGACAGATAGCGCTGTGTATATAAGTCTTGTGTAGAAGCATATCTGCTCTCTCCTGTGTGACAAGTGACGTTCTGTGAGTATATCTGTATGATACTGTAAATAAGATCTCTAAGTCTATGCCTCAGTAAAAGTGTTGCTGAAGAACTATTTGTTGCTGTCGTTTGTGTTCCTGGCTGTATTCCGTTTCTCTGAAATCTATCAGAAACCGCTGTATGCTCTGCTAATCTCTCTTTGCTTGGAGAGGAATTTTATCACAGACCCAACAGGGTTATGGGCCCAGTTCGGACCAGAACCGGAGCAGAACCAGAACCAGCCAAGTGCTAAGGAGGTTCTGGAGTGGCATTTCCAGGAAGCCCAGGAGTGCTCGGTTTGTGGAGAGGAGAAATCTATCTCTTGTGAGCAGAAAAGCCTGTGGCTGAGATTGTCGGAGAACGGAAGCCTGGAAAGAGATTTCACAGCAGGAAAACAGTGAGTTTTTCTCAGCAGGAATCAGCTAAGACGTGCCGGGGAAGCCGACTTACTGGAGAGGCGGTCTGCCTTGAGTAGTTGGTACGGAGGTCTGGAATGCTGAGCGGTGAGGAAAGAGACGCTGACTCAAAAGCCGAGGTGTCTGGAAGACAGAGCCGGTCGGAGAAAGGAGAGTCAAGCGGAAAGGAGATCAAAGAGATGGCTCAAACCGTGGGTACTAATGTTCCTATGGAGCTGTTAACAGATGTCAATTATTTAGCATGGTCCTTTAAAATGGAAATGGCTTTGAAGAAGGACGGTTTATGGTTTGTAGTAGCTAATCCACGTCCGGGAATGTTGGAGAGAGAAGAACAAGCCGAATGGCAGAGCGTGCGAAAGCAATGATTGTTTTATGTCTCCGTAATGATCAGTTGTCTTATATAGATTGCTCTGATACTCCTAATGTGATTTGGACTAAATTATGTGCAGTATACGTGAGGGAAACTGCAGGGAGTCGAATAACGCTGACCAGACAGATTTACCGGGCAAGGCTGGAGGAAGGCGGAAGCATGACTAAGCATTTACAGTCACTGAGAGAATGCTTTAACCAGCTAAGTGCCAGCGGAATGCGGTTGTCTGATGAAAACATGTGTTATATTATTCTGTCAAGTTTGCCTAAGTCATATGATGTATTAGTAACAACTCTTGAAAATGTTCCAGTACAAAATTTGACATTGAATTATGTCTATGGAAGATTGATTGGAGAAGAGCAGAGGAGGCAAGAAAGGAGCGCTGCTGATGTCCAAGATCGTAAATTGGCTGGAAAGGAAAGAGTTAATACGTTGCCAAGAGGAGAAATGGCTGAGAATGTGACTATCGGTGGCAAAAGGAGAGAAAAAAGGTTTAAGCTGAAGTGTTTTCGATGTGGCAAACCAGGGCATATGAAAAAGGAATGCCGTGTGAATCTGGAGTCTGGAATTTCCTGTGTAGAAGCCAAAGAAGGGAAAGTTTGTTTTCTTTCAGGTGCAGAATCCAGTAAACGTGATGGGATATGGTTGATTGATTCAGCTTGCAGTCGAACCATAAGTAACAGAAGAGATTTATTTGATGATGTGGAAGGAACAACTTTAAAGGAAGTCAGTTTGGCGGACGGGCGCGTTGCCAAGGTCGTTGGCAAGGGAGTCTGCGCTGTAAATTCCTTAAGGATGAAGTTGAAGGAGGTTCTTTCGTGCCGGAGTTGAAATATTGCCTGCTCGGGGTGTCAACGCTGACGGAGCTCGGTTTTTCGGTGAAGTTCGAAGGAGACAGATGCTGCGTGGAGCGAGACGGAGTGGTGCAAGGAACGGCGATAAAGAAGAATGGTCTTTTCCACATGGAGCCAGGAGATGAAGGGGAGATGCCATGCGTGGCACAGATGAATCGTGTGGCCGGCAACAAATCACCTCATGATGGCTGTGTCCATTTGATGCATCGGAGAATGGGACACATTGGGTTCAAAGCACTTAATAAAACTATTGACTGTGCTGGAGGACTCAAAATGAAGAATTGTAAAAATTATCTAGACTGTAAGATATGCGGCTTGGCAAAATCTAAAATAGCCAATATTCCAAAGTCCAGGGATTGGAGGGCTAAAGAAAAATTAGATTTGGTGCACATTGACTTGTGTGGACCTTTTCCTACCAGTCTGGGAGGGGCCAAGTATGCGTTTGTACTAGTTGATGATTTTTCAAGATATTCTTGGGTTTATTTTCTCAAGAAGAAGAGTGATTGTTTAAAAACACTGAAATCTTGGATCAGATATGTAGAAAGATTTTTTAAATCGCAAGTACATATTCTGAAAAGTGACCAGGGAGGAGAGTTTATGTCTTCTGAATTCAAAAAGTTCTGTGATAAACTTGGAATTAAACATAAACTGATAAATGTTAAAAATCCTTGGGAAAATGGCACTGTTGAAAGAAGAATTGGTGTCTTGAAAAGCAAAATGAATTGTTTAATGCAGGACAGCGGTGTACAAAAAAGTTTGTGGGCTGAAGCATTTAGAGCTGCGAATGATTTGTGCAATTTGTCTTGGAGTAGCTCTATAAATAATATTCCCTATTATTTGATGCATGGCAGGAAGCCAAGGCTGGATCATTTAAGAGTTTGGGGAAGTTATGCAGCTGTCAATGTTCCTTTAAGTGAAAGGCACAAGAAAGGAGCAAATGCATTGAATCTTAGATTTGTGGGTTATCAGGGAACAAGTTGGAGGTTTTTGCAGAACAATGGCAAGGTCCTGATAACAAAGTTTGCTAAGTTTTTTGAGCAGGGTTGGGGGAGAATTCATTCAAACCCAAGTGTATTGTTGGAGTTAAAAAACAATGCAAAAGAGCCAGCAGCAGAGGAGCAGTTAACGAAGTCGGTCAAACCAGCAGAAAAAGAGTTAACTGAATCTGCTAAGCCAGCTGAGTTGCCAGAAGAAATTAGCGAGCAGCAAGAAATTCCGGAACCTCAGGGGTTAACTAAGCCTGAAGGGGAAAAAGAGAATGCTGAAGCTAAAATAATAGATAGCAGCCAACAGCAAGAGGCTGAGGGGGAAGGGCAACAAGAACAGACAGTTAGAAGGTCAAGTCATTCTAACAAGGGAATTCCTCCAGAGCGTTTCTCAGATAAAACTTTTCTTGTCAAAAATAAGCCCCAGTCAAAGAAAGAAAAGGTTACAAAAGTAAAAAAGGAAGAGGAACCATGGTGGAAAAAGTATTATGATGATGAAAGTGAATTAAATCCATATGCGCATGTAATGTGTTGATTTATGGTGGCAGAGAGTTCCAATGGTTATTGACTTTGATGTACTGTGGAAAAAAAAGTAATGTGGCAAGTTTTGGAATCTCTGGAAATTGCAAGGCATGCAGAGCTATGTGAAATGTTAAATTTCAAAGGAAAGTAGCTGGGTGGTGCAAATTGATTTTTGCTGTATTTGTGTAAAAACAGAAAATATCAGATAAGTAAAAATTGAAGGGGTGTCCGGGCTTTTATTTTTAGATATCTGTATTTTCTGTTCAGCCCAGCTAGAGGCAAGAATTGCCTGGAGTTGCATCAGTCACTCTAAAGGTCAAAGTGATAATTGTTTAATTGGTTAATGACCTGTCAAGAGTGATTGATTGTCAATCATGTTGTAAATTGATAGAGACAGATAGTGCTGTGTATATAAGTCTTGTGTAGAAGCATATCTGCTCTCTCCTGTGTGACAAGTGACGTTCTGTGAGTATATCTGTATGATACTGTAAATAAGATCTCTAAGTCTATGCCTCAGTAAAAGTGTTGCTGAAGAACTATCTGTTGCTGTCGTTTGTGTTCCTGGCTGTATTCCGTTTCTCTGAAATCTATCAGAAACCGCTGTATGCTCTGCTAATCTCTCTTTGCTTGGAGAGGAATTTTATCACAGACCCAACACTCCCCCCCCCCCCCCCGGTACACACACAGTGCTCCTTTCCTTTTATTTCTAAGAGTTTGGTCCATATTACAATAAAGTTGAAAGCTTCAAATGCTTCATTTAATTTGTCTGGGCTGGTGTAAGTTTTTAAGTACAATTTTGAAACCTTTCAAAATACTTCTGGGCTTACAACATTGGTTAAACTGCCATGTATTTTGCATAGTGTACACATGTATTTTCTTTCTAGTCATTGCAGTCTCAAATGGCTCTTGATATGTTTTTGGAGGCAGGCAAAACCCTTTTTGTTCTGGCAGGCCTTTGGCAAATAATCTGGACCTCTGTCTATACCTTGGACTTTTAAATAGTTATATATTTTAAAAGTTTTAAAGCTTTACTATTGAAATGTATTTAATTATGTTATACTTTTGTATATTTCTATTTATAGGGTTAGGGTTGGGTGTATATGTTTTCATTTTTATTTATTTTATTACATTTATATGCCGCCCCACAGCCGAAGCTCTCTGGGTGGTTCATGAAAGCTAAAAACAGTAAACATTAAAAGTATACAAAATTTAAAAACCATCAGAGACATAAAAACAACAGTATAAAAACAGCAGCATCCATTTAAAACAACAATTCTGGCGTCCATTAAAAAACAAACTTAGCATTCAATGCTGTTAAATGCCTGGGAGAAGACAAAAGTCTTGACCTGGTGCCAGAAAGATAACAATGTTGGCACCAGGCAAGCCTCAGCAGGGAGATCATTCCACATCGGGGGGCCACACCAAAAAGGCCCTCTCCCTTGTTGCCATCCTCCGAGCTTCCCTCGGAATAGGCACTCAGAGGAGGACCTTAGATGTTGAGCGCAGTGTACGGGTAGGTTCATGTCAAGAGAGGCGTTCCATCAGGTGTTGCGGTCCCCAGCCATGTAGGGCTTTATAGGTTAAAACCAGCACCTTGAATTGGGCTTGGAAAAGTATAGGCAGCCAATGAAAGAGGGCCAGAATCGGTGTTATATGCTCAGACCTCCCTGCACCAGCTATCAATCTGGCCACCGCATTTTGCACAAGCTGCAGCTTCCGAACTGTCTTCAAAGGCTACCCCATGTAGAGAGCATTGCAGTAATCTAATTTGAAGGTTACCAGAATATGGACAACTGAAGCTAGGTTATCCCTGTCCAGATAGGGGCGTAGCTGGGCCACCAAACGGAGTTGGTAGAAAGCACTCCATGCCACCGAGGCCACCTGAGCCTCAAGAGACAGAGATGGTTCTAGACGAACCCCCAAGCTACGAACCTGCTCCTTCAGGGGGAGTGCAACCCCATCCAGAACTGGTTGAACACCCCCCATCCGGTCAGAGGAACCACCCACCAGCAGCATCTCAGTCTTGTTTGGATTGAGTTTCAGTTTATTAGCCCTCATCCAGTCCATTGTTGCAGCCAGGCACCAGTTCAGCACATTCACAGCCTCACCTGATGAAAAGGAGAAGTAGAGCTGCGTGTCATCAGCGTACTGATGACAACACACTCCAAAACTCCAGATGACCACATCCAACGGTTTCATGTATATGTTAAACAGCATGGGGGACAAGACCGACCCCTGCAGAACCCGATACTGGATAATCCATGGGGCCAAGCAATGCTCCCCAATCACCACGTTCTGGTGCCAACCCACCAAGTAGGAGCGGAACCCACTGCAATGCAGTACCTCATTCCCCACCCAACTCAGCCAGATGCTCCAGAAGGATACCATGGTCGATGGTATCGAAAGCCGCTGAGAGATCAAGGAGAATCAACAGAGTCACACTCCCCCTGTCTTTCTCCCGACATAGGTCATCATACAGGGTGACCAAGGCTGTTTCTGTGCCAAAACCAGGCCTGAAATCCAACTGAAATGGATCCAGATAATCAGTCTCATCCAAGAGTGTCTGGAACTGGCCCGCAACCACCCGCTCAAGGACCTTGCCCAGGAATGGAACATTTGCCACCAGCCTATAGTTACTAAGATTTTCCGGGTCCAAGGAAGTTTTCCTCAGGAGTGGTCTCACTACTGCCTCTTTTAGAAGGCCTGGGACTACTCCCTCTCACAGAGAGGCATTAATCACTTCTTTGGCCCAGCTGGCTGTTCCATCTCTGCTAGCTTTCATTAGCCAAGACGGGCAAGGGTCCAATACAGAGGTGGTTGCACGGACCTGTCCAAGCACCTTGTCGACATCCTCGAGCTGTACCAACTGAAACTTATCCAAGAAAACTGGACAAGCCTCTACTCTGGATACCTCACTAGATTCACCTGCTATAACACCGGAGACTAAGGGCCTTGCTAGACCTACCTTTGAATCTGGCCTTCAGGCGCGGTGAGCACAGGCCGTCGTGCCTGTCCAGACATCAGACGCGACGGGTAAAGGAAAGCCCCATCACGTCCTCCATTTTTTTAAAAAAATTAAAGGGGCCATGTGCGCAGGAGCACACCAACGAAAAGGTAGGTCTTTTTTTTTTAAAGGGTTCCCCGCTCCCCCTGCCCACCGATTTCCCCCAATGTCTGATGCCCCCGCTCGCCCGCTTGCTCACCCCCGCTTGCCCGCTCGCTCGACCCCCCCACTTGCCCGCTCGCTCAACCCCCCCGCTTGCCCGCTCGCTCGACCCCTTCTTGCCCCCCGCTTGCTCGCTCACCCCCCCCGCTCACCCGCTTGCTCGCGCACTCTCCCGTCCGCTTGCCACCCCCGCTCGCCATGTCCGATGCCTCCTCCACCACCACCCCGGCCGCGATCTCCCTACCCTGGCTCCACTCTTCCCCCCCATCTCTCCTGCCTAGTCTGCTCTTTCCCCCGGCCCCATCACTCCCCCCCGCGATTCCCTCACCCCTGGCCCGATGGGCACAGCGCTCCTATGCAGCGCTCCCAGTGCGCAGCTTCTCCTGGCTACTCGCGAGTAAGCGAGCCGCCGGGAAAAGCCGTGGAACCAGCTAGACTTTCCGCAGCCCCGGGCTGAGCCCAGGGCTGCGGGAAGATCCAGGCCACAAGTGGATCCGGTTATCCTGGGTCAAGGGAGGGTTTAGCCCAGCCTGACCCCGGGATCCCCTGTGCATCATCTGCACGCACAGCAGGGAGCCTGGGCCTCGCACTGGATTAAACCCTCGTCTAGGAAGGCCCTGAGTCCTGGCGGATGCGAAAGATTTTATTTTGGAAGTACCTAGCAAATTCATTACAGTGGGCCACAGATGGTTCTACCTTGTCCTTGGGGCCAGCATGAAATAGCCCCCGGACAACTCTGAAAAGCTCCACTGGGCGGCAAGTTGAAGATTTAATAGTGGCAGCAAAGTATTGGTTTTTTGCTGCCCTCAGTGCCCCTGAATATGTCTTACTCTAGGCACTTAGCAGTGTTTGATTGCTTCCACTAGGAGTTCGTCTCCATCTGCCCTCAAGCTGTCTCATATTTTGTTTCATCGCTCTCAGCAATGGGGTATACCATGGAGCCGTACGAGCTCTACTCAGGAGAGGGCGCTCAGGAGCAATCGTGTCAGGGCCTCTTCTTCCCTTGCTCGGCTTCGTCCATTTTCTTCTGCTGCCCCTTACACCTGGAACGCTCTTCCAGAACATTTGAGAACTACAAGTTCAATCGCAGCTTTTAAAGCTCAACTAAAAACTTTTCTTTTTCCTAAAGCTTTTAAAACTTGATGTTGTGCGGACTTTATACTGTTAGTTTTACCCTACCCTGTGCCTGCTTACCCTACCCTGTGCCTGTTTGCATTCTCTTCCCCTCCTTATTGTTTTACTATGATTTTATTAGATTGTAAGCCTATGCGGCAGGGTCTTGCTATTTACTGTTTTACTCTGTACAGCACCATGTACATTGATGGTGCTATATAAATAAATAAATAAATAATAATAATAATAGTGTCAACCGCCCGGGTCATTTCTGCATTCCGCAGATCAACCAGGGTTTCGACAGGAGAGACAGCCCTATCAGCCGGAAAACTCCCCAGAGCCCTTTGGAAACCATCCGGATCCATTAGCCTGCCATTTGTAAGGCTGCCTTGAGGCCCAGCATTGGGCAAAAGTCAGGATACAAAATAACAACAACAACAATAACAACAACAATAATGTAATGTTTCTCATTTCACTTCTGTATTTGATGTTCTTTTGCATTTGCATTTACTTTTCTTTATAAACCATTCATATCTTCAGAATTCTTGTGTGGCATGCTTTCAGTGTTTATCAAGTTAAAAGGGGTATTTATTTTTTCCTGCTTATGTTATAAAATCTATTTTCAACTTCAAGAGTAACGGAGTTGGTGGGAAATCCTCAATCTTTTTGCGATGAGAGGCACTGAATAAGGGACCCCTGCAGACCACACGGGGGTGGTTGGTGGTTGGGTGTCTAATGAGCATTCCAGAGGGTGGGTGCTGCTCTAACCCTGAAGGAGACAGAGAAGGTGACGCTCCCAAAAACTCACCACCTTGTGGGACAGCCAACACATCCATCTCAAGCTGGATCACAAAGGAAATTGACAGCAGTCTGTAGCCCGCCCCCCGCCCTGAAGTTGGCTCCCTTTTTCCCCAATTCCACTTCCCCCTTTACCTCCCAGGGTACGTTAGTGGCCTTGAATGCCAGCTCCCATTGCCAGTCCTCAAAGACAATGTCTTCAAATGCCTCTGGCTTCTTCCACTGGATCCGGCACTTGCTGGTGCTCATTTTGTTCTGCAGGCCAAAGGGGGGATCACATTCAACTGGAAAAACAAGAATAGTTGAGTAGAGGTGCTGATGTGATCCAAGAGGACCCCCTCCACCCAGTTTGCTTCTGGGACTTCCAGGAAGCTGGGGCATCATCCTTTTGTAAATGTTCCTTCTACTCAAGGAGAATAAAACAGTGCTCAGGACATCACTAGGAGATGCAAGGCTGGACAGACCCCAGAAATGTAGAGGTGGAGGGAAGGTACCCAGGAAAATGCTGCATATAGATATTCCCAGCCAGTGGTGGACACAAGCACACCCTCCCTCACCAGCAAGGCTTGCTGCCAACCTTTAAATAAAGCTCCCCAACATACCATGACACAAGACTCACTGTGCAGCCTGGGCTTATACGTCATGAAGACTGTGTAAACGAGGTCCTTCCCCAAGGAGGCAGTGTGCAGGGAGACGATATAGTCATCATTCTCTGTGAACTCGCCCTCTTCGCTATACACAGAACAGCTGAAATGATCCTGTGCTTCCGGGGAGGCAGACAGATTGCAGATGAGATCACTGTAGTCATTGAGGGGGCTGCAAAAGTGGAAAGGAGGATCTTTTTCCAAAACTGAAGCCTGGACTTTGCTTGTGCTACTTGAAGACTGTTACTATTGCCTGGAAGTGCAGATGATGCGTTTATCGTAAAAACCTTTGAAGCTTAGTACAAACAAGGCCAGACTACCAGTCCATCTAGCTCATATTGATTAGCACTCAATTGCCCTAGGCAGAGTGTTGTCTTTCCCAGCCCTGAATGCAGGAGAGACTGAACACAGTGGCTTGCGTAAGCAACACATGTGCTCCACTACAGGCCTACGGCTATGTGTGGTTCTTCCTTCCCTGGGACAGTCGAATTTTGCAGTGCTGAGACACGGTCATGGGTGGCAGAGGACCCACACCCACTGGGAATGGAAGGGAACGGGTGCCTAATGTGGGTAGTAAATGGGATCTGTGTTTCTGTTGAACATACTGTGTGCCTGGCAAGCAGCCTTGGGCTATCTGGCTATGGTCCTCTTGGGGCAAGCTCCCTTAAGATGCAACATGTCAGTGCAGGGTGGTCTGATGATTACAGAAACCAGTGCATTCCACCTTCTGGCTCTGAAACTCATGATCGACATCAGCTAGAATGTGCAGCCACTTTCGTTCCCTTATTAACTACCACCCAAGTCACAAATATGTTGAGAGGCTCCCAGCAAGCTGCCAGCCTGGCTGCCGCCCCCACGGCCAGTGCTTGGTGCCGGCACACATTGCCTTACTCAGAAAAATTGAGGTAGAACGGTGCCTCTCCCAGGGTCCGATTACGGTGCCACGTGCAGTCCACTCTGCGGCCCTGAGATCCGTAATTGTTCAGGCATTGCACAATATTGGAGGTCCCTGCTAGGAGAGAGATAGTGGTTAGGGGTTTTCTTCTGTCAGAAGCCAAGTGCGATGTATTCTCCCCCTTCCCCTTTGCATCCATATTACTTTGGCTTTTATTAGTATTTTTATGTAACCCTCCTATGGATGTTATTATCACAAATAAAATATTTAAATAAGTCCACTTGCAGAGGTGACTATTGCTCTGTTCAGGCTGGGGAATGAAAAGGGCAGCTTGCAGTGGGCTCGAGTTGCTCAGAGGTTTCTGGACAGAGCTGTTTTGGGGTTGCAGTGGGCTGAAGTTGCTGCTGCCCCTTCCTGCTGCCTGCTCACTAGGAGCCTTTGCAAATGAAGAAATGATAGTGCAGACAACAGAAGCCTCCAGTGCAGACTCTCTTCTGCAAAGGGGGTGGAGTCCAGATATGTGCCTCCCCCATCCAAAGTGTCCACATCTTGTATCTTAACCACAACTCTGCATGCAAACAGCTAAAGGGGGAAATATTGGATGCCTCACAAACATGGGAGAGAAGTGCTGCTCAAAGTGCCTCACAGAATTATTATTCTGCCCAACGCATTTTGGAAGCACGATCCCTTCCCCCTTCTTCCCACAACTCTGCAGCAGTGACCCCTTCTGCTTCTTCCGCTACTGAAACAAACTAGTTTAAGAATCACATCTCCCTTATTTTTGTGCCTGACCCTGCATGCATGTGTGCAGTGCACAAGAGGGATTGTGCTGATGGGCTCCCTCCCCATACCTGCTTGCTGCCTTTCCTTAGCCATGAAGAGAGGGAAGAAGAGCATCGGTAGCAGGCAGGCTGGTCTGCAGCTCTTTCCCATTGTAGCCTACAACACAAAAGGCAGACGGAAGTGGTGTCATTGTCATCATCACATTGCACTGTTTGGGGCCACTCTGCTCTGGACTGAGCCAGGCTACCCAGCCTGTACAATGGCACATTGCTTCAGACTTCTGTGATCCATGACCAGGATTATTCTGCGCACATGGCATGACAAGCTCCTAGGATGGAGACAAGATAGTTCCTCTGGCTTCTTCCCACTCATGATTACAGTGACAATCTCAAGAGGTGCCACCATCTAGCGGTCTGCTGTGTGATAATTGATTCTTGAAAAGATTTGGGGTGAAAGTGAGGGCACACAGTAGCCTGCCTCGGCCCGAATACAGGGCAGTGACAGGTCAGCCCGAGGCATCCCAAGGCAAAGCAGTCGGTGTGGTGTTACACCCCACAAGTCAGTTCCCTAATGCGTGTCTGTATTGGTAAGTCTGTGGTGCTTAGAATGTTGACCTGAGTGAGTGGAGTTAGAATGTCTTAGGAAGTGGGCGGAGTGCTATATAAGGGAATGACTGAGGGGGATTGAGGAGTGCTATATAAGGGAATGACTGAGGGGGATTGAGGAGTGATATATAAGGGAATGACAGGGGAGACTTTTAGGTAGTCTTAGCCTTTAGTGCTTTAGCTCTCTCTGTGTAGAGTACTTAGGTTCTGGAGAGTTTGAGGTTCAGTATAGAGAGTGGTGTCTTTTGAGTGGGGTGTACAGATAGACAGTTTGTGTAAAATAAACAATACTGGTAATAAAATTCAAGAGTGAATGTGTGTGTGACAGAAAAGTGTGTATGTGAATGGGTGAAAGGATTGGATGAGAGGTTTCAAAAAGGGTTTTAAATGTTTATTTTGAAACAAAGCTTGTGAACTTTTAAAATAAATTTTAATTATTTTGTTTTAACTACCACAAAAATCCCACATGTCTGTTTGGCATTTATCATTTAACACCCACTCTGACAATAATTCACCTCAGCACATATAATTCACAGTGCATTATTTTATTATTGAAATCCTTCACCATTTAACCACTTTCTCCACATAGTTTGGAGAACGGCGGTGTTTGACCCTCGCCTCAGGCGTATCAAGCGGTGGTGCTTGGCTTGAGCAGGGAGTGTCCGCAGCTGGGCCTGTTGTTCAGAGCCTGTGTCATGGCAGTCGGTACCAAAACCATTGGGGTGCCTTGGGCCGAAAAAACACACGAACCAAAAACATCTTATTTTCCCTTAAGACATACTCATATAGTTGTGTACCTTCAGAGAGGAATTGCAAAGGCAATTCCACTATAATCAGAAAGGAAAAAACAAAGCAGAAATAGACAATATGGATGGAAAGGAGTCCCTAGAGGTGGTGACCTGCAAAGGGTGTGCAATGTTCATGTTTCTGCCTGAGCCCAACGTGGCGTATACCTGCAACAAGTTCAAGCTGGTGGCACTTTTGGAAGAAAAAGTGAGAGGACTTGAGCGGCAAGTGTCCACCTTCCAAAGAATAAGAGAAGACGAGGAGTTCTTAGACCGAACGGTGGAACTGCAACAGCAACAAGAAGCACATGAGATTGAAGAGCAACAGCCAGCTGAAGCAGAAGTGGAGTATGCTGAGGGGAGGAAAGCCAATGAAGAGGAAACTCTCTGGAAAAGAGTGACAGTTAGGAGCAGAAGAACTAGAAGGCATTCTGCACCGGTGGAGCCATTGCAGTTAAGCAACCGCTTTCAGCTTCTGGAGAATGAGACTGAAGGACAGTTTGCAGAGGAAGAAGTACAGGAGACACCGTGCAATAGTGAACAAGAGGCAGTAGGCAGGTCAACCAAGAAGAAGAGAAGAGTAGTCGTTGTGGGAGACTCCCTGCTGCGTGGGATTGAAACCCAAGTATGTTGTGAAGACCCATGGACTCGCCAGGTGTGCTGTCTTCCTGGAGCACAGATTAGAGATGTGACTGAAGGGTTACCAAAGCTCATAAAGCCCACGGACACATACCCCTTTCTTCTCATCCATGTGGGAACAAATGATGTCACCAAGCAGAGCTACAAAGAAATCATTTCAGACTTTGAAGCTCTGGGAAGGAAACTGAAGAACTTTGGGGCCCAGGTAGTTTTCTCATCCATCCTCCCAGTTCTTGGAAAAGGATTAGAAAGGGAAAGAAAAATGCAAAGGTGGTGCCAAAGTGAGAGTTTTGGATTCTGGGACCATGGGCTACGCTACTTGGAACATGGACTGCTGGCAAGGGATGGGTTGCACCTCACAAGGGCTGGAAAGAATGTGTTCGGCCACAGCGTTAAGAACTTGATCAGGAGGGCTTTAAACAGAATCTTACGGGGGCAGGAGGCGTAAACTTCGAGGCAACAATGGATGAAGGCCAAGGCACCACAGTACAGAGAACAGCTCCAATAGTGCCCCAAAATAGTGTCCGCAACAATGTAGGAACAAAGCCAGACTATAAAACACATGGTCTTCGATGTCTATATACTAATGCCCAGAGCATGGGAAACAAACTGAATGAACTTGAACTCTTATTACATGAAGGCAAATACGACTTGATAGGTATAACTGAAACTTGGTGGGATGACTCCCATGACTGGAATATAGCAGTTGAAGGATATAACTTGTTCAAAAAGAACAGAAGAAATAGAAAGGGAGGTGGAGTTGCACTATATGTTAAAAATACTTATCCCTGCACAGAAATACAGGCGGATCAAGCTGGAAGCCTCGTTGAGAGCGTCTGGATTAAAATAAATGGGGAAAAGAATAAAAAGAATATGATAATCGGAGTCTACTACCGACCACCCAATCAAGGAGAAGACGAGGACGAAACTTTTGAGAAACAAATTGCCCGTGTTTCGAGGAAGTCTGATGTAGTAGTAATGGGGGACTTCAATTACCCTGATATCTGTTGGGAGACCAATACTGCCAAAAGTGGCCCTTCCAAGAAATTCCTGACATGTATGGGTGATAACTTTCTCCTACAGAAAGTGGAGGAAGGAACTAGAGGATCGGCAATCCTTGACTTGATATTGACCAATAGGGATGACTTAGTGGATAAAGTGGCAGTTACGGGAACTCTGGGGGGAAGTGACCATGTCATACTTGAATTCTTGATTATGAAGGAGACAAAAGTTGAGTGTAGCCATACACGTACCCTGGATTTTAGGAAAGCTGATTTTAAAAAACTCAGAACTATAATAAGTAAGGTGCCATAGCAAGTGAGCCTAATGACAAAAGGAGTGCAGGATGGGTGGGAGTATTTAAAAAAGGAAATTTTAAAGCCACAGTTACAAACAATTCCAACAAGGAGAAAAGATAGAAGACAACAGAGGAAACCAATGTGGCTCCACAAAAAGCTTAGAGATGACCTGAAAACAAAAAGGGATACATATAGGAAGTGGAAGGAAGGCCAGGCTACAAAAGAAGAGTTCAGACAGTTGGCGCAGAAGTGCCGAAATGGCATTAGGAAGGCTAAAGCTGAGAATGAGCTGAAGTTAGCGAAGGATGCTAAAAGCAATAAAAAGGCTTTCTTCAGATATGTGAGTAGTAAAAGACAGAGGAAAGAAATGGTGGTTCAACTGCTTAATGAGGATGGCAAATTGATAACAGATGACAAAGAAAAGGCTGAAGTGCTCAATTCCTACTTTGCCTCAGTCTTCTCCCAAAAATGGGTCTATGACCCCCCTGGAGAAAGTGAAGCACAAGTTGAGGGGGCAGGATTGCAGTTTGAGATTGATAAAGAAATGGTCAAAGAACACCTAATTTCCTTGAATGAGTTCAAATCTCCAGGGCCCGATGAACTGCATCCTAGAGTAATGAAGGAGCTAGCAGAAGAACTCTCAGAACCTTTGTCTATTATCTTTGCAAAATCATGGAAGATGGGTGAGGTGCCGGACAACTGGAGGAGGGCTAACGTTGTCCCTATCTTCAAAAAGGGCAAAAAGGAGGAACCTGGGAACTACAGACCAGTCAGTCTGACATCCATCCCTGGGAAAATTCTGGAGTAGATTATAAAGAAGTCAATCTGTAAACACCTTGAAATTAATGCAGTGACCACTAGAAGCCAACATGGATTTGTCAGGAACAAGTCCTGTCAGACTAATTTGATCTCATTTTTTGATCGGGTAACATCCCTTGTGGCCTGTGGGAATGCTGTGGATGTCATATATCTTGACTTCAACATAGCTTTTGACCAAGTGCCCCATGATATTCTGATTAACAAACTAGCTAAAAGTGGGCTAGATGGAACAACTATTAGGTGGATTCACAGTTGGCTACAGAATCAGACTCAAAGAGTACTTATCAACGGAACCTTCTCAAACTGGGGAGAGGCAACGAGTGGGGTACCGCAGGGCTCAGTCCTGGGCCCAGGGCTCTTCAACATTTTTATTAATGATTTGGAAGAGGAGGTGCAAGGAAAGCTTATCAAATTTGCAGATGACACAAAATTGGGTGGGATAGCTAATACCCTGGAAGACAGAAACAAACTTCAAAGTGATCTTGATAGGCTGGAGTGCTGGGCTAAAAACAACAGAATGAAATTTAATAGGGATAAATGCCAAGTTCTACATTTAGGGAATAGAAACCAAATGCACAGTTACAAGATGGGGGACACTTGGCTCAGCAATACTACAAACGAAAAAGATCTTGGAATTGTTGTAGATCACAAGCTGAATATGAGCCAACAGTGCGATATGGCTGCAAGAAAGGCAAATGCTATTTTGGGCTGCATTAATAGAAGTATAGCTTCCAAATCACGTGAGGTACTGGTTCCTCTCTATTCGGCCCTGGTTAGGCCTCATCTAGAGTATTGCATCCAGTTCTGGGCTCCACAATTCAATAACGATGCAGACAAGCTGTAGCGTGTTCAGAAGAGGGCAACCAGGATGATCAGGGGTCTGGAAACAAAGCCCTAAGAAGAGAGACTGAAAGAACTGGGCATGTTTAGCCTGGAGAAGATAAGATTGAGGGGAGACATGATAGCGCTCTTCAAATACTTAAAAGGTTGTCACACAGAGGAGGGGCAGGATCTCTTCTCGATCCTCCCAGTGTGCAGGACACAGAATAACAGGCTCAAGTTAAAGGAAGCCAGATTCCAGCTGGACATCAGGAAAAACTTCCTGACTGTTAGAGCAGTATGGCAATGGAATCAGTTGCCTGGTGAGGTTGTGGCCTCTCCCACACTAGAGGCCTTCAAGAGGCAGCTGGACAACCATCTGTCAGGGATGCTTTAGGGTGGATTCCTGCATTAAGCAGGGGGTTGGACTTGATGGCCTTGTAGGCCCCTTCTAACTCTGCTATTCTATGATTCTATGATTCCCTCCTTGGACACCACTGCAACTTACCTTACCTTGTGTCCTCCTCCCTTAGAGCTGCAATTTAAAGATAAGATCATGGTCTCTCTCTCTCTCTCTCTCTCTCTCTCTCTCTCTCTCTCTCTCTCTCTCTCTCTCTCTCTCCCCCCCTCTCTCTTCAATAGATCTATGGCCGGAAATTATGGTGGCCACAAAGGGATGGTGGCCACAAACTTTCCCCTAGTTTGCAAACATGGATCTATTAAAAAGAGTGAGCCTCATGATCTTACTTTTAAATCATAGCTGTAAGTTAAGAGGACGCACAGCAAGGTAAGTCCCGGTGGCACCAGCTGCTCTGAGTTTGGAAGCAAGGAGGGTGGGTGGGGAGTCCAATGGAGTCCCTGGTCAACCTTGTGCCCCAGGAAACTACAAAACTGACCCACTTTAGGGGGGCTGAATCTTGCTTTGGCGTCAGTCCCGAAGCAAGGTGGCCAAGCCCTGAAGCACCCCGAGCCAAATTAGGGTTGTTTTGGAGGTTCCAAAGTGGCCTCTGAGGTGAGTTGGGGGTGGGGGAGAAAGGCTATGCATAGCCCTAGTACTCAGACACCCTCCTAACTTAATAAACAGCTGCCACTACCATCTCACTTGCTGACATAGGCTTAAGATCATGAGAACATAAGAAGTGCCCTGATGCTGGATCCATCCAGTCCAGCACTCTGTTCACACAGGGGCCAACCAGCTGTCGACCAGGGACCAACAAAGCAGGATGTGGTGCAACAGCACCCTCCTATCCATGTTCCCCAGCAACTGGCTGGGGAACTGCCTCAGATACTGGAAGTAGCACATAGCCATCAAGGCTAGTAGCCATTGATAGCCTTCTCCTCCAGGAATTTATCAAACTCCCTTTTAAAGCCATCCAAATTGGTGGCCATACTACATTTTGTGGTAGAGAATTCCAGAGTTTAACTCTGCGCTGTGTGGAGAAGTACTTCCTCTTATTTGTCCTGGATCTTCCACCAATCAGCTTCATGGGATATGACCCCATTGGGTTCTAGTATTTTGAGAGAGGGAGAAAAATGTCTCCCTAGCCACATTCTCCATACCATGCATCATTTTGTACAACTCTATCATGTCTCCCCTTAGCCTCTTTTTTTCCAAGCTAAACATTCCCAGTTGTTGTAACTTTCCTTCATAGGGGAGATGCTCCAGAGGACCCAGAGGACCTTTTCTTCTGCCGCTCCCAGACTGTGGAATGGCCTGCCAGGACAGATCCACCAGCTTAATAGTCTTTCTGAATTTAAAAATCTATAAAGATGGATTCTTCCGGCAGGCCTACCCAGTCAAATTTTAAGATGTCTTAAAAGATTTTAAGATTTTAACAACATATTGGTTTTATGTTTTTAATCAATTTTATGTTTTATATTTTTAATACTATTTTTATTGATTTTCAAGTAAGGACAAATACAATAAACACACAGAGAGTAAAAGAAAACACTCAACAACAATATAAATGTTCCCACAGCACCACTATAAAAAGCATGGGTGTTCATTCCTTCAATAAGCACTTGGTACAGAAAAAGATGCAGGTTAGGTTAGAACCTCTGACCAAAAGGATTCCTGAGTCATTGGGGGTCTAGGTTCGCTAGGATTCACATTAATAAATGTGAAAAAGTCCAACCAGTTTCCCAAAAATGTGTCTGATGTTGTTTCCCCTTTTGCTAACCTGCTATGTTGTGTCAATTTATCATTTAAAGCTAGTTTCCAAATCTTATCAAACCAGCGTTGATGGTCAAAAGCTCTGTCGCTTTTCCAGAATTGGGCAATTTCCCACCTGGCTGCAACCAGCAAATGGGTGACCAAGGCTTTGGGAATAATGTTTCTATTGGCATTCCTAAAAATAGAAAGTAGAGCCAGTGCTGGGTCAGTTTCTACTTCAGCATGAATAATGTTTGTAATGGTTTGGAAAACCCTTGACCAAAAAGTTTTGACCTGTTGACATTCCCACCAAAGATGAATATAAGTGCCAGGAACTGAGCAACCACGCCAACAGAGCGGGGATATATTACCACTAATATGGTGCAGTCTAACAGGGGTGATATACCACCTGTGAGTGATTTTCAGAGTGAACTCTTTAACTTTTGCTGATATTGTTTTATAGGGTGATGATTGCCACAAGCTTTTCCATTCACCTTCAGTGAAACTGGTGCACAGATCATGTTCCCAAATAATTTTTAACCTTCCCTTATCTGGGAATTGACAATCCAACATCATGTGATATATATCAGAAGCTCCCCCTTTAACCTTTCTAGAATAAGTCAGGCAAGATTTCTCAAATATAGTAAGCGAGCGTGGAATGTTATGGAATTGATATAGAGCATTTGCAAAAGAGACAATTTGCATTTTTTGGAGCCAGGTATAAGGGAGTGGGCTCAGTTTTGCCTCTAATTGTTGCATTGATATGATTTTTCCTTGTATAAAGAGAGCACGAATATGGAAAAAACCTTTTTCTTCCCAACCTGCAAATTGTCTATACTTAAATTGATCTCTGAATCGGGGGTGGTCTAAAATCGGGGTTAGGGGGGAAGGGGATGGTGCAAACCATTTTGCCCACTTTGCCCATACCTTTAAATTTGCTTTCAAAAATGGGTTATTAATTGTTTGAATATGTTTTTTCAGTGTTGGAAGGAATGGGATCGCCCTGATCGTAGGGATGCAGGGGGCGCTTTCAATTGACACCCACGGGGTTGCTGTCTCATTTCTAATTATTTTGTGTAGTTGCCTCAATTGAAAAGCATCATGGTACAGCCTAAGATTTGGGACACCAAACCCCCTAGTTTAGTTGGTCGGAATAGTGTCGCCTGATTGACCCGGATGCGTTTGCCCCCTCCACTGAATGTGGATAGAGCTTGTTGCCAACATTTGAACTCATTTCCAGGAATCTCTACTGGCAGGGTATGAAATAAAAAAGACAGTTTAGGCAACAAAGTCATTTTCAGGGCTGCATTCCTCCCTAGCCAAGATAATTTAAGTTTCTTCCACAGTGTCATATCTTTTCTTAGCGCATTCCATAAAGGATCAAAATTGCGTATACGTAGTTGTTTGATTTCCTTAGTGATCTGAATGCCTAAGTATTTTAAACTGCCAAATCTTAAAGTGACTTTAAAAATTCGTTGAATATTTTTCTGTTCTGCCAAAGGGATATTAACACAGAGCAAATCAGATTTGTCATAATTGACCTCCAGACCAGCAACTTCCTTGAAGGTATCCAGATGTGTGCGAAGAGCAGGAAGAGCAACCTTAGGTTCTGTTAACATAAGCAATATATCATCAGCAAAAAGTTTGATGCAATGATGTCTCCCATTTATTCTAGGCCCCGATATAGCTGGGTCTGCCCGAATTGAGGTTGCTAGGGCTTCTATTGCAATGGCAAAGATAAGTGGGGAGAGTGGGCAGCCCTGACGTGTGCCTCTAGTTATTTGAAACCTTTTTGATTTCCGAGAGTTAACACATACTGTTGCCTTAGCATCAGAGTACAATTGCTTCAATACCTTAAGAAATTGATTACCAAACGCCATTTTATGAAATAAGCGGAAAATAAAAGGCCACTCCAAGTGGTCAAATGCCTTGAAAACATCAAGAGAAAACAGTGCCAAAGGAGACTTTTGGCTTTCGCTGTGGTGAATTAAGTTAAGTATCCTGTGCACTGAATCTGCTAAGTGTCGACCTGGCATAAAACCTGTTTGATCTTCATCTACATATTCTGTTATAAACTGGTTCAGACGATGAGCAAGCAAGGATGTGAAGAGTTTAGCATCCTGATTAAGAAGTGCTATTGGGCGAAAAGAGTTCACTAGGTGGGGATCTTGTCCTGGCTTAGGAATGGTTATCAAGTGCGTGCGTTTCCAGGATTCTGGAATCTCCCCACCTTCTAAAATAAAATTAAATAATCTCACTAAATAGGGAGTAAGGGTGACTTTAAAAGCTTTATAAAATTCCCCCCCAAGACCATCTATGCCTGGTGATTTCCCATTTTTTAAACGTTTTATGGTCTCTTCTATCTCCTCAGCTCTTATGGGACTATTAAGAAGAGTTCTATGTTCTACTTTTAATTTAGGGATAATCAGCCTGTCTAAGAATGCGTCTATCTTGGTCACAACAGGGCTGTCTGTAGTATATAATTTTTGGTAGAAATTTTCAAATGCCTTACAAATTTCCTCATTCTTATAAAGAAGGTCCCCCTGAGGTGACTTGATATGTGAGACCCGAGATTTAGCCATTTTTCTGCGTAAGGCTTTGGCTAAAAGCCTAGAGCTTTTGTTGCCAAATTCGTGATAATAACGATTAAGAAATGCCAAGGATCTATGTACAGTACGTGTGTCTAAAGCAATAAGTTCACCACGTTTGCCCATTAGTTGTCTGTATGTCCTTTGACTGCCAGTGTGTTTATGAAGCGCTTCGAGATGAGAAATGTCGTACAGTAGCCTGGTGCGTGCTGCCTCTCTCTTCTTCTTTATCTGTGAAGCCTCTTTGATGCACGATCCTCAAAGAACTGCTTTCATAGAATCCCATAAAATATCAGTTGAGATTTCTGGCAGGTAATTGAATTGGAAGTATTCAGAGAGATCTTTTTGCAGTTGTTCTCGAACTGATTGTTTAGTTAAAAGATGAGGGTCCAAGCGCCAGAAATAAGAGTTGGTGCGATCTTCTGAAAGTGTCAAGTCAATCCAAATTGGGGCATGATCTGACATTGAGATGTTGCCTATGTCAGCTGTAGTCACTTTGTCCTTTAAGGGCTCAGATAAGAGGAGGAGATCTATACAGGAGTAGGAGCGATGTCTTGCAGAAAAACAGGAAAAGTCTCTATCCTGCGGATGTAGAACTCTCCAAATATCACACAAGCCCTGTTCCTGAAGAAGGTCCATGAGAAAAGTTGAGGATTGGGGTCGACCAGACTTAGCCTTAGAGCGATCCATTTCATCATTGGGTACAGTGTTGAAGTCACCTCCAAGGATTACCTGACCCTTTTTGAAAGTGTCTAGGGTAGAAAACATACCCTGAAGGAATGAGCATTGATTAACATTAGGGGCGTAGATAGATCCAATTGTGAGTTGCTCAGAGCCCAAGAGTCCCGAAATGAAAATGTAACGGCCTTGTGTATCACAGCATGTGTCCAAGATCTGAAATGGGCATTGGTTAGCCACAATTATGGCTACTCCTCTTGATCTGGAAGAACCAGGGGAGCATACGTAGTGTTGAATCCATCTGGCCTTAATTTTGTTTTTCAATTGAGATTTCTGATGGGTCTCTTGTAGCAGAACGATGTCGGGTTGCTCTTTCCTGAGCAGCAGTTCCACTTTGGCATGTTTTATTATGGAACCCAGGCCCTTTACATTAAATGATAGAATTTCCAGTTTGTCAGCCATCAGAGTCCAGAAAAAACAAAGCTATTGGTAAGTAGTGCTTAGATGATATGAACCACTGCATAGAAAGCAAAGTAGAGGATATAGGACACCCAGTGAAAGCATGCGCGTGGAGGGAACTACCAGGTTGAACAACATTAATAGAACAAAACAACATAACAAACAAGCGCCACCGACTGGCTGAGGCCTGAACAAGCGAGACCTCCACGAAGTCACTAGAAGTGATCGTCACCTGTGGGCGTTTCCAGGGGGCAGCAGGAGGGGAAATAATTCTAAACATCTGATATGAAAATCATGAAGTTCTTTTGAACCGTGGGCATTGCTGAAAGCCCACATAGATGGGGTTATAGGTATTCAAGGAAAGCCTGTTAAATATGTGTGTAGGAGGTGCAGTACAGGGGATTGGGTGAAATCCAAGCCTCCCTAGTAAGCCGTACAAATCAATGAGTATCCATATTCAATCTGGGTGAGGGGAGCGACTGTGGTCTGGAGAACCATCTGCCCTTGTTAGAGGACGTTGAATTCCAGCCCTTCTATTGTGCCCTCGAGCAGTTGACCAATCTGGAGAGTGGCCATGTGAGCCCATGGGGGTGTCACCTGTAGCAAAGTCTGGAGGATCCAAGTGCAGGCTTTTCAATAAGGCAATCGCCTGGGTTCCAGATGAGGCTGTGTAGAAACGACCATCTTGCTGAACCACTAGTTTAAAGGGGAAGCCCCACCGGTAACGAATGTTGGCCATACGGAGAACATCTGTGAAAGGTTTAAAATGCTTATGACGTGCTAGGGTGTCTGGGCATAAGTCCTGATAAATCTGAAGATCTACGCCCTCATATTTGATTGTACGGAGATTGCGCAAAGCTTTGTATATTTGCTCTTTCTTTGTATACCGTTCAAAGCATATAATAATGTCTCTCGGGGGACCGCCATTGTTGTTTGCCCTTCCCAAGGATCGATGTGCCCTCTCTATGTCTTCTCCTGAAATCTGGGTTCCTAAGTTTAAGCCAGAAAGCCAGGTTGTTATGAACTTGATCATGTCTCCCCCCTCTTCTTTTTCTGGGATCCCACGTACCCTAAAATTTTGACGTCTGCTGTGATCTTGATGTTCCTCCAGCTGAATGTGCAAATCTCTCACTGCATCTGTCATTTTCTTAATTTGGGATTGTGATTTCATTCCCATTTCCAGGGCTGTATTTGCAGATACGGCCGTTTCAGCTTGTTTGTTGGCTAATTCTTTTACTGTGACTTCTAGCACTTTAAAGGCTACAGTCCAGCTTTCTGTTAAATCATGTTTTAATTGCTTGATGTATTGAAGGAGATCATGATTGCTAACAGTCTCCTCTAATTCCCTGCTATTTTTTCCGGCCTTAGGCTTTGTTGCTGCCATTGCGGCCTTCTCGGTTTTATCTGCACTGTCAAATAGGCAGTCAGTGTCAAGGCCTCTGAGACTTGGTTTTTTTTTTTTTTCAGCTTCTCTCTTTGGCTGCAGTCTCTGTTGCATCCCCTCACTATTCCCCCCACTTTTAAGAAAAAACTAGTGCTTAAAGCCAGTTTCCAAATGCTTACTGTGCCCACGGTTCAGAGCAGCAAGAGATTAGGCCTCCATCTTGAGCAGAGCCATGCCACGCCATGTTTTATATTTTTGTATTCTTTTTTTTTAATAGATTTTTATTGCTTTTCTACATAATTAAACATACACCATTACAATAAAGAAACAACAACCACAACATACTACATACATGTTGAGTAAGTTGAATACATATATATTGATTAGATATTAGCTATAACATAACATATCGTAACATAATAATAATCGTTCTTAACATATAAGTGCACCCCCCACCTCGGGATCTATTCCTGCTTCCAAAATCTCATACTGTCTTCTGCTGGCGGTTTCCCACTTCCCTTAGAAAACACAAATATTAGGAACTGTTTCCAAATTCCTTCATACTCGTTTATTTTAGTTATACCTTTCCTCCACTTAATATTACAAGTCAATTTATCATTAATAGCTATATCCCATACTTCTTTATACCATTCTTCAATAGAATATTCCCCTTGAATCTTCCAGTTCCTAGCTACCATCAATCGTGCTGCAGTCAGCAAACTCGAAATTAGTTCTTTAATTTCTTTTCCACATTTTAAATCTTCATATAGTGACAGTAATGCAATTTTTGGTGTTTGTTCTATCTTCATTCCCACTATTTCCTCAATTTCCAAAAACACCATCTTCCATAATCTTTGTACATATTTGCATTCCCACCACATATGTAAATACGTTCCTTTTCCCCCACATCCTCTCCAACAGTTTGCTGAATGCTGATTATTTATCTTATTCAATCTAATCGGGGTTAGGTACCACCTCCACAAAATTTTAAAATAGTTCTCTTTTATTCTCACTGACATACTTCTCAACATTCTTTGTTTCCAGAGTCCCTCCCAGCTCTGTCGTCCTATTTGTACCTTCAAATCTGTCTCCCATACCATTTTCCCTGCACTATCCGTTAGCCCTTTCTCTAGCAATATTTTGTATATTTCACTCATTAAACCTTTTAATGTTAAACTTCCTCCCTTACATTTTTCCCTTTTAGCTATTAATTCCTCAAACTTCGTCATTTCTCTACAAACTCTATTTTCTCTTATCCACTTTTTATTCCACTGTTCTAATTGCCTATACTCTAGCCAAGTTAATTTTTTCTCCTTTAAAAGCTCTTCCATATCTTCTCTTGTATTTATTTCTCTTAACCAATCCTTTAATTTCATTTTATTTTTCTCTTTTAATATTTTACTTAATCTACCCTTCAGTTCCTCCGGGAAATTCTTTAACATTATTACCGGTGACAAAGGAGAGTTGCTCGGAAGCAGCTCCCCTTTAAATTTACTCCAAATTTCCCATTGAGACCTCAGGAGTGGATTATCTGTACTTTCCACCCATTTTCTCCCTCCTTCCTTAAAAAAAACGTTTTCCAGTCTCATCTCTACATTACTTATAGTTTTATCCTCCATCCAATCTAAATCTCCTATTCCTATAATTGCTTCTACGATGTGTCTTCACCTATTCGCTACATAATATAATTTTATATTTGGGAGACCCATTCCTCCCTTTTTTTGGCTTAAATACCAGTTGTTTTTATTTACCCTCGCTTTCTTATCTCCGTTACAATATTTATTTATAATATTTTGCCAACTTTTTATCTCTAATTCTGACATTTTTATTGGTAACATCCTAAACACAAAATTATCTTTGATAAAATCTTCATTTTTACTAATGCTATTCTTCCAAACCAGGATAAATTTAATCTTTTATATTTTTCCAATTTTGCTAAAACCTCTTTTTTTAACCTCATTAAATTCTCCTTTTCTAAATTATCTAATTTTTTTGTAATTTTAATTCCCAAATATCTAATCTGTTCCTTAACTCTCATTTCTATTCCCTTTCGTTCCCATTCCTTTTCTTCCTTCTTAGTATGATTAAACAAAATCATCTCTGATTTGGACCAATTTATTCTTAATCCGGTAACCTCTTCAAATTCTCTCAATTGTTGTTTAATTCTACCTTTTTTTCTTATTGGATTCTTAATAGTCAATAGGGTATCGTCTGCAAACATATTCAATTTTATTTTTCTTACATCACCAATTCCTTCTATCTCTCCATCATCTCTTATTGCGTTCGCCAATACTTCCATAACCATCACAAACAGAACCGGCGAGAGTGGACATCCTTGTCTTGTACCTCTGGCTAGTCGTACCTTATCGGTGAGTCCGTCGTTTACCACCACTACAGCTGTATTTTGGGAATATAACTGTTCTATTATGATTTTAAATTTATTTCCAAATCCCATTTTATCTAAAATAATCTTTAATGCCTGCCAGCTCACACAATCAAAAGCCTTAAAAATATCCAATGCCAAAATTCCTGCCTTGATGTTAGATTTTTTTATCACATGTATTGCATTTAAAACTCTTCCCACTAAGCTATGCATCTGCCTCCCTGCCACAAATCCACATTGGTCTTCTCCTATATATTCAGATATAAATTTATTTAACCGTTTCGCCAAAATAGATGAAATTTTTTTAGCATCTTGATTTATTAATGAAATAGGTCTATATGAATCAGGGATAGTCAAATCTTTATCTGGTTTTGGAATTAATATTATCAATGAATGTTCCCATGATTCTGGTATCTTCTCTCCTTGTAATATAGCGTTATAAAGTTTCAATAATTTCGGTACTAAAAACCCTTTAAAGACCTTATAATATTCTGATCCTAAACCATCTGCTCCCGGTGATTTACCCACTTTCAGATTATCGATTACATCTTCAACTTCTCTTTGAGTTATTACCTTCTCCATTAACTCTTTATGTTCTATTTTTATTCCCTTCTTTATATACCTTCCTATATAATCCTCCACCTTCTTTTTTTGAATATCTCTACCCTTATATAATTCCTGATAAATTTTTTGAATTTTTTTTATTTTATCCTTCATTGTATGACAATAATTCCCTTGATTATCCTTCAATGCTCCTATCCCATTTCTCGCTTTTTCCTTTTGTGTGAGTCTGGCAAGCAATCTAGAATTTCTATTGTTATTTTCAAAATACTCCCTTTTCATATATATTAAAATTTTTTGAACTTCCTCTAAATTTAAATTTTCTAATTGTTTTTCCTTAGCTTGTATTTCTATTAATTTATATTTATTTTTACCCTGCCAATATTCTTCCTCCAAACTCCTAATCTCTATCTCTAACTTCTCCTGCTCTGCATACTGTTGTCTTCTTAAGTTACAGTTTTCTCTAATACAAATTCCTCTTGTTACAGCCTTCATGGTGTCCCAAACCACTGACCCTGCTGTTCCTCCCTTTTCATTAATTTCCCAGGACTCTGACAATTCCCACTGAATTTTTTCTACCACTTTATTATATTTCAATATTTTTATATTCATTTTCCACCTATACGCTTCTTTGTAATTCTTCTTAACTGTAAATTCTAAACTTAACAATGCGTGATCTGTTACCTTTATTACCCCCATTTCCATTTTACAAATCTTAGTTGCAAAGTCTTTTGAGACAAATATATGATCTATCCTGGAGTATGTATGATGAACTGGGGAGTAATATGAGAACCCAGGCTTAGCCCCATTAAGTAAACGCCAACAATCCACATAATCATTTTCTTTTACCAATTTATTTATAGTGACATTATTTCTCTTTTCAACGTTAGTGGGGTTTGACCTGTCCCATCTATTGTCCATAACCATATTAAAATTCCCAGCCAAGATAACATACCCCTCCTTGAATTCTTCTATTTCTTTAAATAATTTATAAAAAACTCTCTATGTCTCTCATTTGGGGCGTAAACATTGACTAATGTATATACTTTACCTTCAATTTGACCTTTTATCATAAGAAATCTACCATTGTCATCCTTTTTTATAGTTTCTAATATAAATCCACTTTTTTTTGAGATCAAAGTAGCCACTCCATTTTTTTTGAAGTCCCCAATAACTTTTCATAATAAACTGACCACTTTGTTTTTATCTGATTTACGTTATCGAACCCCTGATGTGTTTCTTGCAACATAATTATGTCAGAGCCTTCTTTGTTTAACATTTGTTCTATTCTCCTCCTTTTCACGACTGCCCCCAAACCTTTAACATTGAGTGTTGATACTTTTATTTTTTTATCCATAATCACCCTTTTGCAGCCTCTTCCGATCCCTTGTGCTCTGTAACTCAAAATCACATATATAAAAACACAAACACCATAATAAAAAAACACCTTCAATTCCCTTACTCCAACCCACTCCCCCCCTTCCCCCCCACCCCCCACTTCTTCCCCCCCCCCATATCCCCGCAAGTCTATCACTCCGGCCATCTACTTAGGGGAAGGGGGGGAGGCAGTGCTTCGCCTGGCCGGCAAGGTCTCTATACTTTAACAATTCCATCAACAATTACCTCATTATGCAATTATCAGTTCTATTATATCCCAGATGCCCCAGCCTCACTTCCCGCCCGCCTGTTCCAGCCAAAGTTGCATCATCATACAGACCCAAGCTCTTCAGCAGCTCTTTACCCTGATCCAAAGAGGTTACTCTGTGCTCCCCCCCACCATATGTAAATCTTAAAAATACAGGATAACCCCATGAATATTTTATTGTTTTTTTCACTAGTATTTCCGTTATCTGCTTGACACTGCGTCTCCATTTAAGTGTGTGCTGAGAAAGATCATTGTAAATTTGCACTGGTTTACCCTTATATTGTAGCAGGGCCATGGATCTCAATTTCTTCATAACTTGCTCTTTCTTATAATAGTTGCCAAATTTCACCAAAATATCTCTAGTGGCTCCTTTATAATTTTGCCCCCCCACTCTATGGATTCTGTCCAAATCGCAGTCCTCTATTTCCAAATCAGGCATCATGTCTTTAAACCATTGCAGGATTATATCCCTTAAGTTTTCTCCTGGTACTTGAATAAGATGTTTGACGCGTAGTGATGAACGACGATTCTGATCTTCTAATTGAATAAGCCTTAATTCATGATCCTGGAATTGCACATTAGAAGTATTTTCAAAAAGGTCCTGTCTTCTCTGCAGCAAGTTTGCTCCTGCCTCCAATTCTTTTATGCTTTTAACATGCTGGGCAATCTTATCAGCCAGCACAGCCATGCGCTTATCTGATCTGTCTGCCTGTTGATCAATTTTCTTAAAGATGCTTTCATTATTTTCTAATATGAAGCTTTTGATTTCAGCCATGGTGGTTGGCTCCTTGCCAACTGGTGCCTTGCCACCTTCCGCCATTTTAAGATCAGCCACTGCTATCTCTGTCTTTCCCTGCAGTTCTTCCGAAGCCAAGTTCTCCAGGCGTGGGAGATTGTGATTACTGGGGTTTTTCCTTGACCAGAAAACTTTTGCACATTCAGTTTTAATTTTTTTCTTTGTATTCGACATAGGGCATAAATCTCTTTCTTAGCGTGCCGGATCTCCTCCTTGCCTGGGCTATTTTTAGCTCTTTATAGTCAACACAGTCAATCAGTCCTGCCCAGGGTGCTTTTAACTCTTTATAATTCCAGTAATTAACAACTTATTTTTTTTCCCCAGCAAGGAGTGAGCTTCACCAAAAATCAGTCAACATTCGCTGTAAAGTCTCATTACAATAACAAGCAGTTTACACAGTCCCGGCACACAGACAGATTACTTTCGATTTCACTCCGTGAAACTGTCCCACCGCCAAGACTGCCAATTTTCTCTTTCCTTATCTTATTTTTGCTTTCGCGAATGTCAGCAACACCAACAGTTAGTATTCATAGTCTTTTTCCAACATACTCATTTAAGATTTATGCCCTTTTCAAAGAGATAATCGACTTTTCCGGCATAGCCGGTGAGAACTCTAAGAAACCCTTACCAGCTTCATGGCTGCCAAGCTCAGCCCCCCTTATATTTTTGAATTCAATGTTGTTCCCCACCTTGATTCAGAGGGAGAGGTGGGTAAGAAATAATAATAATAATAATAATAATAATAATAATAATAATAATTTAATTGCCGTTTTCTGCACCTTTCCCAGCTCTATAATATCTTTTTTTTTTAGGTGTACAGAGTACTGTACAGAATACTGTACAGAGTATTCTATGTTTGGTCACACCATAGATTTGTATAAAAGCAGGCTTATTTATTTATTTATTTATTATTTAGAATATTTATATACTGCTCCCCATTGAAAAATTTCGGAGCGGTGTACAAGGTAAAATGAAAATAAAACCAGAATAAAACAGTTAAAACAAAATTTAAAAGAAGCAAAAACAGAAATCCAAGGCTGCATGTTAAAGAAAGGCTTCTTGGAATAAAGATGTTTTCAGGAGGTGCCGAAAGGAGTACAAGTTTGGCGCCTGCCTGACCTCCAGAGGCAGGGAATTCCACAGGAGGGGCGCCACCACGCTGAAGGCTCTTCCCCTGGTGGATTCCAATCGGAGGATGGATCTATGTGGAAACACCAGGAACAGGCCCTCGGATGACCTCAGTGACCGGGCAGGTTGGTGAGGGAGAAGGCGCTCTCTCAGATATCCTGGTCCCAAGTTGTTTAGGGCTTTGTACACAAGTACAAGAACCTTAAACCTGGCTTCTTGGAATAGTTATATCTAATGCAGCCCCAAAAGAAACCTCAATCATTTTGGGGGGGGCTCTTTTATCCTCTCCCACATAGGGATGGTGCAAATATCTCAGGCTATAATCATATACACATTTGTCTGTGAGTAGATCCGCTCACAGATGTTTTTTTCAAAACAAAATTGTTGCTTGGGAGGCATGTTACTCAATTCAGCACAGTATCTGCTGTATTTATAGCATAAGCCATGGTATAGTGCGGCAATTGTGTGAGGTCATGCTGTCATTCCATGGTTTTTTGGGGTAACTTTTTTTTTAAAAAAAACTGCACGTGCACTTCCACAGCTATGAAGAGGTGGACATGCTGTTGTTATTCACCGCTACATAGCTATGTAGGTGTGCAATGAAAAATAGTGAGGAAGAGGCGTAAGGGAAGAGGTCAAGCTGCCATTTAAGGTTGCTCCCCCACTGTGGTTATTTGCAGCTGTGCAGCTGTATAAGTGTGCAGTAGGGGAGGGGAACTGTCTAAGTCCCTCCCCCCATGGATGTCCTGCCCAGTGGCACTGCTAGGTTTGGGGGGCTTTGGGAAAGATGGGGTGGGGGAGAGGCAGGTCTCCTTTAATTTGTTGTACTAAAAGAAAGAAAAGGGGACCTGATTGTTCCATCGCTGCGCCTTACCAAATGGCAGGATTGAGGGTCCCTTCCCTCCTTTAAAAACGTTTTCCATGAGTAAAGCCAGCACACCTGTTAATCCATCCACCTCATTTACTGGGACACTTGCAAGGGTGGCAGCAGAAGCAGGAGCAGCTCTTTCTTCTATATTTTTAAAATAAAAAATAAAGTTCAGGGTGGGCATGCTGCTGTGGAGTGAAACTCAGTGGCTCTCTGGGATTCTGCAGCGGCATGGCCATTTTGGAAAAAGTTGTTTTTAAAAGACAGAAGTAAAGAGAAGACATTGCAGTGTCATTTGAGGCCACGGACCTGTGTTCAGGGATCCAGCCACGGTGACACCACTGTTCCTGCCCACAAATCCAATCAAAATCCATGCAAGGGCAGAGCCAGGAAAAAGGAAGAGGAGGAAGAATGGGGGGGGGGGGGGAGAGAGACATGGGGCTCATCTACACCAAGCAGGATATTGCACTATTAAAGTGGTATGAAAGCGGTTTATAAAAGGCAAGAGCCACACTACTGCTTTATAGTGGTACTGAAGTGCACTGATTGAAGAAATAGTGGGAATGAAAATAGAACAAACACCAAAGATTGCATTACTGTCACTATTTGAAGATATAAAGTGTGGAAAAGAAACTATAGAGTTGATATCGAGTTTGCTGGTTGCAGCACGATTGATGGTAGCTAGGAACTGGAAGATTCAAGGGGAATATTCTATTGAAGAATGGTATAAAGAAGTATGGGATATAGCCATTAATGATAAATTGACATGTAATATTAAGTGGAGAAAAGGCATAACTAAAATAAATGAGTTTGAAGGAATCTGGAAACAGTTCCTAATATTTGTGTTTACTAAGGGAAGTGGGAAACCGCCAGCAGAAGAAATGATAAGATTTTGGATTCAGGAATAGATCCCGAGGTGGGTCTATTCTTAACACTTTTATGTTAAGAATGATTATGTTGTAGTATGATAATGTATAGGTAATACTTATTCAACATATATGTACTCAACATTTATTCAATATGTATGTAGCAGTTGTTTGATGTTTTTTTTATTATCATTATTATTGTAATGTTGTATGTTTATATAGTGTAGAAAATAAAAAATATTAAAAAAAAAAATGAAGTGCACTGATAATAGTTGGGGCCCATGATACATCTACACCAAGCAGGATATAACACTACGAAAGTAGCATGGAAGCACTACATGGGCCCCAACAGTTGTCAGTGCATCTCAATACCGCTATAAAGTAGTAGTGTGGCTCTTGCCTTTTATATAACACTTTCATACTGCTTTCATAGTGCAATATCCTGTCTGGTGTAGATGAGCCCATGGAGGGTGAGAAGGAGGGGGAAGTGTTGCAAATAGGTTCTACAGTTTTGAAGCTACTCTGACTGGTAAGAGTTTTAATACCACTAGATCAGAGCACAAACAACTGGTAGTCCATGGAAATTGTGTGTGGGGAGGGTGACGACGACGACAACGACAACGACAACAACAACAACAACAACAACAACAAAGTAGTCACAAAAGTACGCTGGGAAAACCAGAAGATTGAGGGGAAAACAGGAACGAGACACAGTAAAGTAGATAGTGTAGATTAGCCTGGAAGAAATTCTTCTAAGTCCCTCCAAATTAAATTGGCACAAGAGGGTAACAAAGGGGGAGGGAAGGTTTCTACAAGATGACAGACCCCCAGATACTTTCAGACAGAGGGAGGGCTCCTAGTGCTATCAAACAAAAGCCCCTGCATTTTCCTCCTTAATGGTTTTTTTCTGTAAGAAAAAAGATAGATGAAGCTGTTTGAAAATATGTGACAATTACACACTGAAGACATCATCTAGAACTCCTTGTAAAATGCCATGAATGAGGCAGGGCAATTGCACAATAACATAGAATCATAGAATAGTAGAGTTGGAAGGGGCCTATAAGGCCATCAAGTCCAACCACTTGCTCAATGCAGGAATCCACCTTAAAGCATCCTTGACAGATGGTTGTCCAGCTGCCTCTTGAAGGCTTCTCGTGTGGGAGACCCCACCCTCCCTAGGTAACTGAATCAGGGAACGCTTATCAAATTTGCAGATGACACAAAATTGGGTGGGATAGCTAATATCCTGGAAGACAGAGAGCTTTATCACAGCAGCGTTATACTGTGCAATCACTGCGAATTGCATGCAAACGATTCAGAAGTTTTCCACCTTATAATCTGCTCTGATTGTGAAGTACTCCTATGCATCCTGCCTTAATTGCTATAAAGCCAAAAGATTCACCTTATTTAGCCCCTACTTTTTGAGTGTATCTTCCAAGCCACCGCTGGAGTGCAGGAGCAGGATTTTAAAGAAATGCTTACATCGACGTAAGCTTTAAAGATAAAGACACCAAAATTGGCACAGTAATAAATATTAGGGAGAGATTTAAGCATACCAAATTTGAATTGAATTGGGTCATACGTTGATTTTTTAATGATTTTTTTTTACATTTCCCCCCTTAAACTCACTTCCTGGCATGCAAAGGATCACTGTCGCCCAATAGCAAAAACAACATCAACTGCGAAATCTTAGCGCTACAGGGATAATCTGAAGGAAGCAGGTATGGGGGATGAAGCTCAGAAACAAAGTTCAAAGTGACCGATAGGCTAGAGTACTGTGCTGAAAACAACAGAATGAAATTTAATAGGGATAAATGCAAAGTTCTACATCTAGGAAATAGAAACAAAATGCACAGTTACAAGATGGGGGACACTTGGCTCAGCAATACTACACACAAGAAGGATCTTGGAATTGTTGTAGATCAAAGCTGAATATGAGCTAACAGTACGGTATGGCTGCAAGAAAGGCAAATGCCATTTTGGGCTGCATTAATAGTATAGCTTCCAAATTGCGTGAGGTACTGGCTCCTCTCTATTTGGCCCTGGTTAGGCCTCATCAAGAGTATTGCGTCCAGTTCTGGGCTCCACAATTCAAGAAGGACGCAGACAAACTGGAGCGTGTTCAGAGGAGGGCAACCAGGATGACCAGGGGTCTGGAAACAAAGCCCTATGAAGAGAGACTGAAAGAATTGGGAATGTTTAGCTTGGAGAAGAGAAGTTTGAGGGCAACATGATAGCACTCTCCAAATACTTAAAAGGTTGTCACATAGAGGAGGGCCAGGATTCTTTTCGATCATCCCAGAGTGCAGGACACAGAATAATGGGCTGAAGTTACAGGAAGCCAGATTCCGGCTGGACATCAGGAAAAACTTCCTGACTGTTAGAGCAGTACGACAGTGGAACCAGTTACCTAGGGAGGTTGTGGGCTCTCCCACACTAGAGGCATTTAAGAGGCAGCTGGACAACCATCCAGTATGGTTGGTTGTCTAGTATGCTGTAGAGTAACTGTCTAGTATGCTGTAGAGTGGTTTTCTGCATTGAACTTGATGGCCTTATAGGCTCCTTCCAACTCTACTATTCTATGATTCTATGATTCTGTTGACAAAAGACTCCTGGTTTTGATCCAATCCAACACCATTGCTCAGGTCCGTTGCAGCCCAAAAGGTCTTTGCACAAAGGAGATCGCTGCATCCTGTGGGGTAAGACAAGGTAGTGTGTTCGCTCCTGTTCTATTTAACTTGTATCTGGCAGACCTCCCCCACACATTGGAGACATTACCATCCCATCTACCTAAGACAGAGCACACCAAAGTCTTTCTTCTTCTATATGCATTGCAGACGATGCTGTTCTGATTTCCCAGACTAGGGTGGGCCTTAAGAGTTTGCTGTGTGACTTTGCCAACTATTGTACAGAAAATCTTCTTTCAATCAATTACACAAAATCTAAGGTATTGGTGTTTTCCAAACACAAGGTCAGATTCTCCTAGCTCATCGGGAACTCCAGGATTGAGCAAGTAAGCTCTTATAAATAACTGGGCATTTGATTTCATGAAACCATTTCTTGGAGAGAGCAGGGGAAACATTCTAAGATTAAAGCTGAACAACATGCAGGTGCAATTACTCGCTTCTTTTTTTACAAGGGGTGGGAAATTCCTCCCAGCAGCTGTCCAGGTCTTCAAGGTCAAAATCATCCCGCAGATTCTCCACAGAGCACCAATGTGGTTCCCATGTTCCAAATGCTCCTATGAGAGCATTCAGTCATCTTTCCTTAGGGTGTTATTTGGCATTCCCAAGTGTGTCTCTGGAGCTGTCCTTAAGTTAGAGGCTGGTCTGAATTCTGTAAACTGTCTGGCTTGGATCCATGTTATCCATTTCTGGCTTCACTGCAAATTGGCACTTCCAACAAATTCCCTGGTATCCAAGATCCTGTCAGACCATTTTGAATCTCCCTGGTCAAAGGCCATGACAAGCAAAATCAACTCAGTAGGGCTTTTATCTCCTATGTTACTATCAAGGGATCTAGCTAGTGCCAAATCAATTGTGAAACAGAGGCTGCTCGTTATAGACATGCAAGACCTTCAAAGTGCTGCTTGGGGTCCATGCTCCCCCCACCCCAGTCCCTTGGCCTACCAGTCTCCTTTTGCAAAGACAGGATGCCCTACTTGCACTGGTTAACACAGTTTTTTTAATGGACCCAAGAACTTCGGCTATGGGGCAATATATAAATTTAATAAATAAATAAATAAACAAACAATCCCCAAATATAGGAGAGCATTCTCACTAGCCAGACTTAACATCCTTCCCTCTAAACTTTTAGATGGCAGATACAACAAAATCCTACTGGTCAACAGATGCTGTCCCTGTAAAAATACTGAGGTGGAAACCGTATCACACATGTTACAGTCCTGTAGATTTTCTCAAGGGGCTAGGAATGATCTTCTGAACCCCATTTTACAACCTTTTCCTGGTCACCCAACTGAATTCTTAATGTCGCTATTACTTTGGAACACAGAAAATCAATCACCGAGCAAGTGGCCCAGTTTTTGAACTTGGCCATTTCTATTAGATCCTCTATGATTACTTGTCTTTTTAATAGCTAACTGTACGCTAAGCCTATGTAACTTGTAAGCCTATACGGCAGGGTCTTGCTATTTTATTGTTTTACTCTGTACAGCACCATGTACATTGATGGCGCTATATAAATAAATAAATAAATAAATAAATAATAATACGGTAAGTGATTTGCTACCTTGAAACAATAAATATCTAAACCAAACAGTAGGTGCCTCTCCTGGGCTTTGACGGATATGCTTGTAATGATCTGCCCCTTCCTGAATCTTGCCCAGAGCAGCCCACTGTTGCGCTCTCTCTGTGGGTGGATTTTATGGGGTGCAGGAAAGCAGCCTTGCTCTTCAATGCCCATGGAACAAGAGTTGGAGATGTTTTCTTACCGTGTTGATGTTCTATAGCTGCTCCAATGTAACTCTGTACCTTCTCAGTCCTTTGACTCATTAGAAAGTGCACTTTCTTCACCAGGCGGAAGGAGGTCTCTTCTAATAATGCTGAGCTCACATGTTATTCTGCCTGATTTTAATGATAGTTTTGGTAGGCTACGGAAATTGTCTCTAAGATTGTCTGACTGATCTGAGGGGCCCCACACAGATGAATTAAGGAGTTAACACGGTGGATATGCAAGCACAAACCAACAGCCTGAAAGTCTGTTGAGCATTTTTGACCCGCAAAGATTCCTTCTGCTTTGCTAACTCTGTTCAAGAGCAGAGCCCCAATATTCAGAACCTCTATTACCGGCCCCTCATTTGAATGACTTCATATGGAGAGTAAACCCCAAGCTCCACTGGGCTCTTTTAAGACTCCAAATAGTATAAACAACAGTCACGTTATGTGCAAATGAAGCAAGACTCAGGATAGGGCATTGTTAGATCAATGTTCTTTTCACCCAAGGACGAAATCCAAACAGCCCTTAAGCACGACTCCACCATTCCAGCGACAGAGGGTTCACTTTATTGATTAGTAATCTAAGGTCTGGTCTCTTCAAAGGGAGCAATCAGACAAAGACATTGGGAATTCAGCACAGCATTTGAGCCTGCAAGGGGCAGGGCCCAGTAACAGCATTAACCAATCAGAACATAACACTGGGGCATAGCTAATTATGCTAAACAGTTCTGTAAACAATACCTTTGGCCTGACAGTAAGTTACAGAAGTTAACTTCGACACAGCAGCACTGGAGATAAAGCTAGAGAGATAAGAGCATTGATGGCTGCCAGCTTAAGTGTGAGCTCCAACCCCCAAGGTCTGGTCTAATACCCATGGACTGAGCCCCATGTCACAGCCCCACTCTCCCTTTCAGCCCCCTCTGCAGTCCAGGTCCCCCCCAGCACTGGTCAATCACCCAGGAATTGGTAAAGGGTTTATTGTATCTTCTTTATTAAGCACCCAACAAACAACTATGTAAAAGATGCAAGAGCAAGCTGACCCCATCTGAGGCTTACAATCTAAACGGTAAAGTTACCTAAGAGGAGGAGGAAAGCAGGGAGAACTGGAGATGTCATGAAGGCTTGGGCAGTTGTGTTGCAGGGTGGCGGCTGCATGATGTCCTGCTCCGGAGTTGTCCCTCTGATGTCAGACTTGGAGAAAATGAATCTCTCTCCACTTTGGTGACAAAGAGATGCAACTATCACGCTGCATGTGTGTGTGTGTGTGTTTCTGCCCACAGTCAATGAACCATTTCTGCTGGTGCCCCGCAGGCCCTGTCAACTGAAACTTGTTCTGTTGCGGCTGATGCCCTCAACTTCTCAGAGGGATTCATTCTAAGATCACTTTATTAAAATGTGACCTTTCTCAAGCAGAAAGAAAAATTGTCAGGGAGGAAATTTAGCATCCAGGTTCTGAGCAGTGCCCTGCTCTGCTCTTTAACTTGACTGAGTCTCATTGTGGCATGAGACCCATTGCTTGACGTAACATGGCAGGAAAGCCTCCCTTTCCTCTTCACCTCCCACAGTGGTTGGCTCGGAACCACAACTGGCTCGTCTCCTTTCAGACTCACAGTCCACAGAGCTCCCACAGTCACAGTCTGCAAAGCCACTGTCAATGGTATCGAGATCCAGGCTATTTGTGGGGTCACCATCAGCATCGAAATCAGGAGAGAGCAGGCTGCTGTAGAAATGTGTTTCCTCCTGTAGAGATGAGATGCTAACAGGATTTCCCAAGGCACAGGGCTCCAGAAGGAGGCCAAAGAATTGTGCATTGTTCCCAAATTTTCTGCCCAGGGAGCCGCCTGCTGGAAAGAAAGCCGGGGGAGTGTTGCTTGCCCATGACTGTGAGCCAGTGGGGAAGGAGCTCCTCTGTCGCATCTCGTGCACTGGGAGGCTGTCACAGCTGCTGCTGCTGCCGCCAACAAAAGGTATGCTGCGGTAGGCAGCATCTCCCTCACCTTTCTCTTCCTCTTTCTCCTGCAGTTGCTCAGGAGCACAGCATGGACTGGCCTGATCACAGTGTGTACAGCAGGTTGCAAATTCACCAGCCACTGTGACTGTGTCAATGGACAGATGGCCATAGGCTTGCTCTTGTGTGCTGTCAGGGCCATCAGCAGAGGCCTGGAGGTGCGGGCTGGAAGCTGCAGGGGGAGAGATAGGTGGGCTGTCTCTCCACTTCCCCTTGGTGGGGCGTGGCGGAAGGTGCTTATGGCCAATCCCAAACACTTCAGGCATGACTGCCCCCCACTCAAAGACATCCAGCGTTGCTCCAGAGTGGGAGGTGCCAGCCCACATCTGTACAGAGGGGGAAGAGAGGTCAGTGCAATTGCTGTGGCTAGAGGAACAGCAGGTGGCTAGCCAGGGAAAACATGGGGGTGGGATCTAGAAGGATGTGAAGATTTATGGTTGTTCAGAGGGATCGATTCTAGAAGAGAAACTCTGATAGTCCTGTCTTGCTAAAACAACAAGGAGCCCCACAAAGGTATCTTCAAAGTTTGTTGCAGCCTGAATTTTTGCACACTTAAAAGCCCACTTTGTCAGCTGCATGTCCCTTCTGGAATTTGTCCATCTGAAGAGAAAAGCCTTCTACAACGCATCTGATTTTGACACAACTTTAAATATGTAATTCTGGAGACTTTATGACCTTTGTTTTTCAAATAGGATCCTATATTAAGGAGACATTTCACCATTTGGGCAAGAGGTGCAGAGGCAGGGTGGGTTTCAAGGAAACCTTGCTATTGTCATTAAAAAGACCCCACACACACACATGCCCAAACGTCTCTCTCTCACCAGAATGCGTTGGCTCAAACTCCCCCCCTTCAAAACTGACTCCACCTTAGAAAACAATCTCAGTGCTCCAGATATTTCTGGATGCTGTAGAAAAATTTATTGTACAAAAGCCCAACATGTTTCAGCCTCCTATTTTTTTAAAGGCCTTCTTCAGGGGAGGGCTGGCCCAGAGGTACTGTTGCCACAAGCCTGCCTGCGCTCTCCCTCAGGGTTTGGGGAGGGGTGCTGTTGTGTGAGTGGGGCCCAAGAACCCCGCCTTCCCTACCACGCCACCCAGTGAGAAAGGTTGAGTGACCAGGCGGGGAGGGAGCTGCTGACCTTTCAGCAGGGGTTGCCTCCATGTTTCCCTTGCTTCCTCCCTCCCTCTGGATGGCTCTGCTGGCCCAAACCTTCCTACAGCACCACCCAAAGAAAGAAGACACGCCATTCCCTCAGTCCTGGCTGGCAAGAGAAGGAAGGGCTAAGCCTGTTCCTGCTCTGAGGCCATGGGGCTGCGGCTGCAGGGCCAAGGAAGGGAGGAGTGAGGGCTGTTGATGGCTTCCCATTGACCCTTGCCAGTGGTGGAGAGAGGGCTGCTCTGCTGCCCTTGGAATAAACGTGGCTGCGTTCAGCAGCCCTTGGATCCAATGTGGTCAGGCCCTTGGGATGGCCTGCCTGCAGCCATGGAGCCTCCGCAGACTGCCTGGTGTAGGTGGCACCTGTGTCTTGGGTGGGCTTCTTTGGGGACTTTGCCTGCCAATCAAATGCCCCTCCCTCCCTCCTTCCCTCCCCCTGCCAATTCTGCCCGTCCAGTTTGTACCTTGAAGTCTCCATTGTGGCTCAGATAGAGGGGCTGGAAGAAGGGAGCTGGGCTGGGGATGAACAGGTTCAGCTTCTTCCACAACCTGCAAGGGGTAAAGAGGCCTTTTGCCCAGCCATCTGCTAGCCCGAGAGGGGGACCAGGGTCATGGCAAAACCTTGAAAGGGCTCCTCCTCCTGAGGTGACTCCCTTTCCCTAAGTTCCCTTACCAGGAGGCGCCATGATCCAGCAACACTTTTTCACAAGTGCTCCAGAGGACTCATGCAAGGGTTACTCAGGATCCTTGGGAGGAGGCCCAAGCAGGAATCCAGATCCCCTTGCCTGCCTGGAACATCAGCAGTGATGGCTGAGCTGCCATAAGCAAGACTCCTAGGAAGCTATTCCTCTGCCCTCCTCCCCCACCTCCTGCCACTACAGCCAAGAGGGTCTCAGCCCCCACCCCTGTCCCTGTTGGCCACCTCTGCCTCTGCTGCTGCGTTCGTCCCCCACAGACTCACTCACCTCTGGCGCCAGCCCAGGAAGGACATGAGGGCAGCAAACAGGCTGAGCGGTAGCAAGAGCAGCACCAGCCATCTGGTTTCTCTGCTCTCTGGGGCTGAGGAAGCAAAGTGAAAGGGTCAGTCTCTTGGCTGTTCCACCTGTCCTGTGCCAGCTGTCACAGAGGGCTGGGCTGGGTGCCTGAGCTTGATCCAGGATGGATTTCTCACAGATGAGTAGCAGCCTCTCCTCGGGTGGCACCCAGGCATCAACCATCAGGTAGACAGAGAACTGGCTGGGGAGCTGCCTACCTGTCGCCCGTGAGTTGCAGCTGCCTCTGCCTGCGGTGGCTCCCTTGGCCCAAATCATCTGCTAAGGGGACAGTTCAATGTTCAACATGCAAAAGGTGCACTAGGACTGGCTGGGTGTGTGTGTGTGGAGCATTGCAACCAGAGAACATTGATGAGGGTGAGGCGAGGGAGTGCAACTGCCACAGGGCTCTTTCTGCCAAGGTGTGCTTGGGAGCAGGGTGCAGAGCCCCAGGTCAAATCCAGCCCACCTTGGCTGTGGATCTGGCCTTCTGGGGATCCCCAGAAGTCCACGGCCCCTTCCCCTGGCCCTCTACCCCCAATTCCCCATCATTTGGTGGCCTCCTGGCTTTTGTGCAGTGCCCCTCCCCCCTTCTAAAAGATGGAGATGCCTTTCCAATGGCTCAGAGACTGGCAGGAAATGCTTCCACCTAAAGCAGGCCGCCCCTGGAACGTGGCCTCTGAGGGCTTGTCTGAAACTGAATTCGGCCCTTGGCTGAAAGAGGTTCTCCAGCCCTGGTCTGAAGGCTGGTGACTGACTGACCTCTGGGCAGAGTTACTAGTGTGGCTGGCAGGCTCCAGTCACTCCAGGTTCCCAGGTAAGATGAGTGCTTTGCTGGCCTCGCTCGCACCTGGAACTCGTATTCTGTGTTCCCCTCCAACTCCTGGGGCAAGAGCCACAAGGCTCGTGTGTCCTGCAAAAGGTGTTTCTGGCGCCATCCCTGCAAGAAGGAAAAAGCCAAAAAGTGGAGCTGGGGGTGGGGTGCTTTTAGCATGGAAAACAGTGTTCTACTTGGGAGCCAGGGCTGGGGTCTGAAAAGCCAGCCCAGCTCAGGCTCTGCCCAGGCACCTCCCACTCTGGCTCTGCCCCTCCTCAGTCAGGCCCTGCTCTGCCTCCTACCAGCTGCCACCATCTAGGTAGCCAAACGAAGGGTTCTCGCCATCCCATCCTAGCCTATGTCCTGAGTTTCATTGACACATCAAGGAAGACCGGCTTTGGGGGTGGGTCATCTCAAGGGCCAAGGAAACACAATCAGCAGAAATGGGTCAGCTGTTGAAAATGGTGGAGTGGGAGGGCGACACCTCAGAGGATGCTTGCAACTCAGGCTTCCAAGCTGGTGCCAGCTCTTTGGCAGATTGGCTTCTGCAACCTTCTGGGAAGGAAGCCCCCCCCCCCTGAGGCATCCCAATTAAAGCCCTTTAGAAGGGCTGCAGCTCAGTGGCAGAGCCTGTGCTTAGCGTGCAGAAGGTCCCAGGTTCAATCCCTGTGAGCACCTCCAGGCAGGGCTCAGAAAAGATCCTGCCTGAAGCCTCGGCAAGCCACTGTGGCCAGTCAGTGTCAGGAATCCTGGGTTGGATGGACCAGTGGTCTGACTCAGCTTCCAATGTCCTAAGGGATCTCAAGCAAACCCCAACAGTGCCTCTTGCTTCTCCTGGCTGTTCTTGTGCTAAGTGCTTTCATCTGTAGCTGCCCACCCTTCCAGACTTGCATAACCAACCCTTTAAAGAACAACACTGTACTCTACCTTTCCCTGGTTGTACAAGCTGCCTGTTATCTGGTTAAAAGCAAGCCCTCCTCTCTTCCAGGGGACAAGGTCTGGTGAGCCCTTCTCTCACTAATGTTAATCTGAAAGGATTAAATAACTTTGCTAACAAATGACTGAAGAGACTACTCTGCACTGCAGGTGTTTAATTTGCTCTGGAATAGTTGGATGCTCTAAATGGGTTTTTTGGGGAGACCTACAAGAAGACCCCCCCCAAAAAAGATCCAAGACTCATTTTTAAGAAGACTCCATACTTATACTGCAGACCCCTGACCCATGGGCAAGAAGACCCTGCAATTGTAATTCTATGCTAATTTATCTGATGGCATTATAATACGTCTAACTGTGTCTGAATAGTATTACTATTAGGAGCCTAGGTACTCCAAATAAATGAAAACAAGTGCTTTCCAAACTTAAGAAATTCAAAACAGATGTTCCTCTCTTACAGGAAACTCATCTTTTGGTGGAGGCAGACTTTGCAATGATTATGCTAGTGGTAATTCTAAGAAGATTAAAAGAGTGGTCATACACATAAACAAGCAAGAACTGATTCAGAGGGATGCTTTCTGATTTTGGTGGTTAAATATGTTGTTGTTGTTTATTCGTTCAGTCGTTTCTGACTCTTCGTGACTTCATGGACCAGCCCAAGCCAGAGCTTTCTGTCGGCTGTCGCCACCCCTAGCTCCCCCAAGGTCAAGTCGGTCACCTCCAGAATATCATCCATCCATCTTGCCCTTGGTCGGCCCCTCTTCCTTTTGCCTTCCACTTTCCCTAGCATCAGCCTCTTCTCCAGGGTATCCTGTCTTCTCATTATGTGGCCAAAGTACTTCAGTTTTGCCTTTAATACCATTCCCTCAAGTGAGCAGTCTGGCTTTATTTCCTGGAATATGGACTGGTTTGATCTTCTTGCAGTCCAAGGCACTCTCAGAATATTCTTCCAACACCACAGTTCAAAAGCATCTATCTTCCTTCGCTCAGCCTTTCTTATGGTCCAGCTCTCGCAGCCATAGGTTACTACGGGGAATACCATTGCTTTAACTATGCAGACCTTTGTTGTCAGTGTGGTGTCTCTGCTCTTAACTATTTTATCGAGATTTGTCATTGCTCTCCTCCCAAGAAGTAAACGTCTTCTGATTTCCTGGCTGCAATCAGAGTCTGCAGTAATCTTTGCGCCCAGAAATACGAAGTCTGTCACTGCCTCCATGTTTTCTCCATCTATTTGCCAGTTATCAATCAAGCTGGTTGCCATATAAGTAGTACTACTCATATACAGTTAAATATACAAATATAGTAATTGCCATGGTTAATGTTTATGGCCCTAATTTGGATTCAGCTACTATGTTTCATGAGTTTCATTGCCTACTATTACTTGTGATCATTTGATAATTGGTGGGGATTTTAATGAGATAAAAATGGATATTTTGCATATATTGGACATGATGGGGCTTGTCAAGAAGAAGCCAGCTAGCTCTGTCTGATGCAGGCGATATAATGAGAACAACGTCTCACTGGGACATATGATGAAGACATATTCTGTAGTGGCTTTTTTCGGTTGTTAAGCTGTCAATTTCATGTGGATGCTTATTTAGACCTATGGACTGCTTATATTAATGTATATATTTGAATTGGAAATGTTAATCCTCCACCTATCCCACTCCTTGTGTGTGTTTTTCTTTTCCCTATATCAAAGGAGTTGTTAACAATTATTGTAAATTGATATATTTCATGATTTGCATCCCCCCCCCCCCCATTTTTTGGCTTTTTTGTCTGGCTGTTTTCATTACTGTTGTGTTGCAGGTCTTGACAGTGGCCAGGAGTGCATTTGCACAGTTAAAGCTAGTGCGCCAACTGCGTCTGTTCGTAGAGATGTCTGACCTGGCCACGGTGACACATGCCTTAGTTACATCCTGTTTGGATTACTGTAACATGCTGTATGTGGGACTGCCTTTGAAGAGTGTTTGGAAACTTCAGCTGGTTCAAAGAGCTGCAGTCAAATTGTTGACTGAGGCTGGTTACAGGGAGCAGACGATTCCCTTGTTAAAACAGCTTCACTGGCTCCCAGTCTGTTTCCAGGCACAATTCAAAGTGCTGGTTATGACCTATAAAGCCCTATATAGTTTGGGTCCAGGTTATCTGAAAGACCGTATTCTCCCATATGAGCCTGCCCGTGCTCTAAGATCTTCTGGGGATGCCTTTTTCTCAGTCCCACCAACATACCAGGCATGCCTGATGGGTACACAGGAGAGGGCCTTCTCGGTAGCTGCTCCAAAGCTTCCCATTTATATGTTTTAATTGTATGTGTTTTAATCTTGTAAACCACCTTGAGTCCCAGTACTGGAAAAAAGGCAAGGTATAAATAACAACAACAACAACAACAACAATAACTAAAAAAACTTTAAAAATTATAATGGCTCTAACTAAAGACTTTATAGGACTGGCCTTGAAAGAATAAAAAATTGCAGCTGCCTTCTGCAGAGCAATGGCAAGGTCACTGTGTTGGTAAAGATGCTGATATAAAGTGGAAGAACAGGAAACCTGACACATGCTCAGATGTCAACTAGAAGAAAAAAAATAGTGATTAAGCATCTCGTGTTGTGCACCTGCAGAGACAGGGACTGGGTTCAGATGACATAATCAACAGTAGGCTAAATAAATGGTTGATAATTGTGTCGTCTGTCAGGACTTTTTAACACCATGGTTGGTTATTTGGCTGAATAACCAACGTTAATAACCAACACTATCCAGAGTTGACTATTTGAACAACCATTTGTTATCATGTTGTGTGGCGGGCACCATTGACTATTTCGTTGCACACCGTTATTTTTGGTGACCACAGAGTCCCCTGGCAAGACTGACCAAAGCAGCGGCTGCCACTCTAGGCCAGCCAGCAGAACCTGCAATGGTTGATGGGAAGTTTGTGGGGGAGAGATGGTGGGCTTTGTTTCAATCAATCACACTGTTGACTAATAGTCAACTTGACGCTGGCCTTAATCCACTCCACAGTTGATTATAATAATGTCTTGTGGCGAGTACGCCCTTGATAATCAACTGTAGAGTTGACTATTCTGTTGTTCAAACACAGTCAAGGTGAGGGAGCCATAACACTAAGCATGAGCCATGATTGGGAGGAGGTGTTAACATAAATATGACCAAAGATGATGGAAGATGACTGTGGGTTCAAGGGAGATGTACTGGGAGAAAGACATCAATAAAGATAATGTGCCCAGATGGTAGACCTTTAAGGAGCAATCCTTTGCATATTTAGACCGAAAAAGGGCCTACAACTTCCAGTATGCCCCAAACAGCATGGATTGTGTCCTTTTAGGAAGTCTCAGATTAACTAGATATACATATTTTTTTTAAAATTTTGAAGCCATGGAAAAAAAAACCGGTGGGTTTCTGGGAGTTTTTCTGGGGGAGGGGACTGGCAATTTGGGGGGAAATAGAAAAAGAAACAATATTTATTTTTTAGTCGTCTTTGCAGATGTAAAGTCACTTTGTGTCTTTAGGATAGCCTTCTGTTGCTCTCCATATAATTTGGACTTCAGCTACCATCAGCCTCAGGTAACATAGAATCATAGAATCATAGAATAGCAGAGTTGGAAGGGGCCTACAAGGCCATCGAGTCCAACCCCCTGCTCAATGCAGGAATCCACCCTAAAGCATCCGTGACAGATGGTTGTCCAGCTGCCTCTTGAATTCCTCTAGGATGGGAAAGCCCACAACCTCCCTAGGTAACTGATTCCATTGTCGTACTGCTCTAACAGTCAGGAAGTTTTTCCTGATGTCCAGCTGGAATCTGGCTTCCTTTAACTTGAGCCCGTTATTCCGTGTCCTGCATGAAAGGTCTTCCACTAGCTCCTTCATTACTCTAGGATGCAGTTCATCGGGCCCTGCAGATTTGAACTCATTCAAGGAAATTAGGTGTTCCTTGACCATTTGTTTATCAATCTCAAACTGTAATCCTGCCCCCTCAACTTCTGCTTCACTTTTTCCAGGGGGGTCATAGACCCGCTTTTGGGAGAAGACTGAGGCAAAGTAGGAATTGAGCACTTCAGCCTTTTCTTTGTCATCTGTTATCAATTTGCCATCCTCATTAAGCAGATGAACCACCATTTCTTTCCTCTGTCTTTTACTACTCGCATATCTGAAGAAAGCCTTTTTATTGCTTTTAGCATTCCTCGCTAATCTCAGCTCATTCACAGCTTTAGCCTTCCTGACGCCATTTCGGCACTTCTGTGTCACTTGTCTGTACTCTTCTTTTGTAGCCTGGCCTTCCTTCCACTTCCTATATGTAAGCTTTTTTTGTTTTCAGGTCATCTCTAAGCTTTTTGTGGAGCCACATGACTTTTTCATTTTTCTGATGTCACCACGGTTATCTATCAGTGGTGGCTTCTGTTTGGATTAAGAGAGTGGGGAGTAGTTAGGGTCAAATCCCAGTGCAGGGTAGATGTGGGAATCCAGGGCAGGGGGTGGGCTAGACAACCCTCATAATGGCTGCCATGGCAATATTAAAGCCTCAGGAATGAAAGGGCAGTTATGATGAATATCACATAAATTCAATGAACTGTATCAGTGCAGTTGCGCTGCTACAAAGTTTCAAAGTTGCAGCAGAATTTCCAGAAAACAACAATGACAAAAGATTTTCGTGGTTTTCAGTCCCTCAATATTTGCTGCCCATTCCCACTATCAACGGTGCTACGATTTCTCCTGGCTGGATAGCCTGCGCTCTCTCCTGCCATGTAACCATTTTACTGGTTGGCCCCTGTGTGAACAGAGTGCTGGACTAGATGGACCCTCAGTCTGATCCAGCATCAGGGCACTTCTTATGTTCTCATTGATGCCAATTTACAGCAATGCTGTTGCAGGCTTTTGGAGAAATTAGTAGGCAAAGCGTCGTCGTACAGATGCTTCTGCGGTGACTCTACTCACATGTTGGGAAATGAAGCATGACTCGGAGCATTCCTAAATGTCTATCAATAAAATATACATTAGATCAACAATTTGATTAAGGAGTGGAAGAAATAACTATGCTAGGCATCTTACAGAGAGGATTAAAAAACATTTCCTATCTGTACGCCACCCTGAGATCTTAGTGATATAGGGCAGGATATAAATATCTTAAATAAATAAATGAATAAACAAATATTTCCAGACATTTTACATCTCTAGACTTCCTAGAAAAGTCCTCTTATTACATAGTTCTCAGAAATCATAATCCAAAGCTGTTCAGTTTTTCAGAAAAAAACAGAAGTGGTCTTTGGGGGGAAAACATTCTTCTGATTTTTTCTGTTTTCCCCTCTGGGCCTTCACATCTCTAAGGTTAAGCCATTATTGTTCCCAAAACACATGGGCATCCCCCAACATTAGATTGTTGGGGAATAGACACCTCATTTCCAATTGGTGAATGAATGATCTAACTACCCACACATCCTATTTTTGATTGGAAGATTGTTGTCGTATCACTCATTGGGGCCCAACCTCTGGCCAGAACAACTATATAAAAGCAAAGGTACTAAGAGCTCTGGGCTTCTTTTTCTTTACTTCATTGTCTTGCTGCTTTGCCTTTGATTTTTATTCAATTATTCAAGGATTTGGGTAAATATGGATCTCATAGACTTTAGAACTTACAATAATTTTAACCCTTTACTTTCTGAATTAGAATATTTTCTGAACTTCAGACTTTGTCTAAGTTTAGGAACTGAGATTTGGAATGATTTCTAGATGCAGACAAGCTGGAGCATGTTCAGAGGAGGGCAACCAGGATGATCAGGGGTCTGGAGCCCTATGAGGAGAGACTGAAAGAACTGGGCATCTTTAGTCTGGAGAAGAGAAGTTTGAGGGCAGACACGATAGCACTCTTCAAATCCTTGAAAGGTTGTCACACAGATGAGGGCCAGGATCTCTTCTTAATCCTCCCAGAGTGCAGGACACGGCCTAATGGGCTCAAGTTACGGGAAGCCAGATTCCGGCTGGACATCAGGAAAACAAACCACACTGTTAGAGCAGTATGGCAATGGAACCAATTACCCAGGGAGGTGGTGGGCTCTCCCACACTAGAGGCATTCAAGAGGCATCTGGACAGCCATCTGTCAGGGATGCTTTAAGGTGGATTCCTGCATTGTGCAGGGGTTTGGACTCGATGGCCTTAGAGGCCCTTTCTAACTCTGCTATTCTATGATTCTATGACTTGGCTATCTTAGACCCAAACTTGGTTAACTCTTTAAATCTCAAATTTGGCTAACTCCTCAAGCACCATTATGATTTAGCTTCTAGAACTGGGTGCAAAATTTGGATTTAAGATTTTATACTTGATGCAATGTTTTGTAACTGATGCAACCAGAATAAACCCTTTAAATCACAGAAGCATTTGTATTTCCCCAGAAACCTGAGCATGGAAATAGAGAAAATGGGGTGGTACCAGGTGTAATGGCTGCCACAGGCATATTTTAGCATAAGAGAAGCCACGTTGGCACTGGAGGTGAACTGTTCATAAAAAAAATCTTGTACAGGTGCAGAAATAATATTCACTCTGGGTGAAATTTCAAGTGGCTGATTGATGAGCATGTTAGCAGTGCCTCCTCGTGGCCTCCTCGTGGTTACTCACGAGGATCTGGGGAAACCCGCAAAGCCTGTCCACATGTTCCATGGTCTCGGGATCATCCTGAGACCATGGAAAAACCGCAACAAAAGGGTAGGGCGATATCCTGCCAAGGGAGGGATCATCCCTTCCTGCTCTCGGGATGCCCTGTGCATCATGTGGATGCACAGGGACGATCCCGAGGCGATTCCTGGGATTTCGCCCCATCTATCTGTGCCTTTAGCCATAGAAATTACAGGAAACAGCTGTTAGCTAAGTTTCCTATTTCATCAACAATACTTTGCACATGCTCCATATTTTATGCTTACGTGACCAAAAATTGCTAATAAAACAGCTGACACTCAGCAACAGTCAGAGAGGGGTATTCTTTGGCAGAGGTACATCTCTCCATTGCAATGTGAATTCCTTTCTATCAATAAAGATGTGTTGGACCATAAGAAGCTTCTTTGTAATGTTTGGTCCACAACAGAGGGGAGGGTAGGAGACAGACAAACTGCCTTACACAGCTTCCTATGCTCACTCCAGTCTCCTTCCCTCCTGCTCTGAAGTGCTGTAGCAAAAATGCAGGGCAGCAGGAGCACGTGTTGCATCTGATTATCAACAGGACTGCACACTTAGTAATGCTTTAGTTTAGCTTTTTACATTCAAGTAGTGTGCAGGAGGAAGCCAAGGGAAGTTAGAAATTTTAGCGTGTTTTCGTTTTAGCTTTGAGATGCAAGTCGAGTGCAGGAGGCTGACGAGGAGGACTCATACTACCGAAACAACAGTGCTAGAAGCTCAATTTACTATTTTGCTCTCTGCATTTGTAGTAGCAGCTTTGTCAACAGCAATCCTTTTAGTTAATCTTAAACTGATGTTATTCTCTTTCACTGCCAATAATAGAGAAAGCTTCTAATACTTATATAACCACCACAGTATTTTCCCTAATTTTCCTAAATTTTGGAGTTTTCTTAAAGAATTTAATGGATTTCAATTTATTTTTTAGCTTGTGGTGATGTTTGCCTTTTTGGACTTAGTTGGTTATGCATCGAGGTGTCTAGAATCCAACCTGTGTAGGGTTCTGAAGCTAAACAGAACCAAATTAATAATGAAGACTCTCTTTCTGTCCCTGCTTCTTGTGGCAGACCCTATCTGCCCCTTGGGCAGCAGCACATAGTCCTTTGGGCCCAAAAGCCCCCCTCCGGCTGCCAACTTACCTGCCAGGGGTGGCCCCTTTCCCTATAGCACAACTGGTACTGCAGCTTGTCATTCAGGTAGTTATATGGATGGTGCTGGTATTTGGTCTTCCAGGAAATGTTGTAGCCAGTGGGAGATGCAGCCACTGTCAAGTTGAAAGGTGGATGAGGCTTGACTGAGAGGGGGATAAACAGAGAGCAAAGAGAAAATGTGTCCTCAAAGGTGCTTATAGTAGTACTTTTTAATGCAATTTATGTTGTTCCTTCCTCTTGCCCTTATCTTTGTATCTTTACTTCTTTTACAAAATACTGTTGTCGTTGTTGTTTTTAAAGAATGCTTTTATTCTCTTATAGCATTTCATTTCATTTATTACATTTCTATACTGCCTTATAGCTAAAGCTCTCTGGGCAGTTTACAATTCTTAAAAATACATTATAAAAACCCTTTACATACAAACATATAAACAGGGGACACACACATATATATAAAACAATTTTTAAACGATCAAAGTAAGAAAAATTATTACGTTTATATACCATCCCATAGCTGAAGCTCTCTGGGAGGTTTACAAAGATTAAAATGTTGAACATTAAAAATTGATATATAAAATTAAAACCATAAAAACAGACAACATACAACGACAATATATATTTAAAACAATTGTGAACTCTCACTGAGGCCTAAATATAGATCTGGGGTCAATTAAAAACTCAGCATATGCTCTTAAATGCCTGGGAGAAAGGAAAAGTCTTGACCTGGTGCTGAAAAGATAATAATGTTGGTGCCAGGTGGGCCTCATTGGGGAGATGGTTCCATAACTGGGGGGCCACCACTGAGAAGGCCCTCTCCCTTATTGCCATCCTCCAAGCTTCTTATATATTCAAATCTCTTGGTCCTCATTATTAATCTGGCTGCTGCATTTTGCACAAGCTGCAGCTTCTGAACCGTCTTCAAAAGCAGCCCCACACAGAATGCATTGCAGTAATCTAACTTGGAGGTTACCAGAGCATAGACAACTGAAGCCAGGTTATCCCTGTCCAGATAGGGGCGTAGCTGGGCCACCAACTGAAGCTGGTAGAAGGCACTCCATGCCATCAAGGCCACCTGAGCCTCAAGTGACAGAGATGGTTCTAGGAGTCAGAAGAACCACCCAGAAGCCCTCATCCAGTCTATTGTCACGGCCAGGCACCAGTTTAGCACATCCACAGCTTCACCTGATGAAGATGAGAAGTAGAAGTGGAGCTGCATGTCATCAGCATACTGCTGATAACACACTCCAAAACTCCAAATGACTGCACTCAATGGTTTCATGTAGATGTTGAACAGCATGGGGGACAAAACTGCCCCCTGCAGGACCCCATACTGGAGAATCCACAAGACCAAGCAATGTTCCCCAAGCACCACCTTCTGGAGCCAACCCACCAAGTAGGAATGGAACCACTGCAATGCAGTACCTCCCACTCCCCACTCCATTCAGACAGTCGTCCCAGAAGGGTGCCATGGTCAATGGTATCGAAAGCCACTGAGAAATCGAGAATCAACAGACCCATACTCCCTCTGTCTTTCTCCTGACATAGGTCATCATACAGGGCATCCAAGGCTGTTTCTGTGCCAAAGCCAGGCATGAAACCCGACTGAAATGGATCCAGATAATCAGTCTCATCCATGAGTGCCTGGAGCTGGCTTTCAACCATCTGCTCAAGGATCTTGCCCAGGAATGGAACATTTCTTTAGGAGTTGTCTTTTCAGGAGGCCTGGGACCACTCCCTCTCACAGGGGGGCATTAATCATTTCCCTGGCCTAGCTAAGAGGGGCAAGGATCCAATATGTAGGTGGTTGCACGAACCTCCTTGTCAACGTCCTTGAGTTGTATCAACTGAAACTCATCCAAGAAAACTGGACAAGGCTGTACTCTGGATACCTCACTTGATTCACCTGCTATAACATTGGATTTTAAGTCCTGGCGGATGCCAAAGATTTTATTCTGGAAGTGTCTAGCGAATTTATTATCAGAAGGTTCTACAATATCTTTGGGGCCAACATGTAGTAGTCCCCAGACAACTCTGGAAAAGCTCCACTGGGTGGCAGATTGATGGTTTGATAGTGGCAGCAAGTTGTTTTAGTTTTTGCTGCCCTCACTGCCCTTGAATATACCTTACTATAAGCATTTACCAGTGTTTGATTGCATCTACTAGGAGTTCTTCTTCATCTGCACTCAAGCCATCTCCTATTTTGTTTCATCACTCCCAGCTCTGAAATACACCATGGAGCTGTACAAGCTCTACTCAGGAGAGGGCACTCAGGAGCAATCCTGTCAACCACCCAGGTGATTTCTGCATTCCACAGATCAACCAGGGTTTCGACAGGAGGGCCAGCCCTATCAGCTGGAAAACTTCCCAGAGCCCCCTGGAAACCATCTGGATCCATTCATTTATTATTATGGCAATCCTGAATGGGTTTTAGCCAATTATAAGTCATATATAAAATCAAATACAACAAATACAACAAATACATCAATACTTATATTACATTATATTACATAGTATTATTCCACATATGGCTTCCGATAGGACGCCATTTGAATTATCATAGTTCTTAGAGTACATCCTTATTCAAAAAGGCTTTCCTGATTTTTGCCGCATTCACCACAAAATAGGCTAGATTCAATGATATAGAATTCATTGTGAGAAGATGGACGATTTTGTCCCAGTCTGTGCTATGGGCCATTTGATCCAAATACCTTGCAAAATATCTATTCCTGGGGGTCTCATATAATCTGCAATATAGAACGTAGTGGGCTGTGTCCTCCACCACCTGGGCACCGCAAATACATAATCTCTGTTCCCTTGGGATATTTTTGTGCCTTACTTCTCTAAAGTTGGACGGCATAGACTGAAATCACAGATTGGCAAGGGCTCTACAGAGCTCAGGGGTGGTAATTTCAGTTAAATATTTTTCTTCCCTATGTTTTACTTTTATATAAGGGTAACTTTTATATAAGCCTAGCTACAGTTATCCATGCTCTGATAACCTCTGTTTGGATTACTGCAATGCGTTATACGTGGGGCTGCCTTTGAAAACGGTCCGGAAACTTCAACTGGTACAAAACAGGGCAGCACGGTTACTAACAGGGACTGGCCGACGAGACCACATTATGCCAGTCCTTTTCCAGCTTCATTGGCTGCCAGTCCAGGTCTGGGCCCGATTCAAAGTGCTGGTATTAATATTTAAAGCCCTAAACGGCTTGGGGCCAGGTTATCTGAAGGAACGCCTCCTCCCATATGTACATGCCCAGACCCTAAGGTCATCCTCAGGGGTCCTTCTCTGCGAGCCCCTGCCAAAGGAAGTGAGGCAGGTGGCTACCAGGAGGAGGGCCTTCTCTGCTTTGGCACCCCGGCTGTGGAATGAGCTCCCTAAGGAGGTTCGCTTGGCACCTACATTATATGCTTTTAGATGCCAGGTGAAGACATTTTTATTCTCCCAGCATTTTAACAGTCTATAAATAAATTTTAACTTGGTGTTTTAAATTTGTAATTGCTGCTGTTTTTATCTGGTTGAGCTTTTATATTGTATTTTATACTATGGTTTTATACTGTTGTTTTATACTTTGAATGTTTTTAATTTTTGTGAACCGCCCAGAGAGCTCCGGCTATTGGGCGGTATAGAAATAAATAAATAAATAAATAAATAAACTGTTGGAATATCTGGAAGCCTTAATTGCATCCATATCGATTGTACTGAAATGACACTGTAGAGTTTGTCTTATTAGTTCCTGCTGTGTTGTATATCTCCACCCAATATTACTTTGGGGTCAAGTCCAAAGTATCTCATTTTGGTTTTGCAGTGATGTAGCCAGTTATTTGTTGAGCAGGAAGATCTCTGCTCATCTATGATAAACTAACCAGCTTATTTATTGTATATTTTGTTTTAAGATAATAGAAGAGCATGGGCTTCCAGATGGAGTACTCTAGGGGAAGCACCCCTACCTCTGCCCTTATATAACATGTGGGTGTGTCAATGGGAAGGCCTATCAAGGTTCTCAAAAATTTGTTTTGGACCACATCGAGTTCTTTTACCTTTGTACTTTTACCTTTGTACTGCCCCAAATTTCAGCCCCATACGTTATTTGCAATAACACTTTTGCCCTGAAGACTTTACAGGCTGGGACTACCAATTGTCCCCCTCTGACTCTAGCGAACTTCAGCACCATTTGCGTAGATTTGTACGCTTTCAGGTTTGTTGCCTCCAAGTGAGTAGACCACGAGCTGTTTTGCTTGTAATATATACCTAAATAATTAAATGAGTTTGTCTGTTCCAATGGGTGGCCATTTAGAGTCCACCTGTGACTGGGGGTGGATGGATTGTAAACCGAAAACCATTACTTTAGTTTTGGAGTAGTTTATATTCAATAGCTCCTTTCTACACGCTTCCCCAAAGGCTTTGAGCGATCTTCTCATGCCCACTTGGTTTTGTGATAAAATCACCATATCGTCCGTGTACAGCAGTAGGTTTACTTTCCTTGAACCCACAGCCACCGGGAAGTTTGCATTATTTGCCAGGTCCCCAATAAAGTTATTTACATAGATGTTAAATAAAATGGGGGCTAGTAGACATCCTTGTCTGACCCCTGTATAAGTTTTGACTTTGTCAGACAATTGGTCACCTCTTCCAGATCTGATTTGAGTGGAGGTATTTCAATATAGTTTTTTTTACCAATATAAGTAGGCAGGTGTCCATCCAAGATACCACAACTTTTGCCACAATCTTTCCCTATTAATCCCATCAAAAGCTGATGAAAGATCTACAAATGTGGCATATAGATGTCCTCTTGGATGCCTGGCATACTTCTCAACAAGATGATTTAAGATGAAGCACTGGTCTATTGTCAATTTACTGCTACAAAATCCAGCTTGTTTGTCACCAATCATATTATTTTGATTGACCCAGGCCGTTGCTAGACGGGGCTGTAGCATGTGTTACATACCAGCGTAGTCCTTACAGGTCCACATGACGTTCACCATGATCCGTGTTCATCCTGTGGTGAAACCTCTGTTATGCCGTATTTTATGAAACGGCTTTAAGCCCGCTTTTTCCTGTCGGCGCACGCTAATTTGGATACGGGCGGCGGAGGTGTGGGATGAAATGAGGTCAGCACGGTTTCCGGTAAGGTCAGCACTGGTCAGGAAGAAGGCGCGCTAAGGGGAGTGGCCAGCGGTTTCGGCCAAACCTCATCCTCCATTTGCGCCCTGTGTGCAGCTGTGGCAGCGGCACGGTGCCTTTTTTTTTTTTTACTAAATGGGTCTGCTTTGTGCATGAATGGACGACCAAAAAACTGTCTGGTGAGTTGTTGGGTGTGTGTTGTGGATGTGTGGGATATGTGGAGCTTGTTACCTCTGTGTGGGTAACTTTTCGGGAAGGCGGGCATCCAACTGTAATGGGAAGTTGGTGGCCTGTCGCGGTGGGCAGCTGCAGGTCCTGTCCTAATGCCGGTGGTTTAGGCTGCGCGGTTGATGGGCACGGTAGAGGCAGGCAGAGCTGTGTGCCTATTGGTGTGGGTATGTGGCAGCTGGGTGTAAGGGGGCAACAGGCGAGGGTGGGTGGCCATCTTCCATCGACCACGCGGCGGCAGGCGGAAGGACAGGGAAGCATCAGCCCAGGGGGTGGGCATGTGCCCCTTTGCGCTGTGTCAATGCACTCCCCTATCCTTCTGACTGCATTTGCTGGGGGGGTGGAGTGACGGTGGCAGGCTGCTGACACCGGTTTCGCACCTCCGCTGGTGTGGAAACTGACGAGCCCCCCTTCTTTCTGCTTGGCCCGTGTGTAGGTATCAGGAATGGCTCCGAAGGGGAGGGGGTCACTTGGTGGCACCAGGAGATTCTAGATCTGTTGGACATTTGGGGAGAACAGAGGATACAAGAGCAGCTGAGGGCTAGCCACCGCAACTTTAATGTGTTCCAACAAGTGGCACGGGAGATGCACTTGTTGGAACACTTAGTTCCACAAGTGGCACTAAAACCAAGGGACAGAGTGAGGAATGGAGTGAGGAATAGGAGCATGTGAGGAACCATAATGTGGGTTGGCTCCGTGGGATGGGGGGGAAGGGTGCAGGGCCGGTCATCGCCGGAAAAACTCAGAGGCCAGATGGGAGATGTAGGCGCAGAGTGCACATGCAGACGACTGTCCTCGGATCACAATACATCTGTCATCACCCCCGAAAGCAAATGACAGCATCTCTGCCTTGTCAATGTTGCCGCTCAACAATGCCACTCTTTCCCATCCTCCTTCCACCACTGGCCATGCCCCCTGTGGGTCATTCCCTAATGCCAACTGGCTCCCCTGTACCCAGCCCGGGGGAGAATGCAACAAGAGCAGCAGCAGCACTTCAGCTGCCGCCACTGCCAACCACCGCGGATTGCACTCTTTCGCACTTGCGCAAATCGTGCCGCGGACGGAAAACTCCCCCGAAAATCAGGCCAGTGTGGCTGCCCATCCTGTGCTCGACCCGGCAGCACCACAACCGGAGCAAACTCCCACAACCACCACCACCAACCTCAACACCGGGATAACCCACACAACGTGTGGACCATGAGGCATCACACCTATACAGGAAAACTCGCTTTCACCCCTCCTCAACCATGGAACACCCAGTAGGTCTAGCAAGGCCCCCAGTCTTCCACTTTAGTGAGAAGAAGCTTGGCATACAGTTTAGAGGACACATCTAACAGGCTGATGGGTCGATAGTCAGCTGGGCATGATCTATCCCCCCTCTTATAGATTGGAACAGTTACACTTTGGGCCCATCCCATGGGAAATTTGCCATTTTGATTTATAAATGTGAACATTTTGGCCAAGATCGGAGCCCACCACTGTGCATTTTCTAGATATAGCTCAGGTGGGAGCATATCCTCCCCTGGGGCCTTCCCTCCTTTTAAACTAGATATAAGCCTTTTTACGTTGTTGGTGGTTACATCTGGCCAGGGTTCTGTCTCTTGTATATTGGGGAGTAATAATAACTGGGGCATATTAGTAATTCCTTCTGAGTTATAAATTTTCCTAAAATATTCCTCCCATTGCCGGATCATTATTGGGGTTGTTGTATCGTATATAGGTTCCCTAAGTTTACATGCAACCAGTTGCCAGAACTTGGTTGTGTTTTGATCCTTAGAAGCTTGTTCAATATCTGCCCATAATTGAGTAATATAGGCAGTTTATTTTTAATAGTTTCCTATATTTGCGTCTTTGTACCTCCAGAGTGCAGAGATCACGTCTAGTGCCCCTGCACTCTTGGTCAAACCAGTCCTCCAGGTGGGGCCGTTGCTTAATAGGGGCGGTGGTTGAGCACAGTAAACCTAGCCGTCGAGTCAAATTCTGGAATAAAGGTATACAATCTATGGGAGCTGCACTAAGAAAGGTAGTTCTTAGAGATATCCACTCCCAACTATATAGTGTGTCTCGAACCTGTTCTTGCAATTTATTATCCCATCTTAGTTTTCGTTTACTGTGTTGGATATAAGGCAGTTCTGAAGTTCTTTCATTCCTTAGCTCCCATGCTCCTTGTAGCTCCAGGATCGTTGGTTGATGATTGCTTGCAGGTTGATTTCCTATCGCAAAGTTCTTTATTACTAAAAAGTAATCAATTACACTGTCCCCATTTCTGTTGGTAAATGTAAAATTTGCCATTATATCATCTAGACCCGTGCCATTCAGAATAAGCATGTTAGATTTATATATTAGTCTAAAAAGGCATGCTCCTGCTTCATTAAATATCTTGTCCTTAGATTTCCTTGATGGTAGGTGTTCAATTTCTTCATTAGTTAATGCTCATTTCTGCTGTGCATTAATGTACCCATCACCAATCCTAGCATTAAAATTCCCCATAATTAAAATTCCACTTGGTGGATTTTGTGAATTTATTGTGTCCATGAGGGATTCTAACTTCTCCCACATATCAGGGTCATAGATAACTGATCCTTTAGGAGGTCTATAGATGTTAATACACACAAGTCTTATATCTTTATATTTAAGGGGGCGGAGCTTGGCAGCCATGAAGCTGGTAAGAATTTTCTAATTTTCTAACCGGCCTTGCTGGGAAAATCAATTATCTCCTTTTAAAAGGGTATAAATCTCTGAGCAACATGATGGAAAAGGACTATGAATATTAAATGTTTAAGTTGCTGATAACAGAGTAAAGCTAAAAAGAGATACAGTGGGATTTTGGAACGTTTCTGTGCTGCGTCTGTGGAAAGCGAAACTAACTGCCAGGGCTGCAGTTACAGCAGTTACAGCAGTTAATGGTTTGTTTTTGTTAGAGACGTGGACTTGATTTATGGCGAATCTCACTGTTTATTGCAAAGCGGAGAAGAATTAAAAACTGAAGAGAAAAGCAACTCAGCCGCAGTTTCATAGAATCTTAGAATCATAGAATAGCAGAGTTGGAAGGGGCCTACAAGGCCATCGAGTCCAACCCCCTGCTCAATGCAGGAATCCACCCTAAAGCATCCCTGACAGATGGTTGTCCAGCTGCCTCTTGAATGCCTCTAGTGTGGGAGAGCCCATAACCTCCCTAGGTAGCTGATTCCATTGTCGCACTGCTCTAACAGTCAGGAAGTTTTTCCTGATGTCCAGCCGGAATCTGGCTTCCTTTAACTTGAGCCCGTTATTCCGTGTCCTGCACTCTGGGAGGATCGAGAAGAGATTCTAGTTTGTTGCAGTTTGTCGCTGGTTGGTGTGCAAGGGGGGGAGGATCGGCAGTTTGCAGCGTTCGGTGGGGAGACAAAGTGTTGACGGGACTTTGGACTGTGTTTATGGCTTGTTTTGGTCTCCCTTAGTGAATGCTGTCTTGTACGTGGTGTAATTCCCCCCCCCCCTGAGAAGAAGGAGTGATTAAGTGTTGGAAAGCACACAGAAAGATAAATAAACTGCCAAGAAAGGGAGCTGGAACTAAGGAGGAGATTAATGCCCTTAGATTAATTATTTTGATGTCGAATATCAAAAGAAGGATAAAAAAAGAAATTGCAAAAGTTAAGTGGCCAAAAAAAATGACCCAGTAATCATAATCAATCCCATTTGGAAGAATCAGTTTCAGAAGAAGAGCAGGAAAACACAGTCCCTGCCACACCAGTTATAGAAGAAAAAATGGCTGAAGGAGGAAAAGAAACTGGCAGTCAGCCAGCCACCATAGCTGAAATCAAAGCTGTTATTGCAGAAAACAACACAATCATTTTTTAAAAAATGGCTCAGCAAACGGATAAATTAAATCAACAGATGCGTGTCCTGGCTGATAAGATCTCACAGAACGTTAAGGCGATACAGGATTTGGAGGCTGGAGCAGACCTGACCCAGAAGAAACAAGAGGCTTTTGAAAAATCGACTAATGTGCACTTTCAAGACCACGAATTAAGGCTGATAGGCTTAGAGGATCAAAGTCGCCGTTCATCGATTCGAATAAAACATTTAATTCAAATACAAGGAGAGAACTTGAGAGAAATAATCTTGAATTGGTTTAAAGAGTTGATGCCTGATTTGCAAATTGAACAATCAGAAATTGATCGAGTTCATAGAGTGGGGGGCCAAAATTATAAAGGGGCTACTAGAGATATTTTGGTAAAATTTGGTAATTATTATAAAAAAGAGCAAGTCATGAAGAAATTGAGATCTACAGTATAAAGGCAAATCAGTGCAAATTTATAATGATCTTTCTCAGCACACATTGAATTGGAGGCGCAGTGTCAAGCCAATAACTGAAATTTTAGTGAAGAAAAAAATCACATATTCGTGGGGTTATCCTGTTTTTCTAAGATTTACATATGGAGGGGGGAGCACAAAGTAACCTCTCTGGAGCAGGGCAAGGAGCTGTTGAAGAGCTTGGGTCTGTATGAGGAAGCAAGCGTGATTGGAACAAGTGGGGGGGAGATGAGGCTGGGACATCTGGGGTGTAATAGAATTGTTATATGTACTATGAGATAATTGTAGATAGAAATGTTAAGCATAGAAATCTTGCCGGCCAGGCGCAGCACCGCCTCCCCCTCCCCCTAAAGTAGATGGCTGGAGTATTAGACTTACGGGGATTTGGGGGGGGAAAGAGGGGGGGAGGGGAGTGGGGGAAGGGGGGATGATAGGGGTTAGAGTAAGGGGAGTGAGGGTTATATTATGGTGTTTGTGTTTTTATGTATGTGAATTTGAGTTTCAGAGCACAAGGGATCGAAAGAGACTCCAAAAGGGTGAATATGGATAAAAAAATAAAAGTATCAACACTCAATGTTAAAGGTTTGGGCGCAGTCGTGAAAAGGAGGAGAATAGAACAAATGTTTAATAAAGAAGGATCTGACATTATAATGATGCAAGAAACACATCAGGGCTTCGATAACGTAAATATGATAAAATTAAAGTGGCTAGCTTACTATGAAAAGTCATTGGGGACCTCAAAAAAAAAATGGAGTGGCCATTTTGATTAAAAAAAAAAAGTGGATTCACATTAGAAGCCATAAAAAAGGATGATAGTGGTAGATATCTTATGATAAAAGGTAAAATTGAAGGAAAGGTATATACATTAATTAATGTTTATGCCCCAAATGAGAGACATAGAGAGTTTTTTATAAAAGTGTTTAAAGAAATAGAAGAATTTAAGGAGGGGTATGTTATCTTAGCTGGGGATTTTAATATGGTTATGGATAATAGATGGGACAGGTCGAACCCCACTAATGTGAAAAAGAGGAATAATATCACTATATTGAATAAATTAATAAAAGAAAATGATTATGTGGATTCTTGGCGTTTACTTAATGGGGTTAAGCCTGGGTTTTCATATTACTCCCCAGTTCATCATACATACTCCAGGATAGATCATATATTTGTCTCTAAAGACTTTGCAACTAAGATTTGTAAAATGGAAATGGGGGTAATAAAGGTAACTGATCACGCATTGTTAAGTTTGGAATTTGCAATTAAGAAGAATTACAAAGAGGCGTATAGATGGAAATTGAATACAAAAATATTGAAATATAATAAAGTGGTAGAAAAAATTCAGAAGGAATTGTCAGAGTCATGGGAAATTAATGAAAAGGGAGGAACAGCTGGGTCAGTCGTTTGGGACACCATGAAGGCTGTAGTTAGAGGAATTTGTATTAGAGAAATGTGCAGTTTAAAAAGACAACAACATGCAGAGCAGGAGAAGCTAGAGATAGAAATTAGAAGTCTGGAGGAAGAATATTGGCAGGGTAAAAATAAATATAAATTAGTAGAAATACAAGCTAAGAAGAAACAATTAGAAAATTTAAATTTAGAGGAGGTCCAAAAAAATTTAATATATATGAAAAGGGAGTATTTTGAAAATAGCAATAGGAATTCCAGATTGCTGGCCAGGCTCACACAAAAGGAAAAAGGGAGAAATGGGATAGAAGCATTGAAGGATAATCAAGAGAATTATTGCTATACAATGAAGGACAAAATAAAATTTTTTCAGAAATTCTATCAGGAATTGTATAAGGGTAAAGAAGTTCAAAAAGAGAAGTTGGAGGAATATATTGGAAAGGGAATAAAAATAGAAGGGAATAAAAATAGTACATAAAGAGCAAATGGAGAAGGTAATAACTCAAAGAGAAGTTGAAGATGTAATTGATAGTTTGAAAGTGGGTAAATCACCGGGAGCAGATGGTTTAGGATCAGAATATTATAAAGTTTTTAAAGAGTTTTTAGTTCCGAAATTAGTGAAACTTTATAACGCTATATTATTAGGAGAGAAGATACCAGAATCTTGGGAACATTCACTGATAATATTAATTCCAAAACCAGATAAAGACTTGACTATCCCCGATTCATATAGACCTATCTCATTAATAAATCAGGATGCTAAAAAAATTTCATCTATTTTGGCTAAACGGTTAAATAAATTTATATCAGAATATATAGGAGAAGATCAATGTGGATTTGTGGCAGGAAGGCAGATGCATAGTTTAGTGGGAAGAGTTTTAAACGCAATATATGCAATAAAAAAATCAAATATCAAGGCAGGAATTTTGGCATTGGATATTTTTAAGGCTTTTGATTGTGTGAGCTGGCAAGCACTAAAGATTATTGTAGATAAAATGGGATTTGGAAATAAATTTAAAACTATAATAGAACAGTTATATTCCCAAAATACAGCAGTAGTGGTGGTAAATGATGGACTCACTGATAAGATACGACTAGCCAGAGGTACAAGACAAGGATGTCCGCTCTCGCCGGTCCTGTTTGTAATGGTTATGGAAGTACTGGCGAATGCATTAAGGGATGATGGAGAAATAGAAGGAATTGGAGAGGTAAGGGAAATAAAATTGAATATGTTTGCGGACGATACCTTACTGACTATTAAGAACCCAATAAGAAAAATAGATAGAATTAAATATCAATTGAGAGAATTTGAAGAAGCTACAGGGCTAAGAATAAATTGGTCCAAATCAGAGATGATTTTGTTTAATTATACTAAGAAGGAAGAAAAGGAATGGGAATATAAGGGAATAGAAATGAGAGTTAAGGAGGAGATTAAATATTTGGGAATTAAAATTACAAAAAATCTAGATAATTTAGAAAAGGAGAATTTAACGAGGTTAAAGAAAGAGATATTAGGAAAATTGGAAAAGTATAAAAGATTAAATCTCTCTTGGTTTGGAAGAATAGCATTAATAAAAATGAAGATTTTAGCTAAAATTAATTTTGTGTTTAGGATGTTACCAATAAAAATATCAGAAACTGAGATAAAAAGTTGGCAAAATATTATTAATAAATATTGTAATGGAGAAAAGAAAGCGAGGGTAAATAAGAATAATTGGTATTTAAGCCAAAAACAGGAAGGATTGGGTCACCCAATTATAAAATTATACTATGTAGCAAATAGACTAAGACATATTGTAGAAGCAATTATAGGAGTAGGAGATTTATATTGGATGGAGGATAAAACTACAAGTAATGTAGAGATGAGTTTGGAAAATGTCTTTTTTAAGGAAGGAGGGAGAAAGTGGGTTGAAAGTATAGATAATCCACTCCTGAGGTCTCAATGGGAAATTTGGAGTAAATTTAAAAGGAAGCTGCTTCCAAGCAACTCTCCCTTATCACCGGTAATAATGCTAAAGAATTTCCCAGGGGAGCTGAAGGGTAGATTAAGTAAAATATTAAAAGAGAAAAATAAAATGAAATTAAAGGATTGGTTAAGAGATATAAATACAAGAGAAGATATGGAAGATTTGTCAAAGGAGAAAAAATTATCTTGGTTAGAGTATGCGCAATTAGAACAATAGAATAAAAAGTGGATTAAAGATAATAGAATTTGTAGAGAAATGACGAAGTTTGAAGAGTTAATAGTAAATAAGGAAAAAGGTAAAGGTGGTAGTATAGTCTTAAAAGGGTTAATGAGCGAAATATATAAAATATTGATAGAAAAGGAGTTAAGGGATAGCTCAGGGAAAATGGTATGGGAGACAGATTTGAAGGTACAAATAGGGCGACAGAGCTGGGAGGGACTGTGGAAACAAAGAGTGTTGAGAAGTATGTCAGTAAGAATAAAAGAAAATTATTTTAAAATTTTGTGGAGGTGGTACCTAACCCCGATAATATTGAATAAGATAAATGAGCAGCATTCAGCAAATTGTTGGAGAGGTTGTGGGGAGAAAGGAACGTATTTACACATGTGGTGGGAATGCAAATATGTGCAAAGATTATGGAAGATGGTGTTTTTAGAAATTGAAGAAATAGTGGGAATGAAAATAGAACAAACACCAAAGATTGCATTACTGTCACTATTTGAAGATTTAAAATGTGGAAAAGAAACTAAAGAGCTGATATCGAGTTTGCTGACTGTAGCACGATTGATGGTAGCTAGGAACTGGAAGATTCAAGGGGATTACTCTATTGGAGAATGGTATAAAGAAGTATGGGATATAGCTATTAATGATAAACTGACTTGTAATATTAAGTGGAGAAAAGGTATAACCAAAATAAATGAGTTTGAAGGAATCTGGAAACAGTTCCTAATATTTGTGTTTACCAGGGGAAGTGGGAAACCACCAGCAGAAGAAATGATAAGATTTTGGAATCAGGAATAGATCCCGAGGTGGGGGGTGCACTTTTATGTTAAAAATGATTATGTATGGTATGATATTTTACAGTTAATATCTATTCAACATATATGTATTCAACATTTATTCAACATGTATGTAGTGGTGGTTTTGATGTTTTCTTTTATTGTAATGTTTTATTGTATGTTTAATTAATGTGGAAAAGCAATAAAAAAATTAATTATTTAAAAATATCTTTATATTTAATCAGTTGGAGTGCCTGTAGGTTGTATGATTGAGTCTTTATTTCTTTAATTTCAATGTTCAGATTCACCGATATTCCCATAGGTAATCCACCACAGTCTCTCCCTTTCTTGTTGGACTAAGGGCGTTGCTAGACGTACCGGGTGTTCCGTCGTTGAGGAGCGGTGAAAGCGGCTTTTCCCGTTCAGCCGTGACGCCTCATGATCCACACCTGCCTTCGATTTATGGCGGAAGTTTGCGCCGGTTGTGCTGCTGCCGCCGCGAGAACGGTTGCGCAGCCACACCGGCCTGATTGCCGCGGTTTTTTTTTTCGCTCGCTGCACGGTTTGCGCACGTCCGAAAGACCGCAAACTTGCGCAGCCGTCAGCGATGCCGCCGCCGGCCCTGGCGGCGGCAGCGGCGGCAGTGCCAGTGCCAGCTGAAGTGCTGCTGGTGCTGTTGAGGGTCAACATTGATGCGCTCACTTCCTGATGGGGGTCGTGGCGGGTGTCATATGACCCGAGGTCAATCGTCTGCATGGCCACTGTGCCTACATCTCCCATCATGCCTCTGAGGTGTCGGCGGCGATGACCGCCTCTGTGCCCTGTGCCCCATCCCAAGGAGCCAACCCACATCTGGCCGTAGCCATGGCAGCAGCCCACAAACAGCTCTGCCCTCTGCCAGCCTGGTACCCACACTAACAGGCAGCGTACAGCACCGCCATTATGCGGCCACGGTAGCTGCCCACCGCAAGGAGTCACCAGCCACTTTTGCGGTCCTCCGTTCCTGCGCAAACTGTCACTGGGGAAATAAAAAAAAAAAGCCGCTCCGCCGCGCTGCCCCAGCTGCCGGACTGCGCGCAAATGGCGGAGGCGGCTTGACCGAAGCCGCTGACCACTCCCCCTTAGCACGCCTTTTCCTGACCAGTGCCGACCGCAGTGACCTCACATCCTCCCACACGTACTCCAAATTACCGCGGGACAGCAGGAAAAGGCGCACTACAACTCACTTTTTTAAAGTCGGGAGAAAGAGGCTTCACCGCAGGATAACGGCGGATCCTCGTGAACGTCATCTGGAAGCCTCGACGTGGCTGCGGAAGGTAACGCGCGCTAGAGCCCCGTCTAGTAACGCCCTAAGGCAGGCTTTATATAAAGTTGGTATCCTGGGAGCTCTATCTTTTTTTGTGTCCATGTTTCTTGTAACGCTATTATATCGCACTTGGCTAGATATTCTTTAAAGCCTATGTCCATCAGTTTGTTGTCCCATCCTGAGATATTCCAGGACACTATTCTTATGGGGGTTTGTGTTTGGTCTGTACTAGCTATGTACACTTTCCCTGGTGTTTGAGACAGACATTTTTCCATCTCCGGGATAAATCTTGCAGATCTTTGTCATTCCTCATTAATCTTTGTCTTTTCTCTGGCTTTTATGGTTTGTGTTTCGTTTATTGGGCTCAATGATAATTTCCCTGCATAGACTGCTGGGTTTTTCATAGTTATAGTACAAAACGCCTCTGGTTCCTTATTGAGATTTGTCAGCCTATTATTAACTCTTATTTCCTCTTCCTTTGCTGAAGTTATATTTTCCAAGGGCTTTGGCTGATAACCATATGGGGCTTTCTTGATCACAATGATGTTTGGGTAAAGTGAGCCTGTTTTATCTGATTTGTCCCTAGGATTTAATTGCTTATCCAACTGAGACTCAATCCAGACAAGACGGAGGTACTGTTAGCGGGTGGTTCATTTGTCCGGCGAGGTGATGTTTGCCCTGTCCTGGACGGGGTTGCACTCTCCCTAAAGGATCGGGTCCATAGTTTGGGGGTGCTCTTGGATCCAGAACTGTCACTTGAGGCACAGGTGAACTCAGTGGCAAAGAGCACCTTTTATCAGCTTAGGCTGATATACCAACTGCGCCCTTATCTGGACAGTGATAGCCTAGCTACAGTTATCCATGCTCTGATAACCTCTCGTTTGGATTACTGCAATGCGTTATACGTGGGGCTGCCTTTGAAAACGGTCCGGAAGCTTCAGCTGGTACAAAACAGGGCAGCCCGTTTACTAACAGGGACTGGCTGGCGAGATCACATTACGCCAGTCCTTTTACAACTTCATTGGCTGCCAGTCCAGGTCCGGGCCCGATTCAAAGTGCTGGTATTGACATTTAAAGCCCTAAACGGTTTGGGGCCAGGTTATTTGAAGGAATGCCTCCTCCCATATGTACCTACCCGGACCATAAGATCATCTACAGGGGCCCTTCTCCGTGAGCCCCTGCCAAAGGAAGTGAGGCAGGTGGCTACTAGGAGGAGGGCTTTCTCCGCTGTGGCACCCCGGTTGTGGAATGAGCTCCCCAGAGAGGTCCGCCTGGCTCCTACACTGTACTCCTTTCATCGCCAGCTGAAGACCTTTTTATTCACTCAGTATTTTAACACTTAATTTTAACTCAAATTTAAATTATACTGTTTTAACTCTGTATTTTAACCTTATATCAATTGTGCTGCGTGGTTTTATCCTGGTTGTGCTTTTTATATTGTATTTTGTATTTGTATTTTTAACTTGTTGGTTGTTTTATGATAGTTTTAATTTTTGTGAACCGCCCAGAGAGCTTCAGCTATTGGGCGGTATAAAAATGCAATAAATAAATTAATAATAATAAATAAATTATCCCACAGGTGGGCGGATAGATCTTTATTTGTCCTCTGGCAATTGTAAATTTGATCGTTCATAGGACCACCAGGAGATATGGTTTTTCTTTTATCAGCCTCCTCACCATTAGTTTTTAAATGCTGGCATTTTCGGTTCTTTGGCATCTTTTCCTTATTACATATGGTTTCGTCCCATACTACCACAGTATCTTGGGATTGTATGCTTTTTGTTTTTTGATCAAGTAATTCCAGCAGCGTTCTTAATCTGGTGATTAACCACTGTTGATTAATACTGTTTAGGGCCTCAAAGCTCTCTATGAGCTTTGTTTCTTCAGGACAAAATTGCTCCGCTATGTCAATCATCTCTTCCAATTCCATGAATCCCAGACTTGCCTCATCGTCGAAATCAGACAAGGTTGAAAGATTTTTTGGTTGTTTTGTAACTTCTTGGGGTAATTTTGGTAGCTCACTCAAGACATTCAGCAATGTGTGTTGTTTTCCATTACTGTAGATATTATCTTCTGATATCCCCACAGTTGTTAGCCGGTAATCTGCTGGGCCACTTTGGATTGAATCTTGCAGGTTGATAAGATTCCCTATTCTAGGTTCCCTCTCTGTCGTATTGCTTATGCTGTCCTGCTTTTCACTCATAAAGGGCAATAGGGGTGTTATTAAACTATTTTTAAAATATCTTTTAACTATCAATCCATTTCTTAATAGATCTTCTTTCATTCTATTTATCCTGCTTGTCAGATTTGGAGATGCAAAGGTGACCACAGCCCGTGCTTTTTTGTAATTATAAAACAGGTAGTCGATGTTTTGAATTATCTCAACATTGTTTCCCAGTGGGTTCTCTTTCCAAGTTGTTGATAACTTTAAAAAGTGCATCTTACGCTCTAATTGCATGAGTGAACCCCTTGGCTTTGGATAGTTAGCAAATACCAAGATGCATTTATTTAGTTGCAAGTTCCATGTTCCTTTCCTCATAGGTATGGACGTTGTTCCATTAATTTCCCCTTTCCCTTTCTCAGCTACAATTATGTCCTGTTTTATCTGAGCAGCTTGGGATGCAGATGCCCATGGATCTTGTATTTCATCTGTGTCTGCTACTTTAATGAAAGTATCCTGTTTAGTAGATTCCAATTTCATCGCAGCCAAGGGACATGTCTTCCCATTACTTTGTTTCTTTTTAGCAGTGAATTGCTTTTCTCTTTCCTGATCTTCAATGTCTAGAATGCGGAATAATCTATTAAAATTCATATTTGATTTAATTCGGTTATTCAATACTCGTTTTATATTTTTTTGTTTTCTTTTCCCCTTTTTGTTTTTATTCTTTAAACACTTTAATTTCAGAGCCTTGTCGTTGATGGGCGGGTTGTTATTATCAACATTTTTCTTACTCCTGTTGCTGTGTGAAATGACAACTTTGCTTTGATGTGTTGACTTCAGGGCCTCTATTAAGTTGGTGTTGGAGATTTTCTCATTAGAAGTACCATTAGGCCTTATGTTCTCTGGTTTTTTCGTGCTAACTTGGCCAATTGATCCCCCTCCTTGATGTTAGCCATTGCAAAGTTGGTAAAGGTAAGTCTTTACTTTTCGATAAGTATTTTTTTTATCAATGCAATATCCTCTGCCTGACTTTCAAGGAGGGTTCTAATTGTTTCATATTGATAGGTAGGCAAGCTTTGTAACATTTCAGCCCCCTTCTGTTTTAACAAGGGGTTTGTATACTCTTCTAATTGCTGGAGTGACATATCTTCCTGCAAGGTGGGAGTATTGAGCAGGGGGTTGGACTCGATGGCCTTGTAGGCCCCTTCCAACTCTGCTATTCTATGATTCTACTACAACACCAAAGTTTTTGTTTGTTTGAAGCAAAAATCGGCATTAACTCAGAATTACTGCCATTTGATATAACAGAATTACTGCCATTTGATATATCCTTAGGGTGTATTATTCTCATCAAATCTTCCCCTGACGACAAAAAATCCATTGCTGCGCTACATCTTTTAGTGGTATTGGTGTCTGGTGCACTCATTATGAGATGTGGCCCCAGAGACCAGTCCAAGGGCTCATTCATTGGCGTAATGGGTGTTGGCAGGATACTATTCGTGTTCTCATTTGTTACTTGTTGCTTGTTTATTCGTTTAACCTCTACTGCATTGACTTGGGAAAAAAATAGTTATTTTAGGTTGTTTATGTTTCCTCCCATGTGGGACCAATTCTACTAGGAGAGTGGTATTATTATTATTATTATTATTTATTTATTTATTTATATAGCACCATCAATGTACATGTCTTTTATATTCCCCTCTGGTCAAGACTATTGTTTTATCTGAACGCCTTCTCCTAACTCGAGAAGATGTTTTACACTGTATTACACCACTTGGCACCCATTTCACAGGACTATCTACTCTTTTAAACTACTCCCTTGCAATTACGATTACAATTGCAGCTTGCAAGTTACAGTGGTTACGATGTTTGCGTTAATTGCAATGTAGAGTTCAGTTGCGGCATCTGGATAATTGCTGGATAATAGCATCTAGCAGATTTACAGCCCCTGGTGTAAATGGCTTGCATACAGTTTGATGACTGATGATTTGTAATTATAATTTGTTTAATAGTTATAGACTGGTAAGTTGATAGTTGAAGACCAGCGATTAAATTTTAAAATCAGAAATTAAAAGTTAAAAGAAGTTTTTTTTAAAAAAGTTAAAAGTTAAAAAGTTAAAAGAAGATAAAAATAAGAGCTCAGAAGTTCAGATGCTCATTAAATTCTTGCCGTTAAATTCTGAGATGGAGAAGTCTGGAGAGGTGTTTACAATCCGTAATGCGTAGATAATAATAATAACTGCTAAGCAGGGCAAAATTAAGTGGGAGTAAGTAACACAGACCGTCCTTCTTCCTCCAGTCATAAAAATATAAAAGTCCAGTAAGAATACAGCAATTTCAGATGGATTAATCCAAAGAGGTATACAACCTTTTCCTCTTCGCCAATAACTAACTATCCGACAAAACAAATTGCAAAACCAAAGGTAGAGAAATACGAGAGAGAAGCAAAGAAGCTGATAAAACTGAAACTAAAATCCTAATCTAACGAACAGTTTCTAGACTCTGATCTCACTAATAGAAGGAGGAGAGCTTACCTTCATCAGATCTTATTATGCACCCATCTGGATCCATTAGTCTCTGGGGATGGACCATCTTAATAAGCCCCCCACCCTTGCGGAGGAGAGAAGCCACTGTAAGTCTAAACCCAGCATGCAGTGATCTGACCATGATAAAGGAAGTGATGTGTCATCCCCCATTTTCAGATCACCACTTTCTCCATGTCCAGTTGCGAGAACCAGGTAGAGTATGCCCTGCTACATACGTTGGGCTGGTGGCATGTTGGGACAGACTGATGGTTGTCATGGAGACCATAAAATCCTGAACTGCCCTGGATAAGGTACCCTCGGTGTGAATATTGGGGGATCTCAGCACTGCACCCAAGACCACCTCCGTCAGCTCATCTAGGGAGTCCATTGAGCAGCGGGGCAGGTGGTTCACCAACAGTATCTGTTCCTCTGACCCAGCACAAAGTGCAAACACTCCAGACACTTCCTGTCCCAAGGTGCCAACACTCCCTGTCCCACTAGTCACGTGGACAGGGAGCCTGCAGAGGGAGATGGAGTTCCTATAGACCACAGCAACCCCTCCTCCCTGGCCCTCAGATCTACCCTGATGCTGAACCAAGTACCCTGGTGGGCATAGCTGGGAGAGACTGACTCCTCCCTGCTCACGCACCCAAGTCTCGATTATACATGCCAGATCAGCAGCCTCATCCACAATTAAGTTGTGGATGAGGGAGGACTTCTTATGGTGTTTAAGAGCAGCATCCGGAGGCCTGAGGGTTGGCTGATAGGGCAACCAACAAACCTGCAGTTGTAGGGAGGACTGGAACACGGCACAGCCATTAACTGTCAGGCCATGTTCCCCTTACCTGGCAAGTCCTCGTCACAACACCATATCACCCTCTACCCATCACTACACTGATTGGAGCCCCCTCAAGTCCCCCAACTTGGTTCTGTATCCTCCCTCCCGGGCACATAGCTCAAGACCCACAGAAAGCTAAGAAGTGAAACAAAAGCAGGCAGGCTTCCCTAGGTGGTGATGGCGATCCCTCCTTTTCCTGCAGGCACTGGCTCCCCTAGGACACCTCAGCCAGCCAGCTCATGTGTCCCCTTCCAGGGAGGGGAACAGGCGGAAGCTGTCAGCAATGACTGGCTCAGTCCTTGGCAGCCTGGTCCTGCAGGGAGTAGTAATCTGCTGCACATAAGTCCACAGGGAGAGGGCGGTGGAGGTGGTCCTTCTTTCTCCTGCAGGCACTGCCTGCACATCCTCACCATATGCTGCCAACTGCCTGAGAGAAAAAGGTTTTAATCTGGCACCCAAAAGATAACCGTGTTGGTGCCAGGAGGGTCTTGTCAGGTAGATCATTCCATGATTGGGGGTCTGCCATTGAGAAGAGCCTCTGCCTTGTTGCTGCCCTGTGAGCTTCCCTCAGAGGTTTTTAGATGAGGAACATAGAGGATGGAGAGATGGATGCTGGGAGAGGTGCGCCATCAGGTTTTGTTCATTTATTTATCTTAAATATTTGTTGGATGCCTTTCAGGGCAGAAGCCCTTCCAAGGAGGCTTACATCATTAGTCAAAACCAGCACCTTGAATTGGGCTTGGAAACATACAGGCAAGCAGGCCAGAATCTGTATTATATGTTGTCAATCTGGCTGCCACATTTTACGCAACTGCTGCTTCTGAATCATCTTCTAAGGGACATAGAGCACATTGCAGTAATTTAACCTGGAGTTTACCATACTGAAGCCCTGGCAAGATAGAGGTGTATCTGGACCACCAACCTAAGCTTGGTCCTCCATGTCATTGATGCTGCCTGAGCCTCAAGTAACAGAGATGGCTCCAGGAGAACCTCCAGCCTATGAACCTGCTCCTTCAAGGGGAGTGCAACCCCATTCTGAGCAGGTTGAGAAGAATCCATCTGTTCAGTCAGAGTCACAGCAACTTGGTCTTGTCTGGATTGAGTTTCAATTTATTAACCCTCATCTATTCAATTGTCATAGCCTGGCATCAATCTTTACAGTATTTTATTATTTGAAATTTCTGAGTGAATTATTCATTTTGTATAATTACTACCTTCTCCAGATCACCTTTGAGGAAGGACCTTTTGTCTCTGAAATATAATGGCCTTAAATTTCCCTTTGGCCCCTTTGGGAACAAGTCCTCTTTTTGCTTTTCATTCATCCTGGGTGCTCCCCTTTTGTTTTTGTTTTTTTGTTAACTGGGAAGGGGGGGTCACAGATTAGAGGAAAAGGCCCACATTCCTGTGCCCATTGCTCAGATTTGACCGACAACCAGGAGGACTTGGTTTCCTTGGAGCAAGGAGGTGGAACTGCTCCATGTTCCTCACCTTGGAGTGGCTCCTGATTAAGGCCCGGTGCAACTACTTCTCTGGCTGCTTCCTTTGGCCACCTCAAGCTTCTCCCCAAAGGATGAGGAGGTTTTTTGCATTTAGACTCAACTGCTTTCCAATTGCACTTATCGCTGCCATTGGCTTCAATCCCTCGCACACCGAGATGAGCACAGAGGCTCACAGACGTTGTTGTTTCGGTGCCAGGCCCCTCCTCATACTTACTATTTTCTTGGAACATGAAGGTCTTGCTACATCCACTGAAAGTGTTGAGCGGTGCATCCACAAACTTTGTTACCTTCACATAAAAATTGTTGTTGCTAAAGCACAGCTTCTGCTCCGAAAAACAGGTATATTGTATCTGGGTAGCATTCCTGGAGCGAGGGAGGAAGTAGCAGGTGCCTCCATTCCCACAGTTCCTTCAAAAGTCAAACAGATCTCTTAGTGTGGAATCATCATTGGTCAGCAGAGACTGTTATGTGCACAAGGCAGTATGCAAAATGGAAACATTGCAAACATTGGAGAGCAGCAGGCCAAGTTGTGAACATGGGTCATGGGAACATCAGAAGCTGAGTTCATCTAGCCCAGCAGTGTCGACACCAACTGGCAGCAGTGGCTCTCCTGGGTTTCAAGCAGGAGTTTTTCCAGCCCTACCTGGATGTGCTGGAGATTGGACCTGGGACCTTCTGCATGCACAGCTGGGGCTTCAGCACTGAGCCGTGGCCTCTTGCCTAACGGATCCCAGTTGGCTAGGCCAATCCCAGGTGGCTAGGGATCCTAAGGAGGTTCGCTTGGCACCTACATTATATGCTTTTAGACGCCAGGTGAAGACGTTTTATTCTCCCAGCATTTTAACAGACTATAAATAAATTTTAACCTGGTGTTTTAAATTTGTAATTTTGCATTGCTGCTGTTTTTATCTGGTTGAGCTTTTATATTGTATTTTATATTATGGTTTTATACTGTTGTTTTATACTTTGAATGGTAATTAATTTTTGTGAACCGCCCAGAGAGCTCCGGCTATTGGGCGGTATAGAAATGTAATTAAATAATAAATAAATAATAAATAAATAAACTGAATCCTGACTGAATTTTATTTATTTAAGAATTTTATCCCACCATTCAGCCAAAAAAGGCTCTCACGGCGGCTTACAAATTTTTACCCATTCAGTGGACAAGTGATGAGGTAAACCCATCAAAGCACCCTCTTTGCCACATGGATAAGAATCCACTGACTGAACCTGCATATCGGAACATGCCTTGGCCCTGACAGCCTTCCCCTCACCTCAGGAAAGAATGCCCTGGTCTGTATTCCACGGAAGGTGCACAGGGAAGGGGACGGGGTGCTTGAAGGAAAGTCCTTGGTGAAGGAGGGTGGCTGTCAGTGGGAGGTGGCATCGGGCAGTTCTGTGATTCAGCTACTTGGCACCAACTAGCCTGGCATCTCCCCCACCCCCACCCCTAAAGGGTGTTATAGCTCATGTGCTAAACACAGCAGGTAGGTGGGTTTAGGGGCCCTACACACACAGAGCAGATTCACACACAGGCAAACCAACTAAAAGTCAAATCATGTATGTGCATGGACCCTCCCTCTGGAGAAGAGCAGTATTTGGTAAGACATGCCACTGACTTCTAAGAAACGCCAGGACTTTGCAGTTGAGAGCTGCATTCTGCCTGCAGTGCTTGCCCAGAGACATGGGGGCCTGTGTCATCTGTGCTTCTCCTCTTACTTACCAACTTGCTGTGAGATTGTACAGAGCCCCACCAGAGATGTTTCTCCACACACACATCAGCATCTGGATGTAGTCAGCAAAACAGGTAAGATGCTCACAAGCTGAGGCTGAATGGATGGGAACCAGAAAAGAAAGCAAAGCAAGAGCATGCTGAGACACTTTGAATGACAGACCAACAACTGGTACAATGCGATCTGTGATCAGGTCTCCTCGTCAGGGCCGGCCATACCATTAAGTGGCCTGATGCAGTTGCCTGCATGGACGGTCAGCTGGCTGGCCATGCAGGCAGCCAGCAGGACCAAGTAGTGTCCATTCGCTCGCTCGCCTCCTGTACACTGGACCTGCTTGGCAGGGCAACTCAGCTGGCCCTGCCCACCAGCTTACTTTTTTGGTAGCACATATGCGCATCACCTTGCCAGCATACCACCCATCAGGGAGTTCTACTTTCAGGATCTGCACAGAGCCTACGCAAGGTTGGCCAAAGTATTGCAAGAGGTCCTGGAACTCCTGAAGGTAGAAATCCCTGATGGGAAGAATGTGGCGAGGTGGGAGTTCATATCTGTGCCCCAAAAAGTAAGCCAGTGGGCGGGGGGGTAGGGGTGGCATCAGCATCAGCAGCTTCAAGCAGAGACCTGCCTTGTACCAGGCCTGCTCCTTATCTTCCCTTTAAAGCAGGGTGGGGCAGGAAGGCCAATTTTGTTATTTCCAGGGTCCTGAAGTAAGGTCCTTGGAAGTAAGAATCTGATTCTACATAAAATGTAGGAGATGAGCAGTTTATTTTATTGCTCCTTCCTTGCAGATAGCCACAGGCAGACTGGCCCTTGCCTTGCACTGCGAGTCCTGGGCTGGATTCCCTGTCTAATTGAGGGCATTCAGAAACCCTGTCCTGGTTCAAGGAATGTGCTTCTAGCCTACAGATATCAGACTGAGCAATGGGGTTGGGGATGCGGGTGGCTCAACATTTCCTTTCCTGTGTGTTTCCCTGGTTGGAGTGAGCTGTATTGGACTTATGGTTTCCTCTTGGCAATTCTGATTGGGAAACTGATTGGGGCAATTCTGATTGGGAAACTAGTGCTGAGGTCAAAGATCAGCCTCTCCCACAGTGCCCCTGCTGCAACAATCATTGGAACCTTCCCCGCCCCCAGCCCAGCTATTTTAAAGGTGGAGGGACCCCCTGACCTGGTCTCCCCCTCCCATGCTATGTTTGTTTGGCTCTTTGTGGTGCTTCTGGGGTGTGTGTGTGTGTGAGGATCCACTGGTGCTTGCGGCTCCAAGCGGTGAGATCAGCCTACTCAAAGGGTCTGTAGATGGTGACAAGAAAAGCAGAGAGGGGCTGGTGGGGTGGGGGTAAGATGGGGGTGGGGGAGAGAGCCAGAGGGATAAGTGGGTGTGTATGAGGTGAGTGGAGAACATGGAGGAGAAGCCAAGGGGGGAGGGGGAGGGGGAGGAGGAGGAGGAGGAGGAGGAGGAGGAGAGAAGTGAATTGTTCTGGGGCATGGCCCGGGGTGGATTCGCAGTAGCAGCAGGTCATCTACATAACTCAGCCGCCATTGCTAAGCCATCCAGGGGCAAACCCTGGAAACACCGCTCCAAAATAGTCGGGAACTTTTTTGGCAGCGGGGGCTTGTCACAGCCCATGGCACCCCCAGGCCCGGCGCTGCTATAGAGGCAACTCAGGCGGCAGCCTAGAGCTCCAAGCAAACGAGGGCGCCAAACAGCGCTGTTCCAAAGCCAGGATGCTGGGGTTGGAGGTGGAGGCTTCAGTACAGCGTGCCAGGAAGCCACTTCCAGGCCTGCTGCTTCAAAGTCTCCGCCCCGCCCCCCAACCCCAGCATCCTGGCTTCAAAGCCGGGAGCGGGAGGAAGCTGGCGTGAGCGGGAGGTGAGTGGGCGAGCGAGGGGGGAGCGGTGAGCGAGCCAGTGAGCGGGGGCGGTGAGCGGGCATGCAAGCGAGGGGGGCGGGGAGTGGGCGAGCGAGGGGGGCGGGGGCAAGGGAGTGGGCGAGTGAGCGGGGGGGCAGGGCGGAGGCTTCAGAATGCGCCTGCCTAGGGCGCAATATAGTCTGGCGCCGGCCCTGGGCACCCCGATTGGTTGGCATGGGCTGGACAGGGAAGCGGGCGGTCCCAGGAGCTCAGGAGAGCCCTGTGCCCCTTGGTATATAATAATAATAATAATAATAATAATAATAATAATAATAATAATAATAATAATAGGGGAGGAGAGGAAGGGGCTCTGCACCTCTGTAAAAACAAAAAAACAAAAAATGGAGGTGGGCAGAGACGAGGAACGGGGCCCATTCCTCCCCCCTTTAAAAAAAACATTATCTGTATCTGCATAGCTGCGCAGATACAGATAATAAAAATAAAAAACAGGGGGATGGAACGGGCAGCTAGAGAGAGGTCAGAGGGAGCAGAGGTGGTTTGGGCACCCGGTGTCCCTCTTCTCGTCCTCCTCTGGCTGCCTTGTTCTTGCCCCATCCCTCCCGGTGCTAAGCGCCACTGGGAAAGTTCGCAGATGCTGGGAAGTAACGCAAGTGCGGGAGCCAGGTGCCTTATGATGCCAAAGCACCACCATCAAGACTGGGGCCTGGTGGCAAAGCTATTTCCCCTCTGACTGTTGGCAGTAGGGCAAGGGAACTCCGGGCTTTGTCAATCCCACCCAAGCAGGAGGAGAGGTCGGCCTGCAGGGAAAGGCCTTGCCCAGAAACCCCAATCCACTATAGCAGGGAGAGGGAACCTCTAGAAGTGCCCCCCCCTTACTGTAAGTTTCTTTTGCTGATAGCTGTAATCAGAGAGAGGACAGTATTTAAAAGCAAGTAAGCTTCAAACACCCTGCAAAGAATCAACTTCTTGCAAAGATCTGGAGCTGTGCATTTTTCAAGCAGAAAAGCTGCTTCTTTGTGAGAAGAATGCAGCAGCCTGGCATTTAGGATGCTATTGGAAAGAGCCACAGAGTGGTTCAGTCCTAAGCAGGTTTAAAATGGCCATAATCCCATTTGGCTCCACCCACTCTGCCTTTGGCCCTGCCCACAGCCTGACCTTGGCATTTTGCTTCCTGTGTGGCCAGCTGCACTTGGTGTGCCCATCACTCATTTCCGTTTCCTCTCCTGTCTTCTGTGTCTGCCATCAGGTTGAAGGGCCATGTGGTGCTGAGATCTCATTGGGAACACTGGCTCTGGGAGCTGCATAAGCTGCCAGAATTGTGGGAACAGATTCACAAAGTGCCTGGGAAATATGGCTGCACCCTTGCCTAGGAAAGCCCACAGAGACATGTCTGGACTTACAGTGCTGAAGAAAAAGCAGCAGCAGCAGTGCCGGGTGCCACATCCTCTTCCTCTTGCTGCTCCCTCACTTTCCTGCAACACAAAGGGGAACTGGGCTTGCTTCTGGATGTGTCCAGGAAGTGGCAGAGATTATTGGTGGCACATCTGTGGCAGGGTATTCCAGTGTGGGACCCCAGAATCTATCACAGAATCATAGAATCATAGAATCATAGAATAGCAGAGTTGGAAGGGGCCTACAAGGCCATCGAGTCCAACCCCCTGCTCAATGCAGGAATCCACCCTAAAGCATCCCTGACAGATGGTTGTCCAGCTGCCTCTTGAATGCCTCTAGTGTGGGAGAGCCCACAACCTCCCTAGGTAGCTGATTCCACTGTCGCACTGCTCTAACAGTCAGGAAGTTTTTCCTGATGTCCAGCCGGAATCTGGCTTCCTTTAACTTGAGCCCGTTATTCCGTGTCCTGCACTCTGGGAGGATCGAGAAGAGATCCTGGCCCTCCTCTGTGTGACAACCTTTTAAGTATTTGAAGAGTGCTATCATGTCTCCCCTCAATCTTCTCTTCTCCAGGCTAAACATGCCCAGTTCTTTCAGTCTCTCTTCATAGGGCTTTGTTTCTAGACCTCTGATCATCCTCGTTGCCCTCTTCTGAACACGCTCCAGCTTGTCTGCGTCCTTTTGAATTGTGGAGCCCAGAACTGGACACAATACTCTAGATGAGGCCTAACCAGGGCCGAATAGAGAGGAACCAGTACCTCACGTGATTTGGAAGCTATACTTCTATTAATGCAGCCCAAAATAGCATTTGCCTTTCTTGCAGCCATATCGCACTGTTGGCTCATATTCAGCTTGTAATCTACAACAATTCCAAGATCTTTCTCATTTGTAGTATTGCTGAGCCAAGTGTCCCCCATCTTGTAACTGTGCATTTGGTTTCTATTCCCTAAATGTAGAACTTGGCATTTATCCCTATTAAATTTCATTCTGTTGTTTTCAGCCCAGCACTCCAGCCTATCAAGATCACTTTGAAGTTTGTTTCTGTCTTCCAGGGTATTAGCTATCCCACCCAATTTGGTGTCATCTGCAAATTTGATCAGCGTTCCCTGCACCTCCTCGTCCAAATCATTAATAAAAATGTTGAAGAGCACTGGGCCCAGGACTGAGCCCTGCGGCACCCCACTCGTTGCCTCTCCCCAGTTTGAGAAGGTTCCATTGATAAGTACTCTTTGAGTCCGATTCTGTAGCCAACTGTGGATCCACCTAATAGTTGTTCCATCTAGCCCACTTTTAGCTAGTTTGTTAATCAGAATGTCATGTGGTACTTTGTCAGAAGCTTTGCTGAAGTCAAGATATATGACATCCACAGCATTCCCACAGTCCACAAGGGAGGTTATCCTATCAAAAAATGAGATCAAATTAGTCTGACAGAATTTGTTCCTGACAAATCCATGTTGGCTTCTAGTAATCACTGCATTGATTTCAAGGTGTTTACAGATTGACTTCTTTATAATCTGCTCCAGAATTTTCCCAGGGATGGATGTCAGGCTGACTGGTCTGTAGTTCCCAGGTTCCTCCTTTTTGCCCTTTTTGAAGATAGGGACAACGTTAGCCCTCCTCCAGTCATCCGGCACCTCACCCGTCTTCCATGATTTTGCAAAGATAATAGACAAAGGTTCTGAGAGTTCTTCCGCTAGCTCCTTCATTACTCTTGGATGCAGTTCATCGGGCCCTGGGGATTTAAACTCATTCAAGGAAATTAGGTGTTCTTTGACCATTTGTTTATCAATCTCAAACTGCAATCCTGCCCCCTCAACTTCTGCTTCACTTTTTAGAGGGGGGTCATAGATCCGCTTTTGGGAGAAGACCGAGGCAAAGTAGGAATTGAGCACTTCAGCCTTTTGTTTGTCGTCTGTTATCAATTTGCCATCCTCATTAAGCAGTTGAACCACCATTTCTTTCCTCTGTCTTTTACTACTCACGTATCTGAAGAAAGCCTTTTTATTGCTTTTAGCATCCTTCGCTAATCTCAGCTCATTCACAGCTTTAGCCTTCCTGACGCCATTTCGGCACTTCTGCGCCACTTGTCTGTACTCTTCTTTTGTAGCCTGGCCTTCCTTCCACTTCCTATATGTATCCCTTTTTGTTTTCAGTTCATCAATAAGCTTTTTGTGGAGCCACATTGGTTTCCTCTGTTGTCTTCTATCTTTTCTCCTTGTTGGAATTGTTTGTAACTGTGCCTTTAAAATTTCATTTTTTAGATACTCCCAGCCATCCTGCACTCCTTTTCTTTTTAGGCTCCCTTGCCACGGGACCTTACTTATTATAGTTCTGAGTTTATTAAAATCAGCTTTCCTAAAATCCAGAGTACGTGTATGGCTACGCTCGACTTTTGTCTCCTTCATAATCAAGAATTCAAGTATGACGTGGTCACTTTCCCCCAGAGTTCCCGTAACTGCCACTTTATCCACTAAGTCATCCCTATTGGTCAATAACAAGTCAAGGATTGCTGACCCTCTAGTTCCTTCCACCACTTTCTGTAGGAGAAAGTTATCACCCATACATGTCAGGAATTTCTTGGAAGGGCCGCTTTTGGCAGTATTGGTCTCCCAACAGATATCAGGGTAATTGAAGTCCCCCATCACTACTACATCACACTTCCTTGAAACACTGGCAATTTGTTTCTCAAAAGTTTCGTCCTCGTCTTCTCCTTGATTGGGTGGTCGGTAGTAGACTCCGATTATCATATTCTTTTTATTCCTAGCCCCATTTATTTTAATCCAGACGCTCTCGACGGGGCTCCCAATCTCATCCGCCTGTATTTCTGTGCAGGGATAGGTATTTTTAACATATAGTGCAACTCCACCTCCCTTTCTATTTCTTCTGTTCTTTTTGAACAAGTTATATCCTTCAATTGCTATATTCCAGTCATGGGAGTCATCCCACCAAGTTTCAGTTATACCTATCAAGTCGTATTTGCCTTCATGTAATAAGAGTTCAAGTTCATTCTGTTTGTTTCCCATGCTCTGGGCATTAGTATATAGACATCGAAGACCATGTGTTTTATAGTCTGGCTTTGTTCCTACCTTGTTGCAGACACTATTTTGGGACTCTGTTGGAGCTGTTCTCTGTACTGTGATGCATTGGCCTTCATCCATTGTTGCCTCAAAATTTACGTCTCCCACCCCCGCAAGATTCAGTTTAAAGCCCTCCTGATGAAGTTCTTCATGCTGTGGCCGAAGTCATTCTTTCCAGCCCTTGTGAGGTGCAACCCATCCCTTGCCAGCAGTCCATGTTCCAAGTAGCGTAGCCCGTGGTCCCAGAATCCAAAACTCTCACGACGGCACCACTTTCGAAGCCAGTCGTTCATCCGGAGTATTTTTCTTTCCCTTTCTAATCCTCTTCCAAGAACCGGGAGGATGGATGAGAAAACTACCTGGGCCCCAAAGTTCTTCAGTTTCCTTCCCAGAACTTCAAAGTCTGAAATGATTTCTTTGTAGCTCTGCTTGGCGACATCATTTGTTCCCACATGGATGAGAAGAAAGGGGTATGTGTCCGTGGGCTTTATGAGCTTCGGTAACCCTTCAGTCACATCTCTAATCTGTGCTCCAGGGAGACAGCACACCTGGCGAGTCCATGGGTCTTCACGACATACTTGGGTTTCAATCCCACGCAGCAGGGAGTCTCCCACAACGACTACTCTTCGCTTCTTCTTGGTTGACCTACCTTCTGTCTCTTGGTCACTGTTGCATGGTGCCTCCTGTACTTCTTCCTCTGCAAACTGTCCTTCAGTCTCATTCTCCAGAAGCTGAAAGCGGTTGCTTAACTGCAATGGCTCCACCAGTGCAGAACGCCCTCTAATTCCTCTTCTAACTGTCACTCTTTTCCAGGGAGTTTCCTCTTCATTGGCTTTCCTCCCCTCAGCATACTCCACTTCTGCTTCAGCTGGCTGTTGTTCTTCAATCTCATGTGCTTCTTGTTGCTGTTGCAGTTCCACCGTTCGGTCTAAGAACTCCTCGACTTCTCTTATTCCTTGGAGGGTGGACACTCGCTGCTCAAGTCCTCTCACTTTTTCTTCCAAAAGTGCCACGAGCTTGCACTTGTTGCAGGTGTACGCCATGTTGAGCTCAGGCAGAAACACGAACATTGCACACCCTTTGCAGGTCACTACCTCTAGGGACTCCTTTCCATCCATAATGTCGATTTCTGCTTTTGTTTTTTTCCTTTTTGATTATAGTAGAATTGCCTTTGCTTTGTTGTGTCCTCTCTGAAGGTACACAACTATATGAGGATGTCTTAAGGGAAAGTAATCTTTTGGGGTTTTTTTTTTGCTTTTGTTTGGTGGTGGTTTTGTGGGTTTTTTTTTCTCTTTATGCTTTTCTTTTTTCCCCCACCTCTTTTTTATTTTTATTTTATTTATTTATTTTTATTATTATTATTATTATTTTTTAGAGGCCTCCCCCTTGGCCTCCCCTGCCGAACTCCTGTTTGCACTTCCTGTTCGCTCGCTCCCTGGGAATCTGGCTTACTTTTTTAGCTCCTCCTTGAGCTGGGCCAGCTGCTTTTCCCTGCTTCTGCTCAGCTCCAAGTCAGCAACCAGAATGAGGTCACTGAAAGGCCAACAACAATCAACAGCAATTAGGCACTGATTGCTGAGACCAACTGACAATCAGGCCACTCCCCCTTCAGCTCCTGCAGCAACTATCCACACCGACCTCTCACTCAGCACTCAGGAGCACTTGGCAAGCACACGGCCTCTTTGAATTGGCAGCCTCCTGGGTTTCCTTGAGGCTTCTCTTCTTCCCCTGTCCTTGGTCTCCTCTTCCCCTACACTCCCCCTGCCAAACTCCTGTTTGCTCTTCCTGTTCGCTCGCTCCCTGTTCGCTCGCTCCCTGGGAATCTGGCTTACTTTTCTAGCTCCTCCTTGAGCTGGGCCAGCTGCTTTTCCCTGCTTCTGCTATTTCGGGGGCTGAAAAGGCATTGGCTCAAAAATGTTTTTTTGAAAAACAACAACTAGTTTTGATGTCCCTAGAGCAGTGGTTCCCAAACTTTTTCAGGTCACCGCCCCCTTGGTTCCCCAACATCATGCCCAGCGCTCCTTACCCTACCCTATAAAAATCATTATTCAGAATAAAGGTTTTCAACGACCCACTAAGGAAGATAATAACAATAAAATTCAAAACAGTAACAATTAATTGAACACTTTATTCAAAATTCCATTGGTGTGCCCCACCATGCTGGCTGCAAACAGAGGTGTTCGCTCTCTTTCCCTCCCTCCCTCCACAAGCTTGGGGCGGTTGCTTCCCATTTAGAGGGGATTCTAGGAGTTGAAGGACTTTTTTCTGTCTAAACATGCATAAAATTGTGCCTTTAACTTATCATGCCACACTAGCATGAATACAGGAATCAAATAGGATTTCCTTCTTACTTAGAGTAAGCACCATTTTGTTATAGGAAAAGATAATTTATTTTAATTCATAGACTCATACTCATAGAATAGCAGAGTTGGAAGAGGCGTACAAGGCCATCGAGTCCAACCCCCTGCTCAATGCAGGAATCCACCCTAAAGCATCCCTGACAGATGGTTGTCCAGCTGCCTCTTGAAGGCCTCTAGTGTGGGAGAGGCCACAACCTCACCAGGCAACTGATTCCATTGTTGTACTGCTCTAACAATCAGGAAGTTTTTCCTGATGTCCAGCTGGAATCTGGCTTCCTTTAACTTGAGCCCGTTATTCCGTGTCCTGCACTCTGGGAGGATCGAGAAGAGATCCTGTCCCTCCTCTGTGTGACAACCTTTTAAGTATTTGAAGAGTGCTATCATGTCTCTCCTCAATCTTTTCTTAAATTAAAATGTTAAAATAATTATCTGCCACCTGGTACAGAGTTTTCCTATGGAACACTTGGCTGGGACTGAAGTAGAGGGGCACTAACTTTACTGTACTTACTGTCTTTAAATATGGTTAAATATCCCACAGTTACCTTGCTATTCTATTTCTACAATTCATTTTCTCCTGTCTTTTCTTCAGGCTGAATCCTATGCACATTTACCTCAGAGTAAGTTCTATTGATCTCAGTGGGGCTTACTTCTGAGTAGACATACTTAGGATTGTGCTGCAGCTCTGTTTTTATGGTGACACAAGATACACACATACCATGTTTACCAAAAGAACGCTTGAAAAAAGGGGGTTGGATACCCTGAAATAAGCAAGGGCAGATAGGAATTGTTTCAGCAAGCATTCTGCAAAAAGGTGCTGCTGAATCTTCTTTAGCCAGGAAGGACCTGGGGAATTGCAATTCTCTCCCCTTCTCCCTTTTCTTTTCTCTCCCAATCCTGTTGTACTCCAGATTTTTTTGGGGGTGAGAGCACACACAGAGACACACAACATCTCTCTCTCTCTCTCTAACTCTCCCTCCCTCCAAGCCTCACGATAGCTGCCGGGCTGATTAGGACAGGAGGACAGCTGCTCAGAGGGGAAATGGCCCCAATCTGCAACTCCTGATGGGGGAAGGAAGCCTGGTGATACCTTGCAGGCAGCAGCACAAGCAGTCCTGCTCCCCAGCCAGCCGGCCGCTGTTTTTGGCAGCCGCCCACCGTCCTCCACGTGCTCCTTCCTCTCTGCTGCAGGGCTGCTGCTCCCGCCTTGTACAGCAACTATCGCGAGAGGTCTGCTGGGGCAGCTTGTAGGAGGGAGCAGCTCTGGCCGAGGGAGGGAGCAAGCAAGCGGGCAGCGGTGGCTTCAGCAGGAAAGAAGCCCTGGGCCCTCCTAGGCAGGAGAAGAGTGGGCAGAGCAGTTGAACTTGCCGCTGTTTCCTGCTCTGCTGCCTCCTGTGGGCACTTTCCCCACCCCTTACTTCTGGTGGGGCTGCTGTGAGCTTGAGATAGGAGGAGAGAGCGGCTGCATGAGTGAGAAAGTCCTTCCTGAGCAGGAAGGTGTGGGGAGAGCAGCTGACTCTGCCGCTCTTTCCTGCTCGGTCCCTGGGTTTTAGGACCATCTGGAGAGACCACTTTGAGCGCCCCCTGCTGCCTCTTAACAACCCCCTATGCAATCCCACTGCCCCCAAGGGGGCGGTACCGCCCACTTTGGGAACCACTGCCCTAGAGGAACAAGGCAGGCTGCCCTATGTCTCCATTATTATTATTTTCGTTTTGTGTAGGGGACCTCTAGCACAGCAGTGCACAACCTGCAGCCCTCCACCACACTGACTTGGTTTGCACACCATGGAAACGCAAGGTGGGTTGTTTTTATACAGTTTGTTTTATACTTTGAATGGTTTTAATTTTTGTGAACCACCCAGGGTGCTTTGGCTATTAGGAGGTACAAAAATGCAATAAATGCAATAAAAATAAAAATGAAGACAAGTTTGTGAAGAGCTGAGGCTTATTTATTACATTCTGGAACAAGTCTAGGGATGATATACATCCATATTCTTTTGTTTACTGTGATTTTCCATCTTAAATTTAATTACACTAAAGTGTACATATTCTTCCCCCCTATTTGTTGTTGCTTGTTTTTCCCTCTTCCAATTCTTCTTATGAAAATTGGATTATATATTATAATTTTATAATATCTCTATGCCTATTAATACTGTTGTGTTATAATACTGTTGTATAAACAAGACCATTTTGTTGGTAGATGTAATCTTTCTTTTGTGATACAGGAGTTCTGTAATTAGTGGGTATTTTTATACATAATCTATTATTTATTTATTTATTTATTACATTTCTATACCGCCCAGTAGCCGGAGCTCTCTGGGTGGTTCACAAAAAATAATCTATGTTCCTTTTCTCTTTGAGATAAAATAAGTAGCTCCCTGAGACCTGGAGACCACCACTGGTCAGAATTAAACAAAACATTATATGATCTGACCCATATTTCAATACGTTGTTCTCCACAGTAGCCATGAGAACGAAGGTAGTTTTTCACATGTTGTTCTTAGCATATCAGATGGTCTGAAGAATATTCTCCCAAATGGATTACTGCAATGTGTTATACATGGGGTTGCCCTTGAAGATGACTCAGAACTGTCTGCTAGTTCTGAGGCCATGATTAGAACTAGTATTACCCCTGAAAGAATAGGTGCATTGCTTGGGGGTACGCATTGATCCAAGCTTGTCACTTGAGATCCAGGTGGCCTCAGTGGTCAGGAGTGCTTTTTTCAGCTTTGTCTGGTTCACCAACTACAAGCTTTTTTTATTTGTATGTGTGTTTGTTCTTTACATTTATATCCTGTCTTTTCCTCCAAGGAGTTCAAGTCGAGGCAAATGATCCTCCTCCTCCTCCTCCTCTCCATTTTATTTTCCCATCAACCCTGTGAGGTAGATTAGGCTGAGAGTAAGGGACCTGCCAAAGTCACTCAGTAACTTGAACTCAGGTCTCTTGAGTCAAAGCCCAACACTCTATGAACTACAGCACACTGGCTCTCACACTCATCTATCCCATAACAGAGATCGCCTGGCTGCAGTAGTTCCCTCCAAATTGTATTACTGCAATGTGTTGTATGCAGGTTGCCCTTGAACAGGACTCGGCAGCTTCAGAATGTGGCGTCTAGGACAGTTACCAGTGCAGGGAGATGAATTCCTATTACACCACTTCTAAAAGAGTTTCTCTAGCTGCTTATTTGCTTCCAAGTCAAATTCAAAGTGCTGATGCTTACTTTCAAAGCTTAAATGACTTGAGTCCCCAAATATCTGAAGGAGTTCCACCCCTGCCTGCCAGTGCTTTAATATCTTCAGGGGAGGCTCTTCTTCAAGTACCCCAGTACACTGTGTGGCAAATGGGAGAAAGCACTCCCATTATGAAATGTCCTCCCCATGGAGGTGGTGTCCTTTTTGGTGCTAGGTCAAAAAAACTGGGTGGTATAGCTGTCTATTTTACATATCTTGTCTTTTTTGGTAGTAGTTTGTTGTGGTTTTATTTCTTTAAAAGGCTACTCAGGATAAAAATGAAGACCTTCACAAGATTTCTAAATGTACATATATTTGCATACAGTGCAGAAACAGTTTTTGGAACTTTGCATCCAAATATAATAATTTAAAAACCCACAAATCCAAGGAAGATGATGTTTCTCTCGAGTGCTGGAAAGGGATTTTGGTGTGCCAGATTTGGCCAAGTACAACCAGGCTACAGGGCTAAATTATCTGAAGATTTAGATTGACACCATGTGGAAATAAAAAGAAAGTATCCAAAAAATTTAAATTATTTTGTTATTAAAATATAAATCATTTGTCTAGAAAAACTGGTGGTTTTATAGACTCACCCTGAAACTGTAGGATTTCAGATACCTCTCCTATTTCATATGTTGCAGGGAATCCTAAACATATTTATTCAAAAGTAATTCCCATTGAGATAAATGCGGGCTTACTTCCTAGTAAGTATGTTTAGGATCACAGCTTTAAAAATGTATTGCTTGGTAAAATCTAGTGGATGGTACCTTGACAACTTTGCCTTTCATAGTCATTTTTGAATACCAAGTTGCCAAGTTACCACCCACCAGGTTTTACTATTATCCCCCAATAGAGATGTAAAATTTCCAGAAATTTTGAAGCCATGGGGTGGGGGTGGGGGTGGGGAATTACCAGGAAAAAATAGGGGGTTTTTTGGAAATTTTTTTGGGGAAAGCATTATTAGCACTTTTTATAGATTGAAAGCCACTTTGTTACTTTAGGAACATAAAATGTAATTATGTACAAGTTGGTTTGGCATAAATTTATCACATTTGGTATATTAAAAATACATTAGTAACAAAGAAAATTATTTATGTCTTAAACATTTTATTTATCATGCCATAATAAAACATTCCATAATCCATAAAATTAATTCCATAATCTGAAAGAAACCAAAAGAGGCTTTGGAAAAATACAAGGGGGGGGGGAGAGAAATGCAGTGTTTCACCCCAAATTTTTGTGTTGTTTTTTCCAGGCCTTCATATCTCTATCCCCAAAGCAATACTTTTTTAAAAAAAGCTGCAATCTTAAACATATTTACTCAGAAGTAAGCCCCCAATTATCTCAGTGGGATTTACAACAGTACTCTGCCTTTCTTAGAAACGTTGCCCGAGTCATTTCTGAATACTGAGTACTAAATTCAGTAGCAGTGGCTGGGTGAGTTTATTACTAGACGTAGAAAACATTTTGTTTATTACTAGACGTAGAAAACATGAAAAAAAGGTAAGAGAGAATCAGGAACATAATGGAAGGAAGAGCTAAACCCCATCTCCCTCAGTAACCTGAATCTCTCCCATCTGCTATTAGGTTCTTTAAAATCTGCAGAAGATGCTATTCACAGAACTCCCACATCACGTTTTGTTTGGCTCATTAACTAAAGCAGGAATATTCTAAATATTCTAAAAATACACCTCCAAAGAAAGTAAAGCCACTAGCTCAACATGGGAGCCACTTCTAATGTGGCTTGCCTGGTGCTCTGCAGAGCCTGCCCAATCCAGACCAGGACCTCATGGCACCCTGATCCTCGTCTTTGGACAGGCAGAGATGGTCCCCACTACCCCACTGGCAGCAAGGGTGGCCAGAGGATGTCCAGGTACATCGTGCCCAGAGCTCTTCCCTTCAGCTCCTTACCAGACGAGAAGAGCCAAGGCGGAGTAGGGTCAGGCCTGCAGCTGCCTGCTTGGTACCCCTCCCCAGCCCTTCCTGTGGCCAAGCAGAGGCCGTGGGCACAGGAGGGGCACCGCCCGCCCACACGTGCCGGCATTATCAGTACCTTCGTCCTCCTCAGTTGACCATTGCATCCAGCAGGCTCTTGCTCAACCTCTGTGACTGCGCTTCCTGAAGAGTATGGACCCGACAAGTCATAACTAGACTCTGCTCTCAGCCCTGGTGCAGGCAGCATGCAGACCTGACGTCAGGTTCTGTACAGGCAGAAGGATGTGGCGAGGACAGGAGGGGCAACGAGTCCTCAGCTAGCACCTCTCCCCTCCTTGTTCGGTGGCTCCTGGGCCTATGGCCTTAGAAAAAACACTGCATACAGGCTGGCCCTGGGGGACTCGCTCACATCATGATTGGCTACCCTCAATTTTGCTACTATATGCTGTCTTGTATCCGATACAAACTCTGCTAGGGATTTATTCTGCAAGCTGAAGGTAAAATGGTGGCTACAGCACCAGTAGCCAGGTTTCGTATTTAAAAGTGCAGGAAACTGAAAGTGGTAATATTCTTTGTGCCATTCGTAGTTATTTTACCCATAACCAAAGTCACTCCCATGGCCACACAAAATTCGCCACAGATCTCCAGCCTATAGCCAAAATAGTTCTCTTTCTATGCCTTAATTATGGCATCAGAGCTTCCATCAAAAGTGTTGTTATCCTAACCAATACTGGATTTGTGTCAGCTCCTCTCTGGAATTGCTGTGCTTTCCTTAGAAATCCAAGAATGGTCTCCCAGTTGAGTTGTTTCTTTTTGTTTTGGAACTATGAGTTTGTGTTATTATCCATCCTCAAATTGGGAGGGCATGAAAGTCAACAGAACTGAAATGCTACTGCAAAGCATCCCTATGTCAGAGAACTTCCTGCATGGGTTGCCCTTCTCATCCCCCTCTGTTGTGCAGCTGAGGCGGGGGGGGGGAGGGAGAGGCACCCCAGCTGACCTACCCAGAGGATCCTCAGTGGTAAGGATGCTGATGAAAAGGGAGCAAGTCAGCACGAAATACTTTTCTGACACTGAATGCCAGTGTTTAAAGGGCTGCAAGGATGCGTCATTCATCACCTTCCAGCTTTGCACAAAGCAAGCTTCCTGTGGTAAAGCTATCTTCTCAGAAGCAGCTTGGGGTTTTCCACAACTGCTGATGTATGCAGTGTTCGCAGTCATGCACAGCCCAGTTACCCAACCCAATTAAGAGAGGGAGATCTTTCAAGTGCCCTGGCTGAGCCAAGCATGAAGAAGGCATACCCTCCATACATGGCCACTTGTGCTTCTTTCAGACTGAAGACCACACTCAAGGGGGTCATGCTCGTGATTGGCCACCCACAGAAGTTTGTGGGTCCATTATACATTGTCATCAACCTCCAGGACCTCTTCCACACTTCTCCCCACCTTTCAAAAGCATTGGAAGTTAATGGCACCATCTTGGCAGTGCGTACTGCTGGTGTTACACTATAATGCGCTATGAACTTGCTGAGAAAGGACAGCTATGTAAATGCTTGAGCATATTTCTTGATTGCAGGTGTAGGGGCTTTATAGCAGCTCTGACAACTTGCCCACCCTGGAACAAGCCCTGGAGTCAGTGTATCCATGAGAGCGAGCAAGCAAGCAGCTTTGCTTTCTCGTAGCAAATGCTGTTGCCCACCTGCCTGGTCAGCTGCTTTTGCTTCCTTCAATATCTGAGGGAATGCAATGGCTTGGACAGAACTTCTAACTTGCTCACCTACATTTGGGGCACAGAATGGAGTGTTGTAGATTTCCAGGGCACTGCGAGGAAAAAAACTGGCACAAGTTGAGCAACACAAACAAGACTCTCCTCCCGTCCTTTGCAAACTTGCCAAGGAGGGAGTCAAGTGCTCCCTCCATTCATGCCACATGTCCACCATGTAAAGAAGCCCATTGTAATCCTGCAAAAAAAAAAAACCAAACCAAAAGCAGAAAGCCCTTGTAGGATGCGGGGTTTTTTGGCTTAATGTACAGAAAGTTAAATGTAGGGGAATGACGACCCCTCAGTATTTTGGGGTTCATCCAAGGTTAAGAACATGAGAAATCAACAAAGAGGAAGTCAAGCCATGTGTTCTCAGTGTTCTGGAAGCCTCTGCCATTTAGCTCTGTTGCCTCTACTCATGAGTGAGGCAGGGACTCTGAATCATCCAGCCCTGGGAGTTTCCCAGCAATGGGTGAGTAAAACTTGCCAGAGCACATAGCAAACTGCCAAGTGGAGAGGGCAAAAGTGAACATGAACAGTACACAAGGATTCAGTCTCTGTACCCAGTTGAGAAACAGAACCTACCTCAGATAGTCAAGCTCAGTAAGAGCTGCCCACCTCCTCTGAAATGGCCAGGTCCTGCCCTTCAGGAGTGGCACCATGCCCACCCTCCCCAGCTGTGCACTCCCAGAGAAGCCCCACTCCTCAAACCATCCAGAAAAGAAGGCCCACCTGTTAGGCAGCCAAAATAGATTACACTATTTCTGCGAATAACACTTCATCAGTCTCCGAGACATTGGGGAGTAGATTGGGAGGGAGGGCTGCCTTGCCTGTATATTCTAATTACGGTAGATACATTGTGTAGCTGAATCTTCGCAAACCTTAAACCACTGAACTTATCTGGTTCAGCCACACAGATATCTTGTGAGGAGCAGCCTGCCTTGTTTTCCAAGTAGCCCACAATCTAAAGCAGAAGAGGGGACATTTCTTAGCCTGAGCCACATTCCCCATGGCTAGCCCCATGGTAGCTGAAGGTTAGCATTGGTCAACCCCCCTCAAAAATGTCCCCTACCTGCACAGTAATTTGGCTTCATACATCTTCAAAATAGCCAGTGTGGCATATTAACCCTTTGCTTTCCAACTGCAGCACCTGCATGGCAGGGGGGGGGGGAAAACTTGTGAAAACTTAGATTGTGTGTTTGTGTGTGTTCAAGGAAGAGAGGCCCCATCTGGTCCACAGTTGGCCTCCCCACCCCCACCCCATCTATAGACTAACCTGATCAGGCAGCTGCTTCTTCTCTTCCACCCACAACTCCTAGATTGACGGGGAGCTGCTATGCACAAGAGGTCTGCCCAGCCGGCCCTTCCTGGCAACAGCTTTGTAGAGCCTCTCTGTTCCTTTGTACCAGGGAAAGCCAGAGACCAACAGCGAGACCTTCTACATGTGCTCTGCCACTGAGCTACAGGCTGTTCCCTCTTCTCTTGCCTTCCTTTTTGGAAGCACAGTGCAGATGCTACTGTTTATGAGTGGAATAAATGCCAGAGCCAGATTACTTGGATAAAAATCTCTAATGCTTAAATGAAGGGCAATATTTTTCAACCAATCAGCAACACATGACACATGAGCAGGGTGGGAGCTGACAAGGTGCCCTGATCCAGCTGCCTTGCAGGTAACAGTGGCAGCAGCTCTCCCTGTCCCCTCCTGGCTGTGGAGCTGCTCTTGGCACACCCTGGCCTAGTCAGGGGGCAGGTGAGGGAGGAGAGCAGCAGCAGACGCAGCTGCCATGTGTGTGCCTGCAGGCCTATTTGCCTGTTGTGAATGGCTGCTGCAGCTCCTTGGATCACCAGCTGCTTGCAGGACTCTTGGAGTAGGGGAGCGAGTTGTGTGGGCCCGCCTTCCCCAACCTGGTTCCTTCCAGATGTGTTGGACTTCAGTTTCCATCAGCTCTAGCCAGCATGGCCAATGGTTAGGAATTCTGGGAGATGGTGCTCAAAGCACCAGGTTGGAGGAGTGTGGCAACCAGCAGGTGATACTGAGTGGAGATGGCTGACAGGGCCCCCTGCCTCAGCACTTTGGGAGGAGCTGCTCTACAATATCCTTTTTTAGGTGTTGTGACCAGAACTGTACAGAATATTCAGAGTATTCCAACTATGATTGCACCATAGATTTGTATAAAGGCAGTATCATCAGGCCTCCTCTTAATGCATCCCTTCAAGGTGTGTGTGTGTGTGTGTGTGTGTGTGTGAGAGAGAGAGAGAGAGAGAGAGAGAGAGAGAGAGAGATTGAAAACTGGTCACTCCCTGAGGCAAGTTCATTCTCTTCAGCCTTGTACCATCACCTTTCTGGGAAGAGATTGCATCTATGTTCTTTGGTATGTTATCTAGTGCTCTGCTGTGCTAACTGGACATGAAACAGCAGCAAGTATCCCCTAGTACAAGCATGGCAGCAGGGCTGTAGCCTCATGCAGGCCATGGAAGGGAGGGTGGAACAGAGGTTTTCCCCATCCCTTCACCTAGCTGGCTTCTTCAAATGCCCCAGGCTCACAAAAGCCCATGGTCCCCTGCCACATCTCCCCTTCCTTTCTTCCCTAAGTGTTCACCAGTAGAATCCCCTCCCTTGCTGAGACTGAGCGCAAGGCCTTGTCCAGGCCAGGCTCACTACTGGCAACGTCCCCAGGCTAGAGCCAAGTGGGAGTTTTGCCTTCAGGGGTTTCTGTGGGGCTGTTCCTTAACACGCTGAGTAAAGGCTTATACGCGGACTCCAGGTCTAGACTGCAGGGATCTTGGGATGCTGTGCTGTTTTGAAGAGCAGAGTTGAAGGATCGGTACCCAGATAAGAGAGACACAGCTGGGCAAGGAATGTGACCTGGTTTTCCAGGGACATCTTGAGAGGTCTCTTCTGGGCTTGCTTCTCGCTCTGATGATAAAACCAGAGCTGCTGTTGAGCCTTGGGCTCCTGGGAAATCAGGCTGTAGGCCACTGAACCTGGGGTCAAGGCAGGGCCTTTCATCTACCTGAGGAGCAAAAGGCCAGGGCTTCCAAACTGGACTGAAACTAGTAACGGGCTGTGATACTAAGCTGCTGAAACACTTGTAGCCAGAAGGGTGGGATGTGGCGATGCTGTCACTGCCATCCTGGCCCTCTGCCAAAGGAGGGATGCTGCCAAGAATCCCGGTGCCCGTTGGGGTATTGATGGACTTCTGAGGCAATAGCCTGGGCTGAGCTCCAGAAGAGGAAAGGCTGGGGCCTGGTTGCTGCTCAGGCATACGACACACTGGCTGGGGAGAAGCAGCACGCTCTGTGCTGGAGCTCTGGTAGCCAGGTCCAGAACATGCCTCCAGATCCCCGCTGGCTACTCGACAGTTGTGCTTGTCCAAAGATGCTTCTGGAGGAAAGCAAAGAGCAGCTAGAATGTGCTCTGGCGCCTCTTCCTTGGCAGGAGGCCCTTGGATTCCAGGGTCTCCTGGGCTCCAGTCCCCACTCAGAAGGTCCCCAAAGAGGCTTGCCACAGCATCTTCATGAGGGATTGGATTGGCCTCTTCCCCGTCTGAGGTCCGAGGAGTGACGTGTGATCTACTGCTGCATATCACCAGAGGGCTTTCAACCAAAGCAACCTCAGGCGTTAGGAACACCTCTGGCTTCCCTCCAAAGTTGTTGCCAGGATCCTTTTCCCTTGTACTTTGGCCAGAGGGAGGAACATAAAGTTTGCTCCGAGATTCCCTGTAGTTTCCATTTTAAAGAGAAAAAAAGGTTTGTTATTATTTTGCACATTAGTGAAAGAGAGATACAAAACAAAGCTCGAAGCGGTGAGAGCGGCTTCCAATTATATCCATCGTTTGTATGCTGTCCCATCCCCCCTTGTCTTCCCATGCTACCTAATTTAACACTGTAAGTTCCTTTGGTCAGGGAACCATCCTTGGGGGTGGCTGCTTCTATTGCAGTGCAAATCAGCACGGACACTGCCTCAACAAAAATAACCCTAGACATTTTTGCAGTGTGAATGAGCAAACTGATCTTTGACATACGTACAGCTTGCGTCTGTCATGGAAAACTGTCTTGCCATCATCCTTCTGTACAACTGAAAACTGAAAGAAGCATAAAGTGGTGTTAGGATGCAGCTGCATGCAAAATGCCAGGGCATGGACATGGGCCACCCAAGAGGGAACCACCCCTGAGGTTTCTTACCACTCTTGTTGTGGCTGTCATCTCGACCATCTTGCTCTTGGCTGGGCTTGGGATCTGGTCCCACCATTCCCTCTTCACTCTGTAAAGCAAGGAAGGTCACTCTTCAAATCCCAAGGACAGCAGGAAAGCAGCGCCACAACTGCCAGGCTGGATTCATGTGTACTCTGGCCTTGCCCGTGCGGACTCCAGGCTTTGGAGAGCTGTTGGGCAGGGCACCCTCCATGGACCCCCTTCCCCAGGGAGTCTATCTTCTTGCTATCAGTGCCACCAGCTGCTCCTGCTCCTGGCAACCTCTTGCTTGCTTGTTAGGCAGAGAGCAAGAGAGCATGTTGCCCATGACATCTTCTGCTGCTGGTGGTCCTCTTCCTCCTCCTCACCACCACCAGTCTGGGCCAGAGCGAGAGGAAGGCAAACAAAAGGGTTGCAAAACGGAAGGCGAGAAGAGCAACTCCAGGGGGCTCTTGTCAGAGGATCCCTGCTGGGTGTGGGCCCTCGGCAGGTGTCCAATCCTTGACTCTGCTGCGGATCCCAGCACAAGAGCTCACTGCAGCAAAGGTGGAGCAAGAGAGACACAGAGCCATCTTGTGGCCATTGTCTGCATACAGACATCGAAGCCTTCACAGAAGAAATGGCAGGAACGGTCTAGGCACTGACACACCAGAGGAGACCCTGGATCTGCTTTCAAGACCACTATTGCTATAGGAAGCCCCCAGCCTCATGTCTGCCTGCAGATCTTTGGGAGCCTCTGTCCCACCCACATTACTAGTAGCCAGACAGTAAAGGGTCCCCCTCTTTCAATTTAGTTTGGTACTACAGCTTGAAGAGGGGACGGAAAGTCAGGTTGCTTACCTGTAACTGAAGTTCTTCGAGTGGTCATCTATGCATTCACACATATGGGCTCTGCGCCAGCGCAGGTCTCGTATCGGATACTTCTAAAGCTAAAGGAAACGTTTTTGGGTGGGAATCTAGTCCCCTCCTACTGCGCAAGCGCTAGCTATTCCCGCCCAAACCTCAGTTAAATTATAAAACCAGAGACCGACATGTGGCCTCCATGAATAAAATTTGTAAACAGTACACACATAAACACTGTCGCGGGGACAGGAGGGTGGGTTGTGTGAATGCATAGATGACCACTCGAAGAACTTCAATTACAGGTAAGCAACCTGACTTTCTTCTTCGTGGTCTCTATGCATCACACATATGGGCGAGTAACAAGCTCACGTACCTGGAGGAGGGGAAGTGTTCCTTATCGTAGTACTTCTGAAAGAACTGTCCTCCCAAAGGAGCAGTCGGTCCTTGCTTGAGCATCGAGTCTATAATGTTGCACAAACGTGGAGGGGGTAGCCCAAGTCGCTGCTTTGCAAATGTCTTGCATGGCGACCCCTCTGCCAAATGCTACCTATGTAGCCGTTGCTCTTGTAGAGTGGGCTTTGACAGGTTTTGCGAGCGGCAGTCCTGCTATGGAATATGCTAGCTCTACTGTTTGTGCTATCCAGCGAGACAACCTCTCTGTTGAGACTGCTTTCCCTTTGTTGGGTTTTCCGTAACAAACAAATAAAGTCTGAGTCTTTCTAAAATGTTGTGTCCTGTCTTTGTAAAAGGAGAGGGCTCTCCTAACATCCAAGGTGTGTAAGGTTGACTCGAGTACTGTGCTCGGTACTGGGAAGAAGGCAGGAAGAACGATCTCCTGTGTTTTGTGGAAGTCTGAGAGAACCTTAGGTCGAAAGGTTATGTCCAGGCGCAAGACCACCTTGTCTCTGTGGAATATAGTGTAAGGTGGGTCCACTCGTAATGCCTGTAGCTCACTCGATCGCCTTGCCGAAGTTATCACCACCAAAAAGGCTACCTTTAAGGACAGAAACATAAGCTGCACTGTGGCTAGCGGTTCAAATGGCTTTTTTTTTAATGCATGGAGAACTACTGAAAGGCTCCAGGGGGGGACCATTGCTGGTGATATGTTCTTGAGGCCCTTTAAAAACTTTTGTGCTAATGGATGGGAAAATATGGGTCTCCCGTTCTCATGGTGTAGGTGAGCCGATATCGCTATGAGGTAAACTTTAATAGATGAATGACCTAAGCCCTGCTCGTGTAAGCTGAGGAGGTAGTCTAGTATCATTCCAAGTTTTGCCTCACTTGGTTGAAATGTACGCATTTTGGCGTACTTTAGGAATTTATTCCACTTATACTTGTATGTCGTCTTGTGGACTGTCTCCTCGCCTCTAGAATGATGTTCTTTACTCCCGTGCTTAGATTGTTTTGATATGATGGCGACGCTACTGTACTACCCTCCATGCCGTGAGGTGTAGCTTGTCAATGTAGGGGTGGTTCAGTTTGCCATTCTGCCTGGACAGAAGCGTCGGTACGGAGCGGAGACGTTTGTATTGCCTTCTCGATAACCAAAGGAGGTGAGCGAACCACGGTTGCTGTGGCCACCACGGGGCGATAATAATGCAGTTGGTTCTGTCTATTTTCGCCTTCGATACCACCTTGGTTAGAAGCGGAATGGTGGGAAAATGTAATGTAGTTCCCCGTTCCAGGTCCTCGCAAAAGCATCGCCTAGAGATGCACGTCCTGTCCCTGCCCTGCTGCAAAACCTCTCGCATACGGTATTGTGTTCCGTCGCGAACAGATCGATAGACGGGTAGCCCCACTGACGAAAGATGGTTCTCCTCGCTCCGGGGTTCAGTTGCCACTCATGGGAAGTTCTGGATGATCTGCTTAGGGCGTCTGCAAGCGTGTTCTGTTTGCCTGCGACGTGAATCGCCGTTAGCCATATTCTGTGGTGAACGCACCAATACCATATTTGCATAGCTAGCCGAAGTAGTGATGTGGACCTTGTCCCTCCTTGCTTGTTTAGATAATATACAGCAGTGGTGTTGTCCGTGGCTAGTTGGACATGGTGTCCCTGAATCGTTCCGGCAAAGGCCTTCAGAGCCTTCTGGACTGCTGTTAGTTCCAACACGTTGATGTGCTGCATGCACTGCTGTCTTGTCCACGTACCCTGTACGGTGAGTTGGCCACAGTGTGCCCTCCAGCCTGTTAGAGATGTGTCTGTCGTTACCGACTTCAATGGCGTGGAGTGGACGAAAGGAACACCGGCCTCGAGATTTTTTATTTCGGACCACCATTTCAGGGAGAGGCTTACCCAACGTGGTAGTCTTAGAAATGTTCTTTTGGCGTCCTTCCTGAGATCGAAGGACCTCAGGAACCAATTTTGCAGAACTCGCATGTGTAGACGGGCGAGCTGGATCACTGCCGTGGTAGCCGCCATGAGGCCGAGGAGCTTTTGAATGGAGTGCGCCCGTACGGTACCGAGAGTCCTGGTGTGCTTTGCTAGGTTGACCAGTGCCTGCGCTCTGTTTGCAGGGAGAAAGGCTCTTGCTTGCATGAAGTCTAGGGTTACTCCGATGAATTCCATTCTCTGGCTCGGTTGAAGTTTGGATTTTTGTGAGTTTACGCACAGACCTAAGTCGTGCAGTAGCTGCAAGGTAATCACCACGTCTTCTTAAAGGTCACTGTATGAGTGGGATACCAAGAGCCAGCCGTCTATGTAAGGGAAAATACGAATCCCTTGCTTTCTTAGGCGGGCACACACCACTGACATACATTTGGTGAATACCCTCGGGGCTGTAGTAAGACCAAATGGGAGGACTGTAAATTGGAATGGTTGGTCCCCGATCATGAACCATAGGAACTTTTGGCTGGACTGGGCTATTGACACGTGGAAATACGCGTCCTTTAGATTGATTACGACGAACCAGTCGTTTCGGTCCAGTAGATGGAGGATGGACGCTATAGTGGTCATCCTGAATCTTGTGGTGATGATGTATCGGTTGATCCCCCTCAAGTCTAAAATGGGGCGAAGCCCCCCATCCTTCTTGGGGACGGCAAAGTATCAGGAGTAGAATCCTTTTTTTAGGTTTGAGAGTGGAACCCTCTGGATGGCTCCCTTGAGCAGAAGGGATTCTACTTCCTCCAGAAGTGGTACCGATAGGGCCGTTACTTTGATTCCCGAAAAAGGAGGGAGGGTTTTGAACTCTACCCTGTACCCATTCCGCACGATATTGAGGACCCATGCGTCTGTGGTTATCTTTTCCCACTCGTGAAGAAAGGGTTGTAGCCTGTTGTAGAAGAGTGGGATGTGTGTATGAATTGGCTGGGTAGTCAAAGGTGCTGCTTTTTTCCGTATTCCGCCTGTCGGCGTGTCTGTTGGTATCTCGGCAGAAAGGGATATTGCCTCTTCTTCTGCAGCTGTTGTTGCTGTCTAGGTTGGCGATCGGTCTGGAATCTTGGTTGTTGCAGGTAGTAGCTTCTATTCCAGCGTCTCGGCCTGTAGGGTTGAATTTGTTGTTGTTGGGTGGCGAAACCCATCTTTTTTGCTGTGGTTCTAGCCTTATGTATGGTGTCCATAGCTTCGTCCGTTTTAGAATTAAATAAACCTTCCCCATCGAAGGGAAGGTCCTGTATTCTTGTTCTTGTTTCTTGGCTGAGGCCTGCCGATCTCAGCCACGAGTGTCTTCTTATGGCTATTGCGCCCATCATCGCCTTAGAATGGCAGTCAGCCTGGTGCCTTGCCGAGGTAAGTTCTTGCCTCGCAATTGCAGTCGCCTCTGCCTGAAACACCCTCGCTAACTCTCTTCTGTCATCAGGGAGGTAGTCACACAGGGAGCCTATTTTCTCCCACAAAAACAGTTGATACCGCGCCATCGTCGCTTGATAGCTTGTGACGCGCAAGCCCAGAGATGTCGAGGAATATATCCTCCTAGCAAGGAGGTCTAACCTTCTCCCTTCTTTATCCACTGGCGCTGAGTGGATTCTTTGAGATTTTCCCTGTACCAACTCCACTATAATGGAATTCGGTTTGGGGTGCTGTAATAGGAATTGTGCGTCTTTCTCTTGGATTCTATACATCGATTCTAGTCGTTTAGATGACGGTGCTGTTGATGATGGTGTTTTCCACGATTGCTGGGCGGTCTCTAAGATCGTGGGGAGGAAGGGAATTGCCACTGGTGCGTTAGCGTCTGAGGTGAATACATCATAAACTGGATCTTTTGCTTTTTCCACAGGCTGTTGGGTCTCAAGTCCTAGGGATTGTGCCATTCGCAGTATATGCTCAGAAAATCTTCCCATATGATCCGACGGAGAAGGTGGTTCTTGGTTTCCTACCGCTGCATCTGGGGATGGAGTTGACAGGGCTATGGACGATACCGAGGGTGAGTCAGATTGATAATCTTCATCTGGTAACGGTGATCGAGACGCACGGTTGAGCTGCGTTTGGGTTGGTTCCCTCTGTATGGAGAGTTCGCCCTGCACCGAGAGTTGCTGTTCGTTGACGTCCGTTCTTGCTGGTGACGGTGGTATGGATAGTGTCCTCGGTCCCGAGGCTGCAAAAACTCTCAATGCCGGTGGAGGAGGAAGACTTCTCGACACCGGTGGAGGAGGTGGTGGACAAAAATAGTCTGGTGGTGGAGGATATCGATACGGACATTCTCCCTGGTAATCATAATGAGTAGCATAATCCCAATCGCCCCAGCCGTAGTGACGTCGTGGGGGGTTAGCCCAGCTATGTGCTCTGTCCCACTCCGTACGCGGAGAGTGGAAATAGGCATTAGGGTCCATTTGTTCTGCACCTCCATCTACGGCATGGTGCTCCCTCGGTCCCGAGGCTCTGGACGGATTTGGGGATGTTTCCCCCTGTTCTGGTCTCTGAGAGTGTTGTGAGCACGGTCTCGTAAAGTGCTGTAGTGCTACTTGTTGCGATCCCGCTCTAGATGGGGTAGAGTCTCTTATTTCCCCCTCGGATATCGACTCAAGGAGTCTTGAGGGTGCCCTCGGTACCGATGGGGATTTCTTCGGTACGGGGGACTTTGGCGGCAAAACGGCGGTTGCGGTTGCCTGCATATCGGAAGTTGGTGCTTTTTTGAGATTCTTGGACAAAGTTATAGATCGGCCCAGTGTAACCGGGACCGTCATGGGCTCGAGCTCCCCTATCTCCTTAGGGGGCGAGTCTCCAATGCAGACTTCTTGAATGGGAAAAAGGGCTTCATCCTGGCTGGATGTGCCTGCATGGGTGATAGTCTTTCACTTTGCAGCATGTGTCGCCATTGCGGCACTAGGCGAGGCCAATCTTTTGGGCGCGTCCGCCGCTTGGAGAGCCTTTTCCCAGAGGGCCGATCTAAGATGATCCGCCCTGTGTCTGCGCGTCTGTTTGGTGAATGCCATACAATGATGGCAAGTCTCCGTTTTATGGCCTTCACCGAGGCAGATTAGGCATAGGGAATGCCCATCGGTTGGTGGAAGTTTCGCCCTGCACTTCACACACTTTCTAAACGGTGCCTTGAGGGCCATGCGCCTCTATGGTAAGACGCTATTCTCCTTCTTCTTTCCTCTTTTTTTTTTTTTTTACGATGGAACAAAATAAACTAACACAAGAAAATAAAACAACAACTTCTGAGTTTTCCGAGGACTATTCTCTAGAGAAGTTCCTACGTACGAGTTGCCACACTGGCAGTCGAAGAAAAACTGAGGTTTGGGCAGGAATAGCTAGCGCTTGCGCAGCAGGAGGGGACTAGATTCCCGCCCAAAAATGTTTCCTTTAGCTTTAGAAGTATCCGATACGAGACCTGCGCAGGCACAGAGCCCATATGTGTGATGCATAGAGACCACGAAGAAGAAAGGAACCTTTCTTTTCCTGGTGGGTGCCCTGGTTGCAGGGAAATGCCTCTGCAACCCAGATTTCAGGAACTCAGGTTTACATCCTCCTAGGGAAAGGGAGCTTCATTATGAGCAAAACTTTGCAACACATGACACCCACCTGACAAAGCAGAGGTAGCAGGTTAAAATTAGGGCTACGATTGGCACCCACAACCAGGAAATGGACTTCCAGAGTTCATCTCCAGGTTCCGGCTCAAAATCTAGAAAGGAAGCATTCTTGTTATGCAAAGGGAAGCCATATAGCTTACACCGTGGGCCTAAAATAAAGCAAGGCATGAAACAAGCTACTGACTGACACCAACCCACCAAAGGTGTCTGCAGGCTCTACATGGACACACAATCAGGCTCAAACTCTAGCACTTTAATTTAATCAAGAAGTTTGAATAGCACAGCTGCAGAGAATTCTGCCCAAGACCCTGAGCAGTTGCTGCCAGTTGGTTGGATCTAGATCACAAGGAAGCAGCTCCTTATAGCCAGGCTGAGCGTCAGGGGTTGGCAGGATGGTGCATCTGCCGAGGGCCCAAGGGCTCAGTATGCCCCTTCCCAGCCATGACAGGCACAAAGTGGAGCCAAACACCACCTCAACTCCTCTTCCAAAGTGCTGCAGCAACAGCCTCTCACCACCATGAAACATTTCCCAGGGGGGCAGTGGTGCTTTTGAATAGGAGCAGAGTTGGCACTTGGCTCCATTTCACATCTATCCACTTAGAGGTTCACATGGTCAGGGATGGGCCGCCTGAGCCCATGGGCAACGGCCCTGCCCTGCCAACCCCTAATGCCAGGCTGGGGCACAGGGGCCATTGGCAGCACAGTTCTTGAAGATGCCCTGACCTCTGCCACAGGCCCTGCTCATAGCCTTCTAAGGTGTTGCCTTATGTTTCTAAACAGGAATGTGGGAGCACCAGCAGGCATATAAGTTGCCTCTCATCTGCCTCACCTTCCCTGCATATGCCCTGCCACTAGCTCAGCTCCAAGCTGGCTTCCCTTAGCCAGGCTTCTTTTTGAACTGGAAAAAACATTTCAGTTAAATGCATCTTTGTCTCATCCAGGACAGGATAGGAACCCAGGATTCCCATGGGGTGCTTTGGGTATGATTTTCGTATTCATGTAGCAATGAGTGCCATGTACAGAGTAAGAGAAAACAGGTCCCTGCTACAAGGAGCTTCTATAGAGGAGAAGGCAACAGTAGGAAAGATGTGCAGATACAGCCACAGGTCCTGCAGTTTAATTTGATTTACAATGAGGTATTGTAACTGCTGAGAAAATCAGCGAACACAGAAGCAGGTGACAGAAACAGATGGGCAGATGCCAGTTTTGCTTGAGTTCTTCAAGGCATCTGGGGACTGTAGCACAGCTGCTTCGAGAGGGACTGTCCAGAACAATCCCTTGATGTCACTGTACACAGTCAGTGCTCTGGGATGATTTCTTATCCCACAAAAGCTGCTGGTATAGTAGACATCTCATCTTGTATTCTGTCATCAAATGTTCTTGTCTAGTGCCCCTCTATTTCCTATGTTTTCATGCACAATATATCACCATCTTATTCTACTATTACAAACCTCATGATATGCTTGGAGTATTACATTTTCATAACCTAATGGTCCGCTTTCATTATCAGAGTTTTAAAAGTATTCTTTGGTAAGCTACTTTTCGCCCAATTAATTAAGGGGTAATATATCAATAAATACCAAACTGTGTCAAACAACAAGCAATAACAGGCGCAAAAACACAAGCAAGAAGCTACTAATTAACATTGGCCCTGTTCAGAGGACACCTTAAACCATGGCTTTAACCATACTGAATATCTACAAAAAGCCTTATTTACTGTGGTTAAAGCCATAGTTTAAAGTGTCTTCTGAAGAGGGCCATTGGAAGGTATCTCCGCTGAACAGGAATTATTTCTGAATATACATTATAGAAACATCTTAGTTATGGAAAAGGGCGTTGCTAGATAATGTTGCACCATGCATAGTACTATGTGAAACCTCAATTTTAATTCCACTTCCAGCCATACAATGCCCCAGAAACGCAAAAGGGCCCTTGTGCGGAAGTAACCAGTATCCCTCCTCCACTTTGGGGGCATGCTGAACAAAAGGGATTGGTGGATGCACAAATTTTAAAAAAATAAAAAACCAGAAAAAACACATCATGTCATCTAGAGACCAGACCTTGCAGCTCTTTACCACTGGGATAAAGAGAGGCAAATAAAATGAAGAGCTGATGGCACCCTTATCCAAACACTCACCATTATGCCATTCACATGGGACACTCCATTCACTCCACTTTGGTCCCCAGTTTCTTAATTGATACCGCACTCTTGCAACATAACTGGCTCCTGGCTTGAGGCGGTCAGCAAAGATATTATAGCTTGATTGTGATGTTGAATATGTCATCTTCTTGGAAGAAAGAAACAGGTCATATAAATTATATTGCCACTTCTACAACCATGCACACACAAGGAGCAGAGGTCCCTCTCTTATGACCTAAATTTATCTCTTTTCCAACTTTTTAGATCCTGCTCAAAATCCTTCCCAGAATCATGAATATTCTAAGTAAAGCAGGCCACACATGGCAACCATTTCAAAGCCTGCTCTGCTGATATTGCCTTAAAGCAGATGGGGGTGGGAGCTGCCGCCCTCGGCTGAATTCCAGATGCCCTCTGCAAGGGGCCACTTCAGACCTCAGGCAGGGGCAATCTGCACCTTCCCAGGAAGGAAGGAAGGAAGGAAGGAAGGAAGGAAGGAAGGAAGGAGAGAAAAGGAAGTGGAAGGGAGAATGCACTGGCCCCCTCCACCAGCAACATGTGCCCCCCCAACAGATGACCCCCAAAGCAATGTGGCCCTCAACAGAGAAAAGGTTTCCCCATCCCTGCCTCAAAGGGAGGAAGGGGGTTTGGCTATGCCTAGTTACTCAGGGTGTGGCAAGAGGAAGGTGGGGGGAGGGCTTGTTTGGGCCTAATTAGTCTGTGGGATGTCAGAATAGAGGTGGGCTTCTCTCTTTCCGTTTTCTCAAAGGAAAGCAGTAGGGAGCGGGGAGTCTCTCCTGTCGAGCTGCTAGTAGCCAGCCTTGATTATCATATGCTTGTAGCAATCTCCATGAGAAGGCAGCAGAAAGGGTGTGGGTTTCCAGAGGTGTCACACAGGTTGATATGTCATGGAATTTGGGAATGACCATTTACTACTCTGCTTTCAAAGAGGATAGAGCCTCGTGTGGCACAGAGCGGTAAAGCAGCAGTTTCTGCAGCCAAAACTCTCCCCACGGCCTGAGTTTGATCCCAGCAGAAGCTGGTTTCAGGCAGCCGGCTCGGGACGACTCAGACTTCCATCCTCCCGAGGTTGGTAAAATTAGTACCCAGTTAGCTGGGGGAAAGGTAATAATGGCTGGGGAAGGCAACAGCAAACCACCCCGCTATAAGGCCTGCCAAGAAAACGTCAGTGAAAGCTGGCATCCCTCCAAGAGTCAGTGCTTGCACGAGAGGTTCTTTTCCTTTTTTTTCAGAGGATAATTAACTTTCCTGCATGAGAGCAACTCCTATCTGCCTAAAACCCTAAAATAAAAGAAAAATTTTTAGTAGCTGCTGTACAGTGAGTCAGCTTTCGTTCTCTCTCTTCTCTATATGTACCCTTATCATAACTTCTTGTCCATTAAGCACAAATATATATAAATATATATATATATATATATATATATATATATATATATATATCTTAGTTAAGCTGTGCAGTGGGCGGTGGACTGAGAAGAGCAGGGTCGAATGCGGAGAATATGGTGTTTACCAGAAAGATATACAAAGGCCTAGGGATTACACTCAACCTACATAGCCTCCCTTGGAAAAGGCAAAATAAAATCACACAGTACTTTCAGCTGAAGGAGAGTGAAAATGTGCTGTGTGAGTCATTGCAGGATGGATCACCCTCTACACATTCTGTATTGGACTGGTCAGTGTATCTTAAAGGGACTATACAAGAGCCCAGGACTTCAAGATCTTCAATGGACCTGGCCTCAGAGATGACCTTTGCAGAGTACATGTCCACTATAAAGGAACTGCAGCAGGTGGATAAAGTTGAGTCAAGGGATAAAGTGGGACCAATAGAAGAACTCATGCAGAGACAGATTCTTGAGCTTTCTGATAATGTTCCAATCCTGAAATATAAACCCATTTCCACTCAAACAGAAGAAAGTGATTTTCAAATCCAGGGTCAGTTTCTTATGGTTTGTAGGGAATTAGCCCTTATCAAAAAATTCCTCTCAGAAGGTAATGGACTATTAACAACACTGGTTGAGAACTATATAACTCAAGAGAGCGGACCAGGGCCAAAAGGAACTGACAAAAGTACTACACAAGTTCAGTTGGCAACTAAGAACAATGCAAAGATTCATACTAAAGATGTTAACAAAGGAGCCCATAAGGGAGAACACAAAAAGCAGAAGAAAAGTAAAAATATTAAGAATATAAAGAAGCAGGAGAAAAAAGCACATTGTTATCGAATAAAGGATCTAGAGAGGCTGTTCAAACTGCTAGATCCAAATTCAAATTTGGATCCGAACAAGTCTACCCAAAAGGCCTGTAAGAAAAAAAGGAAAAAGAAGAAAGGATTAGTCAATGTCATTAACTTGCAGCAGACAGCCGAGGAAGAAGAAGCCCTGACAGAGAGAAATGCAGCAAATGCTCTCAATGAGGTAGAAATGCAGGACCCATGGGCAAAAGTACTTAGCAATATGGGAAGGATGGAGGACAATGTCTGCAATATTAATTCAAGCCCAGTACTTATGACCCACACAGAGTCGCAGCTGGATTCTAATCCGGGAAATAGCTGGAATTTGGTGATGATCCCACAAAAATTAGTTTTTGCCAACTATCCCAAACCAAAAGGTTTTCTTGCACAGACAGAGCGTATAGCACACTTCTTGCATATTCTAAATGTTTTTTCCCCCAGGATCAATGAGGTTTAATGATATTGTTTTTATAGAATATCTGTACTTTGATGGAATTAGGGCTCGGGCTGTGGTTACATTTAAGGATTGAGACATAGCTAGCTTTATTTACAAAGCCAGGGAGATATTTTTAGAAGATAGGTTAATAATTATAAGATTTTTCGAGAACCAGGCCCCACTGGTCTCTTTATTTGGTGCTTTAGCTGTTGATCTCAAGGACAATGATCTTGCAATAACGAATAGTACTGAAAAATGTATAGATTTAAATTGGATTCAAAATCCAGCCCCCTTCCACTCTCAGTCGGAGACATTGAGGTCAAACCTGATAGAACCAGTCCTTACTTATAACCCACCACAATCCATCACTGAAAGTGCTGGAATTTTTATGCCAGAGGAGAAAGCTCTATTGAGTTCATTTTGGACATTGACAAATATTGTTCAGGCAGAGATCTTGGGAAGATTAGATCTATTGAGAAATTGTTTAATAGGAAAACAGCCATGTGTGACGGAAGAAACAGTGGAGCCAAACACAAGAACTAAGGAATGTAAGCTGCCAGTGATAGATGAAATGGGAGCTGGGAGAGAAGAAAAAAATCCACTGGGAGAGGAATCTATGGATGGGGCTTTTATTGTCAAAGTGAAAGGAGAGACCCACACTGAAAATGGATATTGGGCAGCAGAGGAGCCTGGCTTAATACAGGATGAACATTTGGAAAACATGATGGACAAAGAGAAAAGGAACTACGAATATTCTGGAACAAAGAGATGCACCTCTAAACGCCAGGTCACTGCAGAAGTTAATTTGATATTAAATAACATTGAGCAGAGTAAAAATGCGAAGTATTTACCCCCTATTTCAACTGAAGCAAATCCTGGAGTGTCTAAGCCTTTGTGCTGGATGAACATGAGATATTTAGGTGAAGAGGAAAATGGATCACCGCAGAAGGAAACAAATCCTGTGGGTAATTTAACTGGCATGAGAGGCCCAGTGGTCTCAAATGTTAGCAGACTGTGCCCATCCATAGAGACTATTGAATACCTGGACCTGTGGAATCCAATTAAGCCATCCAATACTAAAGAGCCATTTCACAATCAGGCAAACCCCCAAATTCCATCTACTAGGGCTTGACAAGGACTAAATTACTCAAGTGCCCAGTTGAGACTTCTTTCATGGAATATCTCAGGGTGGAAGAGGAAACTGGTAGATCTATCCTTCTTGGACCTTATTAATAAGCATGATATAATCCTGCTACAAGAGACATGGGCTAGGGAAGATTTAGTCCTAAATGGCTTCGCAGCCTATTCGCTGGAAGCAAATCCAAGCTATTAGGGAGGACGTCCAAAAGGTGGTTTGACTTTGTTCGTCTCCACAAGCATTCAAGCTATTAATATTAGACTCGACCCTTTGGCTGGTCTTGCAAATGCTTTGCTTATTAAATTAAAGCAGGCACGGCTACTTGTTATAAATGTTTATCTCCCTCCTCAACGTCAAAAGAAATTGGTGAAGGATACCTGACTTAGACTAGAAGAATATATTGGCAATCTAACAGCCCTATACCCAGAAGCCTCTGTAATAATGGCAGGGGACTTTAATGCTAGAACAGGGCAAAATGAGGAAGATTTATACTCGCATTTCCACATACTCCAGCCTGTAATAGATGTGGCCCTGAAATTTCCAGTTAGACAATCTAAAGATAAGGGTTACAATTATGCTGGGCTATGTCTCATGCAAACGTTAAACAGGCTCAATTTGGTAATTGTCAATGGGAGTGTGGATGGTGATAGAAATGGTGAATTCACCTTCCTGTCCAGCCTAGGGGCATCCACAATTGATTACTTTATAGTCTCCCAGGAATTGCTAAATGTGGTATCCAGGTGTATTATAGAAAAATGTACTGATAGTGATCATCTACCCCTGGTTCTATTCTTAAATTGTGGTTTTCAAACGACTCATGCAGAACAAAAACCAATGTTAAATGGAGAGATTGAAATAAGAGCCTCTTGGTATTAGATGGTCATCAAAGCTGTAAAAGAGCTGATGTAAAAGAGCTACTGTATTCAGATAGATGTCTTCACAAATGCAACATCGTGCTGTCAGCAAATTCCATAGAAACTGTTTTTGAAACATTTCAAGAGTTGAGCCTAGCTTTACAAAGTTTTTTGAAGCAAAAGAGCTTGGTTAGAAAATGCACCCCTCCCAGTAAATCCAAACATTAGTTTGACAAGGAATGCATTGTCATGAAACAAGCTTTGGTTGAAAAATATAGAACATATAGGGGGGAAACTTATTAACAATACCTTCAGAACGGTTTGAGTTGAAGAGGAGATATTAAAAAATTAATCAAGGTGAAAAAGAGCCAAGCTCAGAGAGCGTCATAGAATCATAGAATCATAGAATAGCAGAGTTGGAAGGGGCCTACAAGGCCATCGAGTCCAACCCCCTGCTCAATGCAGGAATCCACCCTAAAGCATCCCCGACAGATGGTTGTCCAGCTGCCTCTTGAAGGCCTCTAGTGTGGGAGAGCCCACAACCTCCCTAGGTAACTGATTCCATTGTCGCACTGCACTAACAGTCAGGAAGTTTTTCCTGATGTCCAGCTGGAATCTGGCTTCCTTTAACTTGAGTCCATTATTCCGTGTCCTGCACTCTGGGAGGATCGAGAAGAGATCCTGGCCCTCCTCTGTGTGACAACCTTTTAAGTATTTGAAGAGTGCTATCATGTCTCCCCTCAATCTTCTCTTCTCCAGGCTAAACATGCCCAGTTCTTTCAGTCTTTCTTCATAGGGCTTTGTTTCCAGACCCCTGATCATCCTGGTTGCCCTCCTCTGAACACGCTCCAGCTTGTCTGCGTCCTTCTTGAATTGTGGAGCCCAGAACTGGACGCAATACTCTAGATAAGGCCTAACCAGGGCCGAATAGAGAGGAACCAGTACCTCACGTGATTTGGAAGCTATACTTCTATTAATGCAGCCCAAAATAGCATTTGCCTTTCTTGCAGCCATATCGCACTGTTGGCTCATATTCAGTTTGCAATCTACAACAATTCCAAGATCTCGTTTGTAGTATTGCTGAGCCAAGTATCCCCCATCTTGTAACTGTGCCTTTGGTTTCTATTTCCTAAATGTAGAACTTGGCATTTATCCCTATTAAATTTCATCCTGTTGTTTTCAGCCCAGCACTCCAGCCTATCAAGATCACTTTGAAGTTTGTTTCTATCTTCCAGGGTATTAGCTATCCCACCCAATTTTGTGTCATCTGCAAATTTGATCAGCGTTCCCTGCACCTCCTCGTCCAAATCATTAATAAAAATGTTGAAGAGCACTGGGCCAAGGACTGAGCCCTGCAGTACCCCACTCGTTGCCTCTCCTACCTAGGGAGGTTGTGGGCTCTCCCACACTAGAGGCCTTCAAGAGGCTGCTGGACAAGCATCTGTCGGAGATGCTTTAGGGTGGATTCCTGCATTGAGCGGGGGGTTGGACTCGATGGCCTTATAGGCCCCTTCCAACTCTGCTATTCTGTGATTCCCCAGGTTGAGAAAGTTCCATTGATAAGTACTCTTTGAGTCCAATTCTGTAGCCAACTGTGAATCCACCTAACAGTTGTTCCATCTAGCCCACTTTTAGCTTGTTTGTTAATCAGAATGTCATGGGGTACTTTGTCGAAAGCTTTGCTGAAGTCAAGATATATGACGTCCACAGCGTTCCCATGGTCCACAAGGGAGGTTACCTTATCAAAAAATGAGATCAAATTTGTCTGACAGGACTTGTTCTTGGCTTCTAGTGATCACTTCATTGATTTCAAGGTGTTTACAGACTGACTTCTTTATAATCTTCTCCAGAATTTTCCCAGGGATGGATGTCAGACTGACTGGTCTGTAGTTCCCAGGTTCCTCCTTTTTGCCCTTTTTGAAGATAGGGACAACGTTAGCCTCCTCCAGTCGTCAGGCACCTCACCCGTCTTCCATGATTTTGCAAAGATAATAGACAAAGGTTCTGAGAGTTCTTCCGCTAGCTCCTTCATTACTCTAGGATGCAGTTCATCAGGCCCTGGAGATTTGAACTCATTCAAGGAAATTAGGTGTTCTTTGACCATTTGTTTATCAATTTTAAACTGCAATCCTGCCCCCTCAACTTCTGCTTCACTTTTTCCAGGGGGGTCATAGACCCGCTTTTGGGAGAAGACTGTGGCAAAGTAGGAATTGAGCACTTCAGCCTTTTCTTTGTCATCTGTTATCAATTTGCCATCCTCATTAAGCAGTTGAACCACCATTTCTTTCCTCTACTACTCACATATCTGAAGAAAGCCTTTTTATTGCCTTTAGCATCCCTCGCTAATCTCAGCTCATTCTGAGCTTTAGCCTTCCTGACGCCATTTCGGCACTTCTGCGCCAACTGTCTGTACTCTTCTTTTGTAGCCTGGCCTTCCTTCTACTTCCTATATGTATCCCTTTTTGTTTTCAGGTCATCAATAAGCTTTTTGTGAAGCAACATTGGTTTCCTCTGTTGTCTTCTATCTTTTCTCCTTGTTGGAATTGTTTGTAACTGTGCCTTTAAAATTTCCTTTTTTAAATACTCCCACCCATCCTGCACTCCTTTTCTCATTAGGCTCATTTGCCATGGGACCTTACTTATCATAGTTCTGAGTTTATTAAAATCAGCTTTCCTAAAATCCAGAGTACGTGTATGGCTACACTCAACTTTTGTCTCCTTCATAATCAAGAATTCAAGTATGGTGTGGTCACTTTCCCCCAGAGTTCCCGTAACTGCCACTTTATCCACTAAGTCATCTCTATTGGTCAATATCAAGTCAAGGACTGCCGATCCTCTAGTTCCTTCCACCACTTTCTGTAGGAGAAAGTTATCACCCACACATGTCAGGAATTTCTTGAAAGGGGTGCTTTTGGCAGTATTGGTCTCCCAACAGATATCAGGACAATTGAGTCCTGGAGGGATTTAATAAAAGCATCCAGGGAAAAGGATGAAGTTACTTTTTGGAGGATGGTTGCTAGGGGGTGGCCAAACTCTTCAGTCAGTATGGAGTATCATATTCCTGAAAGCTCCTGGGAACCCCACTTTAGCAGCATATATGCAATAGGGCAAAATGGCCACCAGATTAAATGGAGTAATATATTCCCTGAATGGCTTCCCTGAATGACTTCCTGTAACTGCCTTGGAAATCAACAACCTTATTTCCAAACTTAAAAGCGGCAAGGCACCAGGAAATGATAATATTCCACCTGAAATATTAAAATCCAATATAGACGGGTGGGCTCCCGTGCTGGCAGCATTATTTACAAGTATCGACCACTCAGCAAGTATTCCAGAAGACTGGGGACTTGCCATCATTATTCCAATCTATAAAAAAGGAAAAAGATCAGATCCTGCAAACTATAGACCCATTATTATTATTATTATTATTTGCATTTTTCTACCGCCCAATAGCCGAAGCTCCCTATTAATAAATATTATCAGTAAGCTGTATGCTAGCCATTTATTGGAAAAACTGCAGAATTGGCTGGAGCAGGAAAATATTATTAATGATGAGCAGGCCGGATTCAGGGGAGAGTGTTCTACAGTGGACCATGGGCTAGTCTTACACCATCTTGTTGAAAAGTACACAGCTCCATCTGGAGGGCTCTTTATGCTGCCTTCATTGATTTTAAATCAGCTTTTGACCTCGTATCAAGAGACAGACGGTGGGAAAAGTTTGAGGACACTAAACATTGATCATCGTTTACTGACTCTCATCCACAGTCTATATGAAAATACTCGACTGCGGGTGAGATGTAGCAGTGCAGGCCATCTGTCTGGGCCTGTTCCCATTTTTAACGGAGTGAAACAGGGTTGTGTTTTAGACCCTACTCTGTTTAATTTCTACATTAACTCCTTGGTTAAAAGCTTAGCGGAGGTACGCTCTCACCACCCCAGTTTGTCCAACAGGCCTTTGTCAATTCTGCTTTATGCAGATGACGCAGTACTTTTATCACTGACAAGTGTTGGACTGAGGCGCTTGTTGAGGGCCCTGGATAGTTACTGTAAAAATGAATTAATGCAAATTAATTATGATAAAACTAAGGTTGTTGTGTTTTCCAGGAAAAGGACAAAGCATAAATGGCAAATAAATGATCACAAAATTGAGCAGGTGATTACTCAAGGAATAATATTATTTAGGAATAATATTCCACTCATTAGGAACATGGAGGGTACAATCAAAAAATGCCAATGCAAATGTGCAGAGAAGTACAAAGGCACTCCTCTCCTTCTTTAACAACAATGGAGGGCAGCACGTCCCTTCTGTTATCCAGGTATTTGTTGCCAAGGTTTTAGCCCAGATGTTGTATGGCTCAGAAATGCAGGTTGCTTACCTGTAACCGTAGTTCTTCGAGTGGTCATCTGTGCAGTCACACAAAATGGGCTCTGCGCCTGCGCGGAGTCTCGATCGGGAAAAAACTTCTATAGCTGAGGCATTTTTGGCGGGAACCCCTCCTCCACGCTCGGAGTGCGCATGCGCAAGTTGAGGGGTTCCCGCCCAGAAGCTCAGTTCATGGAGACCGACATTGTGGCCTCGAAACCGAGCAAAAATAAAAGCTGCCGGCATCGATGGAGACATCGATGCCGAACCCAGTGTCCTTACAGTAGTATTAAATGTTAGTATCGATGAAGGTGTCGATACCGAAATAAAGTTTTGTCAAAACAATGTTACTATATCCCTAGGGTAACTACCCGTATATATATATATATATATATATATATATATATATATGTTATTAAGAAAGACATAAGTTACTATACCTATTACACTGAAGTGGGGACGGTGGGTGGGTTGTGTGACTGCACAGATGACCACTCGAAGAACTACGGTTACAGGTAAGCAACCTGCATTTCTTCTTCGTGGTCTCTGTGCATCACACAAAATGGGAGATTAGCGAGCTGACTTTCAGGAGGTGGGTCGGTGTCCTTATGTCAATATCGATGAAAGAACAGCCCTCCCGAAAGAGCAGTCGGCTCTCGCTCTCGTGTCCAAGCGATAGTGCTTCACGAAAGTCGATGGCTTCGACCAAGTTGCAGCGCGGCAAAGTTCAGGGATGGAGATGCCCTTGCCGAAGGCTGTCGAGGTGGCCATCGCCCTTGTAGAATGGGCTTGGACATTTGTGTCCAGAGGGAGTTTGGCAAGTTGGTATGCCAGCTTGATAGTCTCAACGATCCATCGTGCAAGTCTTTGAGATGAAATAGGCATACCCTTATGTTGTCCCGAGTAGGTGACAAACAAACGGGGTGACTTGCGAAAAGGTTCTGTACGCTGCTTATAAAAAGCTAACGTCCTTCGTACGTCCAGTGTATGGAGGGTAATTTCCATCTGTGATGATGGAGAAGGAAAAAACGCAGGAAGAACAATGTCCTGATTCAGATGGAATTCTGAAACCACCATGGGCAGAAAGGCTATGTCAGGCCTTAATATGGCTTTATCCCTATGGAAAGTTAGATGAGGGGGATCTATACGGAGAGCTGCAAGCTCACTCGATCTCCGAGCCGTAGTAATGGCTATTAAAAAGGCCGTTTTAAAGGAGAGTAACCTGAGGTCTGTTGCGGCTAGTGGTTCGAACGGTTTTGAAGTTAATGAATTTAATACAACTGAGATGCTCCAGGATGGTATACGTGCACGGATTGGTGGAGTTAAATTATTGAGTCCCTTCAAAAAGCGTTTTGACAGAGGATGTGAAAACACAGTTGAATTTTCTATATTGGACCGGATTGATGATATTGCTGATAGATATACGCATATGGAAGACGTTGATAAGCCCTTTTCTGGGAGGGATAACAGAAATGTGAGAATTTGGTCCATGGTGAAAGAGAAAGGGTTGAAATTGTTATCTTTGGCAAATTTCTCAAAGGTAGTCCACTTTTGTGTATACGACTTCCGAGTGGATGGTTTCCTAGCTGCTTCTAGGATGTCTTGCAATCGAGTGGAAGTTACATCAGATTGGAGAACTGAATGTTCCATGCTGTTAACCTCAGGGATTGTAGATTGGGGTGTCTGATTATGCCTTGTTGTTGTGTCAGCAGTGTTGGTAACAGTGGAAGCTGTCTGTATCGACTGTTCGACAACCATAGAAGTGCGGCAAACCACGTTTGCCTCGGCCACCAGGGAGTGATCAAGATACAATTGGTCTTGTTGGCTATTATCTTGGCAATCACTCTGGGTATGATGAGAAAAGGAGGAAACGCATAAAAGAGGGCGTTCGTCCATTGCAGTGTGAAGGCGTTGCCCAAGGAGTTCTTGCCTAGACCTGTTCGGCTGCAAAAATTGCAAATGATTTTGTTTGTCTCTGTGGCAAAAAGGTCGATGTCTGTCGTGTTCCATGTTTGGAATATTGATTTGGCTACAGTCTTGCTGAGTTGCCACTCGTGTGCCAGATGATGGGAACGACTTAAGAAATCGGCTAGTGTGTTTTCGGTGCTGGCAATATGGATGGCAGTGAAAGTGACATGTCTTGGGATGCACCAGTCAAAGATTTTCATTGTCAACTTTAGAAGACGTTCCGATTTGGTGCCACCCTCCTTGTTCCGATACGAAAACACTGTGGTATTGTCTGTGGCTATCTGTATAAAAAGTCCTGTAATCTGGGATTCGAACGCAACGAGAGCTCTTTGAACTGCTCGCAGTTCGAGAAGATTTATATGCTGTCTGGCTTCCTTCTTGGACCATAAGCCCTGGACAGTTAGGGAGCTTAAATGTGCGCCCCAACCATTCATTGACGCATCCGTTGTCAGTATCTTTGTTGGTTGTTCTTGACTGAACGGGATTCCCTGTGTTAGATGGTCGATTACCGTCCACAATACAAGAGAGTCTTTTACTCTTGTCGGAGGGTACAGTAAGAGATTTTTTGAGTCTTTTTGAGGATTGAAGTGTTTCAGAAATCAAGATTGAAGTGGTCGCATCTTTAGGCGGGCATATTGAACCACTGCCATGGTGGAGGCCATAAGGCCTAATAACTGCTGTACTTTGAACGCCGATATGTGGGTTCGACGTCGAAAAGTCTGAGCAAGATGGATGATGCGTGTGCATCGAGAGGCCGGTAGGAAGGCTCGGGCGGATACGGAATCGAGAATCCCCCCGATGAACTGAATGACCTGTGAGGGGTTTAATTGGGATTTTTCATAGTTGATATAGAGGCCTAATTTACATAATAGACTGCAAGTAATTTGTATCGAATTTTGAAGTTGTTGTTTTGTTGGTGTTACAATAAGCCAATCATCAAGATAGGGAAAAACTTCTACACCGTTGAGACGAAGGTGGGCACAGATGGTAGACATACATTTTGAAAAGACCCTTGGGGCTGTGGATAAGCCGAAAGGGAGAGTTCTGTATTGAAAGATGTTATGGCCAATTATAAAACGTAAATATCTTCGGTATGTGCCCTCCATCGCGATGTGGAAGTAGGCATCGCAAAGATCAATGGATGCAAACCATTGCCCTTTAAGTAATAGTGGGATAATGGAAGCCAAAGAAACCATTCTAAACTTTTTGGTTGTGATATGTAAATTTAACAAACGCAAATCCAAAATAGGGCGAATTCCTCCATCTCTTTTTGGTACGGTAAAGTACCTAGAGTAGAAACCCTTTTTAAAGTGACTCCATGGAACGGGTTCAATGGCGCCTTTGCTAAGGAGCATGTCGACCTCCTGGAGTAGAGGTACCGTAGGCGGTGTAACCCTTACATTACTGAGAAGAGGGAGGGTTTAAAATTCTATGAGGTATCCTCTTCGTATTATAGAGAGGACCCATGTGTCGGTAGTGATAGTCTCCCATTGATGGTAATAGTGGGAGAATCTATCATTAAAGAAAGTAATGGGATTATTTACAGGTGTAGGCAGGGAATCAAAGACGCCGTTTAAAACCTGCGTCACTCCTGCGAGAGGTTGCCTATTAGGGTAATATGAAGAACGTGGTCGGACCCAGCGTCGTTGGAATTGTTGTTGGGGTTGGTTGAATGCCATACGGCGGGCTGTTCTCGCCTTTTGTACGGTATCGAGGGAATTGTTGGTGTCGGCACTGAAAAGCCCGATACCGTTGAATGGTAAGTCCTCTATTCTAGAGCGAGCCTCTTGAGAAAGGCCCGCCAAGCGGAGCCAAGCATGTCGACGGAGTGCTATGGTTCCTGTCAGAGTCTTTGCGATACAATCAACCTGGTGTTTGGAGGTATGTATCTGCTGACGGGATAGCTGTGAAGCTTCGGAATAGAAGAGTCTAGCCAAATGCTTCTTGTCGTCAGGTAAGTGTTCCATCAATTTCTCCATCTTGTCCCATAGCAGTAATTGGTAACTCGACATTGCTGCTTGGTAATTTGTAATTTTTAAGCCTAAGGATGAGGAAGCGTATAACCTGCGTGCTAGGAGGTCTAAACGACGTCCCTCTTTATCGACAGGTGATGAATGCTGATGCCTGCTTTTTCCCTGAGCGGCCTCGACGACGATGGAGTTCGGAGGCGGATGCTCAAACCGGAACTGGACATCTGCGTTCTGGACCTTGTACATCCCTTCTAGTCTCTTAGATGTTGGCGGGGCAGTCGAAGGTGACTTCCAAGATTGTTTAATAGTTTCCAGTAAGGCTGGTAACATAGGGATGGCCACTGGTTTTGAGGTATCGGAGGGGATGGAGTCGAAGACCGGATCCTGTATCGAGGATGTGGATTGTTCGACTTGTAGACCTAATGCTTGAGCCATTCTAATAATCTGGTCGGAAAAATGACCCAAATCCTCTGATGGAGAGGTGCCCCCTTGTGGAGCGACCTCTATATCTGGGGACGCAATGGATGGTCGTGCCGACAACGAAGATGAAGAATCAGACTCATAATCGTCGTGAGGAGACGATGGAGAATTGACTCTAGGAACCGGCATGTGAATGAGTGGTTCCGGTTGTTGTGGTTGGGATGCCTGTATACTGGGAGGTAGAGTTGAAGGCGGTTGCATTGGCTGTGTACTGGCATCGATGAGACTGGATTGAGGGTTAGGCATTGTAGCGGACGGTCTAGCTACAGGTTCAGCCCGTGGATGTCCCCCATAGTATGGTAGTCGGGCGTGATAGGCTTGGGGAGAATATCCCCACTGTCCTTCATAAGGTCTTTGATAATACATGTCTCAACCGTAATATTGGTCACTGCAAGGATACCGTTCCCATCTCTCATGGTGTGGTGAATGGGACCTGTCTCACGACAGCGGTGGTCTGTCATAGTAATATGGACTCTGGGGAGTCGTGTCTATAGCGCCTGTCCTCAGGTCGCATCTGACCAGGGGGTATAGGAGTGGGAGAAATGTCTCTGATTTCCCCTTCAGACGTTGAAGTCAATCTCGGACCGTGTGCCGACTGCGGTCTTAGTGTCGGTATAGGCGACAACAGAAGTGGCGGCGGAGGTGGCAGAGGTTGTGCCGGTATCGACATCGATGCTGAAGCCTCGGCCGCCGAAGTTTGCGGCAAAGGATTATTCCTTGATGTCGATGGGGATTTGTACGGTATCGACCGTCGACATCGGTATATTAGTCATCAGAGGAGGAGAAGACGGCCGAGTAGGGTTCGGCACACTCTTTTTAAGAGATTTTTTATTTCTCTTTTTCCTGCACTCCTCTGGTTTTCATCAGAGGAGGAGAAGACGGCCGAGTAGGGTTCGGCACACTCTTTTTAAGAGATTTTTTTATATCTCTTTTTCCTGCACTCCTCTGGTTATGAGGCAGTATGCTTTGCCCTTTTTTGCTTTCTTTGCTAATTGTTTGGCAATGGAAAGCGTAACACTTCTCCCAGGCGTCACAGGTATCTCCGGCTGTTGTTCCTGAGCCAATAAAGGAGATTTTGGGGGAGGTTCAACAGGCTCCATAGTGCTGGAAGTCGATGTCAAGGGTTTTTCGACTGATTGTAAGACTTTGCTCCAAAGCAGGGCTTTCAGCCTATCTGACCTGTGTCGTCGTGTTTGCTTGGAAAAAGCTTGGCAAAAACGACAGGTCTCGACAATATGGGCTTCACCCAAACACAAAAGGCACAAGGAGTGTCCGTCTGAGGGGGGAAGTTTACTTCCACACTTCGTACACTTCCTGAACGGGGCCTTGAGGGCCATGCGCCCTTTCGGGCGTTTTCGCCTTTCGCGAAAAAATAGGAAAAGAAAATTGTAAAATAACAATAATAATAATAAAGTAGAAATATGAGAAGGATAGAACAAAGAAGAAGAATAAAACGCCTCTTACAATTTTATTTTCTACAGAGAATTTTCCCAACGAGGTCACCACAATGGCAGTCGAAAGAGAACTGAGCTTCTGGGCGGGAACCCCTCAGCTTGCGCATGCGCACTCCGAGCATGGAGGAGGGGTTCCCGCCAAAAACGCCTCAGCTATAGAAGTTTTTTCCCGATCGAGACTCCGCGCAGGCGCAGAGCCCATTTTGTATGATGCACAGAGACCACGAAGAAGAAGTATGTGTATTTGAAAACCTTGTTTCATTGAAGGCTATGCAAACTACATTTCTGAGAGCAATATTTGGTATTCCAAGCTGTGTTCCAAATGCAATTATACAGTTAGAGGCAGGGCAAATTTCAATAGAGGCCTGCATATGGTTGCGCAAATTCCATTTTTGTTTAAAAATTATGTTTGCGCCTGTTGGATTGGCTCCACTTACACTAATTGACTCCTTTAAATCAAAGTGGAAAAAGCTACTAAATATGGAATTATTAACTTTAGGCTTCTCTACAATTGCCATCCTAACCCAAGGGTACGCTAAAGCAAAAATAGGTATTTCACAGCGAATTCGAGATATTGAATTCCAAACTCATTTAAGCCAAGCAGCATTATACCCTGCTTTTAGGGATAATAGAGCGTCATTTGCACCTTCTAACTATTTGATAAATCTGACCATCCCCAAACTTAGAAAGGCATTTATGCTAGCCAAATTCAATGTTTTACCGTCCGCACTGTTGGAAGGTAGATTCAAAAAAATCCCTTATAGCAAGCGGATTTGCCCGTGTGAGATAGGAGAAGTAGACTTTATCTATTTTATCTATTTTAACTGTATTTTAACTGTATTCCGACATGCTGGCTGTTAGCCATAATAAATTTGATTGATTGATTGATATGTCTGGAATAGAAATCCTCTACCTGGCGTCAGTTTTGCTTATGGGCTAAGACCCCGTGTCCAGTTCGGAGAGGTGTTATTGCAACCCCACCCTTGCTTTTAAGCTGATGCCCAAGCTGAAAGCCTTGGCTGGGAACACTGTCTTTAAGGTCAATCTTTCATTGTCAGTCATACACTGCCTGTAACCCTTCATGTTTGGGTCTTTCCTCTGTCTGAGCTGCGAGAAAGACAGGTTGCTTACCTGTAACTGTAGTTCTTCGAGTGGTCATCTGTGCAGTCACACAAATGGGCTCTGCTGCGCCTGCGCAGGGCTAGGTCGGAAACTTCTCAAGCTGAAAACTTTTTAGGCGGGAACCCCTCCCCCACCATCCACTGAGCATGCTCAGAGGTTCCCGCCTAATCCCCTCAGTTCCTGAAACCGCCTAGACAGTCTCATTGAGGAGAACCACCAGGTGATCAAAAACTTAATGACACCATAATGGGGATGGTGGGAGGGTTGTGTGACTGCACAGATGACCACTCGAATAACTACAGTTACAGGTAAGCAACCTGTCTTTCTTCTTCGTGGTCTCTGTGCATCACACATATGGGCGATTAACAAGCTGACTTACTGGAGGTGGGTGGTGTCAGTTGATGAAAGAGTAGTCATAAAATCGCCGATAAGACGGCGCGCCCAAAAGCACAGTCTCTGCGCACCCTGATGTCCAGGCGGTAGTGACTGGCGAATGTCAAAGATGTCGACCAGGTAGCCGCTTTGCATAGGTCTGGTAACGCGATCCCCTTTTCAAAGGCTGTAGAAGTGGCCACTCCTCTTGTGGAGTGAGAGCGCACTTTTCCCTCCAACGGGAGCCAGCGAGTTCATAAGCTAATTTAATAGTTTGAACAACCCAAGCAGATATTCTCTGCGGAGATGCTTGGAGTCCCTTTTGTTTGCCCCCATAACAAACAAAGAGTCTTTGGGATCTCTGGAGAGTTGCTGTTCTGGACTGGTAGAAAGCGAGAGCGCGTCTCACGTCCAGGGTGTGCAGAGTCGACTCGAGGGGAGAAGACGGTGACGGAAAAAAACTTGGCAAAGTAATATCCTGGCTAAGGTGAAAAGAGGACACCACCTTTGGAAGAAAGGCTGGGTCTGGTCTAAGGACCACTTTGTCAGCTTGAAACACCGTATAAGGTGAGTCCATACGTAGTGCTGCTAACTCTGATGCACGTCTAGCAGACGTGATGGCAACGAGGAATGCCACTTTAAAAGTCAATAGATGTAAGTCCGTCTTTGCTAATGGATCAAAGGGTTTTGCAGCTAGTGCTTTGAGCACCACGGAAAGGCTCCATTGAGGAACAAAGGAACGAATAGGTGGGATGGTATTCTTCATACCCTTCATGAAACGTTTTGTTAAAGGGTGGGTGAAGACTGAACAGCCCTGAACCCAACGGTGGGAGGCAGAAATAGCTGCCAAATAAACTCTAAGTGACGAGAACTTGAGTCCTTTTTTAAATAAAGAAAAAAGAAATGAAAGTACAATGGGTAAAGGTGCCGTAATTGGGTTTTCATTCCTGCTAAAGGCAAAAGCAGAAAAAACTTCCCACTTTTTAGCGTATGATATTCTAGTGGCTGGTTTCCTGGCCGCTAGAATAATGTCCCATACGTCAGCAGGCAGGGATAGATTATCTATTGCTGTCTGATTCTCCAAGCAGTTAGGTTCAGGGACCGGACATCTGGATGGAGAATGAGTCCTTTCTCCTTGGAGATCAAGTCGTTGCATTGGGGCAGTCTGATAAACTCCGCTGAGGACAGTTTGAGTAGCGGAGTGAACCACGGCTGCCTTGGCCACCAAGGTGTTACTAATATGGCGTTGGCGTTGTCTGTGCGCAACTTCAGGATCACCTTGGATAGGAGTGGTATGGGGGGGGAACAGGTACAGGAGCTGTCCTGTCCACGTCCTCTCGAAGGCGTCTCCTAGGGATCCTGTCCCGTGACCCGCCCATGTGCAGAATTGGTTGCAGATGGCGTTCTCCGGTGACGCGAATAAGTCTATCACAGGCTGCCCCCATGCCTGAAAGATCGTGTCAAGAACTGAGTCTTTCATCTGCCACTCGTGCGTGTCCACGAAGGTGCGGCTGAGGTTGTCCGCGAGAATATTGTCCTGGCCTGCGATATGAATGGCCGATAAGGTCATGTCGTGGGCGATAGCCCAGTGCCAAATGTCCAACGTTAGGGTAATCAGGTCCATAGACCGTGTTCCACCTTGTTTGTTTATATGCCAAACAGCAGCCACGTTGTCTGTATGGATTTGGATATGTCCTGACAAGGCCTGCTGAAAGGCATACAGTGCTTTTTGAATGGCCATCAGTTCTAGGATGTTTATATGCCTCTTCCTGTCGGAGGGGCTCCAACGTTCCTGGATAGTAAGGTTCCCACAATGGGCTCCCCAGCCCAAGAGGGAGGCATCTGTCATCAGATGATGCGATGGCAGTGGAGGTCTGAAGTCCAGGCCCTGCATAATATTGGACAGATCCGTCCACCAAAGGAGGGTGTCCTTCACGTTCGTAGGGAGCGACAATTTCACTCGATGAGCGTCCATTGTATTGTTGTATTCCCGCAGAAGGCACAACTGAAGAGGTCTCATGTGCAAGCGCGCCCAAGGGATGACGCTGACAGTAGCTGCCATGAGACCTAGTAGTCTTTGCACCTGGAAAGCAAATGTTGTCTTGGAGTGAAAGAGTTTGAGCGCAAGCCTAATTAATGCTGTAGCTCTGTCCTCCGGAAGGAAAGCCCTGGAGCGGGTTGAGTCCAGAATTGCTCCATGGAATTTAATTTTTTGAGTTGGCTGAAAATTTTATTTTTCTTTGTTGATGCACAGGCCTAATTTGTTAAGAAGGTTGATGGTGAAGTGGGTGTTACGGGTAGCTTCCTGCTCTGTACTAGCCACTATCAGCCAGTCATCTAGGTAAGGGTAAATCTCTCCTCCTCGAGTCCTCAGAAAGGCGCAAACTGATGCCATACACTTAGTGAAGACTCGGGGGGCAGTAGAAAGACCAAAAGGAAGCACCTTAAAATCGAAGATGTCTTCCCCTATTATAAAGCGGAGGAATTGGCGATGGTCAGGGTAAATTGAGACATGAAAGTAAGCATCTTTAAGGTCAATGGAAGCAAACCAGTCCCCTTGGGAGAGGAAAGGTAGGATGCTTGCTAAGGAGTTCATCCGGAATTTTTTAGGATTGATGAACTTGTTCAGGTTTCTAAGGTCCAAAATAGGTCTTAGCCCCCCATCCCGTTTAGGAACCGTAAAGTAGCGGGAGTAGAACCCGCACCTTAGGGTATGAGTTGGTAATCGCTCTATGGCGCCCTTCTCCAAAAGAGACATGGTCTCTTGCAATAGGGTGTCTGTAGGTGGAGAGAACCTTAAGGTTCCTAAGGGAGGGAGGGTGGTAAACTCAATTTTATAGCCATGGGAGATGATGTTAAGGACCCACCTGTCTGTGGTAATGGTGGTCCAACTATTATAAAAGGGGGCAAGGATGTCGCCAAATTTAGGTGTAGAACTTAATGTTATAGGGCAGTCAAAGACGCCGTCTTTGACTCTGGTCGGGTTTGCCTCTATTTTGCTTGAAGCGTCCCGGGAATTGTTGCCTCTTGTACTGACCTTGGGGTTGGTACAGAGGAGGTCTGTCTTGAAATTGCTGTTGCTGTCTGGGCTGGAACTGCTGTTGAGCCCTAGGCCAGCGTCTTGGGCGGAATGCCCTTTGGATCTGTTGTTGCTGCTGCCCAATTCCCATCTTTTTAGCCGTATTCTTGGCCTTTTGGATGTTCTCCATCAATTAGTCGGTGGAAGAATGGAATAGACCGTTACCATCAAATGGCAGATCCTCGATACAGGAGCGTGCCTCCTGAGACAAACCTGCTGACCTTAGCCATGCATGTCTTCGTAGGGCGATGGACCCTACCATGGCCTTTGAGGCGCAGTCTGTTGCGTGGCAAGCTGTATTAAGCTGCTGCCTCGATAGTGCCATGGCCTCAGTGTAAAAGACGGTCGCCAGTTCCCTTTGGTCATTTGGCAGATAACCAGACAGGGATGCCATCTTCTCCCATAAGAAGAGTTGATATTTTGCCATGGAGGCTTGGCAATTATGCACTCGTAATGACAGTGCAGTTGAAGAATAAATTCTTCGACCTATGCCATCGAGCCGACGACCTTCCTTATCTACCGGCGCATTGTGCCTCTTATGAGTGTGTCCCTGAGACGCCTCTACAATTATGGAGTTAGGCTTGGGATGGGTAAAAAGAAAAGGAACAGACTTTTCTTGTATCTTGTAAGCATTATCTAGCCTCCTGGACGTTGGTGGCATAAGAGGCGGGCAGCTTCCACAACTGTTGTGCTGTGCGTAATAGCACGGGCAAATAGGGAGTAGCTGCTGGAGTCGCTGACTCACAGTATGCGTCGTCATGAACTGGGTCGTTTAATTTTTCAATGGGTTGAGACATATCAATCCCCAATGATCTTGCCATCCTTTGCACTTGATCAGCAAAGTGCGATAGGTCTTCCGCAGGGGAAACCACATCCGAAGTCCCTACAATGTCATCAGGGGAGGGAATGGATGGTACTGGTGAAGCCTCTTGGGAAGAATCAGACTGGTAGTCCTCCTCCGATAAGACGTCCAAAACGTGGGGCATCAGCTCCAAGCTCGGACGCGGTTGTGATGTTTGGGTCGGTACCGAAGTAATCGGTACCGTCGCTTGCGTCGGTCGTGGTGTGTGCCTCGGTACCGCTGTGGAGGCATGTCTGTGACATCCTCCGGAGGCAGTGGACGGGAAACCGTCTCGGAAGGAAGCTGGCGGAAACGTGGGTACAGGTCGTAGTGGCGTTCTGGATAGTAGTATTCTTGGTGCCCTCTATGTCTCCAATCCTCATAGTAACGTGGAGGAAATTGTGGAGGGTACCAATCGGCGTAATGGTCCCGACCCCTCGGTGGGGACCTTGATCTTTCATTATGTGCGACGTATTGTCGACTTGAATGAACTGAAGCCGGTGAACCATCACGGCTGTAACCATACGGAGGCGTGTGTCGGTATCGAAAGCCTTCGGTATCGACGTATGGTTGCTGTCGGTACCGATGTCCATCAGTATCGATGGGTTCTTCTCGGTACCGAGGGGAAACAGGTTTCTGATCCGCCACAGTGTTATCCACCGAGGAACTTCTGATTTCACCTTCAGAAATTGATGCCTTCACGCCGGGTTCTTCTGTCGGGACCGTAACAATATGGAGCGGCGACGGGACTGGTAAATCAGCAACTGGTGGTGGAGGGTTCGGTACCGACGGTGAGGATGGGGTCGTCCATCTCGGTATCGAGAAAGGCGTCGGTAGCGAAAGCCTCGGTATCGTGCTTACAGCATGCAAGGAAGGTCTCTGTAATGAGAGACTCTGTAATGAGAGCCCCGTCTCGCGCCTCGGTATCGAAGTACTCGGTACCGGGCTCCTCGGTACCGACAAGATCGGTTTCGATGGTTTTTTCTTTCCATCTTTGCCCTTCAATTTGCTCTTTTTTCTCTGAGGATTTTCAGCCTCAGAGTGCTCTCTCACTCTCTTAGAGATCTTCTTTGCCGCCTTTCCTGCGGACTGAGAGGAGGAGGGGGGAACTGCTAAGGTTTCACTCCTTGCCGGAGGATTTTGGGGCATAGACTCCATCTTGTGTGGAGATGCAGAAACGTGAGCCATTCTCGGTTTATCTACTGCCTCCAAAGCCTTTTCCCAGAGAATAGCCCGAAGGCGATCTGCGCGGTTTTTACGTGCTTGCCTTGAGAACTTCAGGCAAAAAGCACAGGACTCCACAACATGAGTCTCCCCCAAGCAGAGCAGGCATAAAGAATGTCCATCTGTTTGTGAAATGTTCTGTCCGCAGTTGGAACACTTCTTGAACAGACCTTGGTGTGCCATAGGCACCAAGACAAGACAAACAACACGAATCCTTTTTTTTTTTTTTTTGATAGGAAAGAATAGAAAACTGTAGAAGCAAGAAAAAGAAGGAAAAATAGACAGATTTTTCAGCTCTGGTATAATAAGAACACACTATACCACAGAGAAGTCTCCAAATGCTGTTAGCCCACAGGCGGTTGAAGAGAACTGAGGGGATTAGGCGGGAACCCCTGAGCATGCTCAGTGGATGGTGGGGGAGGGGTTCCCGCCTAAAAAGTTTTCAGCTTGAGAAGTTTCTGACCTGGCCCTGCGCAGGCGCAGAGCCCATATGTGTGATGCACAGAGACCATGAAGAAGAAACATTTCTCACCGGGGCTTTAATTACTTTTATCTGAATTGCTATACTTTTCATAGACCCTGAACTCTTGTTCACTATGGATTGGGTATCTTCATCTTCAACAGCCCAGAGTGCTCGCTGATTATGAGCCGATGATGCCTCTTGGATTTGACCATGTAGCATGGAGATACTAAAATGAAAGCTATGGACATAGAAATCTAGGTGGGGGAGTGGGGGGTTACTTTGGAATTACCCTTGAACCTATGATTTATTATTTATTTATTTATTTTTATTATTATTTATTTATATAGCACCATCAATGTACATGGTGCTGTACAGAGTAAAACAGTAAATAGCAAGACTCTGCCGCATAGGCTTACAATCCAATTTGACTCTTGGATTTGATAGACCTTGACCCATGTAGCACAGAGGTACCAACAAAGATCCGTGCATATGGATTTACTTACAGCTTTTCTAGAACCCTTGTCTTTGATTGGATGGGATGGTTTACTCTAAAAAGGCAATATTTAATGTTTGTACACTCTCATGTCCAATATATAATATTTATATAAATGCACAGAGTATCCTAAGGAAGGACCTGGGGAAGGGTCTGAAACGTGTTGGAGTTCTTTCATTACATTCAACACCCTTTTTTCTACCCCTCTGTGCTTGGCTCTTTGAAGGCAGGGAGAAGAGCCTATTAGCCAGTTTGTGGGTCTGCTATTTCCCCCAGCGTAGCCCAATCCCCATGCCTGAGAAAGAATCCAGAAAAGGTACCATCAAAGGGAAACCATTTTGCTACAGCAGAAGGATTCCTGCATTGAGCAGGGGGACTAGATGGCCTTGTAGGCCCCTTCCAACTCTGCTATTCTATGATTCTATGATTCTAAGGAGTGGGGCAAACACTGTGTCTTCTGGTTTAGATGTGTCTTCTTTAATTGGAAAGATTCTGCTTGCTTTGGCTAACAGAGCTAAGAAAGATTCCACTGAAAAAAAAATGTTTGGGGGTCAGGAGAACCCAATTCTTCCTCTGACAGGTCACCTTCCTCCCCATTGCTGGAACCAGAGGCATCCTTATCTTTGTCTGAAGAGAGGGGGAATGGATCTCCGTGGCATTTCTTGCAGAGTTTGGGCAATTTAGGTGCCTTGGGGGAGGAGGCTGACATCGGTGGGCTGGAAGACCGGGAATCATATAAGGATTCCCAAAGCCTCTAGTGCTCTCTTTAATTTGTGTGTTTAGAAAGGCCTTTACAGCCATGCCTGCTTTTCCTACTTTTCCGCTTGTGCTTTCTACAGGGGGAAGAACTGAGTCAGACCATGGGTCCCACTAGCCCAGTATTGTCGACACTGACCAGCAGCAACAACTCTCCAGGGTTTCAGGAAGGATTCTTTCCTTGCCCTACCTGGAGATGCTGCTGGGGATCAAACCTGGTACCTCCTGCCTGCAAAGCAGGTGCTCTGAGCTCTGCATGCTCCCACTGAGCTATGGACCCTCCCTACACAGAGCTATGGATTTACCCTAACCTGATACTTCCTGAGCCATCCTTTGGCAAAATTGCACCTCCGCCCAGGGAAGCTCTGCATTAGGGGATTGTATTTCTGCATGACTCACCCCCACCTGGCTCTGGCGCTCTTGTTTCATACCAAAACCCTTTGATACTGGCGAGACGGGCTGGGCTGGGAGCTTGAAACTTCTTCCTCCGGTCTCCCCCTGCACTGTCTGAAAGGGAAGGGGGTTGGACCTGAGTGTGGAGGCTGTTGGAATCCTGGAATGGATTCAGATTTTTCTTTTTCCATATTTCTGGACTGATCTGCAAATCCTGGATAAAGTGTGGAGTCAGCAAAAGACTATCACTGAAAAGGTCAACTTTGCAGATGTGCTTAATTGAATAATTGGACTATGACATAGTGTGAATTTTCTATTAGTGCAAATAATGTGTAGCATCATTTGTACTGTAAAGTGTATATAAAGAGTGTTTTGGAATCACTTTAACCATTTTAAATGATCACTCTTGTTCCTGTGAAAGCTGTTGTTAACTGTATATCTTATGACCATATGTGAGTATTGATTGTCCATTGTTTTTGCCATAACGAAGTTATTTTGTGCCAGTAAAGTATTTATTTTTGTACACTACAAACAAAAATTCTCTGCCTTACAATTCTTGAGTCTTTGCTGTATTTCATAGTTAAGATCCGCTGTTACTCTGCTATCACTGTGAGTCTGTTTAAACAGCAAGTTTATGTTCAGTGATTACCCTGACAGGTTATGGGCCCAGTAACCCAGACTGGACATAACTCTAAATCTTAACAGAGAAACAGTAAGACTTGATAAGGAGAGTGAAACTGTGTGTTGACTGAAAACCCTGGAAGCATTACTTGTTGAAAGAACGTTTGGGATTTAGACAAAGGAAAAGGCTACTTCAAATAGTCTATTGTCTTGTAAAGAGTCACAGGGAATCTGGCAAAAGTTGTTTTTGAATTTGAAAAGGGTTACTGAGGTTTTAAGCCGGTCAGTCCCTAAAAAGTAATTCAAACAACTGTAAAACTGCAAATTGCCATCTTGGCCCTGTGGGGAAGAAGAAGGACCGAGGGGATAGGAGCAGGCAGAAGTAACATCGGGGCCTGCTCCTGCTGGACTCTTCCCCCCCCCCAGGGCAAACTGCCATCTTGGCCCTGTGGGGAAGAAGAAGGACCGAGGGGACAGGAGCAGGCAGAAGTAACATCGGGGCCTGCTCCTGCTGGACTCTTCCCCCCCCCCAGGGCAAACTGCCATCTTGGCCCTGTGGGGAAGAAGAAGGACCGAGGGGACAGGAGCAGGCAGAAGTAACATCGGGGACTGCTCCTGCTGGACTCTTCCCCCCCCCCACAGGGCAAACTGCCATCTTGGCCCTGTGGGGAAGAAGAAGGACTGAGGGGACAGGAGCAGGCAGAAGTAACATCGGGGCCTGCTCCTGCTGGACTCTTCCCCCCCCCCCACAGGGCAAACTGCCATCTTGGCCCTGTGGGGAAGAAGAAGGACCGAGGGGACAGGAGCAGGCAGAAGTAACATCGGGGCCTGCTCCTGCTGGACTCTTCCCCCCCCCACAGGGCAAACTGCCATCTTGGCCCTGTGGGGAAGAAGAAGGACCGAGGGGACAGGAGCAGGCAGAAGTAACATCGGGGCCTGCTCCTGCTGGACTCTCTCTCTCTCTCTCTCTCTCTCTCTCTCTCTCTTTCTCCTCCCTCCCTCCCTCCTTGACTCCTTTTCCTTGTGTGTCATGTCTTTATTAGATTGTAAGCGTGAGGGCAGGGACTGTCTTTTTTGCTAAGTGTAAGCCGCTCTGAGAGCCTTTTTTGGCTGAGGAGTGGGGTATAAGTATGATAAATAAATAAATAAAAAATAAAAGGGTTGAGAGAAAATCCAACCAAAGTTAAAGTTATGGCAATTCAATTGGGAAGCAATGTATCAATGGAACTACTCACTGATGTAAATTTTCTTACATGGTCTTTCAAGACTGAAATGAGCTTGAGAAATCAAGGGCTTTGGGAAGTGGTAGTTAATCTACCCGATGAAGGCTTGAATGCAGCGGAACGATTAGAGTGGGCTCGTCTTTCAGAGCGGGCTAAGGCTCATATAATTCTTTGTATGAGGAATGATCAGCTATTCTATGTAAATAGAGAGGATGCTGTTCATGAAATTTGGACAAAGTTGCGCCAGGCATATGTAAGAGAATCAGCTGGATCTCGAATCAGCCTAACGCGCAGAATGTACAGGACATTGTTGAAAAAAAATGGCGATGTGGGAAAACATTTGCAGGAGCTGCGAGAGTGTTTTCAAAGTTTGGCATCGGCCGGTTTAATTATCTCAGAAGAGATGAAAGTGTACATTGTATTGTCCAGCTTGCCTCCGTCCTGGGACGTGTTGGTAACAACATTAGAAGGAATGCTTGTAAACCAATTAACCCTGAATTATGCGTGTGGAAAGTTGATTGAGGAACAACAGAGGAGACGCATAAGATCTGAAGCTGCGAGCTCAAGCAGCAAGGCAGACGCATTAATACAATAGTCTGGGAACGAAGGGGCTAAGACTGTTAATGTAAAAAGAGAGGAAAGTGAATTGGCATATTCAATCTCTAAAAAGCCCAAGCTGCAAAAGACAGTTGTTTGTTGGAGATGCGGATTAAAGGGGCATACCAGGAAGGATTGTAAGGTTAAACTGCAATCTGAGCAAGTTAAAGAACCAAAGTGGAAGAACGCTTCTTACCAGGGGAAGAAGACGGTTCAGCTGGTTACAGCCGGTGTGAGCGAGTTTTCGAGGGAGAGGAAGACAGGAAGGAGTGTCTGGGTCGTAGATTCAGCGTGTTCAGCTGTGATATCTACAAGAAGGGACAGCTTCCTAAACTTCCGAGAATCTTCAAAGAAAAGGATAGCTCTGACGGCTCGTGTCTCGAAACAAGTGGTGAAGGAACGTGTCAAGTTGAATCCTTGAATGAAAGCTTTACTAATGCTCTTTTTGTCCCCAATTTGAGTTATTCTCTTTTAGGAGTTTCTAATCTGACGGAGAAAGGCTTCTCTGTATTTTTTGAGAAGGGGAAGTGTCTTATTTCTAAGCACGGAGAGCTGAAGGGGACGGCTAGTCTGAGAAATGGTTTATTTTTTCTGGACGGAAGCCAACAAGCAGAAGAGGAAAAGAAAATTTCTTCAGGTTGTATACTTAATTTACCTCCTCACGAAAGTTGTATCCACTTATTTCACCGGAGACTGGGACACATTAATTTTAAGTCTCTTAATAAAACTCTCAGTTTATCTGGAGGAGTGAAAGTCAAGAGCTGCCAGAAATTTCTGGACTGTGCTGTTTGCAAGGTTGCCAAATCCTGAATTGCCAATATTCCAAAAGTGAGACACTGGAGACATGAAGACGTTCTTGGAATGATTTATATGGCTATCACTGGGCCGTTTCCAGAAAGTTATGGGAAGGCTAAATATGCTCTGGTCATGCTAGATGACAAAACGCGTTACTCTTGGGTTTATTTGTTGAAACGTAAATCTCAAGTGTTAGACACGGTGAAGGGATGGGTTAAGAAAACCGAAAGAGGCTTGCTAAAGCAAATTCAGAGCTTTTTCACGGATAGGGGTGGAGAGTTTAGAAGCCAGCAGTTTGATGATTTTTGCAGGAAGTCTGGAATATCTCATAAATTTTCAGATGCAAGATCGGCTTGGCAAAATGGAAATATTGAGCAAAGGATCGGAGTCCTCAAGTCAAAAATGGAATGCCTTATGAAGGATGCCAGTGCAGAACCCCAACTCTGGGGAGAAGAGTTTGTTGCTGCCAATTATTTGTGCAACAGGACCTGGACTTCATCAATTAACAATATTCCTTTCTCCTTGATTTTTGGAAAAACTCCTAGTTTGAAGCATATCAGAATCTGGGGATCTTTTGCCACGGTTAATGTTCCTTTAGCTCAAAGGAGACAGTTAGGTCCAAAGGCAATTAGGATGAGATTCATTGGTTATGAAAATGGGAGTTGGAGGTTTTTGCTGAAAGGAGGAAGAGTTTTTGTTACAAAAAGTGCAAATTTTGCTGAACAAAATTGGGAAGCTATCCATGATATTCCTGGAATTTAAATAGCAAACAAACTTTTGATCCTGTGCCTGTTGAAGCAGAAAAAGAAAAAGAGCAGACAGAGCAAGAAGAAGAAAGAGAAATTCCTCGCTGGTCTCAAAGAGTTAACAAAGGCGTACCTCCCAATAGGTTTCAGGCTTGTAATGTGAGCTTTGAGCCTAATTTGTATGCAGAGGTTAGAAGCTTAGGTTCTTTTGAAAGGAAACAATGGGAGTGTGCCATGGAGAGTGAGCTGCAAAGTCTGAAAGATAACAAAGTTTTTGAAGAAGTTGTCTTGCCTCCAGGGCAAAAGTCTTTGACTTGCCGGTGGATTTTTAAGAGCAAGCAACTTGAAAACGGGGCTCGTCTCGTCGCCAAGTGATTTAGTTAGGATAGGGAGGGACTTTAACATCAATTTTCTCTATTGTGAAATCAGAAACTTTACTCTTTGTGCTTATTCTATGTAGTAAAACAAAATCAGCCTGGAATGTCTAAAAAGAATCTTAAGGTATCTCGAAGGAACCTTGGAGCACTGGTTAAATTTTTCTGCAGAGTCAGATGAGATTTTTTTGTGCTATTTTTGATTCAAGTTGGATTGGCTGTACTGAAGATAGAAAAGCAATGTTTGGATGTTGATGTTTGGAAGTAAGCCAAAATCATGGAAATCCAAGAAGCAAGAGTTTTGTGGCGAATTACTAAAAGGCTAAGTATTGTGCTGGTGAGTGGTAAAGTTACTTGACTGATCCAGCAAATAAAGGACTTTAAGGTCCCAGTGGTGAAGCCAGTGACTGTTAAAGTTTAAAACACATAGTCTTCTGTGAGTCCCAGAATAATTTGGCTGACGTCTTTACAAAACTGTTAGGAGCCATCAAACACTGGGAGATTTGTGAAACGTTAGGTTTCAGGCAGGGCTGAAAAGTGATTGATTGTACAAATGATTTTTGTTATGAAATATATGCAAAAGTAAAATGAAGGGGTGTTGGAATCCTGGAATGGATTCAGATTTTTCTTTTTCCATATTTCTGGACTGATCTGCAAATCCTGGATAAAGTGTGGAGTCAGCAAAAGACTATCACTGAAAAGGTCAACTTTGCAGATGTGCTTAATTGAATAATTGGACTATGACATAGTGTGAATTTTCTATTCGTGCCAATTATGTGTTGCATCATTTGTACTGTAAAGTGTATATAAAGAGTGTTTTGGAATCACTGTAACCAGATTAAATGATCACTCTTGTTCCTGTGAAAGCTGTTGTTAGCTGTATATCTTATGACCATATGTGAGTATTGATTGTCCATTGTTTTTGCCATAATGAAGTTATTTTGTGCCAGTAAAGTATTTATTTTTGTACACTACAAACAAAAATTCTCTGCCTTACAATTCTTGAGTCTTTGCTGTATTTCATAGTTAAGATCCGCTGTTACTCTGCTATCACTGTGAGTCTGTTTAAACAGCAAGTTTATGTTCAGTGATTACCCTGACAGAGGCAGCTTGGGCCTTCTCCAGCCTTGTGATGAAGAGTGTGCTGACTTCTGAGGTTTCTGCCCACCCCTAGCCTTGTGATGGAGGTATGCCATGTTGGGCTCTGGAGCTGCACCAGAAAAGGCTGCTGCTCACTCACCAGTGCAACGGAGCTGTTGCGTCCTTTCTCCTAGCACAACGAACTGCGGAGAGTCCCTGGTCCTCTGAAATCTGCAGGAAAGAGGCGGGGGTGGGGGTCCTGCAGGGGAAGGAATGTGTTTCTCACTGTCCCTGGCTGAGGAAGGGGAAGGAGGAGAGAGGATAGGCTAGACAGAAGGATACAGATAAAAAAAGGGGGAAAGGAGAGACCCCTATAAACAAAATATATGCTGAGCTCTTAGAAGCACTAGCCAGATCCAACAGCTCTGTTCACTAGGCTCCTCACCCCAGGACCTGCCTGCAAGCTCCAGGAGGAGACGCCATGCCAAGGTGAAGAATGCCCTTCATGAGACTCAGGACAATATGTCATCTGCATATTGGTGACAACACACCCCAAATCCCCAGATGATCTCTCCCAGCGGTTCAATATAGATGCCAGGGAGGACAATACCAAACCCTGAGGATCAATGTCCAAGGATTTGAACAAAAGTCCTCCAACATCACCTTCTGAAACTCAAGGAAGGCCTGAAACCCTTTTAAGGTGGTTCCTCCCAAACTCATCCCCACTGAACAGATACTGAATGCTACCAAGAGATCCATGAGGACCAACAGGGATCCACTCCCTCCCACACCACAGGGTAGATCATTTACCAGGATGACCAAAACTTTGACCAAAGCCGCCCTGCCATATTTTGGTAGAAAGGTGGGGTACTAATCAAATAAATAAATAAATAAATCTGTTTCAGTCCCAAACGGTCATTTCACACTAGGATGGATACTGAACAAGAGTAAACAACAGTATCATTGTACTAGAGTCAGGAGTAAACAATGGGATAGCCAGGTTTGCAAGGGCAAATGATTCAGAATTATTAAATCCAAAGCTCAAGAAGGATCTCTCCTAATTGGGCAAACACGCAACAAAATGGCGAAGTTGATCAGCAAAAAGTTCAGAACAAACAAATGGAAAGACTTTTTCACACAAAGTTATGAATGCATTACCATAAATTGGGGCGGTGTAACATGTAATCATGTTTTCAAGCTAAGAGAGCTTGAAAACGTGATTACATCATTGAATGGAGAGGTCACCGGCACGGTTAACTAGCGATGTCAAGGAAACTATTGTAGAAAAGAGGGCTTCCTTTAGAAAATGGAAGTCTTGCCCAAGTGAGGAAAATAAAAGGGAGCACAACCTTGCACAAAGGCATATCTCTAACAACAGCAAGGCCAACAATTAAAAATTCTTTAAATATATCAGAAGCAGGAAACCAGCTAGGGAAGCAGCTGGAGTGCTGGATGACAATGGAGTTAAGGGGAGATTGCAAAGAAGCTGAATGGATTCTTTGCATCGGTGTTCACAGCAGAGGATACAGGACAGATGCCTGTGCATGAACTGATGTTTTCAGGAAGGGAGTCTGAGGAAATGAGGCAAATAGTGGTGACAAAAGATGAAGTTCTCAACCTTACTGACAAATTAAAAGCAAATAAAATTACCAGGTCCGGATGGTATCCATCCTAGACTTCTCAAAGAACTCAAATATGAAATTGCTGATCTTCCAGCCAAAATATGCAACATGTCCCTAAGCTCAGCCTCTGTACCACAGGACTGGAAGATGGCCAATGTAACACCAAATTTTAAAAAGGAATCCAGGGCGGATCTGGGAGATTAGAGACTAGTTAATTTAAGGTCTGTTCAAGATAAATTGCTTGAAAGTATTATTAAAGACAAAATTAGTAAACATATAGAAAGACACGTTCTTCTAAAAACGAATCAGCATGGCTTCGGCAAAGCCAGTCTAATCTTTAAGAGTTCATTAGACAGGCTTTGCAGAATAAACATGTAGACAGGGGTGATCCAGTGGACATTGTTTACTTGGACTTCCAAAAGGTTTTTGATAAAGTCCCTCATCAAAGACTCCTGAGCAAACTTAGTGGTTATGGAATAAGAGGAGAGGTTCTCTTATGGATCAATAACTGGTTAGAGAACAGAAAGCTGAGAGTAGGAATAAATGGTAAATTTTCCCAATGAAAGGAAGTAAATAGGTCCCACATAGATCGGTATTGGGACCAATTCTTTCAAATTGTTCATAAATGATCTGGAATTAGGAGTGAGTAATGAAGTGGCCAAGTTTGCCTATGGCAGCACATTATTCAAGGTGGTTAAAACATAAAGGAATTGTGAGGAGCTCCAAAGGGATCTTTCCAAGCTGGGAGAGTGGGCATCCAAATGGTAGATGTGGTTCAATGTAAGCAAGTAAACAAGAAAGAGATCTTAGGGTTGTGGTGGACACCTTGATGAAAATGTCAACCCAGTGTGCGGCTGCTGTAAAGAAGGCAAACTCCATGTTAGGCATTATTATTATTATTATTATTATTATTATTATTATTATTATTATTATTATTATTTATTTATATAGCACCATCAATGTACATGGTGCTGTACAGAGTAAAACAGTAAATAGCGAGACCCTGCCACATAGGCTTACATTCTAATAAAACCATGATAAAACATTAAGGAGGGGAAGAGAAAGCAAACAGGCACAGGGTAGGGTAAACAGGCACTGGGTAGGGTAAAACTAACAGTATAAAGTCAGAACAAAATCAAGTTTTAAAAGCTTTAGGAAAAAGAAAAGTTTTTAGCTGAGCTTTAAAAGCTGCGGTTGAACTTGTAGTTCTCAAATGTTCTGGAAGAGCGTTCCAGGCATAAGGGCAGCAGAAGAAAATGGACAAAGCCGAGCAAGGGAAGTAGAGACCCTTGGGCAGGTGAGAAACATGGCATCAGAGGAGCGAAGAGCACAAGCAGGACAATAGTGTGAGATGAGAGAGGAGAGATAGGAAGGAGCTAGACAGTGAAAAGCTTTGTAGGTCAACAGGAGAAGTTTATATTGGATTCTGAAGTGAATTGGAAGCCAATGAAGAGATTTCAGAAGTGGAGTTACATGGTCAGAGCGGCGAGCCAAGAAGATGATCTTAGCAGCAGAGTGGTGAACAGAAACCAACGGACTGATGTGAGAAGAAGGAAGGCCAGTGAGAAGAAGTACAGTTTTGGTCACCACCCCGAAAAAAGATATTATAGAGCTGGAAAAAGTGTAGAAAGGGGCAATTAAAATGGGCAATTAAAATGATCAAGGGACGGGAACATTTCCCCTATGAGGGAAGTTTACGACAGCTGGGATTGTTTAGATTGGAAAAAAGGAGGCTAAGGGTAGACATGATAGAGGTGTACAAAATTTGTGAACTGCCCAGAGAGCTTCGGCTATTGGGCGGTATAAAAATGTAATAAATAAATAAATAAATAAATAAAATTTTGCATGGTGTGCAGAACATAGATAGAGAGACATTTTTCTCCCTGTCTCATAATATTAGAGCCCCATTGGGGTCATCCCATGAAGCTGATTGGTAGGAGATTCAAGACAAATAAAAGGAAGTACTTCTTCACACAGTGCATAATGAAACTATGGAATTCACTATGACAAGATGTGATGGCCACAATTTGGATGGCTTTAAAATGGGGTTGGATAAATTCCTGGAAAAGAATGGCTACTAGTCCTGATGGCTATGTGCTATCTCCGGTATTTGAGGCAGTAAGCCTGTGTGCACCAGTTGCTGGGGAACATGGGTGCAAGAGTGCAGTAGCATCCGTGTCCTGCTTGTTGGTCCCTGGTCAACAGCTGGTTGGCCACTGTGTGAACAGAATGCTGGACTAGATGAACTCTCGGTCTGATCTAGCATCAGAACATGAAATCTCTGTGTTGAGGAGCACTCTATCTCTCAATACAAAACACTGGGGACAACAGTCTCCTAATAGAATCTTATAATAGTAGAATTGGAACGGGCCTATAAGGCCATCGAGTCCAACCCCCTGCTCAATACAGGTATCCACCTCAAAGCATACCTGACAAATGGCTGTCCAATTGCCTCTTGAATGCCTCTAGTGTGGGAGAGCCCATGACTTCCCGAGGTCATTGGTTCCATTGTCATATTGCTCTAACAGTCCTTTGTCCTCTGGGCATCTGATTTACCACTGCTGGAGACAAAGTGCTGGACTGGATAGATGGATCTTGGGGTGATCAGCAAGACACTTCTGGCATCCTCCTCCACCTTATTTTTTAGCTGAAGTGAATATTTTTTAACTGAAGTATTTGTGGATTTCCTACTATGTTCAGCATTATTTGAGCAGTTTTCCTTTCACAGGAGATTTGGAGCAAGTCAGATTGTTTCATTACGGCTGTTGAGTGAACAGCTGAAAGTTCCGAGAGACTCTATTTATAACCAGCAGCCAACTTCATGGGGCAATTCCAGACAAATGGAGAGAAGGAAAGGGTACATGTGAGGGCGGCCTACCTCATTCCTTTGGTCTTTGGGCCAATAGGCAACTTCATGTTTGGCCTCCACACCGGAAAGCTTGCTCACTTGTTTGTAGTCCCTTTTCCAGGTGAGGATGAAGGAGCGCCTTTCCTTCTTTTTCTCCACAGTAAGGTTTACAAGGGGCCTGGGCTTCACTGCATTTGTGAAGAAGCAACAGGACAACATCAAGAAATGAGGAGAGATAGGAAATGGGGGGGGGTCCTGCAGGGGAAGGAACAGTCGAATCCAGAAACTCCACCAACAATTTAGGATTACAACCCCACCCTACTCCCACAACCCTTCTCATCTCCATTAGACATCTGGTGATATCTTAAAGATTATAAATGTGAAGGCCAGGAAACCCCTCGGAGGGGGGGGGGACAGAAAAGGAAAAAATCTTTCCCCCTGCTTCTATTCCCTCCCCCTGAAAAATTCCCCCCTGAGGCATGGCTGCCTGAAGGTTTTTTCGGGAGCTGCACAGGCTTTCGGCGAACCACATCAACCTACTACAGTATGTCTGTGGGAGAATCTCCAGACTTTTTCCTCTCGGAAATTAAGAGGGTAGATCGGGGAGGAATTCCTTATAGAATTCAATATAAACTTCTTTTGCTGACATTTAAAGCATGCGGCTTCTTATCTCTCTTCTATCATTTCACTCTACCATCCCCCTCGTATCCTCTGTTCTTCAAATGCTATGTTGCTCTCCTGCCCAAGAATTTCTATCTCTCTTGCCTGGCTTTGCCTGTTCTCTTTGGCTGCCCCATTTGCTTGGAATGCTCTTCCAGAGAATCTACGAACTACGAGTTCCATCTTAGATTTTAAAATGTGTTTGAAAACTCATCTGTTTTCCATAGCTTTTGGTATTTTAGCCTGTTTTACTGTTCTCATTGCTATGATTATTCCTTTATTTCTGTTTTGTGTAATCCCTTCCCCCCTTCATATGTTTTAATGTGATTTTAGACTAAACCTCTAGGTAGGGTATTGCTGTTTTATTTGTATATTCTGTACAGCACCAAGTACATTGTTGGTGCTATATAAATAAATAAATAATTGTGCCAGTTCCAGCCTGAAAGCCCGTGTGCGTGTGTCTTTTGAGGGACTGCAGACTACAGGCGGATAAAGGCTCAAGATAAAACCCCTCGAGAGGTTGATTGCAACTTGTTTCTCAAGGTAAAGGGCAGCATACCTCTAATTCTTTATTAGGCATAATTAGTAATTAACCTCGCAGAGCATTTGGAGCAGCTGTCATGACAGATGGCGATATATGACTTATAGAAGACCAGACAGAATACTTTGAATACTTTGAATTATAACTAGAAAACTATATAACAACTGAATTTGAAACTCAGATAAATTAAAATAATGGAAGATTTTTTTACCTTTAAAGCAGTGGAGGTGGTTAAATACAAACTCCAGATAAGGCAATTTATCTAAAGGGCATTCGAATTCTATGAAGACAAATGGCACTGAGAGCCTGTTTAAAACATTCCACAGATTCCCGGAGCTAACCACAGACTGAAACACTAACAGTACAACAGCGCCATCTGCTGGATTAAGTGGGAAACACTTTGTTCAATGAATGACTTTTATTAGCCTATTATTACAATAGTGCCAGCTGTTTGACGAATGCAGAACTGTAAGAAATGAAATGAAAAGAAACCCCTTAACAGATGCTGGAGATTTTGTAGAGGAAATGCACTATGTCTGGACGCAAGGGTCCAAAATCTAAAAAAGAAGCGGCAGCACCAATTCCAGGTGTAGAGAGTGACCAGACTACTGAAAGAGACTTTTCCACCCAAAAAGAAAATAGAGGAACAGCTGCCTAGCTCCTCAATGCAAGCGGCAGGAACAAGGAGAGGGCCCTTGGACTCTCCTGTCTCGAAGTTGTCAACTGCTGAGCAATTTCAAAAGATAACTGATCTGCTAGAACAGAAGATGGATGGGATCGCTGATAAAATACAAGCTTCGGAAGATAGACTGGAAAAGATAGAAGAAGTCAAAGAGGAACTCAAGGAGGAAGTCCGGGGAACGAAAGAGGAGTTAACACAAGAAATTAGAAAAATGGACAGCGCTCTAAAGAAAGTGACGGAGGAGGTGCAGGCAGTTACAAACAGAGTGGATACATTGGAGACAAAGACGGATGCAACAACTTTAGCCCTGGAACATGAACAGGATTGATGGGTTTTGACGGAACTTCAACTTAAAGAGAGGTTTCTGAGATTTCGTGCAGTTAGTTAGGCGATCAAAGATGGCAAACTCAGAGAGGTGATTGTAAAAACCGTAGCAGAGGCATTGGGTGAATCGGACGATTACGTGGATGATGGTCTACAGAGTGAATTCGGCTTATGCAAAAACAAGAGGATGGCCAGGAGATGTATTGGTCCACTTTGTCAGGAAGACGGTAAGAGATAAAATCCTCCAGATTCATTATGAAAAAAAATGAAAAGCCTTGGCAAAGAAGTTATTATATTGAAGGAGATCCCAATGACAATTCTTCGTAAACGGAAAGATTATTTGTTCTTAACAAATGTTCTTAATGAGAAGATAAGATTCAGATGGGAACTCCCAGAAGGAGTTGTATTTACCTACAAGGGGGAGAGATTCAAGCTAAACTCCTTACAAAAAGCGAGAAACTTCGTGGAAAAATTCAAAGAGGACTCGAAGCGTACCAAATCAGATGGAGAGGAAGGAACGAGCAGAGACAAATAGAAAGATGGATCATAAATTCTTAACGTGTAATGTGAATGGCTCGAATGCCGTTCAAAAGAGGAACAAAGTATTCCACCATCTAAGAAAAAGAAAGTATGATATTATACGTCTACCAAAGACTCATATTAGAAAAAGAGATGTTAAATACTTAACCAATAAAAATCTGGGACTGCAATTTATCTTGGCAAGCTCAAATAAGAAAAATGGTGTAGTTATGTATACAAAGCCACATCTCCATCCAGAACTGATACTGGCAGATGATCAGGGATGATTTTTAGGGGTAAGAATCACTCTTGATGGAGTGTCAATGATGGCCTTGGGAGTATATGCCCCAATGATCGCAAAGCAGAATTTTATGAAGGACTCCTGTCCAAATTGAGAGATTTACACTTCAAGAGTTGGTGTTTGATGGAAGACTGGAATGGAGTTATTCTACCACAGATGGATAGAACATCAGAAAAAATGATAAAATGTAGCCAAGGAAAACTTCCAAAATGTCTTTTTGACCTGATGGACAATTTGGGGCTGGTGGATGTGTGGAGATTACGAAATGGCTCATCTAAAGAATATACCTTTTTCTCAGAAAGGCATAAGTCCCACTCAAGAATTGATAAGATTTTGACAACCAGAGAATTTTTCACCAATGTCAAGAAAATAGAGATACTACCTAAATCTTTTTCAGATCATAACCCGATATCAATGAACTGTAGAAGAGAAAGAAACACATTCAGACGGAGAATTAATGAAATGTTATTACATGATAATAATATAGTTCATAAAATAAAGAAGAAATTAAAATAATACTTTGAACTGAATATGGATAAAGGAATGGAGATGAGAATGGTTTTGGATGTCAGTAAAGAATTTGTGAGGAGACAATTTATCCAACAGAATCGCCAACTCAAAAAGAAAAGAGAGGAAAGACACAGAAGATATTGGAGGAGATTAAAAAAAGAGAACAATTAAAGCAGGATCCAGGAAAGAAGAATACTTTGCAACAAATTAAAATGCTACAGCAACAACTATCTATGTTAGTAACAAGAGAAATGCAAATAAAGCTAAACTATGTGAAACAGAGAGAATTTGAGTTAGCAAATAAACCAGGAAAATGGTTAGCCTACAAGTTGAGAAAAGAAAATGACAGCTAAAATAAAAGATAGTGGAGTAGAACTTACACAGGCCAAGGCCATCCAGAAAGCTTTCCATAACTATTATACAAGTCTTTATAAAAGACAGGAGAGTTCAACAGAGTTGATGGATAAATATTTAAGAAAACAAAATCTACCAAGAATAATGACAGAACAAAAAAAAAGATTGAACGAACCTATAACGATATGTGAAATAGTGGAGAAAATAAAAAAGATCAAACTTGGTAAATCTCCGGGACCAGATGGGCTCTCTGGCCTCTACTATAAGAAATGTGAGGAGGAATTGCTGCAACCATTACAAGCGACAATGGAATTCTATACTGATGAGGGGGAAGATCCCAGACTGCATATATAATGCTTATACCAAAAAAAGGACAAGACACAACCATGACTAAGAATTACAGACCAATATAGTTACTTAACAATGATTATAAACGAAGGTACTACAAGGCTTTATTCATTATTATTATTATTATTATTATTATTATTATTATTATTATTTATTTATATAGCACCATCAATGTACATGGTGCTGTACAGAGTAAAACAGTAAATAGCAAGACCCTGCCGCATAGGCTTACATTCTAATAAAATCATAATAAAACAATAAGGAGGGGAAGAGAATGCAAACAGGCACAGGGTAGGGTAAACAGGCACAGGGTAGGGTAAAACTAACAGTATAAAGTCAGAACAAAATCAAGATTTAAAAGCTTTAGGAAAAAGAAAAGTTTTTAGCTGAGCTTTAAAAGCTGAGGTTGAACTTGTAGTTCTCAAATGTTCTGGAAGAGCGTTCCAGGCATAAGGGGCAGCAGAAGAAAATGGACGAAGCCGAGCAAGGGAAGTAGAGACCCTTGGGCAGGCGAGAAACATGGCATCAGAGGAGCGAAGAGCACGAGCTGGGCAATAGTGTGAGATGAGAGAGGAGAGATAGGAAGGAGCTAGACAGTGAAAAGCTTTGATCATGAAGATCAAAGTAGCTTTTTACCAAAAAGCCATATGAGAGATAATGTCAGAGTGGTGCTTAATATAGTGGAATATCTGGAAAAGCATCCTGAAAAACAAGCAGCACTGATATTTGTAGATGCAGAAAAAGCCTCTTAATTGGAACTTCCTGTTTAAGATTTTGGAATAAGCTGACTTTGGAGAGAATTTCATCAAATGGGTGAAGTCAATCTATAACCTCCAGAAAGCGCATATTATTGTTAATGGAGACCTTACAAGTTCATGTGACGTACAAAGAGGGACAAGACAGGGCTGCCCTTTGTCACCTTTATTATTTATTTTGGTGTTGGAAGTCCTGAATCGAGATATAAGACGAGCGAATTAGTGGAATAAAGATTAAAAAAGAGACCTATAAACTGAGGGCTTTTGCAGATGATCTGGTTATTACACTGGAAGACCCTCTAAAAGGAATTGAGACTCTGATGAGTAAGTTGAAAGAGTTTGGAATAGTAGCAGGCTTCAGGGTCAACAAGCAGAAAACGAAAATACTAACTAAGAACATGGAAATACAAGAACAAAGAAAACTGACATAGAAGATAGGTTTTAAAATTGAGGAAAAGGTAAAATATTTAGGAGTTGTACTGACAAATACGAATTGTATGTTATTTGCTAATAATTATGTCAAGGTTTGGAATGATGTTAAAAATGACCTAGCTAAATGGGATAAAGTGTGATTGTCTCTTTTGGGAAGAATTGCCATGATAAAAATGAATGTATTGCCAAGAATGTTATTTCTGTTCCAAACAGTGCTTATTGTAAAAGGGGATGCACCATTCAAGCAATGGCAGAGAGATAAATCTAGATTTATTTGGCAAGGGAAAAAGCCGAGGGTAAAAATTAAAGTTTTACAAGATGCCAAAGAAAGGAGGTCTGGGATTACCAGGTCTGAAATTGTATTGCTCTGCCTGTTGCTTGGTGTGGATGAAAGAGTGGGTCGTGTTGGTGAATAGACGAGTATTAGAGTTGGAGGGACATGATATAAGATTTGGGTGGCATGGATATTTGTGGTATGAGAAAGCTAAGGTCAATGTGGATTTTAATAGTCATTTTGTCAGACGTACAATTTTGAATGTATGGAAGAAATATACATTGACATTATGTCAGAAAATACCAATGTGGGTTTTGGCCCAGGACCTTTTACAGAAGAGAGTTGTCTAGTGGACATAAATGGTTTAAGTACAGGGATGTCTCGGAGATGTCCCAAGGAGATTTTAAATAAAAACAAGAGAAGTGTTGTTAAAAGAGGGCCATATATGCCAATGGTTTTCTTACTTACAGATTATGGAAAAGTGACATAAAAGAAGGGGCATTTGAGCAAACAAAGTCATTGTTTGAATAAGCACTATGTACTAACGAAGAACATGTTATTTCCAAGGTATATAAACCTGGAGACAGAGAAGGAACAAACAAAAGATCGTTTGGTAAAATGGGGAAATAATTTTGGGTATACGATCCCAATGGAACTATGGAAAAACATGTGGACAAAAGGTTTAAAATATACATTAAGTACTAGACTTAAGGAGAATTTTTATAAGATGATGTATAGATGGTATATGTCTCCTTCAAAGCTAGCGAAAATGTATAGGGGTTGTTTGGGAGACTGTTGGAAATGTGAAGAACAAGAAGGAACCTTTTACCACATGTGGTGGTCGTGTAAAAAAGCAAAAACTTTTTGGGTTAAAATCCACTCATTAATGCAATTTTTTTAAAGATAAATATAAAAATGAAACCAGAAGTATTTTTGCTTGGACTTATCGATGATCAACTAAAAGAAAAAGAAGTTATTTCAACGTACGACAACAGCGCTCAGACTATTATATGCACGATACTGAAAAAAAACACCCAAGTACCACCAAAAGAAGAATGGCTTCTGAAGGTGTTGGAGTTGGCGGAGATGGTGAAATTCACAGAATCATAGAATAGTAGAGTTGGAAGGGGCCTATCCAACCCCTTGCTCAGTGCAGGAATCCACCCTAAAGCATCCCCGACAGATGCTTGTCCAGCTACCTCTTGAATGCCTCTAGTGTGGGAGAGTCCACAACCTCCCTAGGTAACTGGTTCCATTGTCGCACTTCTCTAACATTCCTCTTTTGAACGGCATTCAACAATTAGCGGCGTTAGTAAGAGAAAAATGAACAACTTCATTTGCAATGGACTGGAAACTTTTATAGAGTATATACAAGAATTGCAAAAGAACGATTTGTTTGTATGTGGATTCTATACATAATTTGTGATTGCTTTTTGAGGTTTTTTCTTTTTTATGTAATTCTGAGCTGGCTAAAAAGTAATAATTGATAGTCTACGTCTGACATGAAGATCGCTTCAAATGGAGTATAGCCTTATGTATATGTGTTTTTATCAGATGTATTGTATGTGATGTATTGTATGTGATGTTATGTATTCTGTATTTTGTATTGTTTCCCTCTTTCCCTTTTCCTCATGTGTTTTGCTTTTGTAGAAACTAATAAAAGTATTGAAATTCGAAAAAAAATTGGAAGAATTGAACAACTTTGGGTTATGAAATATTTTCTTTTACAATGATGAACACAACATTTAAGAGAAGGTATTTATACATTGCTACTGAGCCATTACTCCCCCAAATGATTTCTAAAAAAACATGTAATAAAACTTTCTATAGAAAGATTCGAGATGTAAAATTTCTGTACGTACTTACAAACAGTAAAACAATATTAGATCTAAAGAGTTCGTAGGGCACATTGCAAGTAAGGCCTGTGCGTATATTTAATATAAAACAGTTAAAATATTAGATACTTGTACCAATGTCTGCAGAAATTATTTACAACAGGTTGTCCTGTGTCTATACATTGGCGACTAGATTGGATGAGCTGAAGGCCATGTTTTTTTAATGTGGTGGTGTTAGATTTGTATTTGCAACAGCTACAATGTCCACATGGGTGATGGCCCCTAGGCATGGCTGCACCTGCTAAAATGTTAGGTGGGCATTCCCTGTGCTCACTGAAATCACTCCTGACCAGCATACAGTCGTGTGAAAAAGAAAGTACACCCTCTTGGAATTGTATGATTTTACATATCAAGACATAATAACAATCATCTGTTCCTTAGCAGGTCTAAAAATTAGGTAAATACAACCTCAGATGAACAACAACACATGACATATTACACCGTGTCATGATTTATTTAACAGAAATAAATTTTTCTGTTCTCTCAAAAGATCAGCTTGTGGTTGTTTTTTTATCTGCCTTGGTAAATTATTCTTGCCGTGTAGCCTGTCTCTCAGTTGTTTGGACAATGTGCAAGATTCCTGTCTGAACACAGGTATCATTGGGTTAGTTACTCCTGAGTCTTACAAACTGCCCGTATGGGAGGTTTTCCCCTAACAATCTCCACAGGGGCTAAATAAGGAGTTAGAATTTTTAGCAGTCCTGTAACTGCCTGGAAGTTTTGAGACATTCCCTGGTGTTTGTAGATTAGTCCAGATACGAGAAGACCTTGAGTAAATTGCCCCGCCATGGCAACACTTGTAAGAAACTCAAAGAAAAAACGTGTCCAATGGTATCTCTACCTATAAAGTGGAAAATATGTGTGTGTCATGTATGTCCTGAAATGTTTACCCACTTCCACATATGGTACTCCCTTAATGCTGTTCGAGAGTCTTGTGTGGCGGAGAGTGGTAAGCGGCAGTTACTGTAGCCGAAACTCTCCCCATGGCCTAAGTTCAATCCCAGCAGAAGCTGGTTCTCAGGCAGCTGGCTCAGGTTGACTCAGCCTTCCATCCTTCTGAAGTCGGTAAAATAAGTACCCAGCTAGCTAGGGGAAAGGTAACTGCGACTGGGGAAGGCAATGGCAAACCACCCCGTTACAAAGTCTGCCAAGAAAACGTCAGCGAAAGCAGGCGTACCTCTAGGAGTCAGCAATGACTCAAGTGCTTACATGAGAGGTTCCTTTCCTTTCCTTTCCTTTCCTTTCCTAATGCTGTTCACCCAGACAGGTCTTTGTGTACATGAATCAGAAAAAATCTAAAAATATGAATTTTTGGGTTTTAAGTATTTTTAAAGAATTTAATAAAAAACCTAGGTTTACGCCTACAATTCCCAGCATGCCTTGGATGGAACTCCCAGCATGCCTGTGGTGGGAGGCCAGACTTACTGGCCTTTGGAGGCCACTGTGATTCCTAAGGTCAGTCTCAAGCAGTCAACCCAATTCTACATAAAAGGAAACAACCCACATAAATGGGCTGCATCCATTTGCGGTGCCTCCTCCCACCTGCCATGTGTGGTTTTAAAACCGTAACTACATACAACAGCATGTCTTTGAGAGGCCGAACTCTGGACATTCTCCAAGGCACCCCATCCTGATATCGGTTTTCTCAGAAGCACACGTGCAGCGTTCACCCTTAAGAGGGAGGGAGGGAAGGAGAAAAGGGAAGCACTCTGCGCATGCCCAGAAACAGGCTTGATGAAGTGGGACAAGTGCCCGGCCCAGTCCTGGCCATTCAGTACAGGATCCTGATGGAGCACTTTGTGGGTGAGAAGTAAGGGCTGAGGCAGTCCCAGCAGGACTTGGCTGGAGTTGTGCGCGTCCAGTGACAGCCGCTTATCTCCACTTCTTGGCGATGTTAGTTCTCATTGCTGTGTCAAGGAGCAGCATCAGCCACAAGAGGGGGAAACCACTCTCAGAGGACATGGGCACCTGAGGAATGCCAAAGGCATACTGGGAGGTGTAATATTGGTATCACTATCTCTCAGTCCTAACTCGGCCCCCGCTAACTGACTTTCCCCAATTGCCACTAACTCCGCCCACCATTCCATTCTAGCCTCAGCTGTCAGTCATTCCTCCATTCACTCTTCTACTTCAATATACTTGGGCGGGGGTGAAGATTTATCAGGCTGTGGGAGCCGTCATAGAATCATAGAATAGCAGAGTTGGAAGGGGCCTATAAGGCCATCGAGTCCAACCCCCTGCTCAATGCAGGAATCCACCCTAAAGCATCCCTGACAGATGGTTGTCCAGCTTCCTCTTGAATGCCTCCAGTGTGGGAGAGCCAACAACCTCCCTAGGTAACTGATTCCATTGTCGTACTGCTCTAATAGTCAGGAAGTTTTTCCTGATGTCCAGCAGCACTCTGGGAGGATCGAGAATAGATCCTGGCCCTCCTCTGTGTGACAACCTTTTAAGTATTTGAAGAGTGCTATCATGTGTCCCCTCAATCTTCTCTTCTCCAGGCTAAACATGCCCAGTTCTTTCAGTCTCTCTTCATAGGGCTTTGTTTCCAGACCCCTGATCATCCTGGTTGCCCTCCTCTGAACACCCTCCAGCTTGTCTGCGTCCTTCTTGAATTGTGGAGCCCAGAACTGGATGCAATACTCTAGATGAGGCCTAACAAGGGCTGAATATAGAGGAACCAGTACCTCACGTGATTTGGAAGCTATACTTCTATTAATGCAGCCCAAAATAGCATTTGCCTTTCTTGCAGCCATATCGCACTGTTGGCTCCTATTCAGCTTGCGATCTACAACAATTCCAAGATCCTTCTCGTTTGTAGTATTGCTGAGCCAAGGATCCCCCATCTTGTAACTGTGCATTTGGTTTCTATTTAATGAATGTAGAACTTGGCATTTATCACTATTAAATTTCATTCTGTTGTTTTCAGCCCAGCACTCCAGCCTATCAAAATCGCTTTGAAGTTTGTTTCTGTCTTCCAGGGTATTAGCTATCCCACGCAATTTGGTGTCATCTGCAAATTTGATAAGCGTTCCATGCACCTCCTCGTCCAAATCATTAATAAAAATGTTGAAGAGCACTGGGCCCAGGACTGAGCCCTGCGGTACCCCACTCGTTGCCTCTCCCCAGTTTGAGAAGGTTCCATTTATAAGTACTCTTTGAGTCCGATAGTGTAGCCAACTGTGAATCCACCTAATAGTTGTTCCATCTAGCCCATTTTTAGGTAGTTTGTTAATCAGAATACTATGGGGCACTTTGTCAAAAGCTTTGCTGAAGTCAAGATATATGACGTCCACAGTATTCCCACAGTCCACAAGGGAGGTTACCTGAACCCTTAACTATTTGTTTAACAATCTCAAACTGCAATCCTGCCCCCTCAACTTCTACTTCACTTTTTCCAGGGGGGTCATAGACCCACTTTTGGGAGAAGACTGAGTCAAAGTAGGAATTGAGCACTTTAGCCTTTTCTTTGTCATCTGTTATCAATTTGCCATCCTTATTAAGCAGTTGAACCACCATTTCTTTCCTCTGTCTTTTACTACTCACGTATCTGAAGAAAGCCTTTTTATTGCTTTTAGCATCCCTCGCTAATCTCAGCTCATTCTCAGCTTTAGCCTTCCTGACGCCATTTCGGCACTTCTGCTCCACCTGTCTGTACTCTTCTTTTGTAGCCCTGCCTCTGGGCAGAAGGCATGCTGCGAGTTGTAGTTTTTGTTTTCTGTGGGGTCAAGGAAAATCATAGAATCATAGAATAGTAGAGTTGGAAGGGGCCTATACGGCCATCGAGTCCAACCCCCTGGACAACACCTGCAAGACGGCCCTGGCTAGGTGTTGGGGGAGAGAGAGAGAGAGAGAGAGAAGAAACTAATTTAATTTGTTTTAAAGTTACCTCACCTTGCAAGGTTGTTATGAGGGTAAGGGGGGGCGAATGAATTTAAGTTGTTTAAAGGTTAACTCACAGACCTAGCACCAGCCTACTACTTTAAGATGGTGGATCTGGGCAATGCTGGGTATATTTTTAGGATTGCATCTTTTTTAGCTGGTAGAAAGGGTGTTGTGTGTCCTGATTGTTTTTGAAGTTTAGACGGCTGCTCCGCCAAGGCATGTTGGGAGGTATAGGCTTTTCAGGTAAAACAAAAAATGTGGTTATCACAAAGCTCTAATTTAAAATACTGTTCTTATTAACACAATTTTCCATTTATTCTAATGAAACAATTTACTAACTCAACCAAACTAAAAAAGCCAAACTAAATAAGTTGCATAGAAATTTATTATATATCAAACAATTGTTATAAATATTATTCACGGACCTGAGCTAATACAAAATATAGCCTTCAGCTCATCCCATCTAGTTACCAGTGTATAGACATAAGACAACCTGTTGTAAATAATTTCTGCACATAGGTACAAGTACCTAATATTTTAATTGTTTTATACTAAATATATGCACAGGCCTTACTTGCAATGTGCCCTATGAACTCATTAGATGTAATATTGTTTTATTGTTTATAAGTATGGACAGTCCGTGCTTGCAATGGGCTTTTTCAATGGAAATGATTTTAGTTCTGTGTTGTCTCATTTGTTTGTTCAGGCCTAACAGAAAACAAGAGGCCGAAATGTGTTGAGCTTTTTTACAATAAATTTGTCTATAGCATTCTGAGACGTTTCTCCCTTTTTCTTGTAGATGCTGTAGCAGTCAATTAATGTAGTTCTAATCTAAAACCCACATGTGAAAGTAACAGTGCAGGTTATGCCACCAGATACAACAGAGCAGCAGGTGGGTTATCACACCAATATTCCTAAAAAAACCCAAAAAACCTTTGAGAATTGGGTCTATGGAACTCACGGAACAGTTTTTAATAAAGTTCCTGTGAGAGAATGCTGTTTGTATTATGAAACTTTTAAATGCTGCCATTAGTATAAAAGTAACTCAGGAGCCTGGTTGCTATGGCATAGGCATGGGATTGACACCATAACAATCTTCAACACTGAGCAAAAATTAAGATGCTTATTAATGGACATTATTTGCAATGTATAATAAAATGACATAGGTTCAGATTACTTAAAGGTTCTTAAATTAAATACTGTTGCTTCCCATTCCTAATAGGTGAGAGTCTTTCCCAGCTAAATAAAATCTCAATAGCTTTTCCTTCAGACCAGATTTCTCTAAACTTCAGCCCACAAACAGGAAGAGGCTTAGGAATTTCCCTAAACTTCCCACACTCAGACTTCCCACACCAGACTTCCTGTTTTCCCTGCATCTTCTAGCTTCTAGGATGACACAGATGTTGCAGTTACTATTCATGTTAGATAGAACTTGCTTAGCTCATAAAACCTTCATATTTATTATAATAACTGTAAAACTAGAGTTTGCAATAATTACAAGTTTTCTTTTAGAATTTTTTAATTTTAATGATAATTTTATGAACAAATCTAAAGGAGCCTTCCCCAAGCTGGTGACCCTAGTTATTTTGGACTACAACTCTTAGCATTCCTGACCATTGGTCATGCTGCCTAGGGTTGATAGGAGCTGAAGGCACCAGCTTGGGCTGTTCCACTGCATATTTTTCCATTTCCCCCCAAGTTTTCAGTTTTTTTCCCAAGGCTTCAAAATTTCTGAACATCTTGATTGGTGGCAGATGCTTTCATGGACTAGAGACCACTTCCTCTGGTGGGTGCAGCAAAAGATGGGTCTACCGGGGGGAGGGGAGGAAGAGTGCAAGCAGCGGGGCCAAAACACCATAAAATGCAAGAACAGTCTGTCATCATTAGTTCCCAAAGTGGCTCCATTTGGCTCTGCTGTTTGCAATTCTCCCTTTCTATATCCATCCTGTCAAAATGAGGATAACACTCCATGTAGCTGAAGCAGGCTTTACTCAGTAAAAGCTTCTGTCACAATAAATCTTTGTCCTTCAACAAAGGACTCTTCGTTGTTTTTCGGCAAGGAACTACTACAGAAGTAGGCCCAGTGAATGGACTGAGGGATGTTTCTTACTAATGCACCTATTGGTGTCAATGAGTCCAATGCTCTCCCCCTTCTTCTATGGAATATGTTAATTATGCAGAAACACCTCCCCTCTCAGCTCCTGTTTCCTTCTACCTGAAATCAATGCTGAGGAGACAACTCATTGCTCTTCAGAGGTGCCCCACAGTTGGATTAAAGATTCCCAGGAAGACCAAAGGATGACTCACCAATATCGTCTGCTTCCACTGTTTTGTTCCACATCACTGTCCTGTTCCGGATCTCTGTCCTGTTCCGGATCTGTATCCTTTCCAGTACTAACTTATATGTGGTGGATTCAAACACCTCTCCTACAATGATGCAAGTACACCTGGAGGCAGCACCTGGGCCACTCTCATTCTCAGGAATACACTCCAAAGATAGCCTAGAACAAGGACAAGACATAGGCCTTAGCTAGACCTAAGAATTATCCCAGGCAAATGGATGGGTCTTCCCTGCCTGCTCCCAGGATCCCCTGTGTGGCATTTGGATGCACAGGGAAGATCCCGGGACAATCCTAGGATATAGGCCTGGTCTAGTCATGGTCTTAGAAGGTATGTTTGTAGAATGCAACACTCAGCTGAGTTCTGCATTGTATCAGCTCAGATGAAGATGGGTCTCCACACTGGTTCCAAGTACACTCTGCCCTGGACCCTCATGATGCTGGGAAAGTGGCCAGCATCATGAGGATCCAGAGCAGGAAGGAATCTGTGCACTTTCAAAACTCACTGACCACCATAATTGGCCCAAACAAGAGCCAGAACCATTTTGAATTCTGCATTTCTTACTGTCAGTGTGGAAAGCTCAACATAATCTTCAAGAGCAACAGTCCACCAATGGTTATACTTGCAAATTCCTGGAAATCTGCACGACAAATTTGAGCTTTGCTTCCTGACCTTGATGTTGCCATATTGTTGACCTCCTCTATTGGTAAGTTCAGGAGCTGAGGGCGGGGAGAGCATCACCAGTGCAAGATGCTCAGGGACAAGTCTCATTCCCTTCCTGGGAAAGGTCTGGACTGACTACTCCTTCCAGGAAAATTCATTTTTCCAGGGTGTAAGAGAAATGAGGAGACTGTATGGCCACCTCAGAAGCATTCTGCAGGTCTTCTGTTAGCAGACTGAAAGGCTGGCTCCCAGCCCTAGTCCACTGTCCCCAGGATGGAGAGGTTTTCTATTTATACCTGTTCCCCCACATGCTTCACCCCAATGCAGAAGAGGACAGATATAGATGCAGTAACACACTTCAGCATGACACACAGCCTTGCTGGGCACTTACGGTAAAACATCTGTGCTGTAACGGATCCGGTATTCCGTGGTGCAGTTGGTGAAAGAGTCCACATCCCAATGACAAACTAACATAGTGGCTAGGTCTGTGCAGCAGTTTGGCTGAATATCCTTTGAAGACACAACTAGAAAAACAGAGAGCCGCTTGGTCAAGAGCCAGGCCAATGCCAACTTATTTAGTTAGTTAGATAATCTGGCACATGCTCAGGAAGGCTTTCACAGAGATCCCACTTGGGCCCTCTGATCTCCCATTTACAAAGGGCTAAAAGTTCAGCTGTCTACCCTTTCATTGTTCCACTTGCTCCAGCCATCTCCTTTTGCCCCAATGCAACATTACTCGATGTAAGGCCACGTCCCACCATTCGCTGCCTGCGATGTGATCCCACTGTAAATGGCCGTGCCCAGGCCAGCTGACACAGGAAAATGGCCATGGCTGAGGAAGAACTGCCAGTCCTCACTGCAAGTGGTACTGAATGGGAGAGGAAAGAGCCTGGCATGTGGCATCCAAGCACATACCTGGAATCACTGTAAATCAGAGACAATGAGAAATCTGCAGACTACCGTAATAGCGCTATGGAGGAGGTGGAATTAAAAGGGAGTTTCTCACAGTATTTTATATGGTGCTATGTTATCCAGCAATTCCCTTCCTCATGGCCAAAAATTTTAATTTTCTTCATTATTATTATTATTATTATTATTATTATTATTATTATTATTATTATTATTATTATTATTATTATTATCATCCTCCTCCTATCTTTCTGGTCTCCATGAGAGCTACAATAGAAGAAATTGACACACAATAAATACATTTAAGCATAAATAAATAAGGTGGCAGCTGTGGTGACTGAAGCAGCTCTTGTGCGCCCTCTGCTGCTCTTTAAAGGTTCTTCAGTGACCAGAGGAGAACACAGTTCACCGCCCCTCCCCCCCATGATTTTGCAGCACCTCCCACTGGGCAGTAAGGTCGTCTGTGTCTCCTGGCTCTTCCCAGCAGCAGTGGTGGCCGAAGTGGGTGAGGATGGTCGGGGACCATTCTGTTAACAGCCCATTTCCCAGGACTTAGAGGTTCAGTTCCTGCTAACTGCTGCTACTCTTCCAAAGTGCACTCAGAATTAAGCCCTCTCCAAGAAAGGCCCCTTCTACTTGCAGCTTCTTTTGCTTTCATTGCCTCCTGTTGATCACTGCTGGGGGGTTACTTATTGCCCCTTGAATAGTCTCTCTCAATTGCTCCTATCCTGAAATAGCAATATTTTGCTATAAAAAAAAGATGAAGAAATCAATATCAATTGTCCCTACTGGAACAAACACTTGACAATGGTGCAACTGAAAGAAGCTATTCAAGGTGCAATCAAATAGTGATCAATAGGAAGCAATAAAATGGGTATAATCTGCAAAGAGGAAGGGCTGAATCCAATTTGCGTTCCAGTGGTGGGCCAGCAGGGCCGAAGGCAAAAGGGGGAAGGGGGGAGATACCAAAAATACCAGCCTGTTTTGCAAGGCTTTCAACCTTTGAGAATGGGGGGAAACATTCACAAAAGCCAGGAAACCACCAACCACCACTAGAAAGGGGAGTGGGGCCAGAGGAAGATGACGTGGGCAGCTGGGGAACCCCAGAGTGGCAGATGGATTTGGCCCTGGGCCTAATTTAAAGACAAAAGGTCTTGAAAGCCTCCATTGTACTTTGCCTGCCCACACCAGACTAGTGCTGCAATTGCATTTCACTGTTAAACAGTTTTCAGAGATCAGGTGTGAAGAAACATGAGAGGTAATAGAGAAAAGACTGGACTGCAACAGTTTGACAATGCCATTGTCTGGATGCTCCAGAAAAGCTGAGCGGAGAGCGGACGGCAATTCTTGTGTTTTGAGGGTAAATCACAGGCATTAGCCAACTGTGCAAGATTCGGGCACCTCCCAAGCAGTAGCCCTTGTGCCCAAAGCATTTTGGAACAAAGATGTAGATGAAAGACAATTTGAAGTTTAACACATGGGAGAACAGAATAGTGCAATTTTTTTTTAATAATCTCAAATTATTCTGTCTGGCCAGTAATATCCTTTTAAAAACAACTCATAGGTCATTTTTCATGTTGTTTGTCAGTATTGCCTCTCTCTCTCTTTTTAAAATGATATTCTTGGGGTGGGGAAAGAAGTTAGCACTGCCTGGCCTGAAAAGTGGTCCTGCATGGGACCTTCCTTCCTGCTTTCTGGAGTGAGCCTTAATTTGTACATTTCTTCTTCCAGGTACTTTGAGGCTGCACACCAGTTTCTAAATGCTCTCCTTGTACGATGCTTACTCATTGCTATTTCATCATTGCCTGTTTTCTTCTCTTGAATTCAAACCACTGTCGTGCCTCTGAAAAAACTTTAAAAACAAACCCTGCCAACCTGTTTATTTCCTTCCCGGAGTATTTTCACTGGGATCCCTTCTCACTTGAGTTAACTGAAAGAGACCTGCCTTCCTACCCAAAATGTCTCCCCTCTGTACTGTACTATTTCTCTAGATCATTTTTCCTGCCCTTGATACATAGAAGACTCTCTCAAGCTTTCTTTTGAAGCCAACGACAGGGCAACCTTACATTATGGCCTTAGCTAGACCTACGGTTTATCCCAGGATCATCCCAGGGTCGTCCCTGCCTGTTCACGGGATCCCCTGTGTGTCATTTACATGAACAATCCTGAGATAAACCATAGGTCTAGCTCAGTTTCTGTGACTGAAAGAGAGAACTGAGATACTGAACTTCTCTTTTCATCTTTAGCAGAAGTGTAAGAAATACACTTACATGGGCCTGTGGGTATTCACCACAGGGGAGAACCAGTAGCACTCCGCTCCCTTGTATTTTGCTGAAGCCTCTCCTCTTTGTTTCAATTTTTATCCCACTTTATCCTGAAGACTCAAGGCAGATTAAGCCTTGACTACAACTGAACATCTTGTGTATGCTGCCTGTACTTGGTATTCAGATGGATGAGACCCAATAAACTGAAGCTGAGTCCTGAACGAGGCGAGGCCTGGGAAGTTGGCATTCAGCCTGTTCTCAATAGGGCTGTATTCCCCCCACCCAACCCGAAGGAGTAAAAACGAAGCTGGTGTGTGTGTTGTGTGTTGTACTCCAATATTACCACTAGAAGCCTAAGTATGCTTGGAGCACTTTTTACCAGCTTTGGCTGGTTCGCCACCTGCAACCTTTCCTGGCTAGGGATAGCCTAGCTATGGTGATCCATGCTCTGATAACCTCCAGGATGAACAACTGTAAAGCACTGTGTTGAAAATGGTTCAGAAGCTGCAACTGGTACAGAATCCATCTGCTAGAATTCTTACTGATTTACCTACATGGAGCCACTGAGTACCACTATGGGGAGAAGTAGGTTATGAATTTGACCAAGGAGAGAGCCTTTTCTGGGGTGGCATCCTGACCTTGGAATGGCCTCCCCGAAGAGCTACGATGGGCACCGCCTTTGTTTCCTTTTTGGCTCAAAATCAAATTTGTTCCTGTGACCAGGCATTTCAAAATGTTAAATTTTAAGCTCACTCTCAACTGATTTTAGATGTGATTATTGTTGCTTGCTGCCTTAACAATGTTTATGCCTCTGTAGTGAGTTTCTGCAATAGGGAAGTTGTTGTTGTTTATTCATTCAGTCGCTTCCGGCTCTTCGTGACTTCATGGACCAGCCCACGCCAGAGCTTTCTGTCGGCCGTTGCCACCCCTAGCTCCCCCAAGGTCAAGTCCATCACCTCCAGAATATCATCCATCCATCTTGCCCTTGGTCGGCCCCTCTTCCTTTTGCCTTCCACTTTCCCTAGCATCAGCCTCTTCTCCAGGATATCCTGTCTTCTCATTATGTGGCCAAAGTACTTCAGTTTTGCCTTTAATACCATTCCCTCAAGTGAGCAGTCTGGCTTTATTTCCTGGAGTATGGACTGGTTTGATCTTCTTGCAGTCCAAGGCACTCTCAGAATTTTCCTCCAACACCACAGTTCAAAAGCATCTATCTTCCTTCGCTCAGCTTTCCTTAAGGTCCAGCTCTCGCAGCCATAGGTTACTATGGGGAATACCATTGCTTTAACTATGCGGACCTTTGTTGTCAGTGTGGTGTCTCTGCTCTTAACTATTTTATCAAGATTTGTCATTGCTCTCCTCCCAAGAAGTAAACGTCTTCTGATTTCTTGGCTGCAGTCAGCATCTGCAGTAATCTTTGTGCCCAGAAATACAAAGTCTGTCACTGCCTCCACGTTTCCTCCCTCTATTAGCCAGTTATCAATCAAGCTGGTTGCCATAATCTTGGTTTTTTTGAGGTTTAACTGCAACCCAGCTTTTGCACTTTCTTCTTTCACCTTTGTCATAAGGCTCCTCAGCTCCTCCTCGCTTTCAGCCATCAAAGTGGTGTCATCTACATATCTGAGATTGTTAATGTTTCTTCCTGCAATTTTAACTCCAGCCTTGGATTCATCAAGCCCAGCACGTCGCATGATGTGTTCTGCATACAAGTTGAATAGGTAAGGTGAGAGTATACAGCCCTGCCATACTCCTTTCCCAATCTTAAACCAGTCCATTGTTCCGTGGTCTGTTCTTACCGTTGCTACTTGTTCGTTATACAGATTCCTCAGGAGGCAGACAAGATGACTTGGTATCCCCATACCACCAAGAACTTGCCTCAGTTTGTTATGATCCACACAGTCAAAGGCTTTAGAATAGTCAATAAAACAGAAATAGATGTTTTTCTGGAACTCCCTGGCTTTCTCCATTATCCAGCGGATATTGGCAATTTGGTCTCTAGTTCCTCTGCCTTTTCTAAACCCAGCGTGTACATCTGGCATCTCGCTCCATGAATTGCTGGTGTCTACCTTGCAGGATCTTGAGCATTACCTTGCTGGCATGTGAAATAAGTGCCACTGTCCGATAGTTTGAACATTCTTTAGTGTTTCCCTTTTTTGGTATGGGGATATAAGTTGATTTTTTCCAGTCTGATGGCCATTCTTGTGTTTTCCAAATTTGCTGGCATATGGCATGCATCATCTTGACAGCATCATCTCACAATATTTTAAACAGTTCAGCTGGGATACCGTCGTCTCCTGCTGCCTTGTTATTAGGGAAGTATATAAATGTAATAATACAATGTAATGTTTGACAACAATTAATGTAATGTTTGACAACAGAAAACTAGCAAGGAGTCTGGTGAGTTTCTACAGCCGTCATAAAATGTATAACAGCCTGTCAAGAGTAGAATAAAGGGCAGTTTCCTTGTTTCTTAGAGTAGATTCCAAATATAGTAGGGGGCAGCTTCTGTAGGCTTCTCACACAGGGAGATTGGTATCAAGCAGGCACCAATCCACATGTTAACAATTGCTGATGCTGATAATGGTGTAATTCTCATGTCAACGGTTATGCAGCTGCCTAACTTCCTTTTTTTGCTTCACCTTTCTAAGCAGATAAGGATGTGATATTTTATCTCACTGGAGAGATGAAGGTTTCTTCCTCCCCCAGTGTTGAAATATTGATATTTTCTAGTAATAGGGAAGATAACTCATTTACCTTCCTGTGATGTCTCCTGCATGTTTTAAAATATCAGGAAAGGGTATAAATAATTAGGCTAAGGCCCAATCAACTTGGGCTTTAGCTAGACCTAAGGTTTATCCCGGGGTCGTCTCTGCCTGCTCCCGGGATCCTGTGTGTCATTTACATGAACAGGGATGATCCCAGGATGATCCCAGAATAAACCTTAGGCCTTGGTTTCACTCCATGTGGGAAAATGTACACAACTAGCCTGGAGAACTTTGGTCCTAGGAATGATGTCTCATACAGTGTTGATGTGGGGCTCAGTGCATATTCTGCTGTGACAAAGGTGCCAGCTTCATTGGTTGAAAAGATGTGTGAGCTTTCTTTGTACTTTTTAAAATTAAGTACATTTTAAAATTACTGCATCCATTTTCTATCAATAAACTGTCATTCCTTTCACAAGTGGTCTAGTTGGTAATCCAAAGAACCTATTTTGACTGGGCCCTGAGTAGACAAGCCTCCAAATACAGCCTCTTATAGTTGTTATTTGTTATTGTTTTATATATACATACATATATAAAATTTTATGTGTCCTACCCCGGGATTGTTTGTTGATGGTTTAGAAACTGTTAAAATAAATCACTTATGCCCTTGATGACCGGATGCCTCCGAACTTGGACGATTCTGATCATACACTGGAGGGTGGGAGTGGCGAGGGATATGTTTGCCTCCCTGTCCTCCCACCCTGCATTTTCAGCTAGGCAGGTTTTTTAGTCTGTCTTGTGATGGCACCTCAGAGCAAGAGGGAAAGAGGCTGGAGAGGCCTCAGTACAGCTTGTATCCTGTCCTCTCTGGTTCCCTCCCCTCCCCCTGAAATGCCCCCTTTTCGCCTGTTATTTTATATCAAACTTAAGCAAAACAAACAACTTTCTGCTGATACAACTGACTGGAAAAGAAGGCCTAACTACTTGTAGCGTTTGTGACAGGCCCATTTCTTGAGCCAGGCCAGAAGTAGCACAGCTCATCTATCCCAGGATTTGCATTACACTGGCAGGGAAGGCAGCCTAAAGCAAACGCTGAAGTGCCGTGTGGGCTCCGTGAAGTGCTCCTTCCACGGGTCCAGGGAAGCAAGGCCGCCAGAGAGAAGGCCTCGCCAGTCACGACCGCCACAGGCACCGCGCGGCGTCGGCTCACACGCCGAAGTAAACACGGGCCCTTTGCAGGCTCAGCACGGCCCCCAGTCGCTGTGGAGGCTACCGGGACCCTCCTCCGCACAGGAATGCTTGAGAGGGGGCGCCGGCCCCGGCTCGGCCAGGCGTCCTGTTCCCGAGCCCGGCCTGCCGGCCGCCGCCTCTCTCCTACGCAGCGGCTGGGTGGAGACGCACTTCACTGCCCGCCAGCCCCGCCGGGACCCATCCCTCCATTCCATCCCAACCGGGGAGCTGAGCTGCGGCGGCCCTCGAGTCCCGCTTCGTCGCCACGGGAGGGGAGTCACCCAGGAAGAGGCCCGCGGCTCTTGCGCCCTGGCTCCGCCCGCCGCCGAGATACTCACCGTGGCCCAGCAGCGGCAGCAGCAGGCGCAGCATCCGGGCCCGCCAGAGACCTGTGGCGCCAGCGAGGCCCATCGAGCGAGCGGGGCGCGAAGTCCGCCGAGGGTCGCGCGCGTCACTCGGCCCGCAGCGCGCACGAAGAGCGTCTGGGCCAGGCCGGGCCGAGCCGCCGCGTCCGTCCTTGATTTCCTCCTGGGCGGCGCGGCTCGCCGCAGAAGCCCCGGCCTGCCTGCCAGCGCCAGCCTCCGCCCCGCCAGCCGACGGGACCGCCCGCTTCCCCCCCCCCCCCCACGCCCGTGGCGGCGCCTTCAGCACCCGGCCTCGGAACCCGGCGGCTGTCCCGTGGCGGCCTTGCCGTGGAGGGGCGCGCCTGCCCTCCCGCAGAAGCCGCGTCCGGCCTCTGGCAGCGGAGGGGCTAGAGCCGGCGGGACCAGCGGCCGCTTTGGAAGCCCCGGCCTGCCTGCCTCGCGTAGAAGTGGCTGGCGTCGCTCCAGTCTGTGCTGCGAGCGGAAGCCCTGAAGCCTGCCTGCCTGCCTGCCTGCCTTCGACCGGCTCTGAGCCTGCCACAGCGTCGCTCTCCTTCCCAGCGCGGGAGCTTGCCGGGGCCTGGCAGTCCGCCTGCCCCGGCGGCTGCTCTGCTACTCTTTCCGCGGGGAGGGCGAGGCGTTCCGCTCCTTCTGCCAGGTGAAACGTACGAAGGGGCTTGCGGTGGGGTGGGCGCAGGCCAGCAACAGCCTCCCTCCCTCGGCTGCACTCTGCCCATGCTTAGAGGATGCTCGGCAGTTCCTCGACACTGCCCCCCGCCAGCTGTGCTTCACATCAGCCGCGGTTCGCTTCCACATTGCGCTGCGTGTCTCAGATTCGGGTTTCGACGCACAATTTAAGTGTCAGAGAGCTCTGAAACACCTGTGGTATGACACACGTGTCAACACCCATTGCTTAAGTTCACGACATGTTACAAGAATGTGTGAAACTGCAGCCAGGTCCATGAGATAATGACTAACACACGTGTGGGGCTTCTTCACATGAGCCTCAGGACACACAAAAGATAGTGCTGGCCCGAGATGCATTTTGCCTCGTCTGGACTTCTTCCAGACACCTCCCCTTCAGGCTTGGAAAAGCAAATGGCTGATATCTGCAGAGCTGGCCTCCTCTGCACTGCCTGAGTGGCCTGGGCTGTACCGCTGCACTCTCCACTGGATCCCCACTCAGGCCATGCAGGGTACAGCCCAGTGGGTTTGCCACATGAGCTGGTGCTTGGGCAGGCCTTCTCCACTGGCTGGGGAAATAAGCCCGCTGGTGGGCCACATGCCTCAGGCATTCCACATGTGATGCTGCATTGGGGCAAAGCTGGCAGCCCAGCATCGTCCCCACCCCACCCCCCGCCCAGCTTGCCAGGTGTGTGGCTCTGCCAGAAGTCCAGCCAAGGAGCTCTCTTTGCTTTGCCCCTGACTCCTTACGTCTCTCTCTCCTTTGTAGCTAAGTGTGGCTGCTGACACCGTCTGTGCATCCCATGCCCAGAGCAACGATGACTGTCCCAATGAGCGATGCCCACCGGCACTTCCTGCAAGCCCTCCTGGCCCTTGGCATAGTGGAAAGATCAGAAGCCCGGAAGTTGCACCAGCAGTGTTGTGAGCTACACAAGGGTTAGTCTGAGCAGAAGGGGAGGGCATGAAATCCTCCTCTTGCTCATCCTCCACTGTGAATGTCCTTATGGCAGGAGTGGATGGGCAGAAGATAGATCCCCAGTGTGTTGGATTCCAGTGCCCAGAAGCCCCTGCCACCATGGCCAGCGGTCAGGAATGGTGGGAGATGAAATGCAAAGCAACTGGAGAGCTATCTTATGCTCAGCCCTGCTTAAGGCACTTTTCCAGGAAATAATCTTCAGAGAAGAATGCAAATATTTGGATGGCGGCAAGTCCACATTAGAAAAAGGGTGTGGGGTGGGATTGTTCAGCCCATAAATTAATAACAGGAGGCTCAACAAGGCTGTTGGATCAAGTCTGGCAGGACACAATCCTCGCTTTCTGCATAACCACCCTGAGTGAATAGGAAAAGAGTTTAAAATGCAGTGAGCCATGTGATGTCCTCTTGGGAAGATGTCACAGTGCATTATGCCACAATGAATATGTTGTGTGCCCTATGCGAAGTAGAGCAGGGATTGTAGTGTGTGTGCACTCCTTCGAAGCAGGGGTTGGTCCAAGGGCAGGGTCCTTTCTCACCTTTTCTTCCTTCATTGTATTGTCTCAGGCACTTTTTGCTCAGCTCCAATACCAGAAGTGAGTTGAGGTGGTGAGAAAGAGATTTAGGGGTGCTTGCAGATTAGGCTTTTAGCCTGCAATCACCCTGCACCATTCATGGAATTTTATGGGGGGTCCAGGTGACCTTTATAATCCTCCAGTGTTTTCCCAGTGCTCCTTTGGTCTTTCTCTTTGCCAGAAAAAATCCATGGAGGAGAAAATGACAGAAGAGCCTAGAAGCACCCAAAGGTCAGGCGAGGAGGCTCTCGTCCTGCAATCTTAATGTTAAAAGGGCAGGCATGGATACATTGGGAAATGGCATGTCGCTAGTGGCCCTCCCACCCATTGTTATCTTTGTTAGGACCTGTCCTGAAGGAAGGAGGCTGGAGGCCTCTAAGAGAGTTTTAAATAATAAAACAAATAATGCAAAAAGTTGGGATTGGGTGAGGGGGTGCTTTGTTTCCAGGTTGTTGCCATTTCAATGAGACACTTGCTGGGAGGAGAAGGCAACTTGTGCCTGGCTCATGGTGGCCAGCCTCAATGGTCCTGCCCTGCATGTCCCTCTCAGGCCCCCATCTGCTACAATGCCCCTTCTGTGCCATCTTCACACTCCCCACATGCCAACTCAGCAGATGTTCTTCACTTTTCTGTTGGAGCCCAGACTTGACTGACTGGGGCAGAGGGAGGGCCAAGTGTGCTTTTCATTGTGGTGTAAGAAGGTTGGCCAAGCACAGGTGTGAAGTGGAGGTCTTTATGACTGTGAAGTACCCTGAGGGCATTTGCCCATTGGGCAACAAATACATGAAATAACTATATGTTAAAAATACTTATCCCTGCACAGAAATACAGGAGGATGAGCCTGGGAGCCTCATCGAGAGTACCTGGATTAAAATAAGCGGGGCAAAGAACAAAAGTAACATGACAGTTGGAGTTTACTACCGACTACCCAATCAAGGAGAAGATGAAGACTAAACTTTTGAAAAGCAAATTGCCAGTATTTCAAGGAAATGCGATATAGTAGTGATGGGGGACTTCATAGAATCATAGAATAGCAGAGTTGGAAGGGGCCTACAAGGCCATCGAGTCCAACCCCCTGCTCAATGCAGGAATCCACCCTAAAGCATCCCTGACAGATGCTTGTCCAGCTGCCTCTTGAAGGCCTCTAGTGTGGGAGAGCCCACCACCTCCCTAGGTAACTGGTTCCATTGCCATCCTGCTCTAACTGTCAGGAAGGTTTTTCTGATGTCCAGCCGGAATCTGGTTTCCTGTAACTTGAGCCCGTTATTCCGTGTCCTGCACTCTGGGATGATCAAGAAGAGATCCTGGCCTCCTCTGTGTGACAACCTTTTAAGTATTTGAAGAGTGCTATCATGTCTCTTCTCAATCTTCTCTTCTCCAGGCTAAACATGCCCAGTTCTTTCAGTCTCTCTTCATAGGACTTTGTTTCCATTTATTTATTTATTTATTTAAGGATTTTTATGCCGCCATTCAGCAAAAAAAGGCTCTCATGGCGGCTTACAAAAGTATACCCCTGATAATCTTGGTTGCCCTCCTCAATTACCCCGATATCAGTTGGGAGACAAATATTGCCAAAAGTGGCCCTTCCCAGAAATTCCTGACATGTGGGGGTGATAAATTTCTCCTACACAAAGTGGAGGAAGGAACTAGAGGATTGGCTATCCTTGACTTGATACTGACCAATAGGGACGACTTAGTGGATAAAGTGACAGTTACAGGAACTCTGGGGGAAAGTGACCACGTCATACTTGAATACTTGCTTTTAAAGGAAGCAAAAGCTGAGTGTAGCCATACACATTCTCTGGATTTTAGGAAAGCTAATTTGAATAAACTCAGAACTATGATAAGTAAGGCCCCATGGCAAGTGACCCTAATGAGAAAAAGAGTCCAAGATGGGTGGGAGTTTTTTAAAAAGGAAATTTTAAAGGCACAATTACAAACAATTCCAACAAGGAAAAAAGATAGAAGACAACAGAAGAAACAAAGGCTTCTAGCATGGGAGAGCCCACAAAAAAATTAGAGATGACCTGAAAACAAGGATACATATAGGAAGTGGAAGGATGGCCAGGCTACAAAAGAAGAGTACAGACAGGTAGCACAGAAGTGCTGAAATGGGGGCAGTAAGGCTAAAGCTGAGAATAAACTGTGACTAGCAAGGAATGCTAAAAGCAATAAAAAGGCTTTCTTCAAATACGTGAATAGTAAAAGACAGGAAGGAAATGGTGGTTCAACTGCTTTATGAGGATGGTAAATTGATAACAAAAGACAAAGAAAAGGCCAAAGTGCTAAATTCCTACTTTAGCTCAGTCTTCTCCCAAAAACGGGTCTTGTACTATAGTCAAGTACAAGCTGAAGGGGCAAGATTGCAGTTTGAGATTGTTAAACAAATAGTTAAGGAACAGCTAATTTCTTTGAACAAGTTTAAATCTCCAGGGACCGATGAGCTGTATCCTAGTTTTTCAATAGTTTTATCCTCATCTTCTTGATTGGGTGGTGGGTAGTAGACTCCGACTAGCATGCTCCTTTTATTCGTTGCCCCATTTATTTTAATCCAGGTGGTCTTGATGGGGCTCCCACGTTCATCCGCTTGTATTTCTGTGCAGGGATAAGTATTTTTAACATATAGTGCATCTCTGCCTCCCTTTTTATTTCTTCTGTCCTTTTTGAACAAGTTATATCCTTCAATTGCTGTATTCCAGTCATGGGAGTCATCCCACCAAGTTTCAGTTATACCTATCAAGTATTTGCCTATATTTATTAAGAGTTCAAGTTCGTTCTGTTTGTTTCCCATAGTCAGGGCATTAGTATATAGACATCGAAGACCATGAGCTTTATATCCAAAAGAGATGTCTACTGAAGATGGGTATGAGGGGTAGCCCCTATGTTTGTTTCTGTTCTGCTTTGAGGAAGCCCTCTTAACCAAGAGGACTGCTTGGGCTCTTATGGGGAGGCCAAAAGTGGATTCATTAGGGAGACTTAAGGCCTGGTCTTCCTTTTCCTGTGCCCAGGAATAAAACTGCTCTTATGGATCAGTAACTGCTTAAAGAACAGAAAGCAGAGAGAAGGAATAAATGGTAATTTCTCCCTATTCAGGGAAAGTGGGGCAAAAAAACCCCCAACTAAGTATAACCTAGAAACACATGGTCTTCGATGTCTATATACTAATGCCCAGAGCATGGGAAACAAACAGAATGAACTTGAACTCTTATTACATGAAGGCAAATACGACTTGATAGGTATAACTGAAACTTGGTGGGATGACTCCCAGGACTGGAATATAGCAATTGAAGGATATAACTTGTTCAAAAAGAACAGAAGAAATAGAAAGGGAGGTGGAGTTGCACTATATGTTAAAAATACCTATCCCTGCACAGAAATACAGGCGGATGAGATTGGGAGCCCCGTCGAGAGCGTCTGGATTAAAATAAATGGGGCTAGGAATAAAAAGAATATGATAATCGGAGTCTACTACCGACCACCCAATCAAGGAGAAGACGAGGACGAAACTTTTGAGAAACAAATTACCAGTGTTTCAAGGAAGTGTGATGTAGTAGTGATGGGGGACTTCAATTACCCTGATATCTGTTGGGAGACCATTACTGCCAAAAGCGGCCCTTCCAAGAAATTCCTGACATGTATGGGTGATAACTTTCTCCTACAGAAAGTGGTGGAAGGAACTAGAGGATCGGCAATCCTTGACTTGTTATTGACCAAAAGGGATGACTTAGTGGATAAAGTGGCAGTTACGGGAACTCTGGGGGAAAGTGACCACGTCATACTTGAATTCTTGATTATGAAGGAGACAAAAGTCGAGCGTAGCCATACACGTACTCTGGATTTTAGGAAAGCTGATTTTAATAAACTCAGAACTATAATAAGTAAGGTCCCGTGGCAAGGGAGCCTAAAAAGAAAAGGAGTGCAGGATGGGTGGGAGTATCTAAAAAATGAAATTTTAAAGGCACAGTTACAAACAATTCCAACAAGGAGAAAAGATAGAAGACAACAGAGGAAACCAATGTGGCTCCACAAAAAGTTTATTGATGAACTGAAAACAAAAAGGGATACATATAGGAAGTGGAAGGAAGGCCAGGCTACAAAAGAAGAGTACAGACAAGTGGCGCAGAAGTGCCGAAATGGCGTCAGGAAGGCTAAAGCTGTGAATGAGCTGAGATTAGCGAGGGATGCTAAAAGCAATAAAAAGGCTTTCTTCAGATACGTGAGTAGTAAAAGACAGAGGAAAGAAATGGTGGTTCAACTGCTTAATGAGGATGGCAAATTGATAACAGATGACAAAGAAAAGGCTGAAGTGCTCAATTCCTACTTTGCCTCGGTCTTCTCCCAAAAGCGGGTCTATGACCCCCCTGGAAAATGTGAAGCAGAAGTTGAGGGGGCAGGATTGCAGTTTGAGATTGATAAACAAATGGTCAAAGAACACCTAATTTCCTTGAATGAGTTCAAATCTCCAGGGCCCGATGAACTGCATCCAAGAGTAATGAAGGAGCTAGCGGAAGAACTCTCGGAACCTTTGTCTATTATCTTTGCAAAATCATGGAAGACGGGTAAGGTGCCGGATGACTGGAGGAGGGCTAACGTTGTCCCTATCTTCAAAAAGGGCAAAAAGGAGGAACCTGGGAACTACAGACCAGTCAGTCTGACATCCATCCCTGGGAAAATTCTGGAGCAGATTATAAAGAAGTCAATCTGTAAACACCTTGAAATCAATGCAGTGATTACTAGAAGCCAACATGGATTTGTCAGGAACAAATCCTGTCAGACTAATTTGATCTCATTTTTTGATAGGATAACCTCCCTTGTGGACTGTGGGAATGCTGTGGACGTCATATATCTTGACTTCAGCAAAGCTTTTGACAAAGTACCACATGACATTCTGATTAACAAACTAGCTAAAAGTGGGCTAGATGGAACAACTATTAGGTGGATCCACAGTTGGCTACAGAATCGGACTCAAAGAGTACTTATCAATGGAACCTTCTCAAACTGGGGAGAGGCAACGAGTGGGGTGCCGCAGGGCTCAGTCCTGGGCCCAGTGCTCTTCAACATTTTTATTAATGATTTGGACGAGGAGGTGCAGGGAACGCTGATCAAATTTGCAGATGACACCAAATTGGGTGGGATAGCTAATACCCTGGAAGACAGAAACAAACTTCAAAGTGATCTTGATAGGCTGGAGTGCTGGGCTGAAAACAACAGAATGAAATTTAATAGGGATAAATGCCAAGTTCTACATTTAGGGAATAGAAACCAAATGCACAGTTACAAGATGGGGGACACTTGGCTCAGCAATACTACAAACGAGAAAGATCTTGGAATTGTTGTAGATCACAAGCTGAATATGAGCCAACAGTGCGATATGGCTGCAAGAAAGGCAAATGCTATTTTGGGCTGCATTAATAGAAGTATAGCTTCCAAATCACGTGAGGTACTGGTTCCTCTCTCTTCGGCCCTGGTTAGGCCTCATCTAGAGTATTGCGTCCAGTTCTGGGCTCCACAATTCAAGAAGGACGCAGACAAGCTGGAGCGTGTTCAGAAGAGGGCAACGAGGATGATCAGAGGTCTAGAAACAAAGCCCTATGAAGAGAGACTGAAAGAACTGGGCATGTTTAGCCTGGAGAAGAGAAGATTGAGGGGAGACATGATAGCAGTCTTCAAATACTTAATAGGTTGTCACACAGAGGAGGGCCAGGATCTCTTCTCGATCCTCCCAGAGTGCAGGACACGGAATAACGGGCTCAAGTTAAAGGAAGCCAGATTCCGGCTGGACATCAGGAAAAACTTCCTGACTGTTAGAGCAGTGCGACAATGGAATCAGCTACCTAGGGAGGTTGTGGGCTCTCCCACACTAGAGGCATTCAAGAGGCAGCTGGACAACCATCTGTCAGGGATGCTTTAGGGTGGATTCCTGCATTGAGCAGGGGGTTGGACTCGATGGCCTTGTAGGCCGCTCCAACTCTGCTATTCTATGATTCTCCCTTCTCCCTTAAGCCATATCTCCCTATGCCTGTGGTCACAGAGATGAAAACAGTATCCCCAATTCCCTCCATAATAACCTTTCCCAAGCACATCCACATCACTCACCTCAAAGTCCACCAACCATGTACAACAAACAGTTGGCCCACAGCCAGCACTCATCACAAAATAACATCTGGTCTGTTTTTTGTCTCTCCCCATCCCCCTTATCTATTGAGACCACAACATCATAAAGATAATTTTCAAACATTACCCACCTCCATCTATGGCCATATGACATCATGTACATACACTAGCCACACTATCTCCCCAAAGAGCAAATAACATACAGCAATGGAAAGACTAAGTGCATTTCCCTTGTACAAAAGCCCACCTTTCACTCTTACTCCCTGTTTTGGCCCCTACCCTGCATTCATTTGGAGCAGTAAAATAGCTTAGCCACAACCCTGAGATATCACACACTGCAGAACTCCATACCATGATCTTACCAAATTCACCCAACGATATTTTATGAATTGCAACTGTTAAGGTAATTATCACTGTCTATCATTTTTGCATTTCAATTCCCTGTGACCTAACTGTTTACAATACACCCTGCCAAGCCTGAGTATATAAATCTGCCAATGTGAAGTTAACACTTCATGCATCTGATGAAGTGGACAGTGTCCAAAAAAGTTTATGCCTTAATACATTTTGTAAACAAAATCTTTTAGATGTCACAAGACACCTTGTTTCTGTTGCAACAGACTAAGATGGCTGCTCCTCTGAAAATTGATGATTTTGATTGCCCCTTTCTGCATTTTCCAACTTTACAATATCCTTTTTATTTTAATTATTTGTTTAATTTATTTTCTACCTTCCTGCCAAAAAATGACGCTCAGATTAAAAATGAAGTCTTAATTAAAATATACCATAAAATAAATAAATTAAAAACACAATTAAAAACAGTAAAAGAAATAAAGAGCACTCAGCCAATCAAATCTCCCTTCAGCAACAGATCTGCTTATGTGCCAAAGGTGTAGCGACTTGGAATATTGTGCAAGTTTTGTCTCACTGTAGAGTAGTACAGAGTCATTTAGCAGTATTTTCCAAATATCTCTGCTTGCTGTAAGCCCGTTCCTGGGTATATGTGCTCTTGAATGCCAGCTGTGTCTTTACCCAAAAGGCTGTATGGCAAGGTGATGGTTTTTCCATTGTATGTCCTCTCCAGTCTACTATGTGCAAGATAAACTGGACGATTTCATCAATTTTGTGAATGTTCAACTACAGCATTTGTTTATGGAGATCCGGAAAGGCCTGTCGGAAGAAAATGGGAGAACATACTATGCTTTGGTAAGGTGAGACGCGGTGCTACCACGTGGCTTTACCTTGTAATTTGAAAGCAATAGCAAGCCAGGTAAAGCTTTTCCAGAGATTGTGCCAGGTTGTTTTGTGTGTGTGTGTGTGTGTGTTATGGGGAGGCATTTCCCTTGCTCGCATCCTGCTGATTATCAGGGACCTTTCATCTCTTGTGGTGGCTTCATCTAGAGGGACTAGCCACTTCTATGCTGTGGTAACCAGTAAGACTGTTGCATAGCTTCCTCTTGGCTTAAGGGCTTTTTGCAGTCTCTTGTTATATTTGTTTTCCTAGGTGAACCTGGCAGAAACTGAATTCACCAAAATGGCAAGCAACTATTCTGAAAATGAACTAGAGTTGTTCAAAAAGACAGTGAGTATGGCAGCATTCAAACATCAGACCTGCGCAGGGGGCAGTCTCTTTCCGCAGGTCTGGGCTCTTAGTTGGAAAATCGCAGGGGGGAGATGGGGGCTGGGAGGAAAGAGCGGATCCAGCGGGAGAGATGGGGGGGGAAGAGCAGAGCCAGGTTGGGGAGATCGCGGCCGGGGGGGGGGAATGGAGGGGGCGTCGGACATGGCGGGCGGGTGATTGGATGGGCATGGCGGGTGGGGGCAATTGGGCGGGGGGGCATCAGGCTTGGCGGACGGGGGGTGGGGAAGGAGAACAGGGCCAGGGCAGGGAGATCGCGGATGTGGGGGAAGGAGTTTTTTTTTAAACCCACTTACCATTTCTGGCTCCTGCGCTGCTGCTGCTGCTGCTTTAAAAGAAAAAAAATGATGGCCGCGACGGCTCTCCTCCAGAGCTCATCGCGGCTCACGTGTGAATAAGGGCAAGATCTTGCGTTATTCATAACGCGAGGTTTCCCCTCCTTTCACCCGGATTTTCCACCAGGTCTAGCAAGGCCCTAAGTCTCCCTGCACTACTTTCAGGAACTGACTTGCCTGGTAAGAATTGAACCACCAGAACCCAATACCCCTCATTCCCATTCCAGCAAGATGGCTCAGAAGGTCAATGGTATCAAAAGCTGCTGAGAAGTCCAGGAGAATTAGCAGGTCTTTGTTCCCCCTGCCTCTCTCCCAGTATTGCTCATCCACCAGGGTGACCAAAGTGGTTTCCATGCTAAACTTGGGCCTGAAAGTCAGATTTAAGTTTACGCAGATAATTGTTGTCATCCAAGAATGTCTGGAGTTGCCTGGCTGCCCCCACCTGAGCACCTTACCCAAAAGGGGGATATCGTAGTCTGCAAATAATTAGAACAGACTTCCAGGTCTAAGAAGGATTTCTTTCTTTAAGGCAGCTGAGTCTTTAGTAGACCATGAGCCAGGACCTCAAATTTAGGCCATTGGTACCAGTCGGGGGGATGGATTCTAATATGATTTTTTTGCAAGGTATGGATGCCTAGAGATGGAAAAGATGTGATAGGAAGTCATAACTCTTTGCCTTTTGTCTGATATTATTGGATTAGCAACTATAGGCGAAAAAAATGGTTTTCATATTTTTGATAAATAGCATACAAATTCATCATAATATTTTGAAAAATAAATCTAATTCCACCATATTGATTAAATTCAATAGTATTTATAAAATAATTATGATTATAATAATAATAATAATATAGTCATAATAATAACAATAGAACTTTATTGTATTCCTTATATATTGATATAGATTATATGCATAATTTTCACTGACAATTTCTAATAGTAGTAGTAGTAATAAGCAATGCATGTTATAATTGAACATAAACACAATTTTATCATTCACATTCGTCATAATCATCTTCTTCTGAATAGGCATCATCACTCTCTGCGTCTGTTTGATTTTCACAGCCGGGAAGTCTGCACATGTCAGTGCACTTGAGGTCATTTAGACAGCAGACACATGTTGGCAGTTGGCAGTTCCTAATGGTTTATGGTTTAATTTGTTTTTAGCTGTGTATATTTACTGTTTTTATACTGTATGCTTTTATCTGTATGCTGCCCTGAGATCTTATTGATATAGGGCGGGATATAAATGTTTTAAATAAATAAATAATAACTAGCCGTACCTGGCGTAACAAACGCAGTTCTAGCATATTTTAAAGGTTATTAATTTAAAATATCATCGCATTTTATTTATTTATTCATTCATATATTTCATTGTAAACACAATGAACAATCTCGTTCTTCTCAGATACAACACTTAATGAGCCCAATGATCGAACTCTTGAGAGAGCAACATATAGTTGTCCGTGAGTGAATACAGGTTTTGGAAGGTATAGGCAGATTCTGTCAAAAGTCTGTCCCTGTGACTTATTAATGGTCATTGAAAAGGCTAAACGTATAGGAAACTGTCTTCTTTTGAATTTGAAAGGCATATTTGTATCAGATGGAATGAGAGGTATGTGCGGTATAAGAATAGTATCTAAGTTCAATCCATTGACTACATGGGCCTCTATGATGTGTCTTTGTAGACGTGTAATTGTTAATCTTGTTCCATTGCAGAGTCCCTGTGATGGCATAAGATTTCGTAGTAGCATAATGACAGCACCAACTTTCAGTTTTAGCTTGTGAGGAGGCATTCCTGTTGGTGTTCAGCTGTTGAGAAACTCTTCAGGGTATGCTAGATGATCACTTGGTGCATCGCTTGCTACAGTATCCACACTTTTGTAAACAACCTCTTCTCCTGGCATATGGTTTAACACTTCGTTGTTCAGTTCCAAAGAATGGTCATTTGTTACAGTTAGTATTGCTCTGTGTTTGAGTTGCTGAGCTGTAACAGTGTTGAAGTTAATGTCACTATAGAGTTATTCTACAGGGTATTGTGTGTTTAAAAAACAGGCTGGAGGCAACTTTATAGTTGCACCACTTCTTCCATCATCTACTTACGTGTAAGTTTTAGTACATGGAATTCGGACCATAGCCTATGTTTCTTTATACAACTGGCAACAGTTAGAGATCTTGAGCCTCGTAGTAGGACTTGCCTGAAGTCTCCGCCTAGTAGTATAACTTTCCCTCCAAAAGACTGGTCTAATCCTGTCAGATCGCGCAGTAGAGTAGTCTGTCTACTGCTTGAAAAGTGTAAATGTGCGTCATTGGTGCTTCATCCCAAGTTATCAGTTTTGTTTGGAGAAGTGCCTTAGCTTCATCTGTGTTTGGCTTTAAATTGCATGTTGAAGTTGCATTCAGCAGCAAAGGTATCTTGAACGTAGAGTGAGCAGTTTTGCTTTTTGCTAATAGAGTTGCTGCAAGACGCAAGAGGAGTAACACTATCTCCATTGCCTCGTATGGCGTGTAGTAGAGTTGAGTAAAGAAATGTCTTTCCAGTTCCAGCTGGACCATCAAGAAAAGAACAGTGTTGATTCGAGTTATTGTAAATATCTTGCATTGCAGTACCCACAGTTGTAAGACATATTTCCCAGGTAATGCTCTTCCACGTTGATAACAGCTTGTTGATTATTCACATCCGGTACTTCTATTTGATTAGTCCTACGATGTTTTGCTGTTCTTCACATTTCCAATCGTTTTCCCTTCCTTCAGTGTTCCCTGTCTGTCTTCATCGTCGTAAAGTTTCATTTCGGTCTCTAAGTCTATTTGATCAGTCCTCTAATGTTTCATTAGCATTTCTTCTACGATTTCTCACAGTTGTTTCACACGGTTCAGCCATTTTTAATTCATGAAAGATGACGTGGGATATGCCCCCCAGAGACTTCTGCCCCTTCACCCCCACTCGGCCACCTTCATCCTCTCTCTCCCAAACACACTGGGGCACATCACCGCCCCCCTCAGCTTTCGCATTTCCCTCAGCCCCATGCTGATTCCTCTCAAGAACGGAGGATAAACCTCTCTTCTGCTAGCCTTCCTTCAGAAACCGAGCTCTCTACACTGGGGATGAATCATATTGTGGTGTGGAGTTTTGTTGTTGTTGTTTAATCTATATATATAAAAGCCCAGACTGCTCCTCCAAGGTAGTTATAGTTTTTGCCCTCTGGCGCCATCTAGCAACGTTTCTTGGAACTGTGGCCTTCTATGGAAGTTCTAAGTTCTGAGAAAGTTAACTGCCAGGAGCTTCCGACCTAGCAGAGGGGCCAAACCCCACTAACCTCTTCACCAGACTGCTTCTCTACATCTGTCGTGTGACGGGCATTTTTGCTAGTAATGTTGGGGGTCGTAGTCTCGTTTCGGATCCAAGACAGCAGTTAAAGCCGAAGGCGTAAGTTGGTGGATTTGATGAACGGAGGGGAGCCCCACCCCCCTCAAGGCAGCGAGCGAGTCAGGAAGGAGCGCAGCCGTGGGGGCGTAGCTGAAGCCATTCTAGAATTCCTGAAGGCAAAGTGGGCATGGCAAAACGGTAACATACCTAAGCGTTTTAGATAGATAGATAGATAGATAGATAGATAGATAGATAGATGCAGCTGCAAGCTAGTAGATCTAACACAGCCTGCGGTGCTGGCTGCCCCTCCATCCAGTCCACTACCAGTTGCTCTGCTCCATCTTGTTTTTCCAACTTCTACCCTCTCCCAATTGGACTAGGTGTCTGTGGATCATTCAGAAGACATCTCTTGCTTATAGTGGCTTGATAATTTGCATGTTCGGCATGTTTCTTCAGACAGTTCCTGCAAGGTGGAAGTTGGTGACTGTCTATCTAACCCTTCTTTGTGCAAAATAGGTGATATCTCAAGTCATTCACATGATGTACCGAAGATTTTGGTGCATACACTAAGCACGAGAATTGTTCCAATTTGTCCATTAGTTCTTCAGAGAGATCCCATTTGTCTCCGAGCTGCGAAAATGTTTCCTGTGTATGTCTGTTGGCAGACAGGATTTTGAATGCACTTACTTTTACTTTTCCTGCAAATGCGCTTACTGTGTCACATCCGGTAAATGTATGGAGACCTGTCATAGCTCGACAAACATTTTCACCAAGAGTTGAAGCTATTTTCCCAATGTCAAGGAATCACATACGTATTTTAGTACCACATTTCAGATTTTTTTTTAGCCATGATTCTGTCATGGAATCCCAAACACATAATAAACACATCAGTGTCATCTGAGCTTATCATTACTGCCTCATAACTGATAATTCTCTTTTCAAACTCTGGTTTTCTCTTACAACATCCTGTAGCGTGACACTATCAGGTTGCGGCAATAATTTTCCTTGGTTGTCTGGGAATATATGGAGGCTGTCACCGAACTCAAATTCCAATTTTCTTTTAATATGCTTCTTGGTTGATTCGTCTATTCCCTGTATTCCTCTGTGTGTCATGAGGGTTTCAAACCTTTCAGTGAGAGTCGTCACACGTATTACTTCTTTTTTAGGAATAATCACAGTTCTAATGTATTGAAATAGTTCATCATATGCTTCATCTTTCATATTTTTGTAGTGATCATCGGTTTAAATGCTAGATGCATGATCCTCCTTTGCTTTAACCCTTGTATCGTTCTTACAACAAGATGCATGATAATGGGCTTCTGCAGCCACTATGTCCCTACTACAAACTGCTAAGATCTTTGAATCCCAATTAATGGTTGTGCACTTTCGAAGCCTTTTTTCAACTCTAAGCTCCGTGGCCTTGATAAATTTCTCACGCGTTGATGTTCCCTTGTAGCATTTTATCTTTCCACAAAACATACATTCTTCAGCATATACATTTGACTTTAATTATGTTCTTCTGTTTAAGCCTTTACTCGTGCACTCACTCGTTCCAGCATCATCACTGACACTTGCTTCAGCTTTTCGCTTAATACTCTATACATCTCTCTTCATAGTAAACAGGCTCCTGCACTTCCTGTGGTAAAATACTTTGGGAACCATGTTGCTTTCCACATTTCTTGCAATGTCTAACAGTGGAATGTGATTCCTTACTTGAGCTGCCCCTAACAGAGTTTTCCACGATGAGTTGTCCTGTGGGCTTGTCAGCGTATCTCCAGGTTGGGCATTTGACCATAAATGAATTATACACTGGGGATCAGAGGAACAGGATGTGCTTGTTTCAGTCTTCTTCATGATGCTGCACGGTCATTCACCACCAGCTCTGAACAACCCCCCCCAATACTTAAAACATTTATATATTTTAATTGGTGTAATTATTATAATCATTATTATTATTATTATTAATTTATATAATCAGAATTACTATAATTGTTATGTTTAATAATAAAAGTCACAATATTAAACATTATAAAAAAATTCCATTTACATCAAGGTATCTTGGGAGTGGAGTGGTAACACAAAAGGCAAATAGTTATGACTTGCTATCACATATTTTCCATCTCTAGGCATCCATACCTTGCCAAAAAATCATATTCGAACCCATCCCCCAAGTGGTACCGATAACATGGTCAGCTCAAGGCCTATAGAGAGGGATTAATCACCTCCAGGGCTCTCAGCTATTCTCTCTCTCTCTCTCTCTCCCCCACACACACACACACCTTTCAAGTGTAGTTAAGTGGGCAAGGATCAGGCCTCTTAGAGTAGCTTGTCCACATCCTCAAGATGGCAACAACTGAAACTCACCCATATCAAAAAGGCCAGATTATTTCCTCCACACATTGTGTGACTGAACTGCTATGAGCAATGTTGTCCTGAAAGTACTTAGAAAACACATTGCAGTGGACTTTTGAGAGTTGGCTCAGATCACCCTGGGGACCAGTCAGAAAAAGATGAGGCTGTAAAATGGGCTCTGAAATGTGTTTGGTCAGACTCAACTGGAGTTTTCCTCTACCTGCTGCTTAATTTCTGTAAGTTCTTCAGTATATCAAAGAACTGCACCATGTTTTCTGGAGATTTCCCCACTGCATTTCAAAGAACTCTGGAAAGGGAGGACTCCCTGTGGATCTTGATCCCTAAAAAACACGTCTTGTACCCACTTGGGTCTGGATCCCCTTGGGGTTTCTGCACCTCCTCTATGAGTTCCTGGGCTCTTAAGTTCATTGGTGAGGAGAAAGTCTTGGCTCAAAGTCTTCTGAAGAGAATAGAAGCAGCATGGACCCTAGTTCTATAGCTTCCTTGCCCAAGAGTTCCCCATCCTCCCTTCCTTAGAATTAGTTTGATCTCTGCCATTGTGCTTGGGATGTAACAGAAAACCTCAGAAAACCTCTCCTGTCAAGGCAGTGCATTCTGTTTGAGAGGTGGCCTTTGGGCCACAATGACAGGGGTGAAGTCTAGCTGGTGTAGGCGCTTTGCTGGCTGCCTTCCTTCCGGAGGCTATGATAAAAGAGGAGCTGAGCCCATTATTTGTGCCTGCATTTTGGAATTTCCTTTGTACATTCCAAAGGCCTGTCTAGGTCAGCATCCTGCCCAAAGGGGCCAAGTAGCTGCCTATGGGAAGCCCACAACCAGGACAGTAGTGCAAGAGCCCCCTCCTGCCCCATCAACTGTCATACAAAGACTTATCCTCCATGAATTTGTCGAACCCCCTTTTAAATGGTGAGTAATTAACCATTGTGCACCCTGCCTTCCTAACCAGAGACCTGGCTTGGCTTGGGTTTACCTGGGGAGTCACTCCCTCAGTGACTGGCTGTGAAACAGGAAGTGGCATTGCTGCTCCTCTCTCTGCCTCCCTGCCACTCAGTCCGGGGGTCCTGAACGCTGTTCCTACACACACCACCATTGCTGCCTGCCTGCAAGTCCCCCACCCCCAACTTTGCTATCTTTAGAGTTTTTAAAATAAATAAATAAATGAGGCGGCAAAGCACAAGCTGTAAAGTGAAGCACATGCCTTCAAGGCCACCTCTCTTTCCAAGAATGTTTCAGAGCTTCCAAGAAATAAGAAGGCAAGGGACATTCTGGGGTCCTAGAAGGGAATGTGTGTTGCCTGGGGTTTTCGTGTATTCTGTTTTGCCAATTTATTTATTTATTTATTTATTTATTGCATTTCCCTACCACGTTATGGGTAGTTCATGTGTGTGCTTCTCTCAACTTCACCAGTTTTGTCTTTTGTGAAATTGGCATTTATTGTGTGTTGTGGGGGCAAATATGCGATTTGGCATTTGAGGCTCAGCAGTTTGCCTTCTGTGAATTGGGTGTTGGACCAGAAAACTGTGGGTTCAAAAGAGTGGCTTTTGTGTTTGGGGGCTCAGACTGTGTGGGCTTGGGGTAGTTGTTCTCTGAATTCTACCAGTCTGTGTATTAATTGAGAATAACTGAATTGTTGGGAGGCCAAAGGCATTATAAATTATGCAGCTTTGTATGCAGAGTGCTACACATCAGGTGGGGACCCTCTGCCCGGCAGATGATGGACTACAACTCTCATCATCCTCACCCAGTGACCATGTTAGCTGGGGCTAACGGGATTTAGAGTCTAATATCTTCTGGAGGGCTACTTGGTCCCCATCCTGGCTTTATTTTTAATTAAAGAACACTGCTTCTCGCTCCTTAGCCAGAAGGTGCTAAACACACACACTTTTTAAAAAAACCTTTTGCAGATGGACCTGATTGTATTGTCTGGAAGTGGCTTTGCATCCTCCACAGATATTCTCAACTCAGCTGACCGGCTGAAACCAAAGAAGATGAAGAAAAGAGAGGCAGAACAATTACTACAGAATCTGGTGCAGAACAAGTGGCTTCGTGAGGTCAGGGCTTTTGGTGCCTCAAGGGGCTGGCAGGTGGAGCCATCTGAGGGCTTTCCTGGTCCTCAAGGAGGGGGTGCTTCAAATAATGAAGGAAAGGTGTAGAACAGTGTGTATTCTTCTTTTACAGAAAGAGGGGGAGTACACACTGCACACGCGCTGCGTCCTGGAGCTGGAGCAGTACATCCTCTGCCATTACCAAGGCTCTGCCCGGAAGTGCCACATATGCCATAGCCTCTCCATTCAGGTCTGCATCATACCTCTGCTACTGAGGGAGGAACTCCACTCAAGGAGCCTTTTAGTGCCATGGCTTGGGAGTGTTAGCTTACTTAGTAGTTTTGTGTCACTGCCTGCCCAGTTCCCCCCAACGTAAAAATGCGCCCCCCCCCCCCGCATGCCAGTTCCCTTTCTTCTCTAGGATTTAAACACAAGCCACTAGCCTTCCTGCCGTTTGGCCGTGCCTCGAATTCCCCAGGGCACATGCTGTGAGATCGCTATAAGGCTTTGGATGGAGTCCCGTAAGGGCAGGGCATGCAGCCTCCCATTCATGAGAATCTTTCCCATTTCAGAGCCAAATGTGTGAGGATTGTGGGATTGCAATGCACTTGCCTTGCCTTGCCAAATACTTTGGAGCACAAACAGAACCCCGTTGCCCTCATTGCAAACAGTTTTGGCCTCACCGGATTCCAGGTAAAGCTCTTGCACAAAGCCATTTACAAACCAGCCGTGGCCTGTCTGGGGGAAGTGGTGGGGGGGCAGGGAGATTATCTGGCTTTCTCATGGCCAACTGTCTGCCTATTGGGCATTGTAAAAAATGGGGGATAGAGAGCTGTGAAATGTAATTTTAAGGTCATCCGGCACTTGTCGAGCCAGTGTTGCATTTTCTATTAATGCCACAGAGATCAACCCAGGAGGTCCTCATCTGTCATCAAGCACCCCAAAGGAGACCAGAAAGGCTCCCTCAATGGGCACAAGGCAACGCTAGAAGCATCTGCATCTTCATGGCATGCCTGGAGCAGCAGCTTCTTTCTAGAGGAGTGAAGGTGCAGCTGGGACACCGGCCTGGCGGTGACAAGAGTCACTGTTCTGTTCCTTAATTTTAAAGTTTGAAATACAAGTCTTTTACTCGTTTTCTCAATAGCCATTTTTCCTCATTCTCTTCAATCTTTCATAGAGCTTGTAAAGGCCTCTTAGGGTGCCTCAGTTGCAACTTTGCTTTCTACTCACTGCCTTTCTCCTGTCTTTCTTGCCGAAAAAGTGACTCATTTGGGAGTTTGCAAAATTGCAAAAATTACATTAGGACGGGAGGGATGGGGAGGTGGGGTTTTTTTTTGGTCCTAGGGGCTCGATTCCATTTTGGAGATGCTCTTGCTCATTCCAGTGATGGGCGTGGGCAAAGGCAAGAGTGAGTGGGGCTGGGAAATAATAAAAAAATGCATTCCATCTTAACGTTTTATACTAGGAGGCATGTCTACTCATAAGTAAGCACATGAGACTGAAGCATTTTAAAATAGCACCTCTGCAGGCCAAGAATCAGAAGGAAGGAAGACAATTTCAGCAGGGCAAAAACTGCTGGTCTGGATGGGAAACCCCACCCCCACCCCATACTTTATCAGGCCCCATGGGCCGAAGGTTCCCCCTCCCTGCTGTATTAGGTCCCCCACAAGGAAAATGAAGTAGCTGATTTTATTCCTTCATTAAACAAAAATGTTTTCTTAGATCAGCAAAGGAAAAGACAAAAGAGGGGATCAGCCACCCATGACTTGATTCTGACCAATAGGGAAGAGTTAATTGATAAGGTAAAAGCAGCAGGAACGTTTGAGGAAAGTTATGATGTAGTGCTCAAATTCTAGATTTTAAGGAAAACTGAGCTGAGTGTAGCCAAAACTTGGACTTAAGGAAAGCTGTCTTTAATAAACTCCACAATGATAAATAGGGTTCCATAGCAGGAAAACCTAATAGGAGGAGGAGTTCAAGAGGGATAGAAGTTCCTAAAAAAGGAGATACTAAAGGTGCAATTAGAAACAATTCCAATGTGGCTGCACAAAAAGCTTAGCATTAATCTGAAAATCAAAAGTCATACATCAGAGGTGAAAGGAGGGACAGGTCAGTAAGGAGCAGTACAAGCAGATTGTCCAGAATTGCAGACATGGTTTCAGGAAAGCTAAAGCTCAGACTGAGCTGAGGTTGGTGAGGGATGCTATGAATAATAAAAAGGGCTTCTTCAGACATGTTCAAAGTAAAAGGAAGATATACATAATGGTAGACGAGCTGCATAGCAAAGAGACAAACAAAAGCTGAAAGTGCTTAACTCTAGGTCTTCTCCCAAAAGAAGATCTGTGCCCAATTGGGTGTGACAAACAGGCCTGTGACAAACAGGCTGAAGGGTTAAGAGTGCACATTGAGGTTGACAGAGAGACAGGGAATATCGCAGCACCTTAAATGAGTTCAAGTCCCCGGGTCCAGATGAATTGCATCCTAGGGCATTGAAAGAGCTAGTGGATGGACTCTCAGAACCTCTATTATCTTTGAGAAATCCTGGAGAATTGGTGAAGCACTGGAAGGGAAATGTCCCTATCTGTAGAAAGGAAAATCCGGGGAATTATAGACTGTTCAGTTTGACATCAATACTTGGGAAGAGTCTAGAGCAGTTTATAAAACACTTGATCTATAAGCACCTTGACAGTAATGCAGTGATCCCCACCCAGAGAGCTTCGGCTATGGGGTGGTATATAAATGTAATAAAATAAATAAAATCACTAGAAGGCAGCATGGATTTGCAAAGACCCAGTCCTGCCAGACTAAATATGTTTCATTTTCTATTGAATAACTTCCTTAGTAGATTGTACAAATGCTGTGGACATAACTCAAAAGAGTGCTCATCAATGGCTCCTCAGAAGACTGGGAGGTATTGAATGGGGTTCCACAAGGCTCACTCTTATACTCTTCATTTTATTTATTAATGACTTGGAGAAAGAAGCAGGGGGAATCCTTACCAAACTTGTAGATGCATAAAACTGGATGGGATAGCTAATACCTTAGATGATACAAAGAAAATTCAAAATGATCTAGATAGATTAGAAAACAGACAAGTACAAAGTTATTTATGAAATCAAATGCACAGGTATAAAATGGGAGGATATGTGGCTTGGCATTAGTGTGTGTGAAAAGCATCTTCCAGTTGTAGTAGGTCAGAAGCTGAATATGAGTCAGCAGTTTGATGCAGCTGCAAAAAATGGCAAATGCAATTTTAGGTTGCATCAATGGAAGTCTAGTTTCTAAATTACAGGCAGGAATTGATCCACTCTACTCTGCACTGATCAGGCCTTATCTCGAATACTGTGCCCAGTTCTGGCACCACACTTTAAGAAGGATTTAGAGCAACTTGGAACAAGTTCAGAGAAAGGCAACAAAGATGTTCAGGGACAAGAAACAAAGTTCTACGAGGAAAGATGGAAGGAACTGGGTATGTTTAACCGTGAGAAGAGTGAGGGGAGAGAGGATAGCATTTTTCAAATACCTAAAGGGTTGTTACACAGCAGAGGGCCACAACCTATTCTCTCTCATCCAAGCCTGCAGGATGCAAAATAATGGACTATCATTTGAAAATCAGGGGAAATGTCTGAATGATGAGAGCAGTAAGACAATGACCTGGTTAGCACAGCAGGACAGCCTACTGTAGAGAAGAGCCATGCTGTCTATCTAGTTCTGCATTCTGTTCATACAATGGGCAACCGTCAACCAGGAACACAAAAACAGATGAATGTAACAGCACCCTCAAGCCCATGTTCCCCAGGACTGGTATACATAACTTTACTGCCTCATACTGGAGGTAGCACATAGTCATCAAGACTACTAGCCATTGTTAACCTTCTTCTCCATGGTTTTATCTAACCTTTTAAAGCCATCCCAATTTGTGGTTGTGACAAAATCGCTTGTTGTGTTAATCTATTTTGTTGTATTAATATTAATGTATTTAGTTTTGCAAGAAATGTATGTCCAGATAAGAAAGGGTTAGATGTGTATAAAATTATGAATCATAGAATCATAGAATAGCAGGGTTGGAAGGGGCCTACAAGGCCATCTAGTCCAACCCCTGCTCAATGCAGGAATCCACCCTAAAGCATCCCCGACAGATGCTTGTCCAGCTGCCTCTTGAAGGCCTCTAGTGTGGGAGAGCCCACAACCTCCCTAGGGAACTGATTCCACCGTCGCACTGCTCTAACAGTCAGGACGTTTTTCCTGATGCCCAGCCGGAATCTGGCTTCCTTTAACTTGAGCCCGTTATTCCGTGTCCTGCACTCTGGGAGGATCGAGAAGAGATCCTGGCCCTCCTCTGTGTGACAACCTTTTAAGTATTTGAAGAGTGCTATCATGTCTCCCCTCAATCTTCTCTTCTCCAGGCTAAACATGCCCAGTTCTTTCAATCTCTCTTCATAAGGCTTTGTTTCCAGGCCCCTGATCATCCTGGTTGCCCTCCTCTGAACACGCTCCAGCTTGTCTGCATCCTTCTTGAATTGTGGGGCCCAGAACTGGATACAATACTCTAGATGAGGCCTAACCAGGGCCAAATAGAGAAGAACCAGTACCTCACGTGATTTGGAAGCTATACTTCTATTAATGCAGCCCAAAATAGCATTTGCCTTTCTTGCAGCCATATCGCACTGTTGGCTCCTATTCAGCTTGCGATCTACAACAATTCCAAGATCCTTCTCGTTTGTAGTATTGCTGAGCCACGTATCCCCCATCTTGTAACTGTGCATTTGGTTTCTATTTCCTAAATGTAGAACTTGGCATTTATCCCTATTAAATTTCATTCTGTTGTTCATTCCACCTCCCTTTCTATTTCTTCTGTTCTTTTTGAACAAGTTATATCCTTCAATTGCTATATTCCAGTCATGGGAGTCATCCCACCAAGTTTCAGTTATACCTATCAAGTCGTATTTGCCTTCATGTAATAAGAGTTCAAGTTCATTCTGTTTGTTTCCCATGCTCTGGGCATTAGTATATAGACATCGAAGACCATGTGTTTTATAGTCTGGCTTTGTTCCTACATTGTTGCGGACACTATTTTGGGGCGCTTTTGGAGCTGTTCTCTGTACTGTGGTGCATTGGCCTTCATCCATTGTTGCCTCGAAATTTACGTCTCCCGCCCCCGTAAGATTCAGTTTAAAGCCCTCCTGTATGGTGTGGAGAACATGGCTAGGGAGTAAAAGCTCTACCGGAAGAATGAGTCATGCTGTGAAGCTAAACTGTGGGAGATTCTTCATACAGCACATAAGCTATGGAACTGGCTACCACAAAATGTAGTAATAGCCATGAATGTGGATGGCCTTAGACAAATCCATGTAGGATAAGGCTATCAGTAGCTACTAGTCACTACCTGCCTTAGGGAAAGGGAGCAGCATCCCTTGGCATCTATGACCCCCCTGGAAAAAGTGAAGTACAAGCTGAAGGGGAAGGATTGCAGTTTGAGATGGATAAACAAATGGTCAAGGAACACCTAATTTCTTTGAATGAGTTCAAATGTCCAGGGCCCAATGAACTGCATCCTAGATTAATAAAGGAGCTGGCATAAGAACTCTCAGAACCACTGTCTATTATCTTTGCGAAATTATGGAAGATGGATGAAGTGCCGGACAACTGGAGAAGGGTTAATGTCCCTATCTTCAAAAAGGGCAATAATAATTATAATAATTTTAATAATATATTTATTTATTTGTTACCCGCCTCTCCCTCTGGATCTAATACATTATTAAAAGCAGCACACCATTAAAAAGGCATCTTAAAATTCAACTTGGTAGTCCTGCCGGAAGAGATCAGTCTTTATGGCTTTCTTAAATTCTGTAAGACTGTTAAGTTGACAAATCTCTCCTGGCACGTCATTCCATAATCTAGGAATGGCAGAAGAAAAGGTCCTCTGGGTAATAGTTGTCAGCCTTGGTTTTATTGACTGGAGTAAATTCTTCCCAGAGGACCTGAGTGTGCGGGGCGGATTGTACGAGACAAAGCGATCCAGCAGGTAGCCTGGACCCAAACCATGTAGGGCTATAAAGGTGATAACCAACACTTTATTATTTTTAGTAGGGATGTGCTCCGCTTCTCCTCGGAGCGGAGAATCAGGAGCGAATTGGCCTGCTCCGCCTTGCCCAGAGGCGGAGTAGAAGCGAACCGGGGTCCTGGAGAAACATGGCGAAGAGAAGCGGCCATAGGCGAAGCGCTTCTCTTTTCGCGGAGTGATCTGCCCGCCATTTTGGATAATTTCGCCCATAGGATTGCATTGCGGAAAAGATTAGGGGATAACTGTGTTGTTTTTAAAGCTATCTTTCTGAAATTTCGTGTGCTTAGAGAGTCGTGGCTGGGGGTCATTTTGAGCCTACTCTCAGCACTCTGCGTGGTGCGGTTCGCTTGCTATAATTTTTTTAAAAATAGGGTAAAAAAAGCGGGAGAGGTACCTTTTTGAAGTGCTGAGAGGCAGATTCAACTCCCAGTCATGATCACATGATGAAGCATCCTCCAATCCCAAAGTTGGAGGAGGGGATAGGCAAAACGGGATACTTAGTAACTTGGGATACTGGGAAACTTCTCTTTCTTAGTCTGAACTGACTTTTCCCAGTGTTTTTTAAAACAGTAGCCCCACCAAATGCACAAACACAACCTGAAATCATATACTAAGCAAGTAAATAACAGATAGGAAACACAGCACTGCTACCCACCCTAACCTTGGTGAACAACTGAATAGATGTGGTACAAGGGGATGAGGTCCCCTAGGGCATGTGGATGTGCCCAGTGCACTCCTGCCCTTGGAGGGTCATCAGAGCCCTCCAAAGAGTAACCCAGTGGAGAGATTGGAGAAGCTAATGCCTGTCATGAGTTGAAGTGACAGGTAGCTTCTTAAAGACTGGTACTTACTTAGGGCCAGTCAAAAATTGGCATATCCCCCTCCCCCTGGGAACATCCACTTTCCTCTTACTGGTAAAAGACAGACATAGCCTTTTTTAAAAAAATTCTTCTTGTTGTTTGTTCAGCAACACTGCTGCTTTTAATTCCACCCCTCCTTTGTTTGTTTTTTTATTTATTCCATTATATATATATACACTCCATAGCCCAAGCTCTCCTGGTTTTTCCTCTTCAGTGAAGTCAGGCAGGCTTTCATTGTGGTTCAACTCCTTATTGTTGTTGTTGTTGTTATTATTATTGCTATTAATATTAATTAGTACTGCTATTATTAATGTTACTATTGTTGTTGTTGTTTAATAATGGCTGTGATCACAGTGCAGTCAATCAACTCTGAAGCAAGGATCACAAAGCTTTACTCTTATCCTCCTAGCCTCCTAGTTATGGGATGCAAAAGAAAAGGCATCTCTCTGTGCTGCTCCCGCCTCACAGGGATGGTTTGCATTACTGGCTTTGAAACTATCCTTGGCTCACTTCCTTGTGCCCCCAGAAATGTCTGCTGCCTGCCTGCCTTCCCCCCGGGGTGCTGCTGTGGTGGGGCATCTGCCGGGACTGACTCCCCCATACTAGATCTATGGCATATCTCTGCCTGGCTCTCTGCCCGCCTGTCCTCCTCCTCTGTGACCGCCTCGCAAGGATGGTTTGCAATGCGTTACTGCTGGCTTGGATTACTCCTTGCGCCCGCCTCGCAGGGTTGGTTTGCAATGTGTTACTGCTGGCTTAGAAAGAAACAACAAGCCATCCTGGTCTCACTTCCTTGCGCCCGCCTCGAAGGGTTGGTTTGCAATGCGTTACTGCTGGCTTAGAAAGAAACAAGCCATCCTTGGCTCACTCCTTGCGCCCGCCTTGCAGGGTTGGTTTGCAATGCGTTACTGCTGGCTTAGAAAGAAACAAGCCATCCTTGCCACACTTCCTTGTGCCCCCAGAAATGTCTGCTGTCTGCCTGCCTTCCCTCCCTCCTCCCCTGCCTGCATTGCAGGGATGGTTTGTGTGTGTCTTGCTTTGACTCAGGGGATAAGTCCTTCCTGTGCTCACTTAGACTTTTTGAAGTTCCAAATAAATTTTTCAAGTGTGGAAGAAGATTCATATTTAGGTTTATCTACTCCCCAATTCATGGCATGTTGGGATTTCCTTTGAAATGGCCCCATTGAGCTGTCTGCAGCTTTAAATCCCTGAGATACTGGGGTGTCTGATTTTCAAAAATTCCCCAAAAATCAGGGGAGGCTTGGATTGGCTTGAATCATAGAATCATAGAATAGCAGAGTTGGAAGGGGCCTACAAGGCCATCGAGTCCAACCCCCTAAAGCATCCCCGACAGATGCTTGTCCAGCTGCCTCTTGAAGGCCTCTAGTGTGGGAGAGCCGACAACCTCCCTAGGTAACTGATTCCATTGTCGCACTGCTCTAACAGGAAGTTTTTCCTGATGTCCAGCCAGAATCTGGCTTCCTTTAACTTGAGCCCATTATTCCGTGTCCTGCACTCTGGGAGGATCGAGAAGAGATCCTGGCCCTCCTCTGTGTGACAACCTTTTAAGTATTTGAAGAGTGCTATCATGTCTCCCCTCCATCATCTCTTCTCCAGGCTAAACATGCCCAGTTCTTTCAGTCTCTCTTCATAGGGCTTTGTTTCCAGACCCCTGATCATCCTGGTTGCCCTCCTCTGAACACGCTCCAGCTTGTCTGTGTCCTTCTTGAATTGTGGAGCCCAGAACTGGACGCAATACTCTAGATGAGGCCTAACCAGGGCTGAATAGAGAGGAACCAGTACCTCACGTGATTTGGAAGCTATACTTCTATTAATGCAGCCCAAAATAGCATTTGCCTTTCTTGCAGCCATATCACACTGTTGGCTCCTATTCAGCTTGCGATCTACAACAATTCCAAGATCCTTCTCGTTTGTAGTGTTGCTGAGCCAAGTATCCTCCATCTTGTAACTGTGTCTTTGGTTTCTATTTCCCAAATGTAGAACTTGGCATTTATCCCTATTAAATTTCATCCTGTTGTTTTCAGCCCAGCACTCCAGCCTGTCAAGATCACTTTGAAGTTTGTTTCTGTCTTCCAGGGTATTAGCTATCCCACCCAATTTGGTGTCATCTGCAAATTTGATCAGCGTTCCCTGCACCTCCTCGTCCAAATCATTAATAAAAATGTTAAAGAGCACTGGGCCCAGGACTGAGCCCTGCGGTACCCCACTCGTTGCCTCTCCCCAGTTTGAGAAGGTTCCATTGATAAGTACTCTTTGAGTCCGATTCTGTAGCCAACTGTGAATCCACCTAATAGTTGTTACATCTAGCCCTTGAGTCTTGGCATGCATGTGTATAAGTGCATCAGGTGTCATGGTGCCTAACTTGAGGTTTCTAACGTGAAAATTGACGGAGATATAGAAAGGGGTGTTTGAATTGGGGTTAGGGGTGCTACGTTGGAGGTTAAAGCCCCCCCCCCCCAAGTCAGGGGATGATGGAATTTGCTTGAAACTTGCCATGAATGCGGATGTGCCTGCTTCCAAGTTTTTATCTGTCAAAATGTTGGAGAACAGTCCGTGTCTGAAAATGGGGTGTCTGATTTTCAAAAATTCCCCCAAAATCAGGGGAGGCTTGCATTGGCTTGAGTCTTGGCATGCATGTGTATATGTGCATGAGGTGTCATGGTGCCAAATTTGAGGTTTCTAACCTTAACAGAAAAAAAAGTTGTAGGCTTTTTTGGATTTCAATGCAAGCCTATGGGGGGGTGGAGCGGAGCTCCGACCCGGATCCGGAGCTTCGCAGCGAACTGGAGCGGACTATAGGTGGATCTGAGCGGAGCGGACCCGATCCGGAAGTTGCGGATCTGGAAGAGAAGCAGATTGGGGGGGGTCACACCCCTTATTATTTATTTATTTATTTATTTATATAGTGCCATCAAGTTTTCATGGTGCTGTACAGAACAAAATAAAACACAATACAAAACACCCTGCCATATGGTTTACATTCTAAAATCACAGTAACAAACAAGCAGGGAGGGGAAAGGCCAACTAGCATGAGGGACAATAAAATAAATAAAAACTACTATTGTCACACTACAGATTATAAGCTTTTGAGAAAAGAAATGTTTTCAAATAAGATTTAAAAACTGATCGATGTCACGGTTCGCAAATGCGCTGGAAGAGAATTCCAGGCATAGGGGGCAGCGAGCAAAAACGGGCGAAGATGAGCGAGAGAAGTAGAAACTCTTGGGCGAGTAAGAGACATAGGCCACAGCTAGACCTAAGGTTTATCCTGGGATCATCCAGGGTTCGCCCCTGCCTGAGCACTGGATCCCCTGTGTGTCACCTAGATGAACAGGTTTGACCCCTGTACGATCCAGGGATAAACCTTAGGTCTAGCTATGGCCATAGTGTTATTAGAGCGAAAGGTGCGAGCAGGACAGTAAGGTGAAATAAGAGATGAAAGATAGGGAGGAGCCAGACCATGACAAGCTTTAAAAGTCAAAAGGAGAAGCTTGTATTGAATTCCGTAGGAGATAGGGAGCCAGTGAAGGGATTTTAGAAGCAGGGTGACGTGATGAAAATGACGAGCCAGAAAAATAATCTTAGCCGCAGAATGATGAATGGAAACCAATGGGGAAAGATGAGAAGAAGGAAGACCAGTCAGCAGGAGATTACAATAGTCCAAGCGGGAAATAACCAAGGCATGAATGAGAGTCTTGGCGGAAGAGACCGATAAGAACAGGCGAATTCTAGAGATGTTATACAAGAAGAAACGACAAGACTTAGCTAGAGCCTCAATATGGGAAGAAAAAGAAAGTGAAGAGTTAAAAATAAAACCAAGACTACGAGCTTCCTCAACAGGATAGAGTATAACATTATTAACAGTGATAGAAAATGGGAGAAGAGGAGAGGGTTTAGGAGGGAAAACTAGCAGTTCTGTTTTTGCCATGTTTAGTTTCAGATGACGCTGAAGCATCCAGGCTGAGACATTGGTGAGACAGGCCAAGACACGATCCTGAGCATCGGAAGACAAATCAGAAGATGAAAGGTATAGTTGGGTATTATCGGCATACAGATGTTAATGAAGACTATGAGAATGAATAAGATTACCCAAAGATAATGTATAAAGAGAAAACAACAATGGACCAAGCACAGAGCCCTGTGGAACCCCGACTGAAAGGGGAAAGGAAGCAGATGAGAGGCCATTAGCCAACACGTTAAATGACCGGCCTGATAAATAAGAGATGAACCAGCCATAGACTGAATCTCGAAAACCAAGGTCGCAAAGGGAGTCCAACAGACGATCGTGATCGACCGTATCAAAGGTCAAGAAGAATAAGGACAGAGTAGAGGCCTTTAGACTTGGCAAGGAGATCTTTGCCCAGAAACTAATTGGCAGCAAGTGAACAGATTTTAAAAGTGGTGTAATGTGGTCATCCCTAGGTGTACTGGTGACTAGGGGTGTGCATGGACCCCCCGCTCCGCTTCTCTTCCAGATCCGCGATTTGCGAATTGGGCCACTCTGCCCTGCCTCGGCTCCGCCTATGTCCGCTCCGCTCCGCTGCGGAGCTCCGGATCCGGATCGGAGCTCCGGTTCCCCCCCCCCCCATAAGCTTGCATTAAGCTAAATAAGTATACAACTTTTTTTCTGTTAAAGTTGGAAACCTCAAGTTTGGCACCATGACACCTCATGGATGTGTACACACGCATGCCAAGACTCAAGGCAATCCCATCATCCCCTGATTTTTGAGGAATTTATGAAAATCGGGCACCCCATTCACACCCCTTTCGATAGCTCCATCAATGTGCACGTTAAAAACCTCAAACTCGCCACCATGATAGCTTATCCAGGGATACACATGCACGCCAAGACTCAAGGCAGTCCCATCATCCCCTGATTTTTGGGGAATTTATGAAAATCAGGCACCCCATTCACACCCCTTTCGATAGCTCCGTCAATTTGCACGTTAAAAACCTCAAACTCGCCACCATGATAGCTTATCCAAGGATACACACGCACGCGGAGACTCAAGGCAGTCCCATCATCCCCTGATTTTTGGGGAATTTATGAAAATCGGGCTCCCCATTCACACCCCTTTCGATAGCTCCGTCAATTTACACTTTAGAAACCTCAAACTCGCCACCATGATAGCTTATCCAGGGATACACACGCACGCCCAGACTCAAGGCAGTCCCATCATCCCCTGATTTTTGGGGAATTTATGAAAATCGGGCACCCCATTCACACCCCTTTCGATAGCTCCGTCAATTTGCACTTTAGAAACCTCAAATTCGCCGCCATGATAGCTTATCCAGGGATACACATGCACGCCAAGGTACAAGCCGATGGCGGCAGAGCCCGGTAAGGGACCAAGGGGGAGGGGGGCCTTACCTGCGTCTGTCCACGGTCCGTCGGCTTCTTCAATTGAGCCTGCGGTTCAACCAGGAAGTCTGGGCCGCAAGCAGGTAAAGGACGCAGGTAAGGGAGAGGAGGGTGGGGGGGGTTACCGGGCCCTGCCGCCGTCGCCGCATGGGCGACAGCGACAGCAGCAGGGCCCGGTAAACCCCACTTACCTTTCTGGCGGAGCTCTGGATCGTGGCGAAGGATCTGCCTTCACCTCGATCCTCTTCGCCACGCTCCGCCGGCCCCCCAATCCTCTTCGCCTCCGCCTTAAGGGCAGGCGAAGCCCCCTGCTCTGCTTCTAATTCGCCGGTCCGATTAGAAGCGGAGCACATCCCTACTGGTGACCAGCCTGGCTGCCATATTTTGAACTAGTTGAAGTTTCCAGACAAGGCACAAAGGTAGCCCTATGTAGAGCACATTGCAGTAGTTGAGCCTCGAAGTTACCAGCGCATGCACTACCATCTTTAGGTCTTCCGACTCTAGGAAGGGGCACAGCTGGCGTAACAGCCGAAGCTGATAGTAGGCACTCCTGGCCATCGCATCTGAGCTGTCGTTTGGAGCGACGGATCCAGAAGCACCCCCAAGCTGCAAACACAGTGTTTCAGAGGGAGTGTAACCCCATCCAGAACTGGTTGACACACTTCCAAACCCAGGTTATGGCCTTTGACAGCAAGCACCTCCATTTTGTCTGGATTCAGCTTCAGTTTGTTTTTCCTCATCCAGCCCATTCTAAGCATTCATTCAGAGGAGACACACTATCCTTAGATGACGCTGTTTTCGAAGGCATAGAGAAATATATTTGGGTGTCATCAGCATACTGATAGCACCCCACCCCATGCCTGGGAGGCAGCTGGGAACTATACAACAGTCTGACATCCCTGGAAATTTTTTGGATTAGATTATAAAGAAGTCAATCTGTAAGCACCTTGAAAACAATGCTGTGATTACAAGAAGCCAGCATGGATTTGTCAAGAACAAATGCTGCCAGACTAATCTGATCTCATTCTTTGATCTAGTAAGCTCCCTTGTGGACTGGGAATGCTGTGGACATAATATAACTTAACTTCAGCAAAGCTTTTGCCAAAGCACCACATGATATTCTGATCAGTAAACTAGTTATAAGTGGGCTAGATGTTCTATTAGCTATTAGGTGGATCCACAGTTGGCTACTGTCATGTGCCTGCCTGTTCCTTCTGGCATTCACACGTTCTGGCAAGCTGACACTAAACACTCAGTGAGACATCTTTTACTGAGGAAATCACACAGTAGACAAGCTACTGTGTTCAGAGTATCCGAAACACACTTAAAGCTGAACGATGGTTAGAAAGTTTTAGGCTCTTAAGGTAAACACTTGGAGGGTGGTGGTGAATAGGGTATGCCAATAACAGCTTTGAGCTTCTCCAGATGCCGCATACGCTGGCACCTCAAAGGGACATGGCCAATTTCCTAAAACAAAGTCCCAGGAAAGGTTGCTCTGAGCCACCAGAGCTGGGCAGAGAGATCCGTCACGCACTTGTCAATCTCAGCCTACCACTACTGAGCTGACCCCGGTACCATGACTTCAGGAAAGGTTAAGCCTCAGGCCCAGGAGTCCCATCCTTCTGCGAAGGACTGGGAACTCCTTGCCACCTAAGTCTGGGCATGAACACAGAATCCACAGCATATGCAAGTTCAAGTCTATGAAAAGCCTCACTACTTTTCATGGCACAGTTCTTAGATATCCAAAGTCCAAATAGCAAAGCATCCATGTGCAGAGTGCTTTCAAAGTCCCAAGCAGAGATGGAATCCAAAGCAGGAGGGAGGTCAGGTGTTGCGTCGAGAGATGAAACCTAGCAAAGCTTTGTCAGCTTTTCACCAGCATATAAGGCCTATTCAAAGCCACTTGACAGTCAAGTCCTCCGATCTGTAAACCAAACCCACGTGCCAAGAGGGTGGGATGTCACAACCCATGCCGAAGAATGGCCCCCACCTTTTCTAAAACACTCTGAAGTTCCCAGAGAACCAGCTGCTTCAAGGCTGAGGCAAAGGAGTGAACCAGCTACTCCCAGGAGAACTGCTTACAGAGATAAGCTTGCAGAGAACATTTGACATTCTCAAACCATTTCCTAATAAATCTAACCATTAGGTAAAAGGCCAGCCTTGTACCCATACCTGACAGCTACAGAATAGGACTCAAAGAGTGCTTATCAATTGTACTTTCTCAAACCGGGGGGAAGTAACAAGTGGGGACCACAGGGCTCAGTCCTGGCCTAGTGCTCTTCAACATTTTTATTAATGACTTGGATGAGGAGGTGCAGAGAATGCTTATCAAATTTGCAGACGACACAAAATTGGGTGGGATAGCTAATACCCTGGAAGGCAGAAGCAAACTTCAAAGTGATCTTGATGTGCTGGACTGAAAGCAACAGAATGAAATTTAATAGGGATAAATGCCAAGTTCTACACCTAGGAAAAAGAAACCAAATGCACAGTTACAAGATGGGGGATACTTGGCTCAGCAATACTACAAACAAGAAGGATCTTGGAATTGTTATGGATCGCAAGCTGAATACAAGCCAACAGCGTGATGTGGCTGCAAGGCCCGGACATCTTCTCAATCCTCCCAGAGTGCAGGACACAGCCTAACTGGCTCAAATTACAGGAAGCCAGATTCTGGCTTGACAGCAAGAAAAACGTCCTGACTTTAAGAGCAGTAGAACAATGGAACCAATGACCTAGGGAGGCTGTGGGCTCTCCCCGCCCCTAGAGGCATTCAAGAGGTAGCTGGACAGCCATTTGCCAGGAATGCTTTAAGGCAGATTCCTGCATTGAGCAGGGGGTTGGACTCAATTAGGGTGACCATATGACAGGAAAAACCTGGATTTGTTAGGATTTTTGGTAGCAAATTTGGGAAGGGGGGAATTATGAAATTTGAAGAAAAATCTATATTTCCCCCATCCTCCCCACCCAAAGGGCAGCTCTACTTTAATGGGAATTAACAAAAATGCTTCAGTCTCCGTCATTTTTAAAGATAAAGAGATAAAACTTGGCACCATGATAGCTCTTAGATAGGGCTTTAGCTGTGCCCAGTTTGAAGCAGATCCATTTCTTCATCCTTTGATTTTTAGGATTTTTTTTAACATTTGAGGTTTTAATTTTTTAAAAAACAACATAATTTTTAAAGGTAAAGAGATTGGTAGTGTGATAGCTCATAAGCAGGGCTTTAGTCATGCCAAGTTTGAAACAGATCTGTTTAGCCGTTGATTCTTAGGAATATTTTAAAGTTTGAGGGTTTAAAGTTGTTGTTTTTTAAACCCACTGGAGCCATATTCTTCAAACTCAGATCATCAAACCTCCTCCTTGGGGTCTTGCACCTTGAGCAGTTTCAGCCCTTGGCATCAAGGGGATCGCCAGTTTTTACCTAAGAAGTCCTGGGCAAACAGGGCACCTTTCCTGTTGCAGATTTGGTGGGCAGACAAGCACCTAGAGCTCAGCAGAGGTGAGGCATCCTCAGATCAAAATGTGGGAAAGGAGAGGTCAGTCAGAGCAGCGCACAGAGCAAAACAGAATGGGCCAGAGGCCTTTTTCTGAGTTCCACATCATGGGTAATGAAGGGTCATCCTTAGAGAAAAACTCTCATGACCCACAGTGAGGTGCCAGTCAAGAGAGAGTCTCTCAATTTTGTGGATGTCCTGTTGCTGCGGATGTTGGAACCTGGCATGTCATTGCTTTGCTACCCCTTCCCTTCCACTTCCCTTTGTTCACTTGTGAGCTAGGCTCTATCTGCACTGCTGGCATGCAATGCAGAATATTTTAAGTGTGTGCCAGAGAAAAATAGATTCACAGCTTTGGCTGTCTCTGTCTTAGAATTAGACTGAACACAACTCAAGAGATAGCTGTAGCTTAGCCCCGAGAGGCTGGCATGCCATAAAGAACCTTTTAAGAGTGTCTCCGTGTCTAGTGTTGGGTGCAGGCAGAGGTGGCTGGCAGTGTTTTTTTTTTTTAAAAAAAAACAAGTCACCAGATGCAACCAAGCTATAAGCAGTCACCCTACCCCACAGCCACTGGCAGGGGGAGGGGGACTGTTTGAGGCTGGAGACATTGGCTGGTTGGCATAAGGCAGAGAGAGGCTGAAGGCAACCCAGATGCTCCTGTAGTTTTGCGCTGAGAGGCTGGCTTGCCGCCTAGAGTGTTTTAAGAGTGCATCAGTCAAGTGTTTTTGTGGGAGGAGGTGGAGGAGTTTTTTAAAGTAAGAGCCACTGGACATGACCAAGCAATAAGTTACAATAAGCAACACCCCCAGCCACAAGTGTGCAGCTCGGCTTGAACATTGGGAGACTTTGGCAAAGAGAGAGGTTGTTTGAGGCTGGAGGCGTTGGTTTGGCTGCAATGACCTAGGCAACAGAGGCTGCACAGGCAACCCAGAGACACTTGTTGTAACTTAGTCCCACGGTGCTGGCATGCAACGCAGGGCATTAGAAAGAGGGTCTCAGAGTTGCATGTTTGTGCAGGAAGTAGTCAGTTCAAATGCCTGGATGTGCAAAGTGATGCCAATGCACAAACCTTGAGAAGTATGAATGGGTGAAGTAGTGTCCACCGCCCACATCACCCACCCTAATGTTAGAGTAGAAAAACTTGTGACAATCATACACACGTGGTGTTGTTTTTAAAATGAAATTTAAAAATAAAAAAGCCAGCCAACGAGTTGGCCTGCAGCAAGCCCCATTAACAGCAGCAGCAGCAGCTTGCAGCAGAGTAAGGATACAGTCAGAAAAGATATTTGAGGGAAAAGGAGGATGTATCAGAGTATAGCAAAAGCTACAAAAGTAGGAAGTGAAGTTAATTTCAGATACATTGAATGTCTTACTTAATTTCAGTGATTGTTAACATTAAGATGTTATGATTTGTCTTAATTGTGTGCTGTAAAATCAGATATGTGACAAAGGCTATGCTTGGGTGGGCACACCTGCTTGGTGCTGGACATGCCCCCTGGGGCTGGACATGTTGGTGGGCACGCCCCCTTGGGGGCTGACCATGTTGTCCTCCATTTTGGTTTCCAAAATATGGTCACCCTAGTCTTGATGACCTTACAGGTCCCTTCCAACTCTACTATTCTGATTCTATGAGAGCACCATCTTGGATGGGGAGGAAGGATTAGAGGGGTAGTGAAGCAGGCTTAAGCTAATTAACATCTGGTAAATAATAAACTTTTATTTTTCTGAATTAAATCTATGTACCATCTTGGTCTTTGTTTACACTACCTGATACATGAACACATAATAACCAGCACCCACTTCCCAAATTAGAAGGAATAGTGATAAATATGATGCACTTGGTGTTAATTGTCCTTCAATTCTCTTCTGAAGCCTAATCCGCCATCTCTCCCCGCCTCTCTGTCTGCTAACAACTTTGCCTCTTTTTTCAATGCTAAAATCCAAACTATCCGCTCTGATCTGGCCAGCTCTGCTCCTCTTCCAGTTCCTGTTCCTCATCTGTCAGCTCCTCCTGCAAATTTCTCTGCGTTTCCTTCGGTCTCTGCGGATGAACTGTCTACAATACTGCGCTCTTCGAAGCCTTCCACTTGTTCTCGTGATCCGATTCCTTCTCGCGTCTTTATTAATCTTATTCCTGCTATCCTCCCTTCCTTGCTACATATTATTAATCTTTCTCTGTCCTCTGGTTCATTTCCTTCTGCTTTTAAACATGCTACAGTCTCTCCCATTCTCAAGAAACCTACTCTCGATAGGCTATCACTGTCTAACTACCGACCTGTCTCTTTGTTGCCGTTTGTTTCAAAGATCCTGGAGCGTGCGGTCTACTCTCGCTGTCTTGACTTTCTTTCTAGTAACTCTGCTTTGGATCCATTTCAATCTGGATTCCGTCCTCTGCATTCCACCGAAACAGCCCTTACTAAGATCACCAATGATCTCCTTACTGCCAAGTCTAAAGGCCATTATTCCGTTCTTATTCTCCTTGATCTAACTGCAGCCTTTGACACGGTTGATCATGATCTTCTCTTAGATTCCCTTCATGACCTTGGATTTTGTGGCTCTGTCTATAACTGGTTTGCCTCCTATCTAGCAGGTCGCTCTTTCAGCGTGTTGACTAATGGCAGCTCGTCTTCCTCCTTTCCCCTTTCAGTAGGGGTTCCGCAAGGCTCGGTGCTTGGCCCGTTGTTGTTTTCCTTATACATGTTGCCCTTGGGCAAGCTTATTCAATCTCATGGTCTCCAATATCATCTGTACGCCGATGATACACAACTATATCTGTCATCTCCGGAACTTTCTCCTGATGTTCACGATCGTATCTCGGCATGTCTTTCAGATATCTCAGCTTGGCTGCTTCATCGTCGCTTGAAGCTTAACATGGCAAAGACTGAATTGCTTGTTTTTCCTCCTAAACCTTCTCCTCATCTCTCATTCTCTCTTACTGTCAATGATGTTACGCTTACTCCGGTCAAGGAAGCTCGTAGCCTTGGCTTTATCTTCGACTCCTCGCTCTCCTTTATTCCTCATATTGAGGCAGTAGCTAAATCTTGTCGATTTTTCCTGTATAATATTGCCAGGATTCGATCACTTTTGTCTGTCTCTTCTGCCAAGACGCTTGTTCATGCACTGGTTATTTCACGGTTGGACTACTGCAACCTTCTTCTCTCTGGCCTTCCTTCTTCTCACATCAGCCCGTTGGTTTCTGTTCACCACTCTGCTGCAAAGATCATTTTCTTAGCACGCCGCTCCGACCATGTTACTCCGCTTCTGAAATCTCTTCATTGGCTTCCAATTCACTTCAGAATCCAATATAAACTTCTCCTGTTAACCTTCAAAGCTTTTCACGGTCTAGCTCCTTCCTATCTCTCCTCTCTCATCTCACACTATTGCCCCGCTCGTGCTCTTCGCTCCTCTGATGCCATGTTTCTCGCCTGCCCAAGGGCCTCTACTTCCCTTGCTCGGCTTCGTCCATTTTCGTCTGCTGCCCCTTACGCCTGGAACGCTCTTCCAGAACATTTGAGAACTACAAGTTCAACCACAGCTTTTAAAGCTCAACTAAAAACTTTTCTTTTTCCTAAAGCTTTTAAAACTTGATGTTGTGCAGACTTCTACTGTTACTTTCTACTGTTAGTTTTTCCCTACCCTGTGCCTGCTTACCCTTCCCTGTACCTGTTGGCATTCTCTTCCCCTCCTTATTGTTTTACTATGATTTTATTAGATTGTAAGCCTATGCGGCAGAGTCTTGCTATTTACTGTTTTACTCTGTACAGCACCATGTACATTGATGGTGCTATATAAATAAATAATAATAATAATAATAATAATAATAATAATAATAATAATAATAATAATTGTGGCAGGGCAAAAGTTTGGCTAGTCAATGGGTACAGCTGATTTGGCAGTGGCATCCCACTCCTTTGGATTTATTATCCTCGGCATGAAGGGATAATAGGGAAAAGCCTAGGGAAAAGGAAGGGCAGGCATCACAGTGTCCACAATTACATCCTTTGTTAGCAAATTCCATAATTTAACTATGCACTGTGTAAAGTAGTACTTTCTTTTATCTGTCCTGAATCTCCCACCAATCACCTTCATGCGATGACCCGATTCTAATATTTTGGAAGAGGGAGAAAAATGCTAGCCTATCCACTTTCTCCACACGATGCATAATTTTGTACACCTCTATGAGGTCTCCCCCTTAGCCTCCTTTTCCCCAAGCTAAACAATCCCAGCTGTTGTAACCTTAACTCAGAGGGAAATGCTCCAGCCCTTTGATCATTTTAGTTGCCCCTTTTCAAGCTCTACATTATTGTCTTTTGAATTCTGGAGACCAGAACTGTACACAGTAGTCCAAATGTGGTCACAACCATAGATTTGCATAAAGGCAGTATGATATTGGCAGTTTTAACTCCAGCACCTTTTCTAGTGATTTCAAATCTCCAGGGCCCGATGAACTGCATCCTAGAGTAATGAAGGAGCTAGCGGAAGAACTCTCAGAACCTTTGTCTATTATCTTTGCAAAATCATGGAAGACGGGTGAGGTGCCGGAGGACTGGAGGAGGGCTAACGTTGTCCCTATCTTCAAAAAGGGCAAAAAGGAGGAACCTGGGAACTACAGACCAGTCAGTCTGACATCCATCCCTGGGAAAATTCTGGAGCAGATTATAAAGAAGTCAATCTGTAAACACCTTGAAATCAATGCAGTGATTACTAGAAGCCAACATGGATTTGTCAGGAACAAATCCTGTCAGACTAATTTGATCTCATTTTTTGATCGGGTAACCTCCCTTGTGGATTGTGGGAATGCTGTGGACGTCGTATATCTTGACTTCAGCAAAGCTTTTGACAAAGTATCACATGACATTCTGATTAATAAACTAGCTAAAAGTGAGCTAGATGGAACAACTATTAGGTGGGGTCACAGTTGGCTGCAGAATCGGACTCAAAGAGTACTTATCAATGGAACTTCTCAAACTGGAGAGAGGCAACGAGTGGGGTACCGCAGGGCTCAGTCCTGGGCCCAGAGCTCTTCAACATTTTTATTAATGATTTGGACGAGGAGGTGCAGGGAACGCTGATCAAATTTGCAGATGACACCAAATTGGGTGGGATAGCTAATACCCTGGAAGACAGAAACAAACTTTAAAGTGATCTTGATAGGCTGGAGTCTTGGAATATGAGCCAACAGTGTGATATGGCTGCAAGAAAGGCAAATGCTATTTTGGGCTGCATTAATAGAAGTATAGCTTTCAAATCGTGCGCGGTACTGGTTCCTCTCTATTCGGCCCTGGTTAGGCCTCATCTTGAGTATTGCGTCCAGTTCTGGGCTCCACAATTCAAGGACAAAGACAAGCTGGAGTGTGTTCAGAGGAGGGCAACCAGGATGATCAGGGGTCTGGAAACAAAGCCCTATGAAGAGAGACTGAAAGAACTGGGCATGTTTAGCCTGGAGAAGATTGAGGGGAGACATGATAGCACTCTTCAAATACTTAAAAGGTTGTCCTGCAGAGGAGGGCCAGGACCTTTCTTTTTATTCCATGACAGCTAAGTTTGCTCAAAAGATTTTGGTGAAGAATTCTTTGTAAAAGGTGTCTACTTTATTGACACTCTCAAAGAACTCTAAAACATTGGTGAGACAGGACTTATCTTTGGGGAAGCTGTGTTAATTATTTCAAAGCAGAGCTTGTGCTTCTATAAGTTTACTAATTTTATCTTTAGTAAGGCTTTAAGCCAATTTACCTGGAACAGTCATTAAGTTAACCTGCCTATAATTTCCCAGATCCCCCTGGATCCCTTTTTAAAAGCAGGAGTTAGATTAGCCATTCTCCAGTCTTAGGGACATGTTGCATATTTTGGTTAGAAGATCAGCAATTTCATATTTGAGTTCTTTGGGAACAATAAAACGGATATCTGGGCCCAGTGATTTATTTGCTTTCAATTCACCATTAAAGTTGAGAACTTCATCTTTTGTCACCACTCTTTGCCTCAGTTCCTCAGATTCTCTTCCTGAAAACATCAGTTCTGTTACAGGTATCTGTCCTATATCCTCTGCAGTGAAGACAAATGTGAAGAATTCATTCAGCTCCTCTGCAATCTCCTTGACCTCCTTCAGTACTCCTTTAACTCCATTGTTATCCAACAGTCTCGTTTTTTGCTTCTGATATTTTTAAGGAATCCTTTATTGTTGGCCTTGATATTGTTAGCAATATACCCTTCAAAATGCTTTTATTTTATGCATCTCTTATTGTCTGCTTGCATCGCCTGCTCCTCCTTTTTGTTTTCCTCACTTGGGCAAGACTTATATTTTTTGAAGGAATCCTTTCCTCTAAGGGCTCGTTGACGCTGCTCAACAACCATGCCCTTGACCTCTTAGAGTTGGTGCTGCCTTTCTTAACTTGTGGTATACATTTTAGCTGAGTTTCTACTATTGTGGTTTTGAGTAACATCCACACATTTTGAAGAGATTTGACCCTCTTGACTCCCCATTTCAACTTCCTTTCCACCAGTTCTCTTAACTGAGGGAGTTTCCTCTTACTGTGATAGTGTTGGGAGTTCCTGGGCAATTTTCCACTTAAATATATATTAAATCTGACAGCACTATGGTCATTGTTTCCAACTGGTTCAACATTCATTTTGTAGTAGGTCCTTCCAACACCATTAAGGATTAAATCTAGGGTTGCCTGCCCTCTTGTTGGTTCCATGACCAACAGTTCTAGGGCATAGTCGTTTAGGGCATCAAGAAATTTAACCTCTTTGTCATGGGTGGGGGTAATTGAAGTCACCCAGGATTACAACACTTCCTCATTTGCAGGCCTCCTTGATTTTGTTTTCCATCCCAAGGTCACCCTGAGCATTTTGGTCTGGGGGACAATAGCATGTTCCTAGCACTAAAATAGTTTTAGGGCCCTGTATTGTCACCCACAGCACTTCTGTGGAAGAGTCTGCCCTGTTTAGGTGCTCTAGTCCACTTGACTTTATGCCCTCTTTGTGATGTACAGAGCAACACCGCCCCTAGTATGGCCTTCCCATAGAATTTATATCAAGGGATGACCATATTCCACTGGTTCTCTCCGTTCCACCAGGTTTCTGTAATGCCCACTATGTCCAGGTTCTCTTTTGAAACCAAGCACTCCAATTTTCCCATTTTGGCTCGGAAGCTTCGAACATTTGCATAGAAACATAATTCACCCATGGGGCTTGGGTGCCCAGCTTGCCATGTTTTCTGAACCCGGTGGCATGAGCTAACTAGACAACGCTGGAATAACTTACGGCTTATTGTAGGGTTATTTGAGGATTGTCTAACCTCAAACAATTCCTGCTGCCTCGCTTCGCAAGATATGACAACCCATAGCATGCAGGGCCTGCATGGGCGCCATGCAAAAATGCCACCTGCAGGCACCCAGCACAATGTAGCTAGAGGTATTCAAGCAGATACTTTTAACTGAATTTTTGAACTGAGTAGGGGGTTGGACTTGATGGTCTAAATAGTCTCTTCCAACTCTAAGGTTCTATGATTCTAGTACAGAACAATACGACTGAAATGTTACTATATACGTCGTCTTATTCTGATACAAATTTTAAGAGATCCATTTAATAACGCCCAAAGAGGGACAGGTCTGTGCTACTGCCTTTGGTCTTAATCACATTACTTTAAGTCCTTAACAAATCCCACTGGTTGACACCTTTATTTGCCTTACTTGAGATGACTGAGCAGAAGAGTTATCTGCTCCCAAGTAAAACTATGACCACCAAAAACTAACAGAGAAGCTAGTGTTCATGGCCCGTACATAGTGCCAGTAGCTAGCTGGGATAAACAGAACCTGACCAGGGCTCAATACACAGGCTTGAAATGCAGTTGCTTTAAACTTGGGAAATTTCACTAAGTCGGGATCTTCCACATCCACCTGGAAAGGAAACAGAGGACTTTGTTATTATTTATCTATGTACTTGGTGTTTTACAAAGAATAAGAATACTAGTCTAAAGAAGCTTAGAATTTAGAAGGTAACAGAAAGATGCAGAAGATGCAGAGGGTAATGGGTAAATTCATAGAATCATAGAATAGCAGAGTTGGAAGGGGCCTACAAGGCCATCGAGTCCAACCCCCTGCTCAATGCAGGAATCCACCTTAAAGCATCCCTGACAGATGGTTGTCCAGCTGCCTCTTGAATGCCTCTAGCGTGGGAGAGCCCACAACCACCCTAGGTAGCTGATTCCATTGTCGCATTGCTCTAACAGTCAGGAAGTTTTTCCTGATGTCCAGCCGGAATCTGGCTTCCTTTAACTTGAGCCCGTTATTCCGTGTCCTGCACTCTGGGAGGATCGAGAAGAGATCCTGGCCCTCCTCTGTGTGACAACCTTTTAAGTATTTGAAGAGTGCTATCATGTGTCCCCTCCATCTTCTCTTCTCCAGGCTAAACATGCCCAGTTCTTTCAGTCTCTCTTCATAGGGCTTTGTTTCTAGACCTCTGATCATCCTGGTTGCCCTCTTCTGAACACGCTCCAGCTTGTCTGCATCCTTCTTGAATTGTGGAGCCCAGAACTGGACGCAATACTCTAGATGAGGCCTAACCAGGGCCGAATAGAGAGGAACCAGTACCTCACGTGATTTGGAAGCTATACTTCTATTAATGCAGCCCAAAATAGCATTTGCCTTTCTTGCAGCCATATCGCACTGTTGGCTCATATTCAGCTTGTGATCTACAACAATTCCAAGATCTTTCTCGTTTGTAGTATTGCTGAGCCAAGTGTCCCCCATCTTGTAACTGTGCATTTGGTTTCTATTTCCTAAATGTAGAACTTGGCATTTATCCCTATTAAATTTCATTCTGTTGTTTTCAGCCCAGCACTCCAGCCTATCAAGATCACTTTGAAGTTTGTTTCTGTCTTCCAGGGTATTAGCTATCCCACCCAATTTGGTGTCATCTGCAAATTTGATCAGCGTTCCCTGCACCTCCTCGTCCAAATCATTAATAAAAATGTTGAAGAGCACTGGGCCCAGGACTGAGCCCTGCGGCACCCCACTCGTTGCCTCTCCCCAGTTTGAGAAGGTTCCATTGATAAGTACTCTTTGAGTCCGATTCTGTAGCCAACTGTGGATCCACCTAATAGTTGTTCCATCTAGCCCACTTTTAGCTAGTTTGTTAATCAGAATGTCATGTGGTACTTTGTCAAAAGCTTTGCTGAAGTCAAGATATATGACGTCCACAGCATTCCCACAGTCCACAAGGGAGGTTATCCTATCAAAAAATAAGATCAAATTAGTCTGACAGGATTTGTTCCTGACAAATCCATGTTGGCTTCTAGTAATCACTGCATTGATTTCAAGGTGTTTACAGATTGACTTCTTTATAATCTGCTCCAGAATTTTCCCAGGGATGGATGTCAGACTGACTGGTCTGTAGTTCCCAGGTTCCTCCTTTTTGCCCTTTTTGAAGATAGGGACAACGTTAGCCCTCCTCCAGTCATCCAGCACCTCACCCGTCTTCCATGATTTTGCAAAGATAATAGACAAAGGTTCTGAGAGTTCTTCTGCTAGCTCCTTCATTACTCTTGGATGCAGTTCATCGGGCCCTGGAGATTTGAACTCATTCAAGGAAATTAGGTGTTCTTTGACCATTTGTTTATCAATCTCAAACTGCAATCCTGCCCCCTCAACTTCTGCTTTACTTTTTCCAGGGGGGTCATAGACCCGCTTTTGGGGGAAGACCGAGGCAAAGTAGGAATTGAGCACTTCAGCCTTTTCTTTGTCATCTGTTATCAATTGGGGAAGAATATACATCTGTTGCAGTTACACATACTTAAACTGCAATGTCATCGCCCCTGGCTTTCTCTCCTGCAGATGCTGGAGACAGAGCGCCAACTTTGGGGGAGATCCGCTCTTAAATGCCCCCTCCATTCCAGCTTCCACTGTTCTTTCTGAAGCAGGGTGGTGGTGGTTGAAAGGCCAAAGCATGGACAGAGCATGGTAGGCTACACAGTATCCAAAGCAGGGAAATGAAAATCTGGGAGGAAAGGAGCAGCACACCGAGCTTAGGAAATGCCAGAGCATGCTGAACATACCATAGGATGGCCCTGTTAGGCTTGGTCATGGGGAAATGGGCACAAGGGAATCATGCCAAGATTTCATGGGGAATTTTGTTTATTTTCAAAGCTATGGTAGAATAACTGAGCAGCTTTTCTGAAGCACTCAGCATGAGTCACGCACCTGGCTGGTGTTGTGAAGGATGTGGCCTTCATATGGATACAGCTTTTCAGATTGCTCGGGAGAATACAAGCGGATGTATTTCTGTCCCATGACCTGGAGGTGGGAAAGATAAAGATCTCCTTGCCTATCATCCAAAAAGCTCAACTTTGCTGTTGATCATCAGGCTAACATGCCATCCCCTGATGTTCCAGTGTTGTCTCTGCTGGTGAGTACAGAAATGGAGCTAGATGGGTTAGCGCTTTGCCACTCTGTTTTGCAGATGAGAGTTACACAACACAAGACTAAACAAACATCCCTCTCTTCTCACAAGCTTGTAGGCCAGCGATAGGAATCCATGTCATCAGAGGGGCCTGGGGTGGGTGGGGAACAGGCTTATTGTTTCATGACTCCAAGCACCCCATCACTGCTTCAGTCGAGCAATATGCTCTTATGATCAGCACCTTTAGCCAGATCTCTGGATGTGGAGATCTCCCCTTTGATGACTTCAGGAGGCACATTTCCTGCCTGCAGACCAAGACATTCTCCCCCCACCCCACGAATTACACAGAACCACTGTTGTGTGTCCCACCCCCCCATTTTTTTGCAGTCTGATAAGAAGATTAGGAGGACAAACCTGAACCAAGAAATTCTGCTGTGGGTCCTGATGAAGAGGTGAGATCGTCCCAGCTGGGCCAAACCAGGCATTAATGGCAATGTCATCTTCATCTTCTTTTCCCAGGCAGCAATAGTCAGGGATGCCAATATCCTCCTTCAGTTCTGGGATCTGGAAGCAGATTGGTTAGAAATCTGCTTTCTCAATTCTCCCAGAGTGCAGGACATGGAATAATGGACTCAAGTTAAAGGAAGCCAGATTCCAGCTGGACATCAGGAAAAAAATCCTGACTGTTAGAGCAGTGCGACAATGGAATCAGTTACCTAGGGAGGTTGTGGGCTCTCCCACACTAGAGGCATTCAAGAGGCAGCTGGACAACCATCTGTCGGGGATGCTTTAGGGTGGGTTCCTGCTTTGAGCAGGGGGTTGGACTCGATGGCCTTGTAGGCCCCTTCCAACTCTGCTATTCTATGATTGATTCTATGATTGATTGAAAGCCAGGAGTGTTCTGTTTAGCCAACATAGAGCAGATGTATGAAGAGTCCACACATACATACCCAGCAAATCTTCCCTGCCAAGTGCAAGGGGCATCTGCCTGCACTAACTAGACATTTATTTATGATATCTGCTCTGCCTTTCCTAAAAACTGCCCAAGACGACTTACAACAGAAATCCCACTATAGAACAAAATGTCAGTAACAATATAGAAACTTCCTGACTGTTAGAGCAGTACAACAATGGAACCAGTTACCTAGGGAGGTGGTGGGCTCTCTCACTCTAGAGGCCTTCAAGAGGCAGCTGAACAGCCATCTGTCAGGGATGCTTGAAGGTGGATTCCTGCATTGAGCAGGGGGTTGGACTTGATGGCCTTATAGGCCCCTTCCAACTTTACTATTCTATGATTCTAGAACAGATCTATCGATCGATCGAACAGGGATAGCAGACGATACCCCCCCAAAAGGAGGGTGATTTAAATCAGGTTCTTTTGTATGACTCTAGGAACAAGTTCATACAAAATAGGATCCATGTTATTTGTGGCAGTCTCTTTACTGGGTGGGAGCACAATTCCCTCCCATCTCCAAATAGAAGGAATATTCGCAGCAAGTTTAACGTTCCTTGGGCTGGGAGGACATCCTCTGAAGAGGTGTATAAAAGCAGCGTCTCCTCATCCAAGGTGGGAAGCTGCCTCTTGATGAGATTGTTGCAAAACCAACTTTCTGAAGTGGGTGGGATCAACTGATGCAAAAAGAATCATAGAAGAGTTGGAAGGGGCCTACAAGGCCATCGAGTCCAACCCCATGCTCAATGCAGGAAGCCACCCTAAAGCATCCCTGACAGATGGTTGTCCAGCTGCCTCTTGAAGGCCTCTAATGTGGGAGAGACTGATCTTGCAATGTCTCCCTAAGGTAGGCAAGATCCAGGTGTTTTTATAAAAGGCTGTTGAACTTGCAGCACCTGTTACTGGATGAAATGCCTTTTGGAACTGACGAGCACTGAGCTTGGTAGGCTCATAAAAGCCACTGGGGCGGGGGTGGGGGTACTGGCTTCGAGGGTAAGGATAGTGCTGAACACCTTTTTATGGCAAGGTGTCATTCCATTTGGCCTAAAGCGGAAATGGTAAGACCTTTGTTAAAAAGAACCCCTCTAAGCCCCACTGGCAAGAATGGCCCTTGCCCATTCTTAGACAAGGAGCTGGAGCAAGTGGAAGCTTCGCAACTCCAGGGATTTCTGGATATCTGGATCTGTTTCAATCTGGCTTCAGGCCTAGTTATGGGACAGAGTGCTTTGGCAGATGATCTACTCCAGGAACCGGAACCGGGGAGTGTGTCCCTATTGGTTCTCTCAGCACTTTCGATACCATTAACCATTGTATCCTTCTGAGGAATGTGTCTGAGGTGGTACTGGGAGCCCTGGTTATACAGCGCCTGGGGTCTCAGAAGGTGGCCCTGGGGGAATTCCTGTTCGACACCATGCCTGTTGGCCTGTAGTGTCCCTCAGGATTCCGTATCATCCATGTTATTTATACATGAAACTGCTGAGAGATTGTCCAGAGTTTTTGGGGGGTCAGTGCTACCAGTATGCTGATGGCACCCAATTTTATCATGTTTCCACCTAGATCCAAGAAAGCTTTTCTGTTTCTAAACTGGTGTCATAATGGACTGGATGAGGGCAAAAAGAGTTGATGCTTAATCCAGACAAGACAGAGGTGCTCCTGGTTAGTCAAAAGGCAGATCAGAATAGGGATCCAGCCTGTGCTGGGCAGGGTTACACCCCCCCTGGAGACTCAGGCTCACAGTTTGGGTGTACTTCTAAATTTGGCCTTGAATCTGGATGCTTAGGTTTCAGCAGTGGCCAGGAGTTTATTTGAACAACTAAGGGCTCATCTACACCAAGCAGGATATTCCAATATGAAAGCGGTATATAAAAGGCAGGAGCCACAGTACTGCTTTATAGTGATATTTAAGTGTGCTGCAAGATCTACACTACTGCTTTATAGTGGTAATGAAGTGCACTGACAACTGTTGGGGGCCATGACACATCTACACCAAGCAGGATATAACACTATGAAAGTGGTATGAAAGCAGTATATGGTATGTGTCACGGGTCCCAACAGTTGTCAGTGCACTTCAATACCACCATAAAGCAGTAGTGTGGCTCCTGACTTTTATATACCACTTTCAGTGGAATATCTGCTTGGTGTAGATGAGCCCTAAGACTACTGTACCAAGTGCCTCTGTTTCTAGAGATGTTTGATATAGCCATGGTTACACATGCTTTACTTACATCCCGTTTGGACTACTCTAATGTGCTCTACATGGGGCTACCTTTGAAAACTGTTCATAAACTTTAGCTGGTCCAGAATGCTGTGGTGAGACTGTTGAACAGGGCTAGTTACAGGGAGCATGTGACTCCCTGTTACAACTGCTTTACTGGGTACCAGTCTGGTTTCCGGGCACAATTCAAAGTGCTAGTTATAATCTCTAAAGCCCGATATGCTTGGGATCAGGCTACCTTCCAGATCTTCTCTGATACAACACTGCCTGGGTCTTAAGATCTTCGGGAGAGGCCTTTCTTTCGGTACCTGTTTCTGACATTCTCCTAACTGTGTTCACAACCACCAAAAACAGAGCCTTATAAGAAAGGACCTTGAACAAAACAGTTTGCAGATTCAAACTGAGCCTCAGTTAAAGCTGTGAGCGCTGTGTGACTAACCTATGACCCATCTGAAAGCCACATGGGACCCTGTGTAAATTCTGGTCAATCTAGGCATCCTTGAGAAAACCCTTCCTGTGATAAAGTGATGAAAAGGGGAATTCCCTTGCGGGGGGCTCAAAAGTAATGGTGCAAAACTGCTGCCCACTCTCTGTGGGGACTGAGACTAGCCTGTCCCTTAGGCTGGGCAGGGAGCATCTGCCTCTCATGTTGCCCCTGCGCAGCCTTCTCCTTTGCTGAAAAAACTGCCTGGGTGTCCGAGAGGCTACGGGTTCCACATGGCAAAGGATCTTTGAACAACTAAAGCAGTTGCTCAGTGGAACATGAGGCAGATGTGCTTGAGCTCTGATGCTGTGCCACTCCTCCTTTGCCTTCCTGCTCAGCCTCTCTTTTTGGTGAAAATGGAGAAGGGAAGAGACAGGACAACTTTCATAGAAAGAAATAAGTGCTGGCTCATGGGAGCACTCAAAAGATCCTGAAGGGTGGGAGGCCTGTGAAAGCCCTGCTCTTTTGACCAAGGCAAGGAGAAAACTGTGAGGGGTCAGGAGGTGTAGTTTGGCTTGTCTCCAGAGACCAAAGGGTGGATTAACCCTTTGCAGAAAGTCATCCCATTAAAAGGGACAAGAGTGTTTGCAAGCCAGTGGGAGAGCACAGAACAGGCTACCCTCTCTAAGAGAGTTCCATAGCCTTGGCCCAGAGAAGGCTCCTCTTGAGTTTCAGCCAAATGCAACTCAGATATTGGTGGGACATGAAGGAAAGCCTCTCTAGCAGAAGGTAGAAGATGGACTTTAGATTAGACATCAGAAGCAATAACTGTGTTTCCTTAATACCTGTGCCAGTGAATTTCCACAGGCATTCTCTACTGGGGTGGAGAAAGACATCTACACCAATTAGGAAGGCCATACTATGGCTTCTTATTTATTTATTTATTACATTTCTATACCGCCCAATAGCCGGAGCTCTCTGGGCGGTTCACAAAAATTCTCTGTTGCCACAGGAGGGGGGTTCCATCCCCCCACTTCCTCTGCCATAACTGGAAACAGCAGCCTTTCCCAACTTAATGTCCTTGAGATATAATGGACTACAACTCTCATCAGCCCCAGGCAGCATGGCCATTGGTCAGAGAAGATCATGATGAAGTCCAAAACATCTGGAGGGCACCACATTGGGGAAAGCTGGGCAACAAGATGTTAGGTGGCATGAAGCAGTTCATGATTACACTTAGAATCATAGAATAGCAGAGTTGGAAGGGGCCTACAAGGCCATCGAGTCCAACCCCCTGCTCAATGCAGAAATCCACCCTAAAGCATCCCTGACAGATGGTTGTCCAGCTGCCTCTTGAATGCCTCTAGTGTGGGAGAGCCCACAACCTCCCTAGGTAACTAATTCCATTGTCGTACTGCTCTAACAGTCAGGACGTTTTTCCTGATGTCCAGCTGGAATCTGGCTTCCTTTAACTTGAGCCCGTTATTCCGTGTCCTGCACTCTGGGAGGATCAAGAAGAGATCCTGTCCCTCCTCTGTGTGACAACCTTTTAAGTATTTGAAGAGTGCTCTCATGTCTCCCCTCAATCTTCTCTTCTCCAGGCTAAACATGCCCAGTTCTTTCAATCTCTCTTCATAGGGCTTTGTTTCCAGGCCCCTGATCATCCTGGTTGCCCTCCTCTGAACATGCTCCAGCTTGTCTGTGTCCTTCTTGAATTGTGGAGCCCAGAACTGGACGCAATACTCTAGATGAGGCCTAATCAGGGCTGAACAGAGAGGAACCAGTACCTCACGTGATTTGGAAGCTATACTTCTCTTAATGCAGCCCAAAATAGCATTTGCCTTTCTTGCAGCCATATCGCTCTGTTGGCTCATATTCAGCTTGCAATCTACAACAATTCCAAGATCCTTCTCGTTTGTAGTATTGCTGAGCCAAGTATCCCCCATCTTGTAACTATGCCTTTGGTTTCTATTTCCTAAATGTAGAACTTGGCATTTATCCCTATTAAATTTCATCCTGTTGTTTTCAGCCCAGCACTCCAACCTATCAAGATCACTTTGAAGTTTGTTTCTGTCTTCCAGGGTATTAGCTATCCCACCCAATTTTGTGTCATCTGCAAATTTGATAAGCGTTCCCTGCACCTCCTCATCCAAATCATTAATAAAAATGTTGAAGAACACTGGGCCCAGGACTGAGCCCTGCGGTACCCCACTCGTTGCCTCTCCCGTTTGAGAAGGAAGTGACTCGGAGTTTTGGCAGACACCATATTTCGAGTCAGGAAAGAGTTCTCTCTTCCTTAAGATTGGACAATTATGATCCAGGGCAGGACGAAAGGCATGAGTCACTGAAGCCCATTCAGTTCATATGCATCTTTGGTTCCTATACAGAGAAAGACTAGGGGAACTGCCAGATAAACAGCCCTGCCTCTCAGGAAGGGGTTCATGTTTTTTTCTGGAACTTTTCCAAATGTCTGATTCTGGAGTGGAAATCCCAAAATGTTCCAGTGCACACAGGGTATTCATTTTATTTATTACATGTTTATACCGCCCAATAGCCAAAGCTCTCTGGCAGTTTAAAGATGAATAAGGAATTAAGAGTCATTTCCAGGTTTACCTGGTCAAATAGTTGGTGCTGAGCAAGGTATCCAGTCTGGGTCTGGAACTGAAAGGAAGAAAGAAAAGGAATTAATGGGAATTCTTGTACAAAATAAGCTGAGCTACAGCAAAGAACTTGGTAGGACAGTCTCCCTCATGTAGCAGGCTCCTAAACCCCACCACTCTGATCTGTAAGCCACCCGCTGCCCCAATGAACTCTACCAAAGGCAGCCAGGACTGCCCTGCCTTCCCATTCTCCCTGATGAAACGTTCTGTGCAACTTGAAAGCTTGCATATGCCTCATCAAGAGAATTTCACCCTATTTTATTTCTATTTTAAATGTCATGCCCCCCTCCCTCCCCCCGGCAATGTGGCTTTCAGTTTAAAACACAAAACCACATTAAGAACAAATAAAACAAATCATTATTTGTTCCCCTTTTCCCAGCCACTGTTTTGTGGCCAGACCTCATTCTTGATGTACTGCCTGATGAAATCGTCGACAGTCATGAGGCTTTGGGTCCATTCTTCATCAGTATAGCGACAGCCCAGCTCCACAGGGACAGTGCGGCTGCCAGCCACCTGGTGAAGGTAATCCACGCTGCAAAGAAGCAAGAGACATCCACAGCAGGGATCTTTTCCAAAGGAAACCTTCAGAGGCATCTTTCCTACGATATCAAGTCCCATTATTAGAAGGGCTTGCAAGAGTGCCTGTGGTGGGAAGACCTATGCAGTCAAGGCATAACAGTAAGATTTTCTCCATCTTTTGTTTGCTTCTGACACAGACGTTTATAGAATATCAGCAAGCAGAATGTAATACCTCACCGCTGTTTAAGGAAGAAACCAAAGAGAAGTCCATGGCCATGGGCCAACAGCTCAGGGCTGAGGACATGCTGTTTCCCACAGTTTAGGCATACCAGACCATCGACATGCTGCTCACAACAGCTAAGGAACCTGCTAACAGTTGGCAAAGAGAACAGAGCTGCCTCAATCCCTCATTGCAAAGGCCTCATTGTGCAGGCAGCTCATGCAGACGACCGACAGACTGTCTAACCCAGGCTATGGCTCTCCCTCAAGCAGAGCCTTTTACAACCTGGAGTTAACGGAAGCTGTTCTTTCTGCTCTTTGTTGTTTTTTCAGACACACAGTGTGGGGGGAAGCAAGTTCTCCCTGCACGGAGAAGTATATTCTGAGTGTGCGTGCTCAGGGTGCATTCTAGTAATTCTTGCATAGAGCAATACCCTTTGGCACCGTCTGCTGTGATTTCTATACTGTGGGGCACTCAGCGCTGTCCCTTACTGTAATTGGGACCTTAATGATGAGCAACCAGAGGAGCAGACTGTTGTTCTGAGTGTTTCCTAATCCTTCCTATGTGGAAACAAAACACCCTCAATTCTGGCCAGTGCTTCTATACACCACCTGGGAGATTCACTGCTAGGCCTGCCAGTCGTATTTCAGACAGAACTAAGCACAGGCAAGGTCAAGGAGGCCAAGAGGTTCTTCCCATGTCTGGCTTAAGAGCAGAGAACATCCTGCTTCAGAAACCATGCTAGGGAAAATAGGCTGGAGGGCATGATGAGTGGCAGCAACTTGGCTGCAAGGCTGCAAGAGCAGCACCTCTTGCAGAAAGGTAGGTGAAAACCCCTTGCTGGGGGCGACCACCCCCACAGCCGTTTTGTCCCCACCTCCACTTCCTCATGCACGGCCAGTGGTCGACGACCCCCTCCAAAATCAGTGGCCTTTGAGGGCTCAGGTAGTTGTCGCGGAAATGTTCCAGCGATGGGCACCGAAGCCGCGGTATCGCGGCTTCTGTTTTCACAGCAGGGACCAGAGGGGCGTCCTGCCGGGTTTTCTGCAACAAAAAGCATTTCAACAGAATTAGCCCACATTTCATTCTACGCGCTCTGCGTGTTTTCGTCACACGCAAGCGGGATTTGATCCACGCCGCCGCCGGCTGCGCCCCTCGCGTGTATCTCCGTCCGTCCTCCCAGCCAGCGAGGGCGCGTGCGGGGCAGAAAGGGCCCGGCGGCGAAGACCGGCCTTTCCGGGGCCCGTGGGAACGCCGCCGGTACCTTCTGGGCGGGCTCTTCCGCCGCCGCCGCTCTGGGGCGCGGCAGGTGCTCCCGGAGGACGTCCGCCATCCTGCCCAGGACGTTGTCCAAGACGGGCGCGCCCAGCAGCAGCCCCAGGTCACAGGCGCGCAACGCCGCCCGCGCCGCCTTCTCCTCCGCGCCTTCGCTTTCGCCGCCGCCCGCGCACAGCCCGAGCGCTCGCAGGAGGCAGCCGTAGGCGTAGGCCTGGCGCCAGCCGCGGCCCACCGCACGCCACGGGCCCGTGTTCAGCTTCTCCCAGGTGTAGTCGCAGAGGCCGTCGCCCAGCTGCAGCAGGCGCACGGCCCGCGCCGGCCCCACGCAGCTCTCCGGCGAGCGGTACAGCAGCTCGGCCGCCTGCCCCAGCAGCGACGACACGGCCCGCTCCGCCGCCGCCGCGCCCTCCCAGCCCCGCGCGAACGCCTCCCGCGTGCCGGGAAGAAGGCGCCGGGCGGCGGCCCACGGGCACGCATCGGGCTGCCTCAGCGGCTCCGCGCCGCTCATCCCGCGGGCTGCCTGCCTGGCCGCTTCCGGCTCCGGAAGACAAGGTCGGAGCGGCACGCGCCAGCCAGCCGAGGAAGCGCTGCCCGGCTGGGACCGGCCAAGACCGACACGTGCACGCGCCGGTACGCCCCATTCGTTCACATAGAGCTAGGCAAGCGTAGAGCGGCAGTACCACTGTCTGGAAAGGAAGCTTCCTGGTTGCCCTTACGGTGTTTTTCTTCTCTATTTTGGTCGGCCCGGGGTTGGAAGTTGGTTATAAAGAAGGGCAGAATTTTGGCCAGCCGTGATTGGGCATTTGTGTGTCCTTCCCTCCCTAACCTCACCCTCCCCCCCCCCCCCAAGATAGCTTCGAAGCGAGGATTCTCCATTATATCTTTGCGGGATGGGGGAATGCTTTGTTTTTTTGTTTTTCGTTTCTAAACACTTTAAATATTTATTTATTTATTTATTTAAGCCTTCCCCCCCGCCATTCAGCCCAAAAAAGCTCTCATGGTGGCTTACAAAAATATTTCTTGACATATTGACCTGCAAATTCCAGTGGCAGGTTGGCGGAGGCCATGGCTGGGGAGAAGGGCTGTAAGGACTGTTAATCTTTCATAGAATGGTAGAGTTGGAAGAGGCCTACAAGACCATCGAGTCCAACCCCCTGCTCATTGCAGGAATCTACTTTCAAGCATCCTTGACAGATGGCTGTCCAGCTGCCTCTTGAAGCCCTCTAGAGTGAGAGGGCCCACTACCGTCACATTGTCGTACTGCTCTAACAGTCAGGAAGTTTTTCCTAATGTCCAGCCGGAATCTGGCTTGCTGTAACTTCAGTCCGTTATTCCATGTCCTGCACTCTAGGATGATCGAGAAGAGATCCTGGCCCTCCTCTGTGTGACAACCTTTCAAGGATTTGCAGAGTGCTATCATGTCTCCCCTCAATCTTCCTTTCTCCAGGCTAAACATGCCCAGTTCTTTCAGTCTCTCTTCATAGGGCTTTGTTTCCAGACCCCTGATCATCCTGGTTGCCCTCCTCTGAATACGCTCCAGCTTCTTTGTATCCTTGAAAACCCAGAACTGGATGTAATACTCTAGATGAGGCCTAACCAGGGCCGAATAGAGAGGAACCAGTACCTCACATGATTTCGAAGCTATATTTTTATTAATGCAGCCGAAAATAGCATTTGCTTTTTCTGCAGCTACATCACACTGTTGGCTCATATTCAGCTTGTGATTTACAACAATTCCAAGATCTTTCTCATTTGTGGTATTGCTGAGCCAAGGATCCCCCATCTTGTAACTGTATTTGGTTTCTTTTTCCTAGGTCTTGGCCTTTATCCCTATTAAATTTCATTGTGTTGTTTTCAACCCAGCGCTCCAGCCTATCAAGATCACTTTGAAGTTTGTTTCTGTCCTCCAGATTAGACTGAGATGGGTTTGGGTTTCCAGCCCCCCCCCCCCACTCCTTGGGTTGCACATTTACCTGGAAGTAAGTTCCATTGAACTCGATGGGGCTTACTTCTGAGTAGACACGTGCAGCCCTAATGAAGCCAAATTGCCCCCTTCCAGTTTAGTGTGCCACTGACTCATGTGCAGCCCTGTGGCTCTTTGAAACCCTCAAACCAAAAACAACCCCAAGCAAGACTTGAGTTAGGATAAGTGGGGAGCTGCTGCTCTTTCAAAGGCCTTCAAAGAAGGACATATGGCAGGTGTCTCTATGTACTGTGTTGGCATCTCATTCCATCAAAACCCCGTAGCATCGTGGTTGCGAGGTGGAAGCGATCAGTGGTTAAGTTGTTGGACTGAGAGTTGGGAGTTCTGAGTTCTAGTCCCCACTCAGCCATGGAAACCCACTGGGTGACTTTGGGCCAGTCACAGACTCTCAGCCCAACCTACCTCACAGGGTTGTTGTTGTTGTTGTTGTTGTGAGGATAAAATGGCGAGGAGGATTATGTACACCACCTTGGGTTCCTTGGAGGAAAAAAGGTGGGATATAAACGAAATAAATAAATAAATCATGCTAGATGGCAGGAGGGAATGCAGGCTATAAGCTGTAGCGCTGACAGCCATGTGGCTTGTTAAACCTGCCCCCCCAGCCTGATGACAAAATGCTTACTTATCCGCCCACTTGAATAACCCAAACTGACACATGAAAAAACAATTAGTGACCTCGGAGCAAAGAAAAAAGTCGCCGTAAATCAACACTTTTAAAAAGCGCAGCTTTGGAGGAAAAGGCCACCATGGCTGCAAGTTGGCCATGATGTCATATAAACAACACAGCATATAGACCCACCTCTGTTCAAGTGAGCCCATCTGTTCTTCCTGTGTCTCTGTAATGACACACTCACAACCCAGTCCACGCATGGGTAACACAACTTCACATTTCTGGAGTCACTGCAGCCACACACCCCCACACCCCCATGATGCCTTTGGATGCCAATGTTCCCCCTTCTCCAATGTGACAAAAGGAACATTACTTGTGCAACGCCATGGAGAAATCGGGAGTTAGGCAGCCGGCTCTTTCTCTGCCTCTCCCAACATGACCTACTCTGAATTCGTGTGGAAAATACAGGAAGAAATTAAAAGAAGGATCCATGAAATGAAAAAAGGATCCTCATGATTTCAAATAATTTTTAGAGGCAGCATCCACAAAATCACCTTCCAATCACAGAGCATATCTGCCTCCAAAGACAGAACAAGAAAAATCATGCATCCAACCATCATGGGTGCAGCCATAGTGCAAAAACATGGATAAATTAAAAAGTGCAGAAAAGTACAACTAAAATAATCAAGTTCTTCTTCGTGGTCTCTATGCATCACACATATGGGCTTTGCGCCCATATGTGTGAATGCATAGATGACCACTCGAAGAACTACAGTTACAGGTAAGCAACCTGCATTTCTTCTTCGTGGTCTCTATGCATCACACATATGGGCTTTGCGCCCATATGTGTGGATGCATAGATGACCACTCGAAGAACTACAGTTACAGGTAAGCAACCTGCATTTCTCAGTTCTCCTTTCCGCTGCCACCATTAACTGTACCCTCCACAGACCACACCAGTAGTTCAAATTAGTTGGAATTTATTAGCAGAAGTAATTGTGTGTAAAAAAGCTTAATGATTTCCTCAGTTGCAGTGCATATGGTTACAAGGTCTCAATGCATATTGGTTTCGGTACATTCTCTCTTAAAAGGTTTCACTGTGGAATTCCACTGTTCCTTATCATAAATATCTATGTTCCCAACACAATATCTCACATAAATCTTTCCTATCCAGTATCTGCCTATCAATTTCTTCACACCATATAATCCAACACTCTCTCTCCCTTATCATATACTCTCATATATTCATCTACTACTCTTATCCTGTCAGCCAAGACCATCTATGAGCTTCATCCCACATACCTGTTTCCCTCGAATTATCCCCTACAGCACTAAGCTTGTTGTTGTTGCTATTGGGTGGCTAGATCCTTTGCATACCAGGAAATGGGTTTAAGGGGGGAAATGTAAAAAAATCATTAAAAAATCAACGGATGACCCAATCCGATTCAAATTTGGTATGCTTAAAGCGCTCCTTATATCTATTACTGTGCCAATTTTGATGTCTTTATCTTTAAAGCTTACGCAGATGTAAGCATTTGTTTAATTTTTCTTCAAATCCTGCGCAATTAAAGCAGGATGTGTGGAAGTACTTCACAATAAAAGCAGATTATAAGCTGGAAAACTTCGTTGTCCTTTGCACACGCTGGTGTGATAAAGCTATCTCTATATATTAGATTGTAAGCCTATGCGGCAGAGTCTTGCTATTTACTGTTTTACTCTGTACAGCACCATGTACATTGATGGTGCTATATAAATAAATAATAATAATAATAATAATAATAATAATAATATCTCCCTCTTCATCTCCTCCCACTCTCACATATCCAGCCAATCCAGGCACTCTCTTGCCACCATCCAATCAGCACTCGGACATTCACACCATCCTCCTCCTTACCGGACCTGTAAACATAAACTGTAAGTACATTTAGGCCTACTTACTTCCTGGAACTGTATGCATTTTAAACTCTTTTAAAGACATATATTAAAACCTGCATAATATAAACAATAACTTTGCAAATATAATGGCATATAAGGCAGCTGAACATCACAGCCACCAATTTGGATGGCTTTTAAAAAGGGTTAGATGTATTCCTGGAGGAGAAGGCTATCAGTGGCTACTAGCCCTGATGGTTATGTGCTACCTCAAGTAACCGAGGCAGTAAGCCTGTGTGCAGCAGTTGCTGGAGAACATGGGTAGGGGGTGCTGTTGTACCATATCCTGCTTTGTTGGTTCCTGGTTGACAGCTGGTTGGCCACTGTGTAAACAGAGTGCTGGACTAGATGGGCCTTCAGTCTGATCCAGCATCAGGGCACTTCTTATGTTCTTATGATCCTTGAGGATCCCAGCCCTGGATCCCTGTTTTTGCACCATGACCACACCCACAATTCTCATGATTTTTTTAAAATGAAAAATACCCACGAACAGCAGCATATCAGAGAGCATATCTGCCTCCACAGAAAATTATGAAATCATGCGTCCACCACTCTTTCGTGCCTCCATAACATAAAAACATGGATTTGAGGCACGGATCCTCAGGGATCCTCATGATTTTTATAGAGAAAATCTCCCAAACCACAATCTAATCACAGAGCAGATCTGTCTCCATGGACTGAACCATGAAAATCCCAGATCCACCATTTGTGGTGCAAAACATGGATTCAAAGGATCCTCGTGATTTTCACAATAAAAATATCCCTAAACACCATCGTATCACAGAGAAAATCTGCCTCCATAGACTGAACCACAAAAACCATGGGACTGCCACTTGTTGGTGCCACGACAGTGCAAAAACATGGATCTGAGGCAGGGATCCTCTTGGGGCTTGTCTATGCATCCTATAGACCTCATGGTGGCCACACAGTGGTGTATTGTTTATACAACACAGCCACCATGGGCTTTCCCCCCAAAATTATCAGGATCAGGCCTGTTCTCCGTAGTGTAGGGAAAGGGGTTTTGGGGGTCAATCAGACTCAGAATGAGAATAAAAACCAGGACCAGAAATTTACCAGCCAACAGAGGAAGCGGGGGAGGAAATTCTCCAAGACTCTTCAGGAGTCAACTATGAATCTTCCCAGGAGCTTATAGACGAGAATGCTGATGGCTCAGAGGCCATTACCCACTCCAGCGAACTCAGCCTCTGTCAGAGGGGGAGGGGACATCAGAGGACAGATCTCAGAGTCCACTGCAAGGTCAAGCAGGCGGAGTAGAGTGGTGGTGAGAGGTGGTCCCTTAGGGCAGCAACTTGTGAGAGGCTTCTCCCAAAAGACCCTCTATCAGATAGTGCCTGTGGGACCCTGCTTTAGTTGAAGGCAATTGCCTAGGTTTGTTAGCCAAATTAAACTTAGAGGATAGCTCCTAGCATTCACACTCCCTTCAGATATGAAGATATATTTATTTGTTGAATAAATCTTGGTAAATTACACAGCAGCTGTCTTTATTGTCTTGCATCGATGAAAAAAGCTGTGCTTTTAAAAAGTTGCTGCCTTACTGAAACTTTTTCATTTACTCCAGCAAAGCAACATTGTCAAGACACCCCCTTGATTTCATATGATTTTTACAGAGCAAATACCCCAAACCACAATCTAATCACAGAGCACACCTGCCTCCATGGACTGAACCTGAAAATTCACAGATATGCCACTTGTGTGTGCCCCATTGTGCATATCATAAGAACATAAGAAATGCCCTGATGCTGGATCAGACTGAGGGTCTATCTAGTCCAGCACTCTGTTCACACAGTGGCCAACCAGCTATCGACTAAGGACCAACAAAGCAGGACATGGTGCAACACACGCTCCCACCTAAGTTCCCCAGCAACTGGTGCACATCTGCTTACTATGTCAGATACTTGAAGTAGCACATAACCATCAAGGCTACTAGCCATTGATACCCTTCTCTAGGAATATATCCACCCACCTTTATATGATTTTTAGGATGTTTTTAACAATGTACATTATGTACATTTTAAATTTTAACAATGTACATTCAGTTTTATGTATTTTATCGTTTTTTGTTGTTCCCCGCCTTGATCAGAGCGGAGAGGCAGGTAAGAAATAAATTTATTATTATTATTTTAAAGCCATCACTACATCTTGTGGTAGTGAATTTCATAATTTAACTATGCATTGCGCTGTGTGAAGAAGTACTTCCTTTTATTTATCCTAAACCTCCCACCAATCAGCTTCATGGGATGACCTTGCTACCATCCCCCAGATCTTGAGATGGAAAATGAAATCAGGGAGGTCTCCAAATGAGGAATTGTTGTAATAGTGGGTGACTTCAATTATCCTCACATTGATTGGATGAATGCATATTCCGGTCATGACAAAGACGATGGGGATGATGCAACTTCCGGTGGCTGAGTAACATCTGGAGTCCCGAGCTCCCAGTCGTTGAAGTGTTTTTAAGAAAATACCTCACTTCTGAGAGCAATTGAGTAAATTTTGACAGAGTGAAGCGAAAGCCTCTGGCACTGAAAGCGAAAGGAGCTGGAGTTTTAAGAGGGAGATAAGGGGAGAATAAATTTGTTTTGTTACCAGTCTGAAACTGGCGTTTGGCGTGTGGCCGAAAGCTGATGTTTGGAGACCCTAAATCTTATTATTATTATTATTATGTATTTATTTATTTATATAGTACCATCAATGTACATGGTGCTGTACAGAGAAGCTCGGAAATTATATAAACAACTTGATCTGCCGCGCTGGGGTAGACATCCCTCAGATAGGAATTTGGCACGTTTAGAAAGGATCGGCGATAAGGAGCAAGATAAGAGTGACACGGAAGCGGATGCTGCTATGGCTACTGGGAATCAGGAATCAAGGCAGCTCCTGTTGCTAAGAAGCCAGATATGACTCCAGAACAGATGCTGGGGAGTGTCAGAGAGCTGATAAGGGATGAGCTACAAACATTCTGTAAGGAAGAAGAAGCAGCTAGAGAAAAACTGCTGCAAAGAGTGGAAGAGAAGATGAGAGAAGCTATTAAAGAGGTTAAGAAAGACAAACAAGTTTTGCAGACAAAAGTGGCAGAAATGCAAAGAAAGTCTTTGATTCAAGGTCAGAAGCTGGAAGAACATGAGGTCAGATTTGAACAATGGGAGCAAAGAAATTTTTTTTACAGGATCGGGACTGCCGTTGGAATCTTTGCATCAGACGGGTCCCTGAGGTTTCAGGTGAGAACCCTAAAGTTCTGAAAGGCATGGTCCTGGAATGGTTGGGGACTGTGACCAAAGAGCTGGGATGGGAAGAAGCTGATTTGGAACATGTTTACAGAATGGGCCCCAGAAGGAGTATGTACCCAAGAGACATTATCATAAGATTTGCAAGCTCTTTCAAAAAAGACCAACTGATGAAAGCAATAAGGTTGGTTCCTGGGATGCTGATGTTCAAATCAAATTCAATTCAAGTTTTCAATGATTTTTGCCTGGAAACCATTAGTTGGAGGAGGAGTGTGAAACCATGCACGGTGGTTTTGAAGAGAGCTAGACTAAGCTACAGCTGGGGGTACCCAGTATTTTTGAAGTTTGTATATGGGGGACGCCATCACATAATAACATAGGCTTCACAAGAATGCACATTGTTGCGGGAGTTGGGGCTGATCCAAGGTGACAAAGAGATGGAAACAAGGAGGTGGAATCTGAAACAGAAGAAGGAGCAGTTGGAGGTGTCGCTGTAGGAAATGCAGAGAAGAGAGAAGAAGATTGACTGGGAGGGGGGCCTGGAGGTTGCCAGTGTTGGTGCTGTTCAATAAAATTCCTCTCCAGGCAAAGAGAGATTAGCAAAGTATACAGCGGATTCAGGTAGATTTCAGAGAAACGCAATACAGCCAGGAACACAAACGACAGGAACAAGTATTTCTTCAGCAGCACTTTTACTGAGGCATAGATTTAGAGATCTTATTTACAGTAATATACATATATACTCACAGAACGTCACTTCATCACACAGGAGAGTGTAGATATGCTCCAATACTAGACATTTATACACAGCACTATCTGCCTCTTTCAATTTACAACATGATTGGCAATCAATCACTCTTGACAGGTCGTTAACCAATTAAGCAATAATCACTTTGACCTTTTAGAGCAACTGATGCAATTCCAGGCAATACTTGCTTCAAGCTGGGCTAAACAGAAAATACGGATATTTAAAAATAAATACCCGGACACTCCTTCAATTTTTACTTATCTGTCATTTTCTGTTTTTACACAAATACAGCAAAAAACAATTTGCACCACCCAGCTATTTTCCTTTGAAATTTAACATTTCACATAGCTCTGTATGCCTTGCAATTTTCCAGAGATTCCAAAACTTGCCACATTTTTTTATTTCACAGTACATGCAAAGTCAATAACCATTGGAACTCTCTGCCACCATAAATCAACACATTACATGCGCATATGGATTTAATTCACTTTCATCATCATAATACTTCTTCCACCATGGTTCCTTTTCCTTTTTTACTTTTGAAACCTTTTCTTTCTTTGACTGGGGCTTATTTTTGACAAGAAAAGTTTGATCTGAGAAACGCTCTGGAGGAATTCCCTTGTTAGAACGACTAGACCTTCTAACTGCCTGTTCTTGTTGCCCTTCCCCCGCAGCCTGCTTTTGGCTGCTATCTATTGTTTTAGCTTCAGCACACTCCTTTTCCCCTTCAGGCTTGTTTAACCCCTGAGGTTCCGAAATTTCCTGCTGCTCGCTAACTTCTTCTGGCAACTCAGCTGGCTTAGCAGATTCAGTTAACTCTTTTTCTTCTGCAGGTTTAACAGACTTCGTTAACTGCTCCTCTGCTGCTGGCTCTTTTGCATTGCTTTTTAATTTCAACAATACACTTGGGCTTGATTCAATTCTACCCCAATCCTGCTCAAAAAACTTAGCAGATTTTGTTATCAGGACCTTGCCATTGTTCTGCAAAAACCTCCAACTTGTCCCCTGATAACCCACAAATCTAAGATTCAATGCATTTGCTCCTTTCTTGTGCCTTTCACTTAAAGGAACATTGACAGCTGCATAACTTCCCCAAACTCTTAAATGATCCAGCCTTGGCTTCCTGCCATGCATCAAATAATAGGGAATATTATTTATAGAGCTACTCCATGATAAATTGCACAAATCATTTGCAGCTCTGAATGCTTCAGCCCACAAACTTTTCTGTACACCGCTGTCCTGCATTAAACAATTCATTTTGCTTTTCAAAACACCAATTCTTCTTTCAACAGTGCCATTTTCCCAAGGATTTTTCACATTTATCAGTTTATGTTTAATTCCAAGTTTATCACAGAATTTTCTAAATTCAGAAGACATAAACTCTCCTCCCTGGTCACTTTTCAGAATACGTATTTGTGATTTAAAAAATCTTTCTACATATCTGACCCAAGATTTCAGTGTTTTTAAACAATCACTCTTCTTCTTGAGAAAATAAACCCAAGAATATCTTGAAAAATCGTCCACTAACACAAACGCATACTTGGCCCCTCCCAGACTGGTAGGAAAAGGTCCACACAAATCAATGTGCACCAAATCTAATTTTTCTTTAGCCCTCCAATCCCTGGACTTTGGAATATTGGCTATTTTAGATTTTGCCAAGCCACATATCTTACAGTCTAGATAGTTTTTACAATTTTTCATTTTGAGTCCTCCAGCACAGTCAATAGTTTTATTAAGTGCTTTAAACCCAATGTGTCCCATTCTCCGATGCATCAAATGGACACAGCCATCATGAGGTGATTTGTTGCCGGCCACACGATTCATCTGTGCCACGCACGGCATCTCCCCTTCATCTCCTGGCTCCATGTGGAAAAGACCATTCTTCTTTATCGCCGTCCCTTGCACCACTCCGTCTCGCTCCACGTAGCATCTGTCTCCTTCGAACTTCACCGAAAAACCGAGCTCCGTCAGCGTTGACACCCCGAGCAGGCAATATTTCAACTCCGGCACGAAAAGAACCTCCTTCAACTTCATCCTTAAGGAATTTACAGCGCAGACTCCCTTGCCAACGACCTTGGCAACGCGCCCGTCCGCCAAACTGACTTCCTTTAAAGTTGTTCCTTCCACATCATCAAATAAATCTCTTCTGTTACTTATGGTTCGACTGCACGCTGAATCAATCAACCATATCCCATCACGTTTACTGGATTCTGCACCTGAAAGAAAACAAACTTTCCCTTCTTTGACTTCCACACAGGAAGATTCAGACTTCAGATCCACACGGCACTCCTTTTTCATATGCCCTGGTTTGCCACATCGATAACACTTCGGCTTAAACCTTTTTTCTCTCCTTTTGCCACCGATAGACACATTCTCAGCCATTTCTCCTCTGGGCAATGTATTAACTCTTTCCTTTCCAGCCAATTTACGATCTTGGACATCAGCAGCGCTCCTTTCAAGCCTCCTCTGCTCTTCTCCAATCAATCTTCCATAGACATAATTCAATGTCAAATTTTGTACTGGAACATTTTCAAGAGTTGTTACTAATACATCATATGTCTCAGGCAAACTTGACAGAACAATATAACACATGTTTTCATCAGACAACCGCATTCCGCTGGCACTTAGCTGGTTAAAGCATTCTCTGAGCTACTGTAAATGCTTAGTCATGCTTCTGCCTTCCTCCAGCCTTGCCCGGTAAATCTGTCTGGTCAGCGTAGTTCGACTCCCTGCAGTTTCCCTGACGTATACTGCACATAATTTATTCCAAATCACATTAGGAGTATCAGAGCGATCTATATAAGACAATTGATCATTACGGAGATATAAAACAATCATTGCTTTTGCACGCTCTGCAATTCTGTCCCATTCAGCTTGTTCTTCTCTCTCCAACATTCCAGGACGTGGATTAGCTACTGCATACCACAAACCGTCCTTCTTCAAAGCCATTTCCATTTTAAAGGACCATGCTAAGTAATTGACGTCTGTTAACAGCTCCATAGGAACATTAGTACCCACGGTTTGAGCCATCTCTTTGATCTCCTTTCCGCTTGACTCTCCTTTCTCCGACCGGCTCTGTCTTCCAGACACCTCGGCTTTTGAGTCAGTGTCTCTTTCCTCACCGCTCAGCATTCCAGACCTCCGTACCAACTTACTCAAGACAGACAGCCTCTCCAGTAAGTCAGCTTCCCCGGCACGTCTTAGCTGATTCCTGCTGAGAAAAACTCACTGTTTTCCTGCTGTGCAATCTCTTTCCAGGCTTCCGTTCTCTGACAATCTCAGCCACAGGCTTTCCTGCTCACAAGAGATAGATTTCTCCTCTCCACAAACCGAGCACTCCTGGGCTTCCTGAAAACGCCACTCTAGAACCTCCTTAGCACTTGGCTGGTTCTGGTTCTGGTCCAATTGGGGCGACTGGGCCCATAACCCTGTTGGTGCTGTTCAATAAAATTCCTCTCCAGGCAAAGAGAGATTAGCAAAGTATACAGCGGATTCAGGTAGATTTCAGAGAAACGCAATACAGCCAGGAACACAAACGACAGGAACAAGTATTTCTTCAGCAGCACTTTTACTGAGGCATAGATTTAGAGATCTTATTTACAGTAATATACATATATACTCACAGAACGTCACTTCATCACACAGGAGAGTGCAGATATGCTCCAATACCAGACATTTATACACAGCACTATCTGCCTCTTTCAATTTACAACATGATTGGCAATCAATCACTCTTGACAGGTCGTTAACCAATTAAGCAATAATCACTTTGACCTTTTAGAGCAACTGATGCAATTCCAGGCAATACTTGCTTCAAGCTGGGCTAAACAGAAAATACGGATATTTAAAAATAAATACCGGGACAGCCAGATACCGGGAGTTGTCATCCCCCCCTCAAGGGTAGAATTGCCATGCAGGAGGTTGGACACCTCCAGAGAAGAAAGGGGGGAAAGGCTTAAACGTGAGGATGGGTGGGGGTGGGTGGGAGAAGAGGGGGGAATGTATGTATATGTATGTTATTTTTTCACTAGAGGACCATTTGAAAGAAAAGACAATAATTATATGGAGAATCAAATGAGAATTACTACGTTAAATGTCAAAGGGTTAGGAACAGTGTTAAAAAGACGGAGAATAGAAGCTTTACTGAACAGAGATAAAGCGGATATTATATTCTTACAAGAAACGCATCAAGTTAAAGAAGGAGTTAATGAACTTAAATTGAGGTGGGCAACCACATATGAAAAAGCATATGGATCGTCAAAGTCTAGGGGTGTAGCGGTTATAATCTCGAAGAAATGTGTTTTTAATGTGTTACAAGTAAAGAAGGATACAAGGGGGAGATTTATAATAATTCAAGAAGTGGGCTGAGAAAAGTACACGTTGGTGAATATATACACCCCGAATGAGAATCAGGTGGAGTTTTACGAACAAGTGTTTAGAGAAATGGGGGGCCTGCAAAATGGATCAATGATAATGGCTGGAGATTTTAATATGGTTTTAGATAAAAAGAAAGATAAGTTGAAGCCTACAGCACAAGAAAAACGTAAAAAATATTACATGGTTATATAAAATTATGGAAAGAAATGAGATGCAAGACGTGTGGAGGTGGATTAAGGGGCATGAACCAAAGTACACATACTTTTCCTGAGGTCATAATAATTATTCTAGAATAGATTACATTTTTGTATCAAAGAGTTTAGCGTCGAAATTAATAAATACAGAAATAGGGATAATCAAAGTTACGGATCATGCTTTAGTTAATGTAGATATCGAAATACAGAAGGATTACAGGGATGCTAGAAGATGGAGATTAGATAACAGATTACTTAATAGGGGGGAAATTGTGAAGAAAATTGAGAAAGAAATGGAGGATATTTGGGCAATCAATGACACAGAACAATGTACCCAAGCAATATTATGGGATTCGATGAAAGCGGTTGCTAGAGGGATTTGTATTAGGGGGACATGTAGGATGAGGAGACAACAAGAAGAGAAAGCAAAGGAATTACAGAAGGAGATTAAAAAATTGGAGGGGGAATATATTAAAAATAGAGATAAGCATTCATATGTGCAACTGCAGGCAAAGAGGAAGGAATGGGAGGAAATGAACACTGAGGAAATTCAAAAGAACTTGCCATATTTAAAAAGAGAATTTTTTGAACATAGTAATAAGAGTTCTAAATGGCTGGCCAGATCCTTGCAATCAAAGAAGAGTAGGAATTTAATTGGAGTAATTAAGGATAAAGCGGGGAAGAATTGTAATTTGATGAAAGAAAAGTTAGAAATTTTTCAAAATTTTTATCAGGAATTGTATACATCGGAAAGTAAATCGGGGAAAAATAGAGGAATATATAAAGGAACACTGGAAAATAAAGCTACAGGATGAAGATAGAAAGGAGATGGATTGAATAGTGACGGACAAGGAAATAGAGGAGGTTATTGATGGACTAAAAGGGGGGAAGTCACCAGGATTAGATGTATTGGGACCAGAATATTATAAAATATTTAAAAGAATGTTGATACCTAAGTTAGTAGTGTTATATAATAGGGTACAATGTATTGGGACCAGAATATTATAAAATATTTAAAAGAATGTTGATACCTAAGTTAGTAGTGTTATATAATAGGGTACAAGAAGGGGAAGCGATCCCACCATCGTGGGAACAATCATTGATAGTGTTAATACCAAAACCAGAGAAAGACCGGATAGATCCTGGGTTGTATAGGCCCATCTCATTATTGAATCAAGATGCAAAAATATTGACAGCAATTATGGCTAAAAGGATGAATAAGTTTATAGCTAATTATATCGAAAGGGACCAGTGCAGGTTTGTAGCAGGAAGACAGATGTCTAATTTAATTGGAAGGGTACTTAATACAATAGATATAATTGGGAGAATTTTTTTTAAAGCGGGGTTGATAGCCTTAGATATTTTCAAAGCCTTTGATTGCGTGGAATGGCCAGCGCTAAAAATGATAATAGATTGGGATTTGGTGAGATATTTAAAGGTATGATAAACAAGTTATATCAAAAAATAGTGCATGGATACAGGTAAATGATGGGTTGACAGAACGAATTTTCCTAACCCGAGGTACACGCCAAGAATGTCCCCTTTCCCTCATTTTATTTGCATTAGTAATAGAAACATTGGCAATAATAATTAGAAAATATGAAAGTATCAAAGGGATAGGAAGTAGAAAGAAAATCAAAATAAGTTTGTTTGTGGATGATACTTTATTAACTATAGAGGAGCCTTTGGAGAGAATGGAAAGGGTTAAACAACATCTGAAGGAGTTTGGAGGAATGACAGGGCTACAGATTAATTGGCCTAAATCAGAAATGATGTTATTTAACTATAATAAGGAACAGATACAGGAGGGGATAAGTAGAAATGTAATGATTAAAGTGAGGAGGTCTATTAAATATCTGTGAGTATATATAACTGAGGATTTAAAGGATTTGGGAGAGAAAATTTTTGAAGGGCTGAAACAGGAGATCAAGAAAAAGATGGAGGAACTTAGGAAAATAAGATTATCATTAGGGGGTGCACGGACCCCCCGCTCCGCTTCACTTGCAGATCCGCCATTTTTCGGATCGGGCCGCTCCGCCCCGCCCCCGCTCCGCCCACTTCCGCTCCGCTCCGCTCGGAGCTCCGGATCCGGATCGGAGCTCCGTTTCCCCCCCCCATAGGCTTGCATTGAAAGCTAAAAAATTATACAACTTTTTTTTTGTTCAAGTTAGAAACCTCACGTTTGGCACCATGACACCTCATGGGGGTATACACACGCACGCCAAGTTTCAAAGCAATCCCATCATCCCCTGATTTTTGGGGAATTTTTGAAAATCGGGCACCCCATTCACACCCCTTTCCATAGCTCCGTCAATTTGCACGTTAGAAACCTCAAACACGCCACCATGAAAGCTTATCCAGGGATACATACGCACGCCAAGACTCAAGGCAGTCCCATCATCCCCTGATTTTTGGGGAATTTATGAAAATCCAACACCCCTTTCCATAGCTCCGTCAATTTTGCACGTTAAAAAAAAACCTCAAACTCACCACCATGACAGCTTATCCAGGGATACATACGCCGCACGCCGAGACTCAAGGCAGTCCCATCATCCCCTGTTTTTTGGCGGGGCTTAAACCTGCAAAATTTGGAACTTCCAAAACTCCAAGTGAGCGCAGGAAGGACTTCTCCCCTGAGTCAAAGCCACACACACACAACATCCCTGCGAGGTGGGCAGGGGAGGAGGGAGGGAAGGCAGGCAGGCAGGCATGCAGCTGGCATTTCTGGGGGCATAAGGAAGTGAGCCAAGGATAAGCCAGTAATGCATATAAAATGGAATAAATAAATAAATAAACAAAGGAGGGGTGGAATTAAAAGCAGCAGTGTTGCTCAATAAACAGCAAGAAGAATTTTTTTAAAAAGGCTATATCTGTCTTTTATTTATTTATTTATTTATTTATTACATTTTTATACCGCCCAATAGCCGAAGCTCTCTGGGCGGTTCACAAAAATTAAAATCATCATAAAACAACCAACAAGTTAAAAATACAAATACAAAATACAATATAAAAAGCACAACCAGGATAAAACCACGCAGCAAAATTGATATAAGGTTAAAATACAGAGTTAAAACAGTATAATTTAAATTTAAGTTAAAATTAAGTGTTAAAATACTGAGTGAATAAAAAGGTCTTCAGCTGGCGACGAAAGGAGTACAGTGTAGGCGCCAGGCGGACCTCTCTGGGGAGCTCATTCCACAACCGGGGTGCCACAGCAGAGAAAGCCCTCCTCCTAGTAGCCACCTGCCTCACTTCCTTTGGCAGGGGCTCACGGAGAAGGGCCCCTGTAGATGATCTTAAGGTCCGGGTAGGTACATATGGGAGGAGGGGCACGTAGCTGCTAGTTCAACTCAAGACAGCCATTGCTTCACCAACAGCTCTGAGCTTGAGAAGTAAACGCTCACTTCAACTCATAATAGGCATCGCTCCACCACTAAGAAGTAAACGCTCACTTCGACTCATGATAGGCATTGCTCCACCGTTATACTCTCTTTGGAAGGCTCTAATGGCCTTCCAGTGCAGGAGAGAGTGGGGGCACGTCCACGATGAGATGCCCTAGGGGAGCTCATCCCCTTGCACCACGTCTTTTCAGTTGTTCCCCAAAGTTAGGGTGGGTAGCAGTGCTGTGTTTCTATCTCTTATTCTTGGCTTAGTATATGATTTCAGGTTGTGTTTGTGCATTTGGTGGGGCTACTGTGTTAAAAAACACTGGGAAAAGTCTGTTCAGATGAAGAAAGAGAAGTTTCCCAGAATCCCAAGTTACCCGTTTTGCCTATGCCCTCCTCTAACTTTGGGGTCATGTGATCATGACCGGGAGCTGACTCTGCCCCTCAGCCCTTTGAAAAAGGTATTTTTCCCGCCGATTTTTAAAAAAATTCTTGCGCGCGACCCGCACGACGCAGAGAGGTGAGAGTAGTCTCAAAATGACCCCCATCCACGACTCTCTGTGCACAAGAATTTTCAGAAGGATAGCTTAAAAACCAACCCAGTTATGCCCGAGTCTTTCCCGCAATGCAATCCTATGGGCGAAAAGCCGAAAACGCCGTTTGAGCCGCGCGGTTGACCCGATTTTCAAAAAAATATAGCACGCGACCCGCACGACGCAGAGAGGTGAGAGTGGCCTCAAAATGACCCCCATCCACGACTCTCTGAGCACAAGAATTTCCAGAACGATAGCTTCAAAAAGAACGTAGTTATCCGCGATTATTTGCCGCAATGCAATCCTATGGCGAAATGTTTTCAAGATGGCGATCGGAGCGCTCCGCGGAAAGAGAAGCGCTCCGAAAATGGCCGCTTCTCTTCGCCTTGCTTCTAGGGGTCCGCGGTCCGCTCCTACTCCGCCTCTGGGTAAGGCGGAGCAGGCCAATCCGCTACTGCTTCTATGCTCCTAATCGGAGCGGATCACACCCCTAATTATCATAGTTTGGAAGAATAGCAATTATAAAAATGATGATCATACCAAAGATTAATTTTTTGTTTAGAATGTTACCAATTAAAGTGTCGGAGGCAGAAGTGAAATATTGGCAAACGGTAGTTAATAATTATTGTAATGGGGATAAGAAAGCAAGGATCAATAAGAAGATATGGTATGAATCTCCAAAAGTGGGAGGATTGGGTCCCCCTAATATAAAGTGGTATTACATTGCAAATCAATTAAGGTATATGATAGAGGGGATGATAGGAAATAAAGATTTGGAATGGTTAGAATGGGAGACGCAAGAGAAGTATAGGTTGGAGAACATTTTTTTTATATAATTAAAAAAAAAAAGGAATTGGGGGGGGGAATAGAGAACCCCCTGATGAAAAATATAATAGAGATTTGGGCCAAATATAAAGAAAAATTAATGCCAAAGATATCACCCCCAACGCCAGTGGTGATGATGGGGAATTTCCCAGAGAATTTGAAGAAAGAATTGGAGAAAGATTTAAGGGAAAAGAGAATAAATAAATGAAAAGATTGGATGAAGGAAATGGATAAAGACAAAATAAAAGAGTTAGTAAGAGAGAGGTGAAATGCTTGGATGGAGGCACCACAACTAGAACAATGGACAAAAAAGTGGAAAGAGGAAAATATAGAGTGTAGAGAGTGTACAGAAATGGAAAGGTTGATTTTACAATGATAAAACAAAAATGGAAAGTTAGTTGGTAGGGGTATAATGTAGGGGTGTGCACGGACCGCCCGATCTGCTTCTCTTCCAGATTTGCAACTTCCGGATCGGGTCCACTCCGCTCCGCCGATGGTCCACTCCGCTTCGCTGTGGAGCTCCGGATCCGGATCAGAGCTCCGCTTTCCCGCCCCATAGACTTGCATTGAAATCCAAAAATGCCTACAACTTTTTTTCTGTTAAAGTTAGAAACCTCAAACTCAGCACCATGATAGCTTATCTATGTATAACACATGCATGCCAAGCCTCAAGCAAATCCAAGCATCCCCTGATTTTGGGGGGATTTTTGAAAATCGGACACCCCATTTTCAGAAATGGGATTTACTCTGACATTTTTACAGATAAAAACTTTGAAGTGGGCACCCTCACAGATGCCATCTAGATCCACATTCATGGCAAGTTTCAAGCAAATCCCATCATCCCCTGATTTTTGGCGGGGTTTTTAACCTTTAAAGCATCACCCCTAACCCCAATTCACACCCCTTTCTATATCTCTGTCAATTTTTATGTTAGAAATGTCAAATTAGGCACCATGACAGCTGATCCATGTATACACACACATGCCAAGCCTCAAGCAAATCCAAGCATCCCCTGATTTTGGGGGGATTTTTGAAAATCTGACACCCCATTTTCAGAAATGGGATTTACTCTGACATTTTTACAGATAAAAACTTTGAAGCGCGCACCCTCACAGATGCCATCTAGATCCACATTCATGGCAAGTTTCAAGCAAATCCATCATCCCCTGATTTTTGGTGGGGTTTTTCCCTTTTAACTCACCCCAATTCAAGTCCCATGCTAGAACTCTGTCAATTTTCATGTTAGAAACCTCAAATTAGGCACCATGACACCTGATCCATGTATACACATGCATGCCAAGCCTCAAGCAAATCCAAGCCTCCCCTGATTATTGGGGGATTTTTGAAAATCTGACACCCCATTTTCAGAAATGGGATTTACTCTGACATTTTGACAGATAAAAACTTGGAAGCATGCACCCTCACAGATGCTATCTAGATCCACATTCATGGCAAGTTTCAAGCAAATCCCATCATCCCCTGATTTTTGGCGGTTTTTTCCCCTTTTAACTCACCCCAATTCAAGTCCCATGCTAGAACTCTGTCAATTTTCACGTTAGAAACCTCAAATTAGGCACCATGACACCTGATCCATGTATACACATGCATGCCAAGCCTCAAGCAAATCCAAGCCTCCCCTGATTATTGGGGGATTTTTGAAAATTTGACACCCCAGTATCTCAGGGATTTTTAAAGCTGCAGACAGCTCAATGGGCTTTATTCATGGCCATTTCAAAGGAAATCCCAACATGCCATGAATTGGGGAGTAGATAAACCTAAATATGAATCTTCTTCCACACTTGAAAAATTTATTTGGAACTTCAAAAAGTCTAAGTGAGCGCAGGAAGGACTTATCCCCTGAGTCAAAGCAAGACACACATAAACCATCCCTGCGAGGCGGGCGCAGAGGAGGACAGGCAGCACTGGGAGCAAGCATGCCAGAGGCTTGTGGGGTTTAACCACAAAGCCCATCATGTAGTACAGCTCCCAGGCACCAGGCGGGCAGAGAGGCAGGCAGAGATGTACAACTATGCCAAAGATCTATGGGGAAATCAGTCCCAGCAGATGCCCCACCACAACAGCAACCAGGCAGAGGAGGGAAGGCATGCATGCAGCAGACATTTCTGGGGACACAAGGAAGTGAGCCAAGGATTGTTTCAAAGCCAGTAATGCAAACCATCCCTGCGAGGCGGGAGCAGCACAGAGAGAGACTCTGTGTGGTGCGGTTTGCTTGCTATAATTTTTGGAAAAATAGGGTAAAAAAAGCAGGAGAGGTACCTTTTTGAAGTGCTGAGAGGCAGATTCAACACCCAGTCATGATCACCTGATGTAGCATCCTCCAATCCCAAAGTTGGAGGGGGGGATAAGCAAAATGGGATACTTAGTAACTTGGGATACTGGGAAACTTTTCTTTCTTAGTCTCTGAACGGACTTTTCCCAGTGTTTTTTTTTAAACAGTAGCCCCACCAAATGCACAAACACAATCTGAAATCATATACTAAGCAAATAAATAACAGATAGGAAACACAGCACTGCTACCCACCCTAAACTTGGTGAACAACTGAATAGATGTGGTGCAAAGGGATGAGGTCCCCTAAGGCATGTGGACGTGCCCAGTGCACACACTCCTGTCCTTCGAGGGTCATCAGAACCCTCCAAAGATTAACCAGTGGAGAAGCTATGCCTGTCATGAGTTGAAGTGTCAGGTAGCTTCTTAAAGACTGGTACTTGCTTAGGGCCAGTCAAATTGGTATAGTTCTTGTAACTGTATATATATATATACAGTTATATATTGGTATATATCTTGTAACTGTGCCTTTGGTTTCTATTTCCCAAATGTAGAACTTGGCATTTATCCCTATTAAATTTTATCCTGTTGTTTTCAGCCCAGCATTCCAGCCTATCAAGATCACTTTAAGTTTGTTTCTGTCTTCCAGGGTATTAGCTATCCCACCCAATTTTGTGTCATCTGCAAAATTGATAAGCGTTCCCTGCACCTCCTCGTCCAAATGATTAATAAAAATGTTGAAGAACACTGGGCCCAAAAGTGAAAGAAAGAAACAGAGAGACTGAAAGAACTGGGCATGTTTAGCCTGGAGAAGAGAAGATTGAGGATAGACATGATAGCACTCTTCAAATACTTGAAAGGTTGTCACACACAGGATGGCCAGGATCTATTCTCGATCCTCCCAGAGTGCAGGACATGGAATAATGGGCTCAAGTTAAAGGAATCCAGATTCCAGCTGGACATCAGTAAAAACTTCCTGACTGTTAGAGCAGTACCACAATGGAATCAGTTGCCTAGGGAGGTTGTGGGCTCTCCCACACTAGAGGCATTCAAGGGGCAGCTGGACAAGCATCTGTCAGGGATGCTTTAGGGTTGATTCCTGCATTGAGCAGAGGGTTGGACTCGATGGCCTTGTAGGCCCCTTCCAATTCTATGATTCTATGATTCTATGAAGGAGACAAAAGTTGAGTGTAGCCATACATGTACTCTGGATTTTTTTAGGAAAGCTGATTTTAATAAACTCAGAGCTATGATAAGTAAGGTCCTGTGGCAAGTGAGCCTAATGAGAAAAGGAATGCAGGATGGGTAGAAGTATTTAAAAAAGGAGTTGCCATCATCCATAAGGATTCCATCTTTCTCACAAGGAAGCCCATACGTCCTAGTGCCAGCTTCGAGGGTTTGTACCTTGTGCTGGGCCAAAGAGACAGAACAGGTATTTATTTATATATTTATTTAAACATTTTTATCCCACCATTCCGCCAAAAAAGGCTCTCATGGCAGTTTACAAAAATATTTCTTGACAGTCCCTGCCCACAGGCTTACAATCTAAAAAACATGACACAAAAGGAAAGGGGATTGGGAGGGAGAAGGAGGAGGTATGCTGCCCACTCCGCTGCCCAGCAGTCTCCCTGCCCGAGCTGGCGGGGGTGATCTCAGAGGTGCTGTTGGAGAACCCTAGGACTGTAGTTTTGGGGGACTTCAATATCCATGCCGAGGCTGTCCTGACAGGGCCCTCTCGAGATTTCATGGCTACCATGACAACCATGGGGCTGTCTCAGTACATCATTGGCCTGACACATGTGGCAGGACATACCCTTGATCTGGTTTTTAATGTTGGTCGGATGGAGGATGATCTGGTTTTGGGTTTTTTTTCAACAATCCCGTTGTCATGGACAGATCATTTCCTTGTGAAATTTGGTTTGCTGGTAGCAGATCCTCCCTGCGGGGGTGGGGGACCCATTAAGATGGTCCGCCCCCGGAGACTTATGGAATCTGAAGGACTCCTGAACGCTTGTTGCCTCAAAGTTTACGTCTCCCGCCCCCGTAAGATTCAGTTTAAAGCCCTCCTGATCAAGTTACCCCCTTTCACGGAGCGCTCTGCCCGCCATTTTGGATTTTTCATTTTTTGATGTGTAGAGACACTACTACCGACCACCCAATCAAGGAGAGGATGAGGATGAAACTTTTCGGAAACAAATTGCCAGTGTTTCAAGGAGTTGTGTTGTAGTAGTGATGGGGGACTTCAATTACCCTGATATCTTTCTCCTGATGTTCACGATCGTATCTCGGCATGTCTTTCAGATATCTCAGCCTGGCTGCTTCATCGTCGTTTGAAACTTAACATGGCAAAGACTGAATTGCTTGTTTTCCCTCCTAAACCTTCTCCTCACCTCTCATTCTCTCTTACTGTCAACGATGTCACGCTTACTCCGGTCAAGGAAGCTCGTAGTCTTGGCTTTATATTTGACTCCTCGCTCTCCTTTACTCCTCACATCGAGGCAGTAGCTAAATCCTGTCGTTTCTTCCTGTATAATATTGCCAGGATTCGACCATTTTTGTCTGTCTCTTCTGCCAAGACTCTCGTTCACGCACTGGTTATCTCTCGGTTGGACTACTGCAACCTTCTTCTCTCTGGCCTTCCTTCGTCTCACATCAGTCCGCTGGTCTCTGTCCACCACTCTGCCGCTAAGATCATCTTCTTGGCCCGCCGCTCTGACCATGTCACTCCACTTCTGAAATCTCTTCATTGGCTTCCAATTCACTCCAGAATCCAATATAAACTTCTCCTGCTGACCTTCAAAGCTCTTCACGGTCTAGCTCCTGCCTATCTCTCCTCTCTCATCTCACACTATCGCCCCACCCGTGCTCTCCGCTCCTCTGATGCCATGCTTCTCGCCTGCCCAAGGGCCTCTACTTCCCTTGCTCGGCTTCGTCCATTTTCTTCTGCTGCCCCTTATGCCTAGAACGCTCTTCCAGAACACTTGAGAACTACAAACTCAATCACTGCTTTTAAAACTCAGCTAAAAAACTTTTCTTTTCCCTATAGCCTTCAAATATTGAGATTGTTCTGACTCTATACTGTTAGCTTCACCCTACCCGGTGCCTGTTTACACTTCCCTGTGCCTGTTTGCATTCTCCTTCCCTCTTTATTGTTTACTACAACTTATTAGATTGTAAGCCTATGCGGCAGGGTCTTGCTATTTACTGTGTTATCTGTACAGCACCATGTACATTGATGGTGCTATATAAATAATAATAATAATAATAATAATAATAATAATAATAATAATAATATCTGTTGGGAGACAAATACTGCCAAAAGTGGCCCTTCCAAGAAATTCCTGACATGTGTGGGTGATAACTTTCTCTTACAGAAAGTGGAGGAAGGAACTAGAGGATCGGCAATCCTTGACTTGACATTGACCAATAGGGATAACTTAGTGGATAAAGTGCCAGTTACGGGAACTCTGGGGGAAAGTGACCACGTCATACTTGAATTCTTGATTATTGATAAACAATAGGTCAAAGAACACCTAATTTTCTTGAATGAGTTCAAATCTCCAGGGCCCGATGAACTGCATCCTAGAGTAATGAAGGAGCTAGCGGAAGAACTCTCAGAACCTTTGTCTATTATCTTTGCAAAATCATGGAAGACGGGTGAGGTGCCGGATGACTGGAGGAGGGCTAACGTTGTCCCTATCTTCAAAAAGGGCAAAAAGGAGGAACCTGGGAACTACAGACCAGTCAGTGTGACATCCATCCCTGGGAAAATTCTGGAACAGATTATAAAGAAGTCAATCTGTAAATACCTTGAAATCAATGCGGTTTAGAAATTTCCTTGAAATGGGTGGATGTATTTCCAATTGCATTGTTAAAGTCAGAAAAAGTCTTAAATTGTTTCATTTTGAGCTAATGTTTGGCTTTTCCTCTCAGGTTTTAGTGGGGGAACAAGAAAATAAATAAATAGGAATTGGGAAATGTTTTATTCCAAGAATATGTAATTGCCCTGCAGTTTTCTCTTTTCCAGCTCCATCGTTACCTGCACCTTTCCAGAGATTGTCGTTAGAAGAACCCTGCTTGTTCCAGCCTACCTGCTTAAAAGTAGGACCCCAGGATTGAGAAAGCCCTTGCTGCTTTGTACTTGTAAGTGAAATTATTATAGACACATAAATGGACACATTGTTCTAGAATAAAACATTTCCATCAACCTCTGCCTCCTCTGAGTAGCCGGAGCTCAGAGGACACAGGCAACGATCATCTGCCTTCTGGTGCACCGGAAGCCACCAGCAACATAGGCGAAGAAACCAGCACGGAGCAACCTAGGTACTCAACCCAACATTTAAAGGACACTAAAGTTATCTTACATGTGTGTGAAGATTATGTAGCTGTAATTTTGATAATTGTTACTTTAGTAGTTCCAAGTGTTTCTTTAATTGCCATAGCAAACGTTTTTAAGAAAGGATTTGTGCCTTTTACCACTCATAAGTAACTTGGCTTCGTTCCACAATTGCCAAATGATCTTTGCAAACGCTTATCTTCCTTGCAAAAGCTTGTGATCACCACACAAGCCAAAATATAAGATAATTAAAGGTTCAGAATCATAGACACATATTATGATTCTACCCAAGGACTTTTAGAGCCCTACGTTAGTTGTAAATGAAAGTTAACAAAGAATCATAGAATAGCAGAGTTGGAAGGGGCCTACAAGGCCATCGAGTCCAACCCCCTGCTTAATGCAGGAATCCACCCTGAAGCATCTCTGACAGATAGTTGTCCAGCTGCCTCTTGAATGCCTCTAGTGTAGGAGAGCCCACAACCTCTCTAGGTAACTGATTCCACTGTTGCACTGCTCTAACAGTTAGGAAGTTTTTCCTGATGTCCAGCCGGAATCTGGCTTCTTTTAACTTGAGCCCGTTATTCCGTGTCTTGCATTCTGAGAAGAGATCCTGGCCCTCCTCTGTGTGACAACCTTTTAAGTATTTGAAGAGTGCTATCATGTCTCCCCTCAATCTTCTCTTCTCCAGGCTAAACATGCCCAGTTCTTTCAGTCTCTCTTCATAGGACTTTGTTTCTAGACCTCTGATCATCCTGGTTGCCCTCTTCTGAACACGCTCCAGCTTGTCTGTGTCCTTCTTGAATTGTGGAGCCCAGAACTGGACACAATACTCTAGGTGAGGCCTAACCAGGACTGAATAGAGAGGAACCAGTACCTCACGTGATTTGGAAGCTATACTTCTCTTAATGCAGCCCAAAATAGCATTTGCCTTTCTTGCAGCCATATCGCACTATTGGCTCATATTCAGCTTGTGATCTACAACAATTCTCGTTTGTAGTATTGCTGAGCCAAGTGTCCCCCATCTTGTAACTGTGCATTTAGTTTCTATTCCCTAGGTGTAGAACTTGGTATTTATCCCTATTAAGTTTCATTCTGTTGTTTTCAGCCCAGCACTCCAGCCTCTCAAGATCACTTTGAAGTTTGTTTCTGTCTTCCAGAGTATTAGCTATCCTACCCAATTTTGTGTCATCTGCAAATTTGATCAGCGTTCCCTACACCTCCTGACAAATCCATGTTGGCTTCTAGTAATCACTGCATTGATTTCAAAGTGTTTACAGATTGACTTCTTTATAATCTGCTCCAGAATTTTCCCAGACTGACTGGTCTGTTGTTCCCAGGTTCCTTTTTGCCCTTTTTGAAGATAAGGACAACGTTAGCCCTCCTCCAGTCGTCCGGCACCTCACCCGTCTTCCATGATTTTGCAAAGATAATAGACAAGGGTTCTGAGAGTTCTTCTGCTAGCTCCTTCATTACTCTTAGATACAGTTCATCGGGCCCTAGAGATTTAAACTCATTCAGGGAAATTAGGTGTTCTTTGACCATTTCTTTATCAATCTCAAACTTCAATCCTGCCTTCTCAACTTCTGCTTCACTTTTTCCAGGAAGGAGTCATAGACCCGCTTTTAGGAGAAGACCGAGGCAAAGTAGGAATTAAGCACTTCAGCCTTTTCTTTGTTGTCTGTTATCAATTTGCCTTCCTCATTAAGCAGTTGAACCACCTACTGATGATCTATTTAGATGGCTCACTAGTTATCCAATATGGAGTAGTTAAAAGAGGGATTTCTTGCATTGTATTTTGTTCCATTGTAATGATTTTTGTTTATCCTTGCTTTTTGCCTTCCCTGTATTTTGTCTTTTGTGAAAAGTCTTGCAAAGTCTGTAATCCACCAGCAAATGTATTTGTATTGTGAAGCCTTAGCCACAGATGATCTAAAAGAAGCTTAGCAAGCTTAAATTTTGAATTGCTTTAAAAGGGGGGGAATGTTAGCAGAACCACCTCCATTTTTAACAGGAAACTGTAAAATCTCCATGGCACACCAAGCAAAATGTCATAATGCCCTGTATGAGAATGTCTCCTTGTGTGCGTCCTTGCATCCTTGATTACTAATATAAACAAGAGTCCTGGCTCCAGCTGTCTGTGTCGAAGTTAACTCTCTGTAACTTACTGTCAGGCCAAAGGTATTGTTTACAGGACTGTTTAGCATAATTAGCTATGCCCCAGTGTTATGTTCTGCTTGGTTAATGCTGCTACTGGGCCCTGCCCCTTGAAAGCTTTAATACTGTACCATATTCCCTATGTCTTTTGTCTGATTGCTCCCTTTGAAGAGACCAGGCCTTGATTACTAATCAATAAAGCGCTTTTGAACCCTCTGTCGCTGGAATGGTGGAGTCGTGCTTAAGGGCTGTTTGGATCTCGTCCTTGGGTGAAAAGAACATTGATCTAACACGGTGATCACTAGAAGCCAACATGGATTTGTCAAGAACAAGTCCTGTCAGACAAATTTGATCTCATTTTTTGATAAGGTAACCTCCCTTGTGGACCGTGGGAACGCTGTGGACGTCATATATCTTGACTTCAGCAAAGCTTTTGACAAAGTACCACATGACATTCTGATTAACAAACTAGTTAAAAGTGGGCTAGATGGAACAACTATTAGGTGGATTCACAGTTGGCTACAGAATTGGACTCAAAGAGTACTTATCATTGGAACCTTCTCAAACTGGGGAGAGGCAACGAGTGGGGTACCGCAGGGCTCAGTCCTGGGCCCAGTGCTCTTCAACATTTTTATTAATGATTTGGACGAGGAGGTGCAGGGAACGCTTATCAAATTTGCAGATGACACAAATTGGGTGGGATAGCTAATACCCTGGAAGACAGAAACAAACTTCAAAGTGATCTTGATAGGCTGGAGTGCTGGGCTGAAAACAACAGAATGAAATTTAATAGGGATAAATGCCAAGTTCTGAAGGACACCTGAACGCTCTGGGGGATTTTCCAGCTGATAGGGCTGGCGATTCGGTCGAGGCCTTGGTCTAGACTGCTGGTGGGTACATCTTACAGAGACCACATAACACCAGTCTTAAAGGAACTGCACTGGCTGCCTATACACTTCCGGTCCGAATTCAAGGTGTTGGTAATGATGTTCAAAGCCCTAAATAGCTTGGGACCTCGATACCTGAGGGAGTGCCTCTCCTTATATATGCCTGCCCGAGACTTGAGATCTGTTGGAGGAGCCCTTCTCTGCATCCCGCCAGCACAACACATTCGCTATGTTGGGACAAGGGAGAGGTCTTTCTCTGTTGTGGCACCCCGACTGTGGAATGCCCTCCCCTTGGAGGCCCGACTGGCGCCAACGTTTATTTTATTCTGGCGCCAAGTGAAAACATGGCTTTTTAACAAAGCTTTTAATGGTTGAATTCACTAGGCACATTGTTTTAACTGTTTTAATTGTTCTTACTGCTTTTAAATTATATATCATTTTAACTTGGTTTATGGTTTAATTTGTTTTTAGCTGTGTATGTGTACTGTTTTATACTGTATGCTTTTATCTGTACGCCGCCCTGAGATCTTATTGATATAGGGCAGGATATAAATGTTTTAAATAAATAAATAAATAAAACTTCTGCTTTGTTTTCTAATATATCCACTCTATTTGTGACTGCCTGGATCTCCCCCATCATTTGTTTCAAGGCATTGTCCATCTTTTTAATTTCTTGCATTAGTTCCTCTTTTGTTCCTCTGATCTCTTGCTTGGTTTCTTTCATACACTGTTCCATCTTGGCTCCTATCTCATCCATCTTCTTACTCAGCTGTTCAATGATTTTCTGTGATTGATCAGGCGGGGCCATCTTCACTGTATATGTATCTTTCTTGTATTCCACTGGATCCACCGGTTTCTTTCGTTCTAAATCAGTAGAGAGTTTTCTTGTCCCAGTGCCTTTCTTAGAAAACCCAGCAGGTGGCTCTAGGTCAGTAGAAAGTTTCCTTGTCCGAATGCCTTTCTTAGAATATCCAGCAGGTGTCTCTAGAGATCCAGTTCTGCTCCTAGTTACCCTGCCCCTGCCCCCCCGTCTGCCATCTATTATTATTATTATTATTATTATTATTATTATTATTATTATTATTAATTTATATAGCACCATCAATGTACATGGTGCTGTACAGATAACACAGTAAATAGCAAGACCCTGCCGCATAGGCTTACAATCTAATAAGTTGTAATAAACAATAAAGAGGGAAGGAGAATGCAAACGCACAGGGAAGTGTAAACAGGCGCCGGGTAGAGTGAAGCTAACAGTATAGAGTCAGAACAAACTCAATATTTGAAGGCTATAGGGAAAAGAAAAGTTTTTAGCTGAGTTTTAAAAGCAGTGATTGAGTTTGTAGTTCTCAAGTGTTCTGGAAGAGCGTTCCAGGCGTAAGGGGCAGCAGAAGAAAAAGGACGAAGCCGAGTAAGGGAAGTGGAGGTCCTTGGGCAGGCGAGAAGCATGGCATCAGAGGAGCGGAGAGCACGAGCCGGGCGATAGTGTGAGATGAGAGAGGAGAGATAGGCAGGAGCTAGACCGTGAAGAGCTTTGAAGGTCAGCAGGAGAAGTTTATATTGGATTCTGGAGTGAATTGGAAGCCAATGAAGAGATTTCAGAAGTGGAGTGACATGGTCAGAGCGGCGGGCCAAGAAGATGATCTTAGCGGCAGAGTGGTGGACAGAGACCAGCGGACTGATGTGAGACGAAGGAAGGCCAGAGAGAAGAAGGTTGCAGTAGTCCAACCGAGAGATAACCAGTGCGTGAACGAGAGTCTTGGCAGAAGAGACAGACAAAAATCGTCGAATCCTGGCAATATTATACAGGAAGAAGCGGCAGGATTTAGCTACTGCCTCGATGTGAGGAGTAAAGGAGAACGAGGAGTCAAATATAAAGCCAAGACTACGAGCTTCCTTGACCGGAGTAAGCGTGACATCGTTGACAGTAAGAGAGAATGAGAGGTGAGGAGAAGGTTTAGGAGGAAAAACAAGCAGTTCAGTTTTTGCCATATTAAGTTTCAAACGACGATGAAGCAGCCAGGCTGAGATATCTGAAAGACATGCCGAGATACGATCGTGAACATCAGGAGAAAGTTCCGGAGATGAGAGATATAATTGTGTATCGTCGGCATACAGGTGATATTGGAGGCCGTGAGATTGAATAAGCTTACCCAAGGGCAGCATGTATAGAGGTTGGCATTGACACTCTCTGGTTTTGTAGTGGTTATCAGTTGTTTATACTCCAAACATACCATTCTCCTTAGAGCCCAGCAAAATGGCAGACAGGGCAGAAAAAAGAAAGAAAGAAAAGAGAAATGGAGAAGTCTTACAAGCACTGCAGTGAATAGAAGAAAAATAGATACGGGCAGCTGTCTCCTTTAAAAATATCTCTCTGCTAGACACATAACAGAGAATGCTTTTCTTTTCCTTTTTTACACCAGTCTGGGATTCCTTGCTGTGCTTTCCATTCTTAATAATTAATTACAGTTCTGAAAGAGCTGGTTGCTTAATAGGTTTCAAATTCAGAGATCTGATAATGCGACAGCCGAAAATCTGTTACTAATTAAAGACCAACCTAAATTAGGAGTGGGAATTGTCTGCTCTTTGTTCCTGGCATTCAGGCTCCATAAACAGCTATCAGAAAAAGTTGGGGGGAAAGCCTGATCTCACCCTCTTGTAGATCTTCTGGCTTTTTTTGGCAGCAAAATCCATATCCGAGGATTTTAGATCACATCTAGCATCTCTGGACGAATTTCCCTTATCTTCAGGGGAATTTTCCCCCACCGGAGTTCCCCCACAGCAGTGTTTTGAAGTTGTTTTGTTACGACATTTTCCCAGGGGGCCGACAGCATGTTTTGTTCAGTTTTTGAATAATAAGTATGGGAATCAGAGACTTGAAATGTTCTTGTTTCAATAATTATCTGTATCATAATTACTATTCTTTTCCCTTTATTAAGAGTTGTAAAATGTTTATTATGTATGGATATGCTTGATGACATGTTCTTACTCCCTCCCTTTCTTCTTTTTTCCGGCTTCTATATTAGATGTTTCCACTTCTGTCTTGTTTTCCTTGTGCTTGTTATTGTTATATATTAAAAATAAAATTTTTTAAATTTTTAAAAAGGGGAAAAAAGAAAAAAGAAAAGAAAAACCAGGTAGACTGTTGTTATATCCACTTGCAGCCAGACTGTGAAACCACACATGCATTTGGCTATTAAGAGGTGTGTGTCTAGGGGCCTTGCTAGACCTACCTGAAAATCCAGCAGGGAGTCGGGGCGACGGCGCACTACAGCTAGCGCGTGCCGTCGCCTTTTTTCACACATAAGACGCGATGGGGCAAGGGGAAGCCCCGTTGCGTCCGCCATTTTTTTTAGCAGTTAAAGGGCCATGTGCGCAGGAGTGCACCGCCGGAGCAGGTAAGTGATTTTTTTAAAAAAAATAAAGGGCCCCCTGCTCCCCCTACCCCTGATCGCCCCCCAATTCCTGATGCCCCCATGCCCGCTCGCTTGCCCGTCCTCCCCCCATCCCGATGCCTTGTACCCCGTCCTGCTTTCCCCCCGTCCGCCAGGCCTGTGCCCGATGCCCGCTCTTCTCCCCCCGCCCCCCGTCCACCATGCCCAATGCCCGCTCTTCTCCCCCACCCTCTCTCCTGCCGGGTCCGGCCTTCCCCCCGGCCCCTATCTGCCCCCCCATGATCCCTGCCCCGGCCCGATGGGCACAGCACTCCTATGAGCGCTGTGCCCAGTCCATGGCTTCTTCCGACTACTCACAAGTAAGCGAGCAGCCGGGAAAAGCCACAGACCCTGCTAGACCTTCCCCACCCCAAGCCTCATGCCGGGGCTGCAGAAAAACCGGGCCATATGTGAATCCGCTTATGCCGGGTTAAGGGAGGCTTTAGCCCAGCCTGACCCCGGAATCCCCTGTGTGTCATCTGGATGCACAGGAGGGAGACCAGGCCTCACACCAGGCTAACGCTTGGTCTAGCAATGGCCCCAGTCTTTAGAATTAATGTTTGTTAGCCTGATTGTTGACTTGTTGGCATCTAATAAGTCACATCTCCATGTGGGGAGAGAAAATAACTTTACTCCAGGAATAAAGTCAGCTGACACTACTCCACCCTTTGCTTCCCAAGCATATCAAGACTTTTCTCTGGAAGAAAGTGGAAGCTGGATCCATAAAATCACAAATGGATCTTCATGATTTCATATGATTTTTAAAGGGGAAATCCCCCAAACAAAAATCAAATCTCAGATCACATCTGCCTCCATGTATTGAACCATGAAAATCACAGATCTGCTAATTGTGGGTGCAGCCCCAGCACAAGAATATGTATCTGAAGCATGGATCCTCATGATTTATACAGGGATGAGCTCTGTGACTTGATTTTGGTTTGGCGTCCAGTTCTGGGCTCCACAATTCAAGAAGGACGCAGACAAGCTGGAGCGTGTTCAGAGGAGGGCAACCAGGATGATCAGGGGTTTGGAAACAAAGCCCTATGAAGAGAGACTGAAAGAACTGGGCTTGTTTAGCCTGGAGAAGAGAAGATTGAGGGGAGACATGATCGCAGTCTTCAAATACTTAAAAGGTTGTCACACAGAGGAGGGCCAGGATCTCTTCTCGATCCTCCCAGAGTGCAGGACACGGAATAACGGGCTCAAGTTAAAGGAAGCCAGATTCCAGCTGGACATCAGGAAAAACTTCCTGACTGTTAGAGCTGTGCGACAATGGAATCAGTTACCTAGGGAGGTTGTGGGCTCTCCCACACTAGAGGCCTTCAAGAGGCAGCTGGACAAGCATCTGTCGGGGATGCTTTAGGGTGGATTCCTGCATTGAGCAGGGGGTTGGACTCGATGGCCTTGTAGGCCCCTTCCAACTCTGCTATTCTATGATTCTATGATGTTCCTTATACAAATCATGAGGATCCATGTTTAAGATCCACATTATTGCTTTGTAGTGGCACCAGAAATTGGCCAATACATGGTTTCCATGTTTAAGTCCATGGAGGCTAATGTGATGGTAGATTTTTTCCTGTAAAAATCTGTGCTTCAGATCCATGATTTTTCTAGTTAAGTACATGGAGGTAGATGTGATCTGTGATTTGATTGTGGTTTGGGTGTGTGTATGTCCCCTTTAAACATCGTATAAAATCATGGGAATCCATTTTTCATTTCATAGTTCTGACATTTACCAAGTCCCCTTTTCTCCTAATGAGTTGTGTGAAGCTGCCACTTTTGCTGATTTATTTATGCTTCATATCTTAAGTAAGAACTTGTATTGTCTGTTGTCCTACCTCAGCACTTGGGAAAGTCTGTTTATTACAGGTAGATTTTTCTTTTCCCCCCATAAAAATCTTTTTAGCTGTTTTGTGTAGTTTTAGAATAAATTGAATGGGTGAAGGTTTAATGCTATTTTAGTAGGATCTTAGTATTTTAAATGTGTTTTTTTTTTAAATTTTTATTATTATTAAAACAACAAACACAAATCAAAATCACTTAATACAAGATATTATCATACCTTACTATCATATATTCAATATTAACCTATTAAACATAATATAATAAACATAACAGTGCTCCCCCCACCTCGGGATCTCATTCTTGTTTCCAAAAACTCATAGTTTCATCTGTTGGTGGAACCCCCCTTCCTTTAGAAAATACAAACTCCAGGAACTTTTTCCATATACTCTCAAAATCATTCGTTTTTACTATGCCTCTTTGCATTTTTATATTACATGTCAATTTATCGTTTATAGCAATGTCCCACACTTCTTTATACCATTCTTCAATACAATAATCTCCTGTAATTTTCCAATTCCTAGTTACTATCAACCTCGCAGCTGTCAGTAGGTTCGTTATCAATTCTTTCATTTCTTTATTACATTTAGGATCATCATGCAGTGAGAGTAATGCAATCCTTGGTGTAACTTCTACTTTAAATCCCACAATCTGTTCAATCTCATAAAACACCATCTTCCATAACTTTTGCACATGTATACAATCCCACCACATATGTAAATACGTTCCCTTTTCTCCACAACCCCTCCAACAATCTGCTGAAAGCTGTTTATTAATCTTATTTAATCTAACCGGAGTTAAGTACCACCTCCATACAAGTTTATAATAATTCTCCTTTATTCTTACTGACATATTTCTCAACACTCTCTGTCTCCATAGTCCATCCCACCTCTGTTGTCCTATTTGTATCTTCAAATCAGTCTCCCAAACCATTTTCCCAGCACTATCCAGCCCTCCTTTCTCAACTAATATATTATATATTTGACTCACTAACCCCTTTATCCCTATGTTTTGTCCCTTATCTATTTCTTTTTGTTCAATTAATTCCTCAAATTTCGTCCTCTCTTTACATTCTCCATTTTCTCTTACCCAATTTTTAGTCCATTGTTCTAATTGAAAATAATTTAACCACGTTAATTCCAAATCTCTCAAAACTTCTTCCAACCTCTCTCTTGTATTCATCCCCCTTAACCACTCTCCTAATTTCATTTTATTTCTTTCTTTTAAAACTTTGCTTAACCTCATCTTTAAATTTTCAGGAAATTTCTTTAACATTATCACCGGTGTTAAGGGGGAATTACTTGAAAACAATTCCTTTTTATAATTATCCCAAAGTTCCCAATGGAACTTCAGAAATTGGTTATCTAAATCATTAAGCCATTTACCCTTCCCTTTTTGCTTAAAAAACACATTTTGCAATTTCAACTCAATATTCCCTAGCGTATTTTCCTCCATCCATTTCAAATCCCCTACCCTTATAATTGCTTCAACAACATGTCTTAACCTATTAGCTAGATAGTAGTACTCAAGGTTTGGGAGACCCAGTCCGCCTCTCTTTTGGCTTAAATACCATTTGCTTTTATTAATCCTTGATCTCTTCCCTTCATTGCAGTAATTATTTATAAGATTCTGCCATCTTTTTAATTCTATCACTGAAATTCTTATTGGTAACATTCTAAAGAAAAAATTAATCTTAGGTAAAATTTTCATCTTTATTAAAGCTATTCTTCCAAACCAGGAAAGATTCAGTTTCTTATACCTCTTTAACTCTTCCTCTAATTCTTTTTTCAATCCATTTAAATTCTCACTTCCCAAATCTTCTAAATTTTTTGTAATCTTAACACCCAAATATTTAATTTTCTCTTTGCTTTTCAAAACTGAAGCCTTCCCTTCCCACTCCCTTTCTTCCTTTTTAGTATAGTTGAATAACATCAAATCCGATTTTGCCCAGTTTATCTTTAACCCCGTAACTTCCTCAAAATCATTCAACTGCTGTTTAATTCTTTCCATTTTACCTAAAGGATCTCTGATAGTCATCAATGTATCATCTGCAAACATGTTCAGTTTAATTTTATTACTACTGCCTATCCCCTCTATCTCTTCATCCTCTCTTATTGCGTTTGCCAACAATTCCATCACCAATACAAACAGGACTGGCGAGAGTGGGCATCCTTGTCTTGTCCCTCTAGCTAGTCGTATCTTGTCCGTTATTCCATCATTTACTACCACTACAGCTGTGCTTTTAGAGTATAACTGTTCTATTATTGTTCTAAATTTAGTACCAAATCCCATTTTATTTATAACCAACTTTAAAGTTTGCCAGCTCACACAATCAAAAGCCTTAAATATATCTAACGCTAAAATACCCGCCTTAATCCTTGATTTTTTTTATCCCCTGTATTACACTCAACACTCTACCTATTAATGTGTGCATCTGTCTACCTGCTATAAAACCACATTGATCTTCCCCTACATATTTAGCTATACATTTATTTAACCTTTTAGCCAAAATGCCTGAAAAATTTTTTGCATCTTGGTTTATTAGTGAAATTGGTCTATATGAATCGGGGAGAGTTAGATCCTTATCTGGTTTCGGAATTAAAATTATTATAGAATGCTCCCATGACTCTGGGATCCTCTCCCCCTCCATTATTGCATTATATAATTTCAGCAACTTTGGCACTATTAAGGTTTTAAATTTTTTGTAAAACTCTGGTCCTAAACCATCTGCCCCTGGTGATTTCCCTACTTTAAGCTGGTCTATAACCTCCTCTATTTCACTTTGCGATATTTTATTATCCATTATTTCCTTATGTTCTTTTTCTAATCCTTTCTTCAAAAATTTATCCACATATTCCTCCGTCCTCTTCATTTGGATATCTCTTTTCTTGTATAACTCTTCAAAAAAATCCTGAAAAATTTTTATTTTATCCTTCATCAAATGACAATCATTACCCTGCTTATTTTTTACTAACCCTATCCCATTTTTGGCTTTTTCTTTCTGTGTGAGTTTGGCAAGCATCTTAGAGTTCCTGTTACTATTTTGAAAATATTCCCTTTTCATATAAATTAAATTCCTCTGTACCTCTTCTAAATTAATATTTTCTAATTCCTTTTTTTGTGCCATTAATTCTATTAATTTATGTTTATTCTTAGTTTGCCAATATTCTTTTTCCAGCTTTATTATCTCTTTTTCTAGAGTAGCCTGCCTTGCCTCTTGTTGTCTTTTTAATTTACACGTTTCCCTAATACAGTTCCCCCTAAACACAGCCTTCATGGTATCCCAAACCACTGCTATTCTTGTTCCCCCTTTCTCATTTATTTCCCATGTTTCTGACAATTCCTTCTGCATTTTCTCAATTACTTTATCATTCTTAAATATCTTAGTATTCAATCTCCACCTTAATGCTTCTTTATATTCCTTACTAACTGCAAAAACTAAGCTTACCAGTGCATGATCCGATACCTTGATTGTCCCTAATTCCATTCTACATGTCTTGGTTACAAAATCTCTAGATACAAAAATATGATCAATTCTGGAGTATGTATGATGGACTGAAGAATAAAACGTGAATCCTGGGTCTGCCCCTCTGAGAACTCTCCAAGAATCAACAAAATCCTTCTCTTTAATTAATTTGCTTAAAATAGTAACATTATTTCTCTTTTCTGCTTCAGAGGGATTTGACCTATCTACTCTATTGTCCATAACCATGTTAAAGTCTCCCGCCATAATTACATACCCCTCCTTGAATTCTTCCATCTCTCTTAATACCTCCTCATAAAATTCTTTTTGTTTATTATTTGGTGCATACATGTTAATCAAAGTATATTTTCCCCCCTCCAGTTTACCTTTAATCATGAGATATCTCCCATTCTCATCTTTTTTAATATCCTCCATCATAAACCCAGTTCTTTTTGAAATCAAAATGGCCACTCCCTTTTTTTTTGATGTCCCCAACGATACTTCATAATAGACTGGCCATCTCAATCGAATAACGTTCTTTTTCTCCTTAATTTGATGAGTCTCTTGCAGAAATATCATATCAGAACCATCCTTGTTTAACAATTGTTCAATCCTTCTCCTTTTTACGACTGCCCCCAGACCTTTGACATTGAGCGTTGAGATCCTTAACTTCTTATCCATATTCATCTCTCTGATCTTCTATTCGATCCCGATCGTGTTGAAAACATAACATACACACATATACATACAACACCTCTAACATACCCTTCCCTCCCACCCCACTTCCCCCTTCCCTCCCATCACTTTTCCCCCCAATATATACCCGGAAGTCTAATACTTCCGCCATTTTTTTTTTACCCTTTGGGGGGGGAAAGAAGCCAGGAACCCAGAGCCAGCAGGAACTAATTAATATATTTCTTATCATCGCTATATTAACCATCTACACCCCCCCCCAACTGCTCCTCTTTCTTCTTCATCACCGCTTTTTGCACCGCCACCAGCATCTCTTTGAGGACCCAAACCTAAGCTCTCAAGAAGCTCCATGCCTTGCTGGGCGGAGAAAACCCTATGATTTTCCCCGTTGTATGAGAAACGCAGGAAAATCGGATATCCCCATGCATAAAGAATTTTCTTCTTTTTCAATTCCTCCGTTATGATCTTGACACTGCGTCTCCATTCCAAAGTCTGTTGGCACAGATCATTAAAGACCTGCACTGATGCTCCTTGGAACTTCAGCTCACCCAATGCTCTTAATTCTTTCATCAATTGCTCTTTCTTGTGATAGCTTAAAAATTTCACCAAAACATCTCTGGGGGGTGCACCACTTCTGAAACCCCCTACCCTGTGAGCACGCTCCACATCTTCTTCAGCTAATTGCAGGGTTGGGACTAGTTCTTTAAACCAGCTTAGAATATTCTTCCTGAGGTCCTCCCCTTTCTTCTCCACCATATAACGAACGCGTACGTTTACTCTTCGTGCGTTATCTTCCATAACAATCAGTCTCTTATCTAGATCTTTAAATTTCACCTCTTGATCATTTTGAGTCTTCTTAATTTCTTTAACTTGATTTTTCACTTGATCAACCTCTGTCTTCAAAAAGCCTAGTTGATTGTCTCTTATAGCCATTTCTGCAGCCAGCTTATCCACCCTCTTATTATTTTTGTCAATTTCCGTTTCAATTTTCATAAATAGTTCAGCTTTAAGACTTCTCAACATAGCTGAAATTTGATCCACCATTTCCTCTTGCCCTGCTGGCTCTACGCCAGCTCCGGCAGCCATCTTCAACTCCTTTGTCGTTATTACAGATTCTTCTTGTTTTTCTTCCGTCTCCAGCTCTGGATCAACAACTCTTTGAGGTCTTTTAATGGTATTGTTGGACGCGTATTGAACCCAGCGTGGCTTCACCACCGGGGCAGTTTTTTTGGGTGGCATAGGCTTGTAAATACTGCTGCTGCTAATTAGTTTCGCTTTCAAATCCAACAAACAGCGAGCTCAGAAGGGTTTTACTGCCGTGCTTAACGAGATTTATTACTTGCTACTGAAAAGGTGGCTATCAATCAATCTCTCCTGACGATGGCTCTGCAATTAAAATTCCTTTCAAGATAAGCTCTCCGTCTGGGAGATTCCTTATACAGCCGCTCTTAACAGTTCAAGGAGGGGCTACTTCTCCACTAGCCACCTTCCTTCCACTTCAAATACACTCGTTAAGCAGCAAAATACTTTAATCTTTTAAATCCCATTCTGTAGCTCAAAGTTTCCCATTCAATCTTCACCGTTCTTCACTATTTCCAGCCCAGATAATTAGATGATAAGGCTTAAAAACCTACCGGTCCATCGGCAGTTCTTTTTTTTCCTTATTGCTCCATTGGCACGCTGGCTCCTCCCCCCTATTTTAAATGTGTTTTAAGTCTAATCTATTCCCCTTTTTACTGTTTTAGTCTTTTGTGTGCCATAAAATAATCCATTCTTGTTTGAAATTTGAGAGCTATTCAAGGGTGTAAATTTAGAGTAATTTCATTTATTTAAAGGGAAGGATGTCAAGAATCCATTTTTCTTTTGGGATTTAGCTGCTTCTAACAAGCTCATTTTATGAGGTGCAGCCTGCATTCAGTCATTAAAACCACATGTGTGCATTATCATAGGCTTTTCTAGCCTCCAGGCCTTCAAGAGAGCTTCAGCTATTGGGTGGTATAAAAATGTAATAAATAAATAAATAAATAAGGTTGAAGCTGAATTTTTGACAAAATCATGCTGTTTTCAGCTGGGCTGCAGTGAGAGCATTTCATTCCCTCCTCTCTTCCTGGTGTACTGGAATATGCATTGAAGTGGGTTGAACTGATAAGAATTTATTGTATTTTGTTGGTTTGACTAGTTCTGTATGTATGCATTTTTAGATAACTGTGAGTGATGGAATGTGTTCTTGGAAATGAAGAGAGACTGCCATGAATGGGTCGGTCAAGTGCCAGAAACAACACATAACATTTTTATTCATGACTTGGATGACGAGGTGCAGGGAATGCTAATCAAAACTGCAGATGACACAAAATTGGGTGGGATAGCTACTACCCAGGAAGACAGAAGCAAACTTCAAAGTGATCTTGATAGACTGGAGTGCTGGGATGAAAACAACAGAATGAAATTTAATAGAGATAAATGCCAAGTTCTAAACCTAGGAAAAGGAAACCAAATGCACAGTTACACTTGGGAGCTAAGATTATTTGCTCACACCTTAGTGTTTTGTGGCTATCCAAAACCAAGAGGTATGCTCCCGCAGAATGATCGCAAATTGCATCTAATTAAAATCTTAAAAGCCATTTCTACTGATTTGCTTACTCCAACTAAAATTGTGAAGGTGGAATATTTGTTTTATAACTACACCCATGCGCGTGCCGTGGTGACCTTCAAGGATAGTATTATAGCTAAAAAGATATATGATAAGAGACTGGAAATATTGTCTCTGGGCATAACAGTAGCTAGATATTTTAAAAACCTGTCACATCCCCTATCCCTGCTAGGTCTCTGCAAAGGTGGGACGTGTAAGTCCAACACAGCTCCCACCAGTGAAATAGTGAGTGAAGATGATCTCATTAATTTGGTGAAATTGCCAGAACCATTACCACCTCCAAGCCAGGATGAAGATTGGCAGGTAAATTTGAAAGAGCTGGATGTAGATACAGATAGTTGGGAAAGAAATCAGGTAACTTTAGATAATCCCAATTTAAACTACAGGAATATGTGTGAAAATGCCGATACTGAATCCCAACAAACTGAAGTTGCCAGATCAGATAGAGCCAAGATTGAAATAAACACACCATTTTTCAATCTTGGGGGAAATGTAGCAGGTGGGTTGGCTCAGGAATGGACTGTAAACTTAGTTAGAGGAGGAAATATAGCTGAAACAGAGGACATCTACCATGAGGAGAGGGGAAGTTTGAGCGACCCTATTCAGCCCGCAAGAAGTGGTTGCCAAATAGCGGTTTTGGCGGAAATAAACTCACTAAAGGAAGCTGTAGAACGGGATACCCATCCATTAGGATCAGTCATTCATCCCTCCCAACTTCCAATAAACAATCAAGCATGTTCTACTCCCGCTTGGGTGGCAATGAGATACTTAGATCCAGATGAGTTAGCGCCCATGGACCCATGCCCTTTGAGCCCGGCGCAACCAGCTAAGTTGGTACAGGAAGGTTGGAATCCAAATATCAGGTGCCACCCTGAAATGGATGATATCATAATAGAAGTAGATAGCGATCACCTGCCTGGTGTAGATGTTGATGTTGGGTGCGGAGTAAATAACTCTATATGACAGTTCAAGGAAACAGGAAATAATTATCCTTCTCAGGATAATTCAGGATAATTGCTGAATTTTTATTATCCATAGAATCATTATTCTATGATTCTATCATTTTTATTAATGATTTGGACGAGGAGGTGCAGGGAACGCTGATCAAATTTGCAGATGACACAAAATTGGGTGGGATAGCTAATACCCTGGAAGACAGAAACAAACTTCAAAGTGATCTTGATAGGCTGGAGTGCTGGGCTGAAAACAACAGAATGAAATTTAATAGGGATAAATGCCAAGTTCTACATTTAGGGAATAGAAACCAAATGCACAGTTACAAGATGGGGGACACTTGGCTCAGCAATACTACAAACGAGAAAGATCTTGGAATTGTTGTAGATCACAAGCTGAATATGAGCCAACAGTGCGATATGGCTGCAAGAAAGGCAAATGCTATTTTGGGCTGCATTAATAGAAGTATAGCTTCCAAATCACGTGAGGTACTGGTTCCTCTCTCTTCGGCCCTGGTTAGGCCTCATCTAGAGTATTGCGTCCAGTTCTGGGCTCCACAATTCAAGAAGGACGCAGACAAGCTGGAGCGTGTTCAGAAGAGGGCAACGAGGATGATCAGAGGTCTAGAAACAAAGCCCTATGAAGAGAGACTGAAAGAACTGGGCATGTTTAGCCTGGAGAAGAGAAGATTGAGGGGAGACATGATCGCAGTCTTCAAATACTTAAAAGGTTGTCACACAGAGGAGGGCCAGGATCTCTTCTCGATTCTCCCAGAGTGCAGGACACAGAATAACGGGCTCAAGTTAAAGGAAGCCAGATTCCGGCTGGACATCAGGAAAAACTTCCTGACTGTTAGAGCAGTGCGACAGTGGAATCAGCTACCTAGGGAGGTTGTGGGCTCTCCCACACTAGAGGCATTCAAGAGGCAGCTGGACAACCATCTGTCAGGGATGCTTTAAGGTGGATTCCTGCATTGAGCAGGGGGTTGGACTCGATGGCCTTGTAGGCCCCTTCCAACTCTGCTATTCTATGATTCTATGATTCTATGATTCAATTACATAACCAGCTTGAATCAACTGAAGAGGTTGTAGTATCGGCCAAAAGCCTACAGCAATCTACTATATTCAATCCAGCTACCTATGTTGACCTGCACTATGGAATGCTCTCATGGAATGTGGCTGGATGGGCAAATAAGATTCATGATAAGAAGATAGCCAGCTTTTTAAAGAAATACGCTATTATCAGTTTACAGGAAACTTGGATCTGTTCCAAATATACTAACGTTTGCCTTGATGGATTCAACCATTGGTTGAAACCTGCATGTAAGATGGCAAAATATGGCAGGCCAAGTGGAGGTTTAATTACTTATGTAGCAGCTAATTACAATATCAAATGTGCTGAGATAAGCGGAGCTAATCCCAATTTTCAATGTATTAATATAGCCAACTTGATCACCAAAACTAATTTTTACCTGATAAACATTTATATTCCACCTAAGAATTCTAAATATAAATCTGAAAATATATGGGGGGATTTGGAGACATTTATTGAACAACTGGATTTTATAAATCAAGGAGCATCTATAATTCTGATGGGAGATTTAAATGCCCGTATAGGGTCAAATGACGATTGCCTTATGAGCAACCTCAATATGGATAACCTACAGTCTCAAATTTCTCCCTTAAATGCAGGTAGAGAATCAAAGGATAGTGTGATCAATGAATATGGGAAAGCCTTCTACAGCATAATTTTGAAATTTAACTTGTATATTCTTAATGGCAACCATCCTAATGACAGACCCGGCAAAATAACTTTTTTTGCTGGTTGGGGAGGAAGTGTTATAGATTACGTTGTTGTCTCCCCCGATTTAATTCCACACATAAAAGGATTTGAAGTAATTTGCCATCCAGAGAGCGACCATTTTCCAATGTATTTATCACTTCTAATGACTTCTAAGATATGCCCAACACAGGAAGAAAGTTCTAAGAACATCTCTAACTGTATTCTTCCTAAAAGAATCAGATGGTCTGTGCAAACGGAACACCAATTGCTGGGGATACTCTATGATGAGAAATGTCTACAACTACGTAGTAAAATTACCCATATGTCAGAACATAAAGATTTAATTTCACAGTTCTCTGAAATCTTACAGGCATTAGAACCCTTATTCCCTAAAGAAGCTTTTTCAGAATCACAGAAATCCAACTTTCCTGAGTGGTATGACAGGGAGTGCAAAATGGTCAAATCCAAATTACAAGCAGCGGCAAGAATAGCCTGCAAGACATAAGCTCCCAGATTAATTTATTCTTATTGTCAACTACGAAGTAATTACAAGAAATTATTAAATTATAAAAAGTCAATTTATATTAGTTCGCAATGGAATGATCTCCTGGTGGCAGCCCAAAGTAGAGACTCCCAGCAATTCTGGAAGCTTATTAATAAATCGAGGTCAAATGGGCAATTATTGACTGAACCAAAAATTCCCTCACAGGTATGGGAAGACCATTTTAGAGATTTATTTAACGAACCCTCTAATAATAATTTCTTGGTGACTTCAACAAAGATTAATAGACTTACTCCCAAGTTGGGAGAGGATTTGCCAGCATGGGAGCCTGTCTCCCCTAGTGAGATACGTGAAATAATTGCCACCCTAAAGAATGGGAAGGCTCCTGGCGCCGATGGAATTGTGGGTGAAGTCTACAAAGCGGCACCAAACTGGTGGGCCTCTATCCTCTCAGTCTTATTTACATCAATTAACGATAGTGGTTACTTCCCTCCTCAATGGAATATCAGCATAGTAGTTCCTATATTTAAAAAAGGTGATCCTAGCAAACCAACTAATTTTCGCCCTATCAGCCTGTTAGATATAGTGTCAAAAATTTATACTATCTATCCAAAAAACTAAATCATTGGCTTGAGTCCAGTGAGATGATAGCAGAAGAACAGGCGGGTTTCCGATACAATCGTTCAACTGTAGATCACTGCTTTGTTTTGTCTCACTTGAGGTACAAGTATGTCAAATTGAAACGAAGACGTTTATATGCGGCATTTATTGATTTCTCAGCAGCTTTTGACTCCATTAACAGGGATCGTCTCTGGGATAAATTGAGTAAAACATCTATAGACAAAAGACTGCTGATGCTAATGCGAGAGCTTCACTCTGATACTAAGATCCAAGTTAGGTTGAACCGCTCTGGATCGTTATCAGATATGATAACAACCACTCGAGGTGTTCGCCAAGGTTGTTTGCTAGCCCCAGCACTGTTTAATATTTATGTAAACTCACTAATAACAGATTTAAGCTACAATGATAATTATGTGCCTCCTAAATTGGGTACTAGGAAAATAACAGTACTCATGTATGCTGATGATACCATTTTACTGTCACAAACGCAACAAGGTTTGAGGAGATTATTGAAAGCCTTTAACCAATTGGCTGTACAAGATAAACTAAAAATCAACTATGATAAGACAAAAATATTAGTATTTGCCAATAGATATAAAAAACATGTTTGGCAGATTGATGGACATCCTATAGAACAAGTGAAGTCCTTCAAATATTTAGGTCTAAATTTCTCCTCAACTGGCTCGTGGAAAAATCATTTTGATAATACTAAAAAAATTTCCATCAATACTGTTAATTCCTTAATAAGATTCTATTGGGGCAGAGGTGGCAAACAGATCCCTCCTGCTCTAAAAATTTACGAGGCTAAAGTTGTTGCACAGATTTGTTATGGCGCCAAACTTTGGGGGTCTTCTCTGAAAATAGACTTAGAAATAGCCCAAAACAATTACCTACGGGCGATTTTAGGTTTACCCAAAGGATTTGAAACTTCTATCCTTTGGCTGGAAGCCGGTCTACGTTCAGTGAAATCTAGAGTTCATATACATGCCATTAAATACTGGCTGAAGTTGAGAAAAGGAATAGGCTCAGCTTTAGTTTTGGCTGCCTTTGAAGAAATGTCAAGATACAACTGTAAGACAAATCTGCCTTGGAATCAGGAAATTCTGCTTCTTATTGATTTGTATGGTCTTTCACTGGATTCTTTAGGTGCTCTAAGTTTTGAGAGAGCAGTACATTACTTGAAGTCTCATATCTTAAAATATGATTTCCAAGCTGATCGCACTTCTGCCTGCCTGTCAAAACTTGCCCCCTGGTATGCTAAATTGCCTATTCATACGCCTTACCCTCAATATTTAAACAGTATAACTAATTCTAAGTGGAGATATGCATTTACAGCTCTTCAGTCAGTCAATGAACTCAGCAGTGATTCAGGGATGCTACCAATGGATCCCCTTGGAGGAAAGAGTTTGCCCATGTGGATCTAATATAGTTGAAGATTTAACTCACTATCTGCTTGTCTGCCCAATTTATGAAGATGTAAGAATAGCTTTGTTTAAAGACCTAGGTCTTATACCTAATAGGTCTCATTCTTACTTGATTAAATTTTTATTGGGGGATACCACTCCATCCATTTCTGAAAAAGTAGCCTGTTTTGCTTTTAAAGCATCAATTTTAAGGAGGAAGTTTTCTAATGATGATGATCAGGTTTTAAGTTGCAACTGAATAGAGTCTAGTGAATGATGCCTTTGGTCGATTTTAGTTTTGTAATGTAATCCTATATATTTGTTATATATTTGATTATTCTGTTTTATTTGATTATATATATGTTTGTAATGGCTTCGGCTACACAAATAAACTTTCTTTACTTAATTACTTACTTGGCTCAGCAATACTACAAGTGAGAAGGATCTTGGAACTGTTGTAGATCACAAGCTGAATATAAGGCAACAGTATGATGTGGCTTTAAAAAAAGGCAAATGCTATTTTGGGCTGCATTAATACTAGGGTTGTGCACGGTCCCCCCAATCCCCTTCGGATCCTGATTCAGACCCTCCGAATCAGGCCTGATCTGGTTCAGGTCAATTCGGACCTCCCCTGAACTGCTTTGGGTCCGAATCCAAAGCGAGATTTGGAAGTCTAAATTTCCCCCCATACAATTGCATTGGAAAAGAAAAATGCCTATAACTTTTTTTATTTTTCAAGATACACATGTGTAATTGGGCACCCTGATAGCTTCTAAATAGATCCTTAGTCATGCTAATTTTGAAGCAAATCAGATCATCCCCTGATTTTTAGAAATGTTTTAAAGTTTCCCCATTTACAAAACTGCATCTATCTCTGTCATTTTTCAAGATACACACATGTAACTGGGCATCATGATAGCTTCTACATAGGATCTTATGCAGGCCAACTTTGAAGCAAATTGGATCAGCCCCTGATTTTTAGGGAATTTTTAAAGATTTAACCCTCAACCATTCTCCCAATTTACAAAAATGCATTTATCTCCGTCATTTTTCAAGATACACACATGTAACTGGGCACCCTGATAGCTTCCAAATAGATCCTTAGTCATGCCAATTTTGAAGCAAATTGGACCATCCCCTGATTTTTAGAGAATTTTTAAATCCCCCCTCCATTTACAAAACTGCATTCATCTCTGTCATTTTTCAAGATACACACATGTAACTGGGTACCATGATAGCTTCTGCATAGGAACTTAAGCATGGCCACTTTGAAGGAAATCGAATCATGCCCTGATTTTTAGCTATTTTTTAAAGTTAAACCTCAACCACAATATCCATCAGAAATAAAATGTGTATTGGAAGGAGATAATGAAAGTGCATCTTAGGATAATATTAGCACTTCAAAAGGAACACATTGCAAAGGGAACACTATGTTCCCTTTGAAGTGCTAATATTGTCCTGAGATGCACTTTCATTAGGTCTGAAAGGCTAAAAATCAGGGCATGATCCAATTTCCTTCAAAGTGGCCATGCCTAAGGTCCTATGTGGAAGCTGTCAGGGTGCCTAGCTACATGTGTGTATCTTGAAAAATGATGGAGATGAATGCATTGTTGTAAATCGCAACCCACTTCAGATTTGGAATCCACTTCGGATTCAGAATTCAGATCCGAAGCAGTACACAGCCCTAATTAGTAGAAGTATAGCTTCCAAACCATGTGAGGTACTGGTTCCCCTCTGTTCTGGCCCTGGTTAGGCCCAATCTTGAGTATTGCCTCCAGTTCTGGGCACCACACTTCAAGAAGGATGCAGATAAGCTGGAGGGGGTTTGGAGGATGGCAACGAGGATGATCAGGGGTCTGGAAACATAGCCCTATGAAGAGAGACTGAAAGAACTGGGCATGTTTAGCCTTGAGAAGAGAAGGCTGAGGGGGAGATATGATCGCACGCTTCAAATACTTGTAAGATTGTCAGACAGAGGGCCAGGGTCTTTCAATCATCCCAGAGTGCAGAACACGGAATAATGGTCTCAAGTTGCAGGAAGCCAGATTCCAGCTAGACATCAGGAAAAACTTCCTGACTGTTAGAGCAATATGACAATGGAACAAATTATCTAGGGAGGTTGTGGGCTCTCCCGCACTAGAGGCCTTCAAGATGCAGCTTTGAGGTGGATTTCTGCCTTGAGCAGGGGGTTGGACCTGATCATAGAATCATAGAATAACAGAGTTGGAAGGGGCCTACAAGGCCATCGAGTCCAACCCCCTGCTCAATGCAGGTTGTTTGTTGTTTATTCGTTCAGTTGTTTCCGACTCTTCGTGACTTCATGGACCAGCCCACGTCAGAGATTTCTGTCAGCTGTCACCACCCCTAGCTTCCCCAAGGTCAAGTCTGTCACCTCCAGAATATCATCCATCCATCTTGCCCTTGGTCGGCCCCTCTTCCTTTTGCCTTCCACTTTCCCTAGCATCAGCCTCTTCTCCAGGGTGTCCTGTCTTCTCATTATGTGGCCAAAGTACTTCAGTTTTGCCTTTAATACCATTCCCTCAAGTGAGCAGTCTGGCTTTATTTCCTGGAGTATGGAATGGTTTGATCTTCTTGCAGTCCAAGGCACTCTCAGAATTTTCCTCCAACACCACAGTTCAAAAGCATCTATCTTCCTTCGCTCAGCTTTCCTTATGGTCCAGCTCTTGGAGCAAAAGGTTACTACGGGGAATACCATTGGTTTAACTATGCGGACCTTTGTGGTCAGTGTGGTGTCTCTGCTCTTAACTATTTTATCAAGATTTGTCATTGCTCTCCTCCCAAGAAGTAAACGTCTTCTGATTTCCTGGCTGCAGTCAGCGTCTGCAGTAATCTTTGCGCCCAGAAATACAAAGTCTGTCACTGCCTCCACGTTTTCTCCGTCTATTTGCCAGTTATCAATCAAGCTGGTTGACATAATCTTGGTTTTTTTGAGGTTTAACTGCAACCCAGCTTTTGCACTTTCTTCTTTCGTCCTTGTCATAAGGCTCCTCAGCTCCTCCTCGCTTTCAGCCATCAAAGTGGTGTCATCTGCATATCTGAGATTGTTAATGTTTCTTCCTGCAATTTTAACTCCAGCCTTGGATTCGTCAAGCCCAGCGCGTCACATTACGTGTTCTGCATACAAGTTGAATAGGTAAGGTGAGAGTATACAACCGTGCCGTACTCCTTTCCCAATCTTAAACCAGTCCGTTGTTCTGTGGTCTGTTCTTACCGTTGCTACTTGTTCGTTATACAGATTCCTCAGGAGGCAGACAAGATGACTTGGTATCCCCATACCATCAAGAACTTGCCACAGTTTGTTATGATCCACACAGTCAAAGGCTTTAGAATAGTCAATAAAACACAAATAGATGTTTTTCTGGAACTCCCTGGTTTTCTCCATTATCCAGCGGATATTGGCAATTTGGTCTCTAGTTCCTCTGCCTTTTCTAAACCCAGCTTGTACATCTGGCAATTCTCGCTCCATGAATTGCTGGAGTCTACCTTGCAGGATCTTGAGCATTACCTTGCTGGCATGTGAAATAAGTGCCACTGTCCGATAGTTTGAACATTCTTTAGTGTTTCCCTTTTTTGGTATGGGGATATAAGTTGATTTTTTCCAGTCTGATGGCCATTCTTGTGTTTTCCAAATTTGCTGGCATATGGCATGCATCACCTTGACAGCATCATTTTGCAATATTTTAAACAGTTCAGCTGGGATACCGTCGTCTCTTGCTGCCTTGTTATTAGCAATGCTTCTTAAGGCCCATTCAACCTCACTCTTCAGGATGTCTGGCTCTAACTCACTGACCACACCGTCTGAGCTATCCCCGATATTATTATCCTTCCTATACAAATCTTCCGTATATTCTTGCCACCTTTTCTTGATCTCTTCTGTTTCTGTTAGGTTCTTGCCATCTTTGTTTTTGATCATACCCATTTTTGCCTGGGATTTACCTCCGATGTTTCTAATTTTCTGGAAGAGGTCTCTTGTCCTTCCTATTCTATTGTCTTCTTCCACTTCCGCACATTGCTTGTTTAAAAATAATTCCTTATCTCTTCTGGTTAACCTCTGGAATTTTGCATTTAATTGGGGATATCTCCCCCTATCACTGTTGCCTTTTGCTTTCCTTCTTTCTTTGGCTACTTCCAGTGTCTGAGCAGACAGCCATCTTGCCTTCTTGGTTTTCTTTTTCTTTGGGACGTTTTTTGTTGCCACCTCTTGGACAATGTTGCAAACTTCTGTCCATAGTTCTTCCGGGACCCTATCTACTAAATCTAGTCCCTTAAATCTATTCTTCACTTCCACTGCATATTCATTAGGAATATTAGTGAGCTCATATCTAACTTATCTGTGGGTCTTCCCTATTTTCTTTAGTTTGATTCTAAATTGTGCAATAAGAAGTTCGTGATCTGAACTACAGTCAGCTCCAGGTCTTATTTTTACCGTCTGTATAGATGTCCGCCACCTTTGGCTGCAGAGGATGTAGTCAATCTGATTTCGGTGTCGGCCATCTGGTGAAGTCCATGTATAAAGCCGTCTTTTCGGTTGTTGGAAGAGAGTGTTTGTTATGCACAGTGAGTTGTCCTGGCAGAATTCTATCAGCCTATGTCCTGCTTCATTTTGTTCTCCTAGACCATGCTTACCTGTAATTCCAGATGTCATTTGACTGCCCACCTTAGCTTTCCAGTCTCCTGTAAAGAAAATAACATCTCTTTTTGGTGTATTATCCAGTAGGTGCTGCAGATCCTCATAGAACTGATCTACTTCTGCTTCTTCAGCATCTGTGGTTGGGGCATATATTTGGATCACTGTGATGTTAAATGGCTTACCCTGAATTCGAATTGAGATCATTCTATCATTTTTTGGATTGTATCCAAGCACTGCTTTAGCCACTTTATTATTAATTATGAAGGCTACTCCATTTCTTCTGTGATCCTCTTGTCCACAGTAGTAGATCTGGTGGTGATCTGATGTGAAGTGGCCCATTCCAGTCCATTTCAGTTCACTGACACCCATATATTTATAATGAATCTTGACATCTCACCAATAACCACATCCAATTTGCCCTGGCTCATAGATCTTGCATTCCAGGTTCCTATGGTGTGTTGATCTTTAGAACATCGGATTCGTCGTTCACCACCAGCACCGTCGGCCGCTAGCCGTCCTTTCAGCTTTGAGCTAGCTGCGTCATCACATCTGGGGCTAGTTGAACTTATCCTCTGTTCCTCCCCAGTAGCATTTTGACCATTTATTTATTTTATTTATTTTTATTTATTACATTTTTATACCGCCCAATAGCCGAAGCTCTCTGGGCGGTTCACAAAAATTAAAACCATCATAAAACAACCAACAAGTTAAAAATACAAATACAAAATACAATATAAAAAGCACAACCAGGATAAAACCACGCAGCAAAATTGATATAAGGTTAAAATACAGAGTTAAAACAGTATAATTTAAATTTAAGTTAAAATTAAGTGTTAAAATACTGAGTGAATAAAAAGGTCTTCAGCTGGCGACGAAAGGAGTACAGTGTAGGCACCAGGCGGACCTCTCTGGGGAGCTCATTCCACAACCGGGGTGCCACAGCGGAGAAAGCCCTCCTCCTAGTAGCCACCTGCCTCACTTCCTTTGGCAGGGGCTCACGGAGAAGGGCCCCTGTAGATGATCTTATGGTCCGGGTAGGTACATATGGGAGGAGGCGTTCCTTCAAATAACATGGCCCCAAACCATTTAGGGCTTTAAATGTCAATACCAGCACTTTGAATCGGGCCCGGACCTGGACTGGCAGCCAATGAAGTTGTAAAAGGACTGGCGTAATGTGATCTCGCCAGCCAGTCCCTGTTAGTAAACGGGCTGCCCTGTTTTGTACCAGCTGAAGCTTCCGGACCGTTTTCAAAGGCAGCCCCACGTATAACGCATTGCAGTAATCCAAACGAGAGGTTATCAGAGCATGGATAACTGTAGCTAGGTTATCACTGTCCAGATAAGGGCGCAGTTGGTATATCAGCCTAAGCTGATAAAAGGTGCTCTTTGCCCTGAGTTCACCTGTGACTCAAGTGACAGTTCTGGATCGAAGAGCACCCCCAAACTACGGACCCGATCCTTTAGGGAGAGTGCAACCCCGTCCAGGACAGGGCAAACATCACCTCGCCGGACAAATGAACCACCCGCTAACAGTACCTCCGTCTTGTCTGGATTGAGTCTCAGTTTGTTAGCCCTCATCCAGTCCATTACCGTGCCCAGGCACTGGTTCAGAA